>NC_090933.1:646251293-646895757 GCF_040938575.1 Ambystoma mexicanum
AGCACACTTAGCTCATAGGGATAACAACACACTGACCCGCAGATAAAGATGAATGCATGCTGCTTCTAAGGCCCAAAAACCTATTACCTATAGGGCACACCAAGGCGTTGCCATCCTAAATCATTAGTTCAGTGGTGTCTTCCTCTTCCTGGTATGCACTGCCAGAGACTACCTTCCCCTAACTTCTTCTCAGGTGCTGAGGAAGACTGGAAGTCTAGTACCTGCTGTCCCTTGATGGTGCTTATAAGTACTAGACTTTGATATCCTTGTTTCGTTCCTAGAACCTTGATTTTCCCCTAGACCGATAAGTCTTCGTTCTTTAATGCAGAAGTCTAGAATTGTGACCCGGCATACCCTCGACTTTCTATTTTTCACTTTATGCTTGCCTTCACTGGCATCCACTCATATGCATCTACTTGCTTCTCACTTCAGGAACACTTCAGTGTTCCAGCTTCCTACTTGGGCACTCCGACCTCCAACCTAACTCTGCTTCTCCTTCTCCTCCTTCCATTTCTACTTTAGGGAGTTGTTGTTCCATTGTCTGTCTAATTTTCATTTCTAATACCTTTCAGACAGGCTAATATACCCTTCATGAATTTTCAGCCTGCTTCTACTTTGTGCCTTTCTCTCCCTTTTGTTCATCACACAGGGCATCTTCGTTGTCTCATTGTGTATTTCTACCCCCTCCATCTCAGGGTCCCGCTCCATTTTTCTCCCCCTTTACAGATTCTCTCCAGTCCTTCAGATCACTTCCTTGTTCCATAACAGTCTTCTGATCTCATTGGTCTTGGGTACTTCTCTGATGCCCCTCCATACTGGTCTAGGTCCCGTACAAGAAATATATTTTCTACCCCACCTCTCCTTCCTCAAGTTTTCCTTGTCTCCCATTAACCATGTCGTCATCTCCTGAAATCGACCGCTGGCTGTCTAGCTTCTCTGTTATGTCTTCTTTTTTGATGTTATCTGACCTCAGCCGTACCTTTTGGCCTCACCCCAGATGCCCCACTTCTACCACAGTTCTTTCTCTTGGATGCTTTTCTGCTCTATAAACTTGGCCACCTATTTTATGAAATTCCAATTCTTTCTGGTATGTCTAGACGAGTTTCCAACAGCTCTCCCTTCCCTCTTGTGCTTTCTCCAATCTTCCTTTGGGTCCTCTCTTATTTGTTCTCTGATGTTTCCTTTTGGGGTGTTTGCCTTTCCTCTAGTTCCTTATTTCTTTCTGCTTGTACTGCCCCACCTTTGGCAAAAAGCACCTATTCCCAAGGAGTTTGCTCTTTCTCATGGTGTCACTGGGGCACTTATTTTCTCAAAGTACTTCATCTTCCATTATTAAGTTTCATGCCATGTTCAACCAAATATCTGCTATCTAGAGACCTTCAATCAAATTGGCCTCTTTGTGCCATGATTCCCTCAAATACTCCTCCAGTTATATTCATTTCAATTAAAGGTTGCATACTCACCAGAAGATCCATTTGAATAACCTCATCTTAACTTTGAAGATGAGAGCTGCATAAGCATTATGCAGAGCTATGCATGCAATGAAGAACAATTTCCACCACTAATTTTCTATCATGGAACCTAACTCTAACACCGTCTCACTCAAGGGGCTCCACCTACAGCCAGACCACGTTTTGCTTTTGGGTTTGCAACTGTGCTTTGGGTATAGCACTGAATGTTCTGCCTCCCGCCAGGTCACTGGCCCCATAGCCTTAGTATCCCCCCTCAGTCCTATAGTGACAACATTTGCCAGCTCACTTATCCCCCTCATTTCCATCCTCATTGAAATTTGACAGCATGCCTACTTTCCTTGGATCAAGCAAATCAGGTTCTGGCCCGTCAAACTTTCAGGAAGCTTAAACATAAGACAAAATTGTATTTCTCCCATCAGAAACCTAAGCAATGAGCCGACTTACCACAATCTGTACAGAACGCACCTGATCACTTCACCCCGACCATCCTGCAGGGAATAAGCCTCTCATAACTTGCATACCCTTGGGAAAACCTGCACTGTTATCTCAGTACCATCAGCAAAACTGTCCTGAGAAAAATACTTCAACCAACAGATTTTACTGATGCCAAACTCGCCAACCAGCACAAACTAGGCACCACAATGAAACCTACTAACATTAAGTTCTAGGGACCCAAATTGGAATGCACATTTGAACCAATTGGTTTTACTAACTGGTGGGTACAGCCCTCAAAAGACGAGCTTCCATTTGTAATGCAACTAACATGCTTGATTAGCACCAATTATTTGTCAATGGAACCTCAGGTCGCCCAATGTGTGAAAAAATGATTTTTTTTGTTGTCGCTCTTTGAAGAGCCCTTTCCCATAATGTGCCTAACACAAAATACAACAATAACCGTTATTGCCTTGGTCCATTCTAGTCCTAACTACAGTAATGTTATCTACCCAGGACTTTTTTGCCAAACTTTCAGATAGGTTGCAGTATATCCAAATGACTCTGTAAACATCTGATGCATACTCCTCTACAGTACTTGATCTCATTAATACTACATAGGTTACACCGGATTGCAGTAAAACACCAATCATCTGAATGTATGTGTATTGTCTATCATTTGCATTGGTCAACCTTCCTTCAAAACAAAATAGTTCCACCCAGAACTCCCCACTCTGCCATTATGACATCTTTAAACCCACTTGGCTAATGCTGCATTCGGTGGGAGCTCCCACATACTCTGTTCAAATTCCCTCTCTTTGTTTGTTTATTTGTAACGCACACCAGACCCAAGGGTATCAGGGCGCAAGGACACGGATATTTCCAGCTTACATGGTTACGAGATACATAACAAATTAGAACATAATACACAGGATTACAGAAATGTTGCACAGCAATAATACATAATTCAATTCACAGGATTACAGAAATGTTACAGAGCAATAATACACAGATATGCAGACATGTTGCATAAGCATGCACAGGTGAGACACATTGCACAATAGAAATTACATAGTGAGGGGGTAGAGATCAGGGGTGTCGCATTTGGGCTTAGATATCGTTAGTTTTGAACCAGTTGATAATGTTTTGTCTAAAGTGTGTGTAGGTTTGGTGTGCTCTAAGGAAGGTAGGGATGGAGTTCCAAAGTTGGGCAGCTTTGACAGGGAAGCTATTGCCACCAATTGTCACTCGTGTGAAGGAGGGGACTGTCAGGCAATTAGTATAGGCTGTGCCGGTTGGTCTGGATGTTAGTCTTCTATTGAACCTCTCTGTCAGATAGCTAGGTGCTGCATTATTGAGGCATTTGAAGGTTTGTGAGGACAGTTTGGAGTTTAATTTTGTTAATAGTGGAAAGCCAGTTAGATTGTCTCCTTGCTGTAGATATATGGTCTCTTTTGGTCTTTGGAACACTCTACCACTAAGGCACTCAGAGGTAAGTTGAAAACCTTGCTCTTGACACAGTATTCATCTTTACACAATCTTCCACAGTGCTCACCTTCAGGAAGCTACCCCAGTAACAGCATGCTCCTTAAAGAGTCAAAATAACATAACACCTCCTTTCCTTAAGCAAGACTTTGCTCCATGATGAGTCAACGCCTCTGCTTTCAGATCTCCCTACTAATGACCACTTCCGAAGCAACGGCAGTGGGGTTTTCAAAGACACCATACTTCAAAATCCTCTGAAGTTCCCAATTTGAAGTCATTTGAATGGCTCATTATAAAATGCCTAACTGATCATGCATTTAATTTGTTTTTTTAGAATGTCTAACAACCCCTATTAGCAGCCAGGGGAGTGGTGCAAGCCAATCGGAAGGCTAGGAATGAGAGCTTACGCTGTTGGTCTCAGATCATGCTCCATTCCTCCCTGGATGATTACTGTAACACCCCATTAAACCCTCCTTGCCTGTCACAACTACCGCCCGCTCTGGTTTCTCAATCTGCTCATTGGCTACCATGGAAACAATAAAAGCACAATGAGGCTCATCACAGAGTTGCTGGAAAAACCCACCAGTAGGTGGCAGGTTACCGGCAAACCCGTAAAACCCTTACCGCCGCCTGATATCCCGGGGCCACCCGGATATCACAAGCGACGGCGACAATGGTAAATCCCCATTTCCATGGAGTCTCATAGGACTCCATGGGCCCTACCGGCAGTGTTGTAGTATGTCGGTCCAGAAAGGCTGAGTGTACGCTGCTACTGGCACCCATATTTCCGGACCACCATACGTTTAATGAGAGCCAATGCCCTTTTCTGTTTTTCTTGCAGCCATCTGTCATTGTAATTTTTATATGGGAAGATGTCATGCATGACGCACAAAGCCGATTAACCATTAAAAAAGGAATATTATTACCCCTTATTCACTCTTGAACACTCTAGATTGCAGAGAATGGGGCTATAGAAGACACTCCTTGTCAGCACATCCCCCTGGCATCAGTTGCTCATATTTAACTACACCATAATTTCAACTCAACATCATACTTATGTCCAGTAATATGATATGACTGGTTATTTATAACGCACTTAATACCCAGAGGTTTCTAAGCGCAGACCCAGGGATCGAACCTCTGTTGCTCTGTGTCATCTTGCTTTCAAGGCAAGCACATTGCCCCTGAGCTATCCTCTCTGGACAATTGGAGTGAAATTTGTCTGCAGTATTCATCACATATAATAAGCAACTTCTCCCTCTCTCTCATCTCATAGCCGGTTTTTTTCCCATTGAATAATAAGACTTCAATGATGAGGTATTCCCACTCTAATGCACAGTTTCATGTGGACATTGTGGGGAGTTCAACCTCAGCAGTGTCTCAGTGAAGCTCAGAGTATCAGCAGGATCTATATAAAAAAGAGACTTCCCTTTCAATACAATACAAAGTTTAGTAGGTTAAACCATTGAGTGTCTGTTTTTATACAGGAGCGTTTTTCGCAATGGTCAGTTCACCCTCACTGTCGTTCTCAGCCTCTGGTGGGTGCATGTCCATGTCAGGGGGCAGTGGGTCATTGCGCATGATGCACATGTTGTGCAACATGGCACAGGCAAGCACAATTTTTCCAACCTTTTCAGGGTTGTACATGAGTGCTCCCCCCGATCTGCTGAGGCAGCGGAACCAGGCCTTCAACAAGCCAAAAGTCTGTTCAATGGTGCAAGTACGTACTTGGGCACAGTTTTATGCCTGCTCGTGGATGTTAAGGGGTTGCCTGACAGGGGTCATCATCCATGGCATCAGGGGATACCCTGCATCACCTGTACGGGATCAACAGAAAATGTACATGTCAATTTACTGGTCATTACATATTGGCACAGGCTGTATAGTGTTCATTTGAGGAGACAAACATCCACAAGCATAAATGAGATTAGTTAGCATATGTCAATTTTCGGGTACCAGTACAGCACTTTGTCAGGATGCGTGGGGGGCGGTTGTGCAGCACATGGGCCATTCACAGATAACATAACCTCTGACCCTTTGTGTAGAACTGACAGACATGGAATGGATGGAAATGTCAGCAATCTGTCACAAATTAATTCCAGCTATATGGCCATGTATGACGGTACATTTAGCATTTCTATGAAATTCATGTGTGATTGTGTGGTGGTGACTGGCAGTGTACCTGTCCAATTTGTGTGCAGCAAAAGGTTTATTGTGGGTGGTTGCTTCAGTATTCTTTGGCTGTGCATCATGAGTTGTGGTTTTGCTTCACTGTGTTTGTGCCTGTCCCTGTCACTATGGTGTGCTGCATTCTGGTACATGTAGTTCTTTATGTTTTTGCTGTACAGGATAGATGTGGTTATGTAGGCCCTGGGTATGTTTCATGCATGAATGCAAGCCTGTCAAGGACTTGCACTCTAACATGCTACTACTGTGCTGCACCTTAAGTAACACCTACCCACGTCCACATTTCATGCACTCCCAACACTGAGTGGGCTCATCTCCACTTCAATGTTTGAGGTGTACTAGTTTTACAGTTGTTGGTAATTATGTTCCTTGCTCCTTTTCTTGATCTGCCTTCCCCTTTTGCCACCCTATCCGCCCTCTGTGCACTTACATGGAGGATTTGTAATAGTTTTGGCTAATTGCTGTGGGAGTAACGATGGATTCATGCATGCAGTGTGCACATCCACTGGTCATGGCTGGCATACTGGGCATACTGGGCCATAATACAACACGCACATGGCCTAGTAGTTAGACTCACCCAGCATTCAGGTATGCTACGCTGTTTATTGTCCCCCCCAATTCAACACTTCACATGGCAATGCCAGTGTTTCCGGCATTGTTTTCACATTGTTACCGGCATGTACATGCCGGTTATTGGGTATCTGTGCACCTCAGAATGTGCACTTACTTACGCCATGCCGGTATCTCAGGCACCGCTGCCGCATGTCTCCGCAGATACCGGCAACAGTGTCGCCGAGTGTGGTGGGCCACTTGCAATGCCGGTGTTACCAGCATCGTGCCTTGGACTACGCCAGTCCGGAAAAAGGTGCCTGTATGGATATACGGCACCACTATTTCCAGACCGGCATACTTGTAATGAGGGCCATTGTCTTCATAAAATCATCTTACTCATACAAACATGCAACATTTTTTAAAACTTTCAATTAATCTCATTCACCACAATAAATGAACACTAGCAAAACATTTCAGTTCCTTATCTTCTTAAAATCATCCATTTCACCCATATCAATTAAGTTGCCCAAGATCTAATTTCTCGCATTATCAGTTCAGGTACATATATTCTTAATCTCTGTTAAATGTCTTCATTAAAATTAAGAAAGCATACTAAATCACATTGTTTATAACATCTCATGTAAAGTCAACACTTTCAAAGTTGATACTACTCAATGTTTATGAGGTTCGCTTCTTGTAAAAACTTTAAAATTGCAATTGTAGTCAATGTTTATTCACCATTAGAAATTCTGTTAAAAAATTGCTTTACATCTAAAGCTTCAGTTATATATGAAGCGTCAGTATTTAGTCATTGCATCGAATGCAAGACCATTGAGTGCCTTACCATAGAAAACAATCCATCGACAAAAAAAAGCATTGGATGCATTTTTTTAAAGATACATTTGAATTAAAATGGGTTTTAAAGGTTAAAAAAGAGGGGCTTCGGGGACCCCCCATTACATTATTATTATTTTAAATGCATTCAATGCTTTTTCTCGATGCATTTTTTTCTATGGTAAGGCGTTCGATGGTCTTGCATTCGATGCAATGACTATAAACCACAGCGTCCTAAGTATAAGGTTCTAATTCCTGTCAACATCGTACAATATAATATAATATGCTTCCTAATTTGGATCACTGTTACATCATTGCATAAAGTACAACCTATACCAATTTCTTTATTTTTCGTTCTAATTTGGCAGATCTCTCTCATTGGGAGAAGGTTTAGGCGATAACGTAGAAATTGTATGGCCCAACAGAGTCTGTGAACTTCCTCAGATAATTTGGAATTCTCCCTAATGGTTTGTCTAGAGGAGACAGACTATGGTACAATTTAAAATGTCTTATAGTTCACATTGTAGCTATCCATTCTGTTCTCAGCAAAACCTTATTAACTTCTTGTGGGTATCTCGTTAAGTCATCTGATGTTAATTCCAGGCCATTCAAAATATCTTCTTCTCTCAACTTTAATTTGGCAGCAGCCTTAACTCTCCCTGAATCAAGATATTTGCCAGATCAACATACAAAGAGTCATGTGAAGGCACCAAGCACTTCCTGTATAATGCCACAATTCTTAAATCTACCAACCACCTGAGTCAGGTTAATCCCAATTCAAACCTTAATACTACCATGGATAAACAATCTGGCAGCCCCAACGCTCGCTTCCCTACTCAAGACTTAATTTTTTCAAATGGGAGCGAGCGTAATTTGTCGTTAACATCTACCCCATATAGGAGACTAGGTATGACCTTCATTCTGTAAAAGTATAACAGAGGTTGCATAGAAAATCTACAATATTAATACCTGATTTCTTTCATCTGGGCTCCTGCTTCGATAGCTTTCCACAATATACTCTTCATCATCACCTGACAATTATCTTCAATACTTAGGGTAAATCCAAAATAAATCATAGATTCAGAAGGTATTAAATCTTGATCTCCCATCTGCCATTTAAAACCCATTTTCCTTTTTTTATCATGGGTAAATCTCATGATCTTTTTTTTTCGTGTTTCGTGATAATGCAAAGATGATTCAACTGGGTGTACTCTAGGACAGAGTCTAGTTGTTTCTGTAGCCCAATCTGAGTTCTATCCATTAGTACAACATCATTGGTGTACGTTAGATAGGGTATTGTCAGTGTTAGAATTCTAGGTGGTGCGAACAATGTATTCGCCAAAAATGGTCCCAAATCAGACAAATACAAATTAAATAAGAAGGCTGCCAATACACAGCCTTGATGAAGACCCCAGCCGTTCAGCCTCACTCATAGAGAAGTCTTATTATGTAACTTGATTAGTATCACCAATAAGTGTTCAGGGATCTTCCGCTCTTTTAACTTCTGCCATAGTAGGTTATGATTTACCCAATCGAATGCTTGAGTAAAATCAATTGCAGCAAGATATAGGCATAGGTTATCAGGAGGAAGGGCCTCTTCTCTCAACCATCCCACTATTAGGCCATTAAGATCCGTGCCCATCCCACTGCGGAAACCTATTTGATATTTCTGCAGATGCCCAGACGCTAATGCCCATTGTTTCAGGTCTTTTAAGACCAGCCCCATGAATATCTTGCAACCCCTATCAATAAGAGATATTGGTCGATAATTTGCTGGGCATACTCAGTCTCCCTTCTTATATATGGGAATAATAGTTTCAGTATTCCATGATTGTGGTTATTTCCTATCCCTCATCACGTTTACAAATAGATTGTATAGAATTCTAGCCTGCATCACTGGGCCAGTTTGAATACTGCATTTGATAGGCCATTTGGTCCCGCTGCTCTAGAGTTAGAGGCCTTCTTAATCAGAGTCTCAATATCTTCCACTGTCATTTTTAATTTCCACTCATGGTCAATGGTAGTGCTCTTTATCATACCCTCCGGTTGTTTATACACCTCACCAAAATGATTATTCATTCTCGGTAATTGGAATACTCTGCAGACAACACTGTGACTTTTGCACAGTTTATCAGGTCCCAGAAATGTTTTTAGTCCTTTTTGGTAAGTATTTCTAACATCTGCCAACCCTCTTTCTGGGCTATGTGGGCTCTATAACATCTCAGCCAGTGTTCAAAGCGCTCCCCGGGGAGCTTAATACAGATTATATTAGGTTGCACATTCTCACTATTCCCTTTCAAATTTCTTTTTTGTCTGTATTTTTATATCATAGGGATGGGCTCCTTTCCAACCCCCTTGATTAGTTGCACTTGGTTACAACAGCTTGTGAATCAAGTGTCCCATGTCATTGGATGTGAAAAACACACTGTGAGAGTGCAAGTAGAGGAGACGGTAAAGATAGGTCTCCTGTGCCCGGCTATAGTCTAATAATATAAGGTCAGACTATAGCCGGGCACAGGAGACCTATCTTTACCGTCTCCTCTACTTGCACTCTCACAGTGTGTTTTTCACATCCAATGACATGGGACACTTGATTCACAAGCTGTTGGGCATATGTACAAATGATTAACCCATACCCCATGCCATTTGCATTTTTGCCACAGTGAATTTTCAACTATGTATGTGTTTTCATCAATGGATATCATGTATTGTTATGCAAAGAAATAACTTAAATATGCTGTACAAAGAAAAAACAGCTCACAATAGAAAGCTAAATTAAAAATTCTTTCTATAATTTTGAGTCATGTGTTTGGCATCAGCAAACATGTTGCTTTCTACAATGGTTGCTCAAATTGTATGTGCTCCCATTAGGGTCTAAAAACCAGTGTTCACTAAACTCCCTCTGTACACCTCTTAGATTCATAGAGGGTAGGACAACCCCCCGTTGTGGGTTCTCCAGCCCTCCTGTCCTTCCCGATCCAGGGCAGCCTCTTTTTGTTTAACCTAGTTGCACTTGGTGTCTTCTTGCATTTGTCCAAAACGGCATAAAAGATATGGGAGACAGGTAGGCAGCCCTATCCCCTGCTGGTAAACCTTGAAGAAACTCATGCACTCGCTAGTTGAAAGTATTCAGATTCCCTACATATTTTGAAATTCTATTCCCAGAAAGATTCACTGTCAGTCCGCTGATATTGTGGTCTTCAGCTCTCTGGGTATAAGCCTCGATTACAACTGATAGTTTCCTATGATCACTCTCTTCCTTCTCCAGTACTCTAATTTCTTCACATAAATCAAATAGGATAGGTAACAATGCTCTGTAATCCAGATAAGCATCAGACCGCTCAAATGTCCACGTTGGATTAGGTGGAATATCACCCACTGCTGCCCAATTCAACACTCTTTAATTCCAACTGGCAAACCACTCTTTCCAAACATTACCAACCACTGAAGATTTACTCTTCTCGTGCTTATGACTATCCTCGCAATTTTTCTCAGTCATACAGTCAGCATTTAAATCACCTGCTGTTACAATATTGCATCCTTCCTGTTCACAGGAGAAGTTTTCAGATATTATCCCACATTTTTTGCGGAAAATATCCACCTCTACCTGTGATGGGTTGCAATAGATATTTATAAGCACAATGGGCAGATGTCGGCATAATCCTTTTACTTTCACCCTCACTGCTAACAGCCTGTAACAGTGATCCCTAAGTACTTCTAAGTCCAGCGGCTCCGCAGTACTTATCTGAATTGCCAACCCGCCTGAGGGTCTTCCCATAGTCCCTTTCACAGCCAATTTCTGGATCACTCTATAGCCATCAACAATTAACGGGTCACACAACCAAATCTCCTGGAGAAACAAAATATCATATATTTTTTTAAATACTCCTTCTGTCCTCCGAAGCCAGGAAACTGTTAAAACCACAAGTGTTCCTGCTCAGCAGTTTGTATGTTTCTGCTTGATTAGGTAATGTTACAGTCTTGTTGTCACTTCCCTTAGGAGCGTATCACTAAACCCCAGAGGGATCCTTGGAAAATGCTCCCTATAGCTTTGCTTCTGTATATGGCTCACTTCTGTGGGATTAGTGTTGCACACAATTTGTTTTTATCCTTTATCCTGAAGTGATTCTGCATGGGTACATAGTGATTGCAGGTGAGGACAGCTCAATTAATGCCCAGTTGGTAGTTCTAGACCATTTCGGCAGTTCAATTCACACCAAGTTATTCTTCCCAATCGCAAATAGTCAAGATCTATTGAGGAATGGACTATCTTTATCAGGTGATAATGCCTCTAATTTTACCAGATTATTCAAACCAGCAAACAATCTAGGATCAAATTAAGTATGAGGATAGTTGTTGCTATTTCTTACTTTTATATTGTGATTGATGTAGGGCAGTTGTAATTGTTGTGTAGCAATATTGATCGCTTGTCACATTGATTGAGTTACTAGCTTTCTCCATATAATGGTGCAATAATGTGGCATGACTGATAGACTCGTCATTCTCACACACAATTTCATGACCCCTTGACTTTAACCATCTATCCAGAGGACCTCTCAATTCTATTTGTTTAATTTTTACATTTCCTCCATTTTTGGTCATGACAAAATTATTACTTTGAGGGGTCAGATCCTTCTATGCCCTTAATCGAGTATTCTTAGTTCTTTGACGGAAATTCTTTGACGGAAATTCTACCTGCTTAAGACTTTCATTTTGAGTCTACGTAGCATTGGGTTTTACAGATTTTTGTTTCTTTCTTGGAGTTCTCATAAAGGAGATTTCATTACAGAGCACCTCTATGGCACTTCTTCAGCTGCTTCTACTATTGATAGTGAATCACTCTGTAGTGGTGTTATACAACTCAAAGAGGCATTTTGAGGCAGGACAGAAGCAGTTATAGTCAACTAATTTCTACTCATGTTCTTCTCACGTAATTGGTTGTCTTCGTCCTCATCCTCAGAATATAACAACAGTGAAGTAAACACTACCTTTGTTGCTTCAAGATCAATATTTGATTTGGCTGTTATCTAAAATTACATCCAACACTTTAGCAATTATGCCTTTGATTTCTTGTTGCTCGGCTGCTAAGTTGGAGCACAGCACAAATAGCGCCGACATTTTCACTAAAATCGCATCAATGGATGAGCTTATAGAAGTTAATATAGTTGCATGCACTTCACTGCTTATATCTGATAGATCATCACCAAAGAAGGTCTCTACCCTCGAGGAGTACAAAAGTGGTTTGAGCAAAGGTTTTTCCTCAATTTTTTGTTAAGGGGGCTGTGGTGTGAGAGGAATGAACAAGTAGGACCAAAGAACATTCACCACTAGCTACCCACCTCTACCACACTGTGGTTGTAGAAGGAACTACTCAGATTTAGATAGCTAATACCACCGAATTACATGTTCCATCAGGGTCATTGTATCAAAATCAACATATTTTAATCTTATATTTTACACAAAACTATTCTAAAAAGCATAAAAAACCAATAGAAGCATTCATTGTTCGAAAATTAACACAAGCAAGTGAGCTCAAATTCACACTTATTGCTATAGCTTTCACAAATGCAGTTGTAATTCATACACATTAGGTGATTGTGTGGTTTTAGTAACAGTGAATGTGTCCACATTGAGTTATTAGAAAAACATGGAATGACCCTGGTGGAACATGTAATTCGATGGTATTAGTTATCTTAATCTGAGTAGTTCTTTCTACAACCACAGTATGGTAGAGGTGGGTAGCTAGTGGTGAATGTTCTTTCTTCCCTCGAGGATACTATGGTAGAATTAAAGGCTTCCAAATTGGGACTTACAGATACATTTTTGCCAATTATGTTATTAAAGTCCTCTCTTTCTGGACCCAACGATTTCTGCCTGAAATCTAGGCACACATTCAACAATGAACCACCATTGTCAATTGTATAGGAGTGTTGAGAAACAATCATGTCCGGATTGTTAGCGCCAGAGGTTATCATTTCCTCAGGTAGTGGAGGGCTCACTCTCTTCCTAGGATCCACCATATTAGAGGGTGTATTCCTGAGAAAATCCTTGATTGAAGGCTGTATTGCTTTTTTGTTGCCACTTTTATTTTTAGATAATGTTTGCAATAATAAAAAGGGTGAGGGGAGGGGAGGCAGGGGGCAGAGTGGGGTGCGGTCTGCACTCACTGCCTTACAATCCCTCAAGCCTTTTTCCCCTCTCACCTTGTGTTTGCCTCACTTTGTGTTACACAGAGGACCCCCCAAACCGGCAATAGATGTTGGGATTTTAGGGCACATGCTTCCTCCGATCGCTCCTCGAATCTCGCTCTGCCTTGTCTGTCTGTTCTTCACAGCAGTGAAGCGAAATAAGCATATCGCACATGTGTCAAGCCACGCTGCATTAGAGCTTAGAAACAGATCTCCCAGTATACACACCATAGGACCTATTCTATCAAATATTTAATTCTGGAAGTACATATGCTTCCAAAATATTCCCTAGCTTCTGTATATAGTCCATCCCTCAGTACTTAAAATGGACAGAGGCCAGTGTTTAATCTATTCCCCCTTACAGTGTCCCTCACCTCAGGATTATTTCCCCTTAATTTTATATTCACCCATGAATTTATATTTGGCTGTCTCACAGACAGGGGGCACCCTCTTAAGGACTGGTTCAATTCTCCACCTCTGGAACAAGTATGCATTAGTTGTCATTGAAACAGTGTCAGCTTCTCTCCACAGTCTGTAAAAGCAAGGAAATATCGAGGCTGAGTACCACAAAAGGAAATACACCAAACACGGGCTATAAAGATTCACAGATCCTTAATCTACTATACAGTTACAAAGAAACAGAAATACAGATAGCTATCTGGCTCTCAATACATCACAATGAGTACCAGCCCACCAGAGTGAGGAGAGAGAGGTACTGGACACCTAAACAGTTGCATTATTTATACATATCTTGCAATATTGTCCAGCCCCTCTACAGGTTAATAATATATGGTCTAGAGTTCGTGCCGAGTTCACAGATAGCTCATACAATAATATGCACATGGATTACATAGGTTTACATGTCCCACAAGCTACAATGGCAAAGTGTATTCCTGGATTTAACAGTGAGCCTTAGCACATATCCCTTCACAATGCAGTTCTGCCAGTGTCCACGCTCAACATTTACTTTACATTGTCCTCGATGTGTGTTCGCGGATGAGGCTTGTTGGTGCAGACAATCCTTAGACCACAAGTCATGCTTGGGACAAGGTCTCATTACCTAGTCTAAACTATCGGCCCTCGGACAGTCCAACCATTAACTAGGCACAAAGGCCGGGAAGGCTCGGTTACAAGTTGGAAACACAGTCCACCATTTTAGAACACAGAATCACATATGAACAGAAATCAAAATGGCGGATGATCCTAAAATGGCGACGAAGTCGATCTAAAATCGGAACTTTGCAACGCGGTTTTCTTCGCAGAGCGACTAAGCTTAGGCCAATATATATCAGAAGGAGGCACGATATGATTTCCTGTTTAACAAGTCTGGTTCCATTCCTTCTGTATTTGGGCCTGTCTGCTGTCTCCCCCAATGAAGAATGCCTGGTACTTTAAAACCAGATAGGCCTCTCTTGCAGTGTACTGCTTGTAATCCAAAAATGGTTCCAAAAGGAAAGCAATCTATTGCATTTTCCTTTCTGTTGTTATCAATTCTCCTTTCTTAGCTCCTGTCAGTCAGCCAGTTAGTCAGTGAGGGAGTGAATGTGTGTGTGTGGCCCAAATCTCAGGGTTTTGACTTTTATAGATCAGATAGCTTCGGAGGTATTTATATTTTTTCTAATCTAATTGGTCCATGTAAGTGATTGGAAAGTGTTCCAAAAGTGACATCCCACTAGACCATTGCCTTCGTACTCATTGAGCATATTAATGAAGAGGGCAGTCTGATGGGAGTAACTTCCAAAACCAGTTTCCTTCCCATGTGATGTAATCTTGGAGATTTGACCATTAAACAATTGTAACTTTGAAACATCATATTCCTTAATTTTAACCATGTTACTAATCAGTTCATCAGATTGCTCTCACTTAGACAAATCAAATAATGGCATTTTCATCTCAGCACGACATGGGATGTGTATGCTACAGATTTATGTCTTTTGTGTTCTGATACTTTTACACAAAAAGTCCATTCCCATCTCAGAGTAACCAGCGTGGACGCTAGGATATGTGAATCATTGGCGTGCACTGTTTCTGCATAAATATATCTGCATGTGCCAAATTTATATACTTAACATAATATAAAAGAATATTGTTTTACATTCAGCTGATAGTGCTTTTCACTTTGAACATTTTAAAATAACAAATAAGCACCCAGGACCATTTGTTCAAAAAGTACACATGAAAATATGATTGTATATGTAAACTTCACATAGTACTTTTTTCCTTACATATAATGTAAACTTCAAAAATAGAGAAGGGAATTTCATGAATAATTAACTCTGTTCCCTTATAGATCCTCTGATGATTAACTCTGACTTGAGAAAAGATGATGGGACCTTAACGGAATAACAAAGTGATGCTGGAGGATTACTCGAGATTTCCTAAATGGACCATTTATGTCTGCCTGAAATGGGTTCCTGAAACCAAAATTGGGAAAATTGATTGTCTATTGCTAGCAGTGAGCAAGGCAATGCAAACTCCCTTAAAGAGCATGGACAATGTTATCGCAGAGGCTCTTTCAAACTTCCATATGGGAGAGAAGGGAATTAATGTTGACAGAAAATGGCAGACCATTAAGGAGACAATTACTTAGGACTTGGACCAATGTAAGAGTGTTATGGATTTCTATACTTGGGTCGACTCCTTTGAGAAGATAATACCACCACTAGATAGGATGGATAGATGATGTCAAACAGACCCCTGCAAAATACATGCAGTCCCTAGTAGGGTGGAGACTAGCTGTCAGACCAACCTGAAGGCAACTAGTAGTCCAATAACTGCTAATGATGTACATATAGGCCGAATAGCCTGCAGGGCGTAGCCTCTGGATCAGCCCTGCCATTATGGCCTGCAGTCCACATCTGTAATGTCACCCTTACTCCGTCTAATGTGTCGGTACCCATGATCCTATAGCTAATCTTGTTATCCCCCTTAGAGGAGAGACATACATATCAAAAATACTTTAAGGCCAGAGATCATGTACTTATACTTAAGAGGACTGGTTTTGGATGGAAGAAACATTCTTATTACAAATCTGAAGGAATAGGAAAGACCTGAGCCAAGAGAAGCCCTCCAGAATAAAGCCTTAGCCTGATTGCAGTCTAAAAGCTGGTGGCCAGGAGGCTCACCACAAACTACGAGTCTAAGAATTATAATCAGTTGATTTTATCTTGTTATTTTCTTGCCTGAGGATTACCCTGTACCCGTCTAATTTAGGTCTTGTTTTCTTTTGTTATTTTGTTTTTATGTTTATTGATGTGTTATGCTTGTGTTTGTGCATTGTGTTTGTGTTAGCTCTCTGAGGCCTCTGGGCAAGTTGGCGCTTCATACAAAATCAAGTAAATAAATAAATGTTGTGAATCACAATTTGACATGGTATACCAACCACTGCCTGATAACAGAACATCTGGTGTCATATAATGTTACTTCCTGTTCATCTGAGATATGGGCCATTCATGACTGCTGAGAATGCTGTTGTCAGGGTGCAATGTACTTTGAAATACAGAGCTTGCAGGGACATTGTGTCAGACATCCAGTCTCCAAAGGTGCAATGTTTCCTTCCCACTGGAAAATGGGGGATGTGATTACTTGAGAGGGGACCACATCAGACCACGTCCCATAGAAAATACATTGTTTTTTAAGTGAAGTTAGTCTAAGCTCAGAGACAAGTGGAAGTTGTAAATGGATAGCATTTGTTTCACTTGCAAGGCCTGGTTGAGAATCAACTCCGGGCAAAGTAATACACTTTTTATAGTTGAGTTTCAAAGCTGTGTTCACACCTTTCTCCTGGGAAAACATCCCCCATGTCCTGTAGCTTTTTGGGGGTGTTAGCACCTTTGCCTTCCAGGCCAAAGTGGCTTTATTCACCAATGCAGCCTTTAAAAGTAACTTTATTTTCCCCACATTTCCTTTACATATCTACATTTTTGCAATTAAACTCCTATCGAATATATATCTTTAATATCTATGTATGTTTCTTTATAAAAAGCTGATTTTCAGTTCTGTAAAGAGAAACAGTCACAATGCAAGGCCCAATTTAGTTGTTAATTTTCCTATAAAACGTTGCGATTTTCATCCCAGATTGGATTGTTTTTCCATTTTAATAAAAGAATGCTGGATTCTTCAATACAACTGAAACGATTCCTTTTTGTACCTTATCATATAATATTGTACATATACTAGTGTTGAAGATTGGTTGCTAACATCGCACATTTCCTTGCATACATCGTTTTCCAGAGTCTGTGTGCAGGCTGTAGATAACATATTTGTTTTTAAGCATTTTCTTGCTTTGCATAGATTTCCCTACTAACACTCTGCAGGCAAAGCCATCACACCACTATGATCTGCAGCGGCATCCATCCCAAAGCTCTCCTTGCTTAGCAATTGTGCCCGGCTCATACCACGTAGGGTGCACCACCTGTGCCCTCAATCAGCGGTACACCTTTGACTTCCATACCACCACCACAAAGCTGCAGCTGTTGGATGCCTAGAAGGGAGTTCAGTGCTCAGCCAGGCGCCATCTTAGGAAGCCAGATCAGAGGAGTAAATGGTCAGGATCAGTCCAAAATCAATGCTCACTGCAGCGATCAGCAGGAAATGGCTATTGCCAATGTTTGTATGGTCTCAGACACACAGGTTTTACCCACTACAGGATTATATTATGTTGAGGGCACTGTTTCATGCTGCAAAGGAACAGCGTTGAATGAGCTGTTCCCTGAGCGCTCACTTCAGCAGTTGCCCTTCACGTGACTTTCATGTGTTAGTGTTGTGAGCTAGCATTCTCTTTTTCCCATCCAGTAGTGGACCAATCCTACAGGCACAGTACTCTGTGTCCTTGGTTGAAAGTGTGCATGGTTCCTGCAGGTGTGTGTCATCAGCGTCCCAGTGGCACTGTTATCAGGGGTAGCAAGTTCTACGCGTATTTAGACTCTGGTCTGACTCCCAAAGCTACCATTGTAATATCAAATAGCTTTTCCACAGGGTCCACAATCCTCTGAGCCTGCACAAGGCACTGGCAAGGTGATGTCGTTTTAGCATCACGGTTTTGGTTTCAATACTCCCTTCAGTTCCAGAGTCATTGTCGCTCATGTCTGTGGTTGAATCTCCATTGTGGCCACCTTTTCTGACTGACAGAGATGCCTCCAGGACTGGGGCTGTGGTTAGATGTCTGACTTAGTCACATGGTACAAGTACAACAGTCCAAGCATCTGTAGTTGGAAGAATAACAGAAGACATGGGCATGTCGTTGATGAGGTTAGCAATGACTTTATTCTGCTCCTGAAAAACTACTGATCCTGAGATATTTACTTGTTTTTTTACATGCATTGAACTCATCTGCATATTATCTAATAGCAAAGGCATCAATACACAAAGTAATGATTTAATGCAACAGTCCCTTTGTAACGACTCCTTCAAGTGCATTGTGACAGGCCAGTAAAACGACTGCCTGTCATCGTATTCCCAGAACTGACACCACGCACCAGATATTTATTTTAAGGATTTGCTAAACAAATGCTCAAAAGATAATGCAGGGTGTCAGTATGCTTACAAAACTTAAACAGCATGTCAGAATGATGGAAAAACTCAAGGAAAACGAAAGTATCGTGGTAGCAGCTTCGTGTGAGAGTCTAATGTGAGGGGAGGGCCAGTGCGTCTTTAAAGGTGTTAAATAGAAAGGGACGTTCTCTCTTACTTCAAAGAGGTTCCACAGTTAAGTGTTCCCTGTTTCAAAAACCAAACTATTCCCAGTCCAGTGATGGGTGCAAAACAAATTATCCCAAGTCTCTCCAAGCCTAATTGTTATACTGCGCATCGTGCTGGCGCCGCGTACCTGTTCGCCGGGGCTCTTGCTTGGATCTTGAAGCCAGACTACTAGCTGTTGAGATAATATGCAGAGCAGGAAACCAACTCAACACGCTCACCTGTTTCAGAAACAGTCGTCTGTGCTGAGTCGACTCCCAATGCCAAGGGGACGGCACTTCCCTGATTTGCGTAACGTCAGGACAGTGCAAACACTGACAGGGAAGGCCACAGTGGATCCGATAACACAGAAGGCAGGTGGTCAATACGATGAAGCTGAAGCAAGGATGGTGCAAACAGTGAGACAAGGGCTCCACCGGTACACTGGAAGACAGGGTAGGCAGGCAAGAAGGCATCCAGGTAGACAGGTAGACTGGTAACTAGACCAAAAAAGGTCCAGACGGGTAGAGGGAAACACCTGGGCAACCTGGGAATAGTAAGGCCCAGCAAGGAAGCAAGGAACCCCAGGGAAGGAACCAGGGAGAACAGAGGAAGCAGGACAGAGAGAAAAGAACAGAATGAGACAGGGGGCCCGAAGGCCTCCCAACAGGGCAGAAAGGCAGAGCCAGTTAAGAGGCTAGGCAAGGCTAGCAAAAGGAGGACTAGGCAAGGCCAAGCACTGAAGAAGCAAGGGCAGCGGCAAACGGACCAGCCGGAAATGCGTTGAGACACAATGAGCAATCAGCCTCCGTTTCAGATATAGCCTCCGTTGCTGGATGAAAGCGAGGCTTGGAGGACAAACAGAAGCAAATGCGTAGCCCTTAGGACTGAACATGAGCGAAATACCGAACACAGCTGTCCGTGCATGCGCAGTGTCGGGACAATGGCAGCGCTCCGATGCCTGGAGCCCCGCAAGGTAACAGTCTGGAAAACCCGCCAGTGTGGATACAGGCACCAGAACGGGCTCCCACAAGCCCTTAGACACTGCACAGGGTGTCGGGTAAGTGGCAGTGTGACACTATAACCCCTCCCAGGAATGCTCAAAGCCCTAGGCTTCTCCGGATGCCAGCTGAAATATCTGCCAACAAGAAGGGGTGCATGGATGTTGGAATAAGGCTCCCAGGAACTATCACAGGTCGGATACTCCTTCCAATCAACCAGGTATTGAAGCACACCCCGCCAAATCCACGAGTCACAGATCTCTTGGACCTCGAATTCTGGGACCCCCTGCAGAAGGAGAGCTGGAGGACAAGAACAGGAACAGTCATGGGTATCCTTCGGACAGTGTTTTGAAGGGATACATGAAAAACAGCGTGCACCCGCCATGCTGCGGGCTATAGTAATCGGAAAGCTACTGTAGATACCTGTTTTACGATCTTAAATGGCCCATAGTACCTGGGAGCCAGTTTAGTATCGAGATTCCAGACTGGCTGGTTCTTGGAGGAAAGCCACACCAGGTCTCCCACCTGGAACAAGGGCTCCAGGTATGTCTCCTGTCTGCCTGGACCTTCATATGTTCCTGAGCCTCTTCCAAGGCCTCCCTGGCCTTGAGATGTTGCTCCTGGGTCCAAGTCACCATGGCATCCGCAGCAGGAGCAGAACTGGGAGGTACTGGTAGCAGGGAAAGTAGTTTTGGATGTAGTCTGGAGGAGCAGTAGATGGGACTCAGGACAGTGAAGGAGAGTACAGCAATATTGTATGCCACTTCCGCTGTATCCAGTTGACTAAACCAATTGTCCTGGGTGCCATTTGCGTAGCATCATAGATATTGCTCCAGGGTCTGGTTGGTGCGCTTGGTCAGCCCATTGGTTTGGAGATGGTAGCCAGAGCTTAATGCCCACTGGATACAGTAGGTTGCACAATTGAATCCAGAATTTGGAAAGGAACTGTGAGCCCCGGTCGGACAGTATCTCCTCGGATAAGCCGTGCAGACGATAGACACCATGCACAAATACCCTTGCAGTCTGAGTTACAGTAGGAACTGATGCCAAGGGTAAAAAGTGTGCCATCTTGGTGAAGCAGTCCACTACCAGCAAAATGCAAGTATGACCGCTGGATGCGGGAAGTTCAACGATGTTGATGTTGATGGCTATGTTGTGCCAGGGGTACGGTGGTATTTCGGTGGGATGCAATAAACCGAACTGACCTTTGCGACTGGACTTCGACTGAGCACAGGTCGGACAAGTACCTACATAGTCCTGCACTTGATTTGCCCATCCTGGCCACCAAAACTGTCTGGCTATCAATTCCTGTGTGGCCTTCACCCCACGATGTCCACTTGTTTTAGCATCATGGAAACTGTGATGTATCATGGATCGGAGAGTCGCCCTTGGTACATAAAGTCGACCCTGAAAGTATATTAGACCATCCTTTTCAGTTACACCTGACATACGCAGGAGTTCTGGCTTCTGGAGGTCTGTGGCGGTTTCTTGCAGAAAGGTCCGTAGGTAAGGTTGTACCTGACTGAATAAGTGTTTGGGAGAGAGAACCGAACGATCCGTACAGAGGCTTCTCTGGTATTGTATCCAAGGAGCTTGACAGGGAATCAGCCTTCTGATTCGATTCACAGGGGATGTAGGTTATCCTGAAGTCAAACTGAGAAAAGAAGGCCCAATGGGCTTGTCTAGAAGTTTGGCTTTGCAAAGACCGAAGATGCTACAAATTCTTGTGGTCAGTTCGTACCTCCACGGTAAAACGACCCCCAAGGAGATGATGACGCCACTCCTCAAAAATCGACTGTAATGGCTAACAGTTCCTTTTCAATTATGGAATAATTCAGTTTGCTTGTGGTCAGCTTGCGTGAATAATAGGCGATGAGTTGTTCCATTCTCGTCTCAGGGTTCATTTGGAATAGAGCCACTCCTACAGCAACATTTGAAGCGTCAACTTTGACTATACACAGTGCTTCCTCGTTGGGATGAAGTAACATGGGTGCAGAATGAATGTAGCCTTCAGATCTTCAAATGCTGTCCCAGCTTCTTCTCCCCAAAGAAAAGGCATTTTAGAACTGGTCAGAGCCATTAGAACAAAAGCTGACTGGCAGAACTGCGAAACAAATCAGTGGTAGAAATTCACAAACCCCAAAAACCGCTGTAGTGCTTTGCGATCATGGATCTGCTTCCACTGCTGAATGGCTTGAACTTTAGTCGGATCCATCAGAATACTGGCGTTACTGATGATGTACCCCAGGAATTCCATCTGTTCCTGATGAAAGAGACAATTTTGCAGTTTTGCGAATAGATGATTCCGGGCTACTCTTTGCAGAACTTCTGAAACGCTGGAAGATGGCCGAGGCATTGCACAGGACAAAGGGCATAATCCGGTATGTGAGTCTTAAAGGCCGTTTTCCAATCGTCTCCTTCCTTTATTCTCACCAGGTGATAGGTCCCTCCTAGGTCCAACTTAGTAAAGAATCGGGCAGTGCACAAAGACTCCAGAATTTCATGGATAAGGGGTACCTATCCTTCAGTGTGATGTTGTTTAACTGGCGATAGTCGATGCAGGGACGCAATGTCCCCTCCTTCTTCTGTATGAAGAACAACCGAAACCCTGTGGGGGACTTGGAAGGTGTCATGTATCCCTTGTCCAGACACTCTTTGCTGTACTGCTGCACTACCCCTCTCTCTTGGGGGTGAGTAGACCTTGCCATGTGGGATTATGGTGTCAGGCAGAAAGCTCATTGAGCAATCAAAAGGTCAGTGAGGAGGCAGTGCAATGCCTGCTGGTCCAGAGAAGACATTGTAGTAGTCGCGGTATTCAGTGGGTACAGTCTGCAAGGTGCATACTTGCTGGCAACCGGTATCTCCTGCTGGTATTGGGAGCAATGACAAGGACACTGTTGACTTCGATGGACAACAAAGCGTGGTGCAGCGAGTAGAGGCAAATACAAAAGTCTCCCAGTTGATATACGGGTTATGTTATGTTAAGCAGGGGAGCCCAACACCACTGGATAAAATGGAGATTTCAGAGCATCTAGACAGATCTTTTCCTTATGATCATTCACCCAGAGATCCACTACACAGGTTTGTTGGTGTATGGAGCCTGAAGACAGTGGGGTGCCTTCAATGACTTCAACTAGGGTCTAGCAGTTCTTTTCCTGCAGAGGTAACCCAACCGTGGCTGCAAACCCAACATCAATGTAATTTCTGGAAGCCCCCAATCCAGTAAGGCTAGGGTCTCGTCAACCCTTTCCTGCCATCCTATCTTAATCCATAGCCCCAGTAAGGCTGTTGGTTGCATGGGGTTGGTGGGTGTGTCTTGGGGTGGAAGGTTTGTACCACGAGACAGGTCTGTTGTTACCTTCCTTCCAGATGACAGACCTACTAGTTTTCTGACTTCCTAGGTGGGTGCAGAGGGCAAGTGTAACGCTCACCTGATTCTCGCAGAGGCGCCGGTCTTGACTGGGCGACTACCGTATCTTCAAAGGTGATGTGTATCTTCAAAGGTGATGTGTAGCACCCGGTTGGCTCTTTGGGCTGGACCTCTGTGCACTGTATGCCTGACTTCAAGAGTAAGATGTCTGCAGATAGAAAATATGGGATTAATGAACTGGGGTTATTGGGGTGTCCCTATCTCTTTCCTTTTCTCCTCTCCTGTAGACCCCCAAAGGTTAACACTCTCACCTTAGGTAAGTGAATGCCGAGCTCTCCATCTGCCTCGGGGCAGGGTGCTGTAACCAGTTTCTTCACTGGATAGGTAGCGCAGGCCTCTTGACTTCAGAGGACTGCTGTCCGTCGTTTACTGCACGAACGGTAAGTTTCGAGTAATTCTATTGTCTTTAAAGTCTTTAGTAATGATGTCTCTTGTTTTGCAGGGTTCCGGCGATGGCAGATGACGGGCTGAAGTGAGTTGAAGATGGAGCCCGTGTGATGAATAGAAGCGCCTGGAAGCACGTAAGTAAGCGCTTGTTGCCTGCTTCACGATGCGCTCTAACTGTCTTTTTATTTTGCAGGTACAAGTTCGGAGCGGCTGCAGGGTGCCGGAATACCCACTGGGTTAGATGTGGAAAGGAGTAATGGCACGCGAGTATTAAAGTTCCCCAATGTCTTTAAACGCACCTTGTTTTGTCTTTCAGATGCGGGATGCAGCGCCGAAGGCCTCCGGAGCGTGCGAAGAGTTGGTAAGCTTTTGTCTTTCAGATGCCGGAATGCAGTGTGAAGACCTCCGGAGCGCACGAAGAGTAGGTAAGCCTTTGTCTTTCAGATGCCGGAATGCTAACCTGTTCTTTCTTGTCTTTATAGGTGTTGCTGAAGACTGGATTCAGGATGGTAAGCCTTTTTCCTTAGGCCCAGGATCCGATGCAGAAGACACGATGAGCGTTCTGCTGCAGAGGATGCAGAATAACGCAAAGCAAGATTCATCCACCGGGTGTGGTTTAAATAGCCTCCTGTAGTGCTTAGGTGTCTCCTTCCACAGCCACGCCTAGGTAAGAAAAGAGTTCCTGCTTTCCAGAAGAGTTCCAGTGTTCTGAATCTAGGGAGTGGCTCCTGCCCCACCCAACAGGAAAAGTAGTTCCAAACAGAAGAGGATCAGAGGCTCAACTGGCAGGCAAGTAAGCAGCATGGTCTGCTGTAGGTAAGTCCACCCAAGCATTATGAGCCCGGCGCTTCCAGCGCTGGGACTGGGCATATTTATGAGCCTGGTGCCACTGGCGCCAGGACTGGGTCCAAAAGGTCCCAATTGGGACTGGTTGGCACTCGGAACCTGGGTTATGGATCTGCTTCCAAGGGAGTTGGGAAAACCCTGACCTCTTGGAAGCAGAGATCATGACAGTACCCCCCCTCAAGGCCCCTCCCAAACCGGGCTTCTCCGGGGGTTTTGGCTTGTCAGTAAATGTTCGGTGAACTCTTTTGATTAGGCGAGGAGCGTGGACATATTCAGCAGGTTCCCAGGATCTCTCTTGGGGGCCGTAGCCTTTCCAGTCAATTAGGTAAAATAGTTTAGATTTGGAGATCTTGGAGTCCAGAATGCTTTTGACTTCAAACTCGAGTTCTCCATCAACTAGGATGGGTTTTGGAGATTTAGTTAGTCGGGTTTGAGGTTGCACGGGTTTTAATAGAGAGACGTGGAAGACCGGATGTATCTTCATGTGCGGGGGCAAGTCCAACTTGACCGCTACTGGGTTTACTATGGTAGTGATGGAATAGGGACCAAGGTATCTTGGGTTGAATGTGCGTGGCCCTTTTAGAGGTAGATATTTGGTGGATAACCAGACTTGATCCCCTACTTGATATTGAGGGGCTTCCTTCCGATGTTGATCTGCTCCTTTCTTGTATTGTTCTTTAGCCCTTTGAAGGTGAGAAACAGCTTCCTTAAAGGCTTGGGTGATTGTAGAATGCAGGTAGTCTACTGCTGGTGTTTCAAGATCTTGGAGGGGATCCAACTCCGAGGTTCGAGGGTGACTGCAGTACAAAAGAAAACACGGTGTTTTCCCAGTTCCCGAATGGACAGAGTTATTGTAGGCATATTCGGCTATCCAAAGGATGTCTTTCCAAGTTTTTTCAGTTTGTTGCAGCATGCAGCGTAAATACTGTTCCAGAGTTTGATTGGTCCTCTCGGTTTGTCCGTCGGTCTGAGGGTGGTGACTGGTCGATAGTCTCACATCAATTTGAGCCGACCGACAGCAACTTCGCCAAAAATGAGAAATAAATTGACTACCTCGATCCGAAATTAGAACCGAAGGAAAACCGTGTAGTCGGACGATGTTTTCGAGAAATTCTTGGGCCAGAGTTGCTGCTGTTGGCAAGCCTTTGAGCGGAATGAAATGCGCCATCTTGGAGAATAAGTCCACGATTACTAGAATCGTATTGTATCCGGAGCATGGAGGTAGATCGGTGATGAAGTCCATAGAAAGCGTATGCCAAGGGCGAGGTGGGATGTCAATAGGGCGTAAGAGGCCTGCTGGTCTTTCCTTTTGACTCTTGTTTTGGGCGCATACTCCACAGGACATTATAAAGTCTCTGATATCTTTTTTCCAAGACGGCCACCAGAAGTAGCGCTTGATCTTTTCTGAGGTCTTGGCCATACCGGGATGACCTTCCATTAAAGAATCATGATAACAAGAGATTACTTTTTTCTGTAAATCTGTGCTGGGTAGGTATAATCGTTCTTGGAAATACAATAAGTTGTCCTTTACTGCAAAGTCCTTTCCCTGCAGATGCCAATTCTGTATGTCTGCTGGAGTTACAAGTTGCCTGGCTTTATCCTTAACTTCCTCTATGGATTCTGTGGCGATTACACCCAGAATTCTTTGTTCGGGAATGATTGGTACAGGTTTAGGGTTGATCAAGTGTTCTTCCACTCCCATCCGAGAAAGGGCATCAGCTTTACCGTTCTTTGTACCAGATCGATAGGTAATTATGAAGTCAAACTCGGCAAAGAATAATGCCCAACGGAGTTGTCTAGAGGATTGGGCTTTTGCGGTTTTCAAATATTGCAGGTTTCGGTGATCCGTAATCACAGTAACGGTGTGTCGGGCCCCCAGCAGATAATGCCGCCAAGCCTTAAAGGCAGACTTGATAGCCAGAAGTTCCTTGTCAGTAATCGTGTAATTGATTTCAGGAGGCGAGAATTTGCGGGACCAAAATGCCACGGGATGCAACTGATTGGTTACCGGGTCCTTTTGTGATAGAACTGCCCCCATGTCAAGGCTTGAAGCATCAGTTTCCACGATGTAGGGGAGTTCGGGGCGAGGGTGTTTTAAGATTGGTGCAGAGATAAATTTAGTCTTCAAATCCTGGAAAGCTTGTTCCGCCTCGGTAGACCATTCAAAACGTTTGTTTTTCTTTAACAAGGCAGTGATGGGCTGGACTATTCGAGAGAATTCGGGGATAAACCTGCGGTAAAAGTTAGCGAAGCCTAACATGCTTTGCACACCTTTTACGGAGGATGGTGATGGCCATTTGAGAACTGCATCGACCTTCTTTGAATCCATACATACTCCGCCAGGTGATAATATGAATCCCAAGAATTCAACTTCAGTCACGTTGAAAACACATTTTTCCAACTTAGCGAAAAGTTTGTGTTGACGCAATCTTTCGAGGACCATTTTCACGTGTTTCCGATGTTCAGATTCCGATGAAGAATAAACGAGGATGTCGTCAATGTAAACAACAACACACACATCTATGAGCTCTCTGAGGACATCGTTCATAAAATATTGAAAGGCGGCCGGGGCATTGCAAAGTCCGAAGGGCATGACCTGATATTCAAATAGCCATACTTGGTGCGGAAGGCCGTCTTCCATTCATCGCCCTCTTTTACTCGTACCAAGTGGTAAGCTCCTCTAAGATCCAGCTTTGTATATATGCATGCTTTTCTGACTTGGTCCAGGAGTTCAGGGATCAAAGGTAACGGATATCTATTCTTAACGGTGATCTGGTTCAGGGAGCGATAATCTATACAAGTTCTAAGGTCTCCTTCCTTTTTTGGAACGAAGAACAAAGCTGAAGAAGCAGGGGACTTGGAAGGACGAATAAACCCATTTGCCAGGTATTGATCCAGGTATTGTCAAAGGTGAAGGTTCTCAGGCTCGGTGAGGGCATAAATTCTACTACAAGGAGGAGTAGATCCAGGTATCAGGTCTATCTGGCAGTCATAAGACCTATGAGGAGGTAGAGAGTTAGCCTGATCCTTCCGGAAAACATCTTGGTATTCTAGGTATTCGGGAGGTAACTGGGGAGTCTCTGAAGAAATTGCTGCCAGTGCAACACCAGGTGGAGGGTGACAAGTAGAGACACATTCTGGAAACTGGACCGTTCTTGCTCGCCAATCGATCAGAGGATTGTGTTTCTCTAACCAAGGTATTCCTAGAATAATCTGAAACTGAGGGGCCTTGATCACATCGAACACAATCTTCTCATGGTGTCCATCTTGACTTACTAGCGTCACCTCTTGAGTGGTATGCGTTACTGGCCCGGAGGCTATCTCCGTACCATCCACCGTAGAAATGACGTCCTTTACAGCCTTGGGACAAAGAGTTAGATTCATCCTCAAAACCATTTCATGATCCACATAATTGCCGATGGCACCGCTGTCGACGTAAGCTTCAAATGCATGTAATCGATCCGGATTATCAGGGCTAATGAGGACCATAGGTATCACGAAATGCGAGGTCACGGAACTGGTTTTCACGCTCGGCAAGAGGACCTCTATTCTTGTCGGGCGAGGTCGTTTCCCTGCTCAGAGTTTGTAACTTTGGTAACTGCAGCTCCTACTGCCTTCTTGGCAGGTTTCACCGGACAGTCTCGAAGAAAGTGCCCTGAGTTTCCGCAATAGAGGCATAATTGCAACTGTTTTCTCCTTTCCCGCTCCTTTTGTGTTAGAGGACCTTTCAGACCCCCTATTTGCATGGGTTCCCCGGAGTCTACTCCTTTGGAAGGAGTTGGCGGTTTGGAAAATACTCGAGCATCAAACTTGGAACGATCGGCCTTCCTGTTCTGCAGTCTGTGATCTATTTGAACGACTAAGTCTATATAGTCCGAACAATCTTGTGGGGGATTCACTACTTGGGCTAACACATCTTTGAGCTCTCCACGTAGACCTCTATAAAACAGCGTAATCCTTTTGTCCTCAGGCCATTGAGTTTCCACTATAAGTCTGTTGAAAGACGCAATATAAGCCAAAAGGTCTTGATTACCTTGTCGCAACGAAAGAAGCTCATTGTCCAAGGCCTGCCCCTGTGAATGTCTTGCGAACAGTTTTTCCATACTGAGCTGAAAAGCTTGAAAATCATGGAGGACCGGATCATCTTGATTTACTAGAGGGATCGACCAGTCTGCCGCATTGCCACTAAGGTACGAAAGCACGAAAGCTACTTTAGCTTGATCAGTTGGAAAGGCTGCTGGCCGGCATAAGAAATGCAACCGGCACTGATTGATAAATACTGCAAACCTCTTTGGGTCACCAGAAAATCGTTCGGGCGGAGCCAGAGGTACATTCCCAGGTAGGTTGATCTGCACTGGATTCATAGAGGATGTAGAAGGAAGATTTCCCCCAGATGCGGGTAACGGGGTCTGTCCAGCTTGTGACTGTAGCAATTGTCTAGCGAGATCATCTGTTCGCTCCTTGGAAATAATCAGTTCCCTTCTTAGAGCATTCGTTTCCTGACGGGCTGCATGCACTTCCGCCCTTAGTTCCCCAAGTAACTGGGCTAGCTGGTCGATATCCGAGGTTTCCATAGCGCCTGGATGGGAGTTTTGTGGTAGGCTTTGCGTTCTGTAACGCTCACCTGATTCCCGTAGAGGCGCCGGTCTTGACTGGGCGTATACCGTATCTTCAAAGGTGATGTGTAACACACGGCTGGCTCTTTGGGCTGGACCTCTGTGCACTGTATGTCTGACGTGAAGGGTAAGATGTCTGCAGATAGAAAATATGGGATTAAGGAACTGGGTTATTGAATGTCTCTCTCTTCTTCCCTTTCTCTTCTCCTGTAGAACCCCAAAGGTTAACGCTCTCACCTTAGGTAAGTGAACGCCGTGCTCTCCATCTGCCTCGGGGCAGGGTGCTGTAACAAGTTTCTTCACTGGATAAGGGGAGCAGGCCTCTTGACTTCAGAGGACTGCTGTCCGTCGTTTACTGCACGAACGGTAAGTTTCGAGTAATTATTCTAATGTCTTTAAAGTCTTTAGTAATGATGTTTCTTGTTTTGCAGGGTTCCGGCGATGGCGGATGACGGGCTGAAGTGAGTTGAAGATGGAGCCCGTGTGATGAATAGAAGCGCCTGGAAGCACGTAAGTAAGCGCTTGTTGCCTGCTTCACGATGCGCTCTAACTGTCTTTTTATTTTGCAGGTACAAGTTCGGAGCGGCTGCAGGGTGCCGGAATACCCACTGGGTTAGATGTGGAAAGGAGTAATGGCACGTGAGTATTAAAGTTCCCCAATGTCTTTAAACGCACCTTGTTTTGTCTTTCAGATGCGGGATGCAGCGCCGAAGGCCTCCGGAGCGTGCAAAGAGTTGGTAAGCTTTTGTCTTTCAGATGCCGGAATGCAGTGTGAAGACCTCCGGAGCGCACGAAGAGTAGGTAAGCCTTTGTCTTTCAGATGCCGGAATGCAGCGCGAGGCGTTGGTGACAGCCGATGGACCAGGTAAGTGAAGAGCTGTCACTGAAGACCGTAATGCTAACCTGTTCTTTCTTGTCTTTATAGGTGTTGCTGAAGACTGGATTCAGGATGGTAAGCCTTTTTCCTTAGGCCCAGGATCAGATGCAGAAGAAACGATGAGCGTTCTGCTACAGAGGATGCAGAATAACGCAAAGCAAGATTCATCCATCGGGTGTGGTTTAAATAGCCTCCTGTAGTGCTTAGGTGTCTCCTTCCACAGCCACGCCTAGGTAAGAAAAGAGTTCCTGCTTTCCAGAAGAGTTCCAGTGTTCTGAATCTAGGGAGTGGCTCCTGCCCCACCCAACAGGAAAGGTAGTTCCAAACAGAAGAGGATCAGAGGCTCAACTGGCAGGCAAGTAAGCAGCATGGTCTGCTGCAGGTAAGTCCACCCAAGCATTATGAGCCCGGCGCTTCCAGCGCTGGGACTGGGCATATTTATGAGCCTGGTGCCACTGGCGCCAGGACTGGGTCCAAAAGGTCCCAATTGGGACTGGTTGGCACTCGGAACCTGGGTTATGGATCTGCTTCCAAGGGAGTTGGGAAAACCCTGACCTCTTGGAAGCAGAGATCATGACAGCAAGTCCCTAAGTGTCCGGATGGTCCGCAATACATACAGAACCAGTTAGACCTTCTACAGTTCCTTTCAGATTCTGACAACGGACCACGTATTGCTCCCAGTTGCATAGGTTCTGGAGCGACTTCGGATTGGTTTTTGGACCACCCCCAGGGGTACTGGTGGATGGAAGCTTGCTCTGTCCGTCCGTCCTCTGTCTTTCATTCCCTCTCTCACATAGCCGATGATCAATCCGAAATCCCTGATCCATCAATGCCTGGATTGTGTCGGGTTCCGGGATGTGGAGTAGTTTAGTAGTTTATCCTTGTATTCATCGCGTAGTCTGCATTGGAACAGGATTTTCTGGGTTACTTCGGGCCAAAGGGAATTTGCGGCTAACAGCCGAAAATGGCTGATGTAGGTAATTTTGTCACTGGTCCCATTTCAGATGTCCAGGAGTTGGTTTTGGGCCAGAGAATGGCGCTTCCCTGATTTGCGTGACGTCAGGACAGTGAAAGCACTGACAGGGAAGGCCACAGTGGATCCGATGACACGGAAGGAAGGTGGTCAATATGATGAAGCCGGAGCAAGGATGGTGGAAACAGTGAGACAAAGGCTCCACTGGTACACTGAAAGACGGGGTAGGCAGGCAAGAAGGTATCCAGGCAGACAGGTGGACTGGAAACTAGACCAAAAAAGGTCCAGACAGGCAGAGGGAAACCCCTGGGCAACCTGGGAATAGTAAGGCCAGCAAGGAAGCAAGGAACCCCAGGGAAGGAAACAGGGAGAACAGAGGAAGCAGTACAGGGAGAAAAGGACAGAAGGAGACAGGGGGCGGGAAGGACTCCCAACAGGGCAGAAAGGCAGGGCCAGTTAGGAGGCTAGGCAAGGCTCGCAAAAGGAGGGCTTGGCAAGGCCAAGCACTCAAGGAGCGAGGGCAGCAGAAAACAGACTAGCCAGAACTTTGTTGAGACTCACTGAGCAATTAGCCTCTGGCTCAGATGTATCATTGAGGGATGACAGCAAGGCTTGGAGGACAAACGGAAGCAAATGCGTAGCCCTTTGGACTGCACATGTGCGAAACACCGAACACGGCCATCCTCACATGTGCAGTGTCGGGACATTGGCAGCACCCCGATGCCTGTAACCCTGCAGGGTACCCATCTAGAAAAGCTGCCAGTGTGGATACAGGTGCCAGGACGGGCTGCCGCGAGCCCCCAGATGCTGCACAGGATGGCGGGTATGTGGCGGTGTTACACTAATGTACAAAAAGAAAGTCTTCTTCTTCAAAGAGGGCATTATCACTCCCTATAAAATAAGCCTGATGAGGGTTGTCTGGTACTCCGACTGTTGGCTCATGCTGGAGATTTTCTCCAGCTGCTGACCTGTGAATCTATGACCTTCAGGTGGTTTTAGGGTCTTCATGCCCTGTCCATGGGGTTCATGAGGTATAACAGCTAAAACATCTGCCATTCTGGGAATACAATCAATGTCTGTGTGATGAACTAGTGTGTCCTGGTGGGACTCAACACGAAGCATGGCCATACTCCCACCTTCCACACCCTACTTGAGGTTCTTTCTCAGACCCTTCCCTGGCCTATTTAATCCTACTATAAGCTGTCCTCCCTGTCTCTGTTGCAAAGGTGCTGCCTCATTCTTCCTCCCCTCACCTAAGCACTCTCTGCCAACGTGGTCCTCTGCAACATTCATCCTCAATACCTAAGGTGGTGATTCTCTCTTCTGCCAAAGCTGGTCTGGCTCTATTCCCCTCTGAAACAGTGTCACCTCTTCCTCCCTCACCTGATGGTTGTCTTTTTTCTCCCTGAACGAAAATAGGGGACACCAGGACAATACACAAGGTTAAACCTGGTACAGAAATCCATTACACACATACTAGAACCTTGTGTATTCGTGTGTATTGACTTCTTCAACACTCCAGTGGGTGAAAAAATTCAATTCACTCCCTCTATACATTCAAAATGAATTCAATTTATTATTATATAAAACACAGACACAATCACAAAAATACACGTTCTTTGTGTTCCACAAATAGCAAAGTGCATCCCAAAAATGACCAGTGCTTGCTAAGGGTTCATACCCAAAAGTGACTAGTGCTTGGTAAGAGTTTATACAAAAAAGAATTTCATTTATAAATACTAAAATTAATCATAATCAACAGCAAGAAGTCAAATAACATAAATCTGATTGTCTTTTAGATTAACACTATTCCAGACAACAATGCTCTCTTAGAGTAGCCATGCATAACACATCCTGTATGGTAAGGATGTAGATCTTAACCCGATCTTAACCCAACATGTTTCATTCCTTTTCAACAATTAATTACTAGTGATAGGAACTGCTTCAGGGGATTTTAATCTTGACTGGTATCTTCTTATCCCGCATCAAGTCGCAAGAAAAATTGAAAGTTCAATCACTGTGTTTTTAATCATTCATCTAAGAACTTGTCTTGTATCTACATTACAGATCCTACCTTGCTTCTGATGATCATGGTGTTACCTCTTTAATTAATGAATATTCAAATGAGGTAGAGAGAAAAGAGATTCATTTCTTCTTGTTTGTGTCCTCTAGCAGCTTTTCGTTAAGTTTTGTGCTCTAAGTCATCCGTCTTAGTCAGGCCAAATTTCTGCAATAGTTTCAAAGTGATAATAGATCTGGTCGTAGATGTGTGGACTCGTTATTCTCAGTTCAAGCTGTACAATCTAATTCAGTCGAACAACAAATTGGTCATGCATTCACCAACTTAAGCTGTCAGCTCATTTCATGCGGCTGAGCACTCACGTGTAGAGACACCGTCACCTCCAGTGTCTTTTTTTCTCGTCCTGTAAACAACGCTCTCCCTTCTGATAGTATCTTTCCTACCATCAATAATCATTTTTTAACTCCAAATCCTCTCCTCTCCACAATACCAGCTGAGTATCACTCCCTTTTTCCTCCTAAAGGGGACAGCTCTCGCTGTCTTCTAAATATAAATATATCCTTCCATTCCCAAGATGGTATCTCCCTCTTTCCTGCAAATGAACTGGGGGATCCCCACCAGTGAATGGAGGTTCCCTAGTAGTGAATTCTACTCTGCATACACTCAATTGTAACTTTGTAATAAAAATGATTACATGTTTACATAATTAGCACCCGGCAAGGGGGATGTGGCGGCCGTCCAACCAATGAGGGGGCTCGGAAAAAGTTCCTTACCCCACAGGGAAATACACTGCTCTGAGCCTCCTCAAAGTGGGAGGCCGCCATCTTCCATCACTGGGAATCAGGTAAGTGATCTCCCTGCGCCTCCTGTGCCCCAACCCCTGACCCCAACCCACCTTTCCTCATCTTTCAGCCACCCACCTCCTCCCCACTTACCTTGTACTGTATCGTCCCTCCAGGGCGCTGGGAACAATAGTGTTCACAGCACATCTCTGCCTTGCAAATGGCTGCCATGGAAAGGGAGAAGGTACTACCGGTTCCCTGGCAGCCATTTTCTTTGTTTACTGTTTTAAACACTTTTAATTGCTTTGTTTTCTAGAGCTGATACATGGTTTACACGCCATTTCTCAACTCGATAAAAATACTTATAGTACCCTGGTACAACGTGCCGGGATACTAATAGCAACAGAACCCGAGGAGGGGTGCATTCCCGGTCTGGGAATGCCCCGAAGCTCATGCTACAGCTCTCACTTCCATCAGGCTTGTAACTGACACCCCATGGGAATTACCAGACTGGTAATGCCCACGCTCTTCGGGTTCTATTGCTCAAGTAAATAAAAAAAGCGTATTATTCTATATTCTGTAATGCTTCATGTATTATGCTTCGGAGACAGAGAGTGTGGTCAATGTATTGCATACCTTGTGTACTTTCCTCAGGGCCAATTCTATAATTAATACAGAATAATCAGTTAATGTGTATGGAACCGACATACATTATCATGTTTCTATGCTAATAAATCAATGTACATACCTTCATAGCATGGAAGAAGTTATTTAAACTACACAACCTATTGAAACAAATATTTCCTAGTGAGTAGTAATAGGTATGGTAAACAATGCCATCTTCATCACATAACCATCTATCATATCGTAAACTATTCATTTATAGCTCATACCTTGTCTTCCATCGACAAGTGTTAGTAATGAATTAGTGTACTCATAAGCATTAGGTACTATGTGAAAAAATAAAGACAATAGCCTTGTCTGAACTGGATCTCATACCACTTCAAAATAATTTTATAAAAGAAAATTTAAACAAATTTGCCTCTATACTGTGTCCTACAATGGCGTGTAAATTCACAACCTCAGCCCCTCATTTTGTGTGAGTAAATGCTGATAAAAACAACAATAAGAATATAGACGGACTCATGGGCCCTGCAGGGGACCTATTGGGGAGTTTGTTACTGTAGAAGTAACAAAAGGGGGGAATGTCAGGAAGGAGAGAGGGTCTTGCCACCCGCCCAGGTGATACCAAAAAAGAACTAGACGCTAGTAGAGAACAACCAGGGAGCCGGGGGAGGGGTACACATAAAGGGGGGGGGGGCACGATCATCGTAGTACATACAGTATAAGGTATATGGCAGAGGCGAGTTTAAACGCCATCTTGGCAAGCAGCAGCCATCTTAGAAGTTAGTCCCAAGCACGGTGAACAGTAATCTGTCTATTAGGATAAGGCCCATTGTATGAGCGCGTACACCAGCCCCACCTTGGCTAGGTCTGCGAGATCCACAACCTCCTTTATTGTTCACAAAGTTAAAGGTCCTCGAGCCATGGGAAGAATCATGGGAAGGTCATGAGAAGGGAGCAGAGCACCTCTTGGCAGTACCATCCCACGAAGCAGATAGTAAGTCCCTCCTTCCCCCAATGACCAACACATGAGAAATACAGCCCTGCCATGCTTTCATCACATGACCCCCGCATGCCACAGAACCATCCAAACCCAGACCACCAACCATAAAACATTTACACTCCTCGATCTATCACTAAGATCAGAAGGCACGGCTATCGTGCCTTTAGAAATGGGTCACGTGATTTGTGCAGCAAGGTACAGGGTGGCATCAGAATTATAGCTCAAAACTAAGGTGAAGGACATTGGAGTAGCTGATCTGCCTTGGACTGAGTGAAGTGTGTGAATGTTAGTGTGGTCTCGTTTCTCCCCCGAGCCCATCCTTGTATCTGCCAGGTGCATTGTTACAATCGTAAGAATAACATACCATGATAGAGTAGCTAATTAATTGCTAGGTCAGCTCACTGCAGATGACTAGCCCAGCAACACCCACGTGAACAGAGATGGACAGATGAAAATGGACCAATGGCCTGGCATCCCATATAGAGCAGGCCCTACATCTATAGGCCTCTGCCAATCCGCATTGTAGAACCCTACTGTATAGTGTGACATCCTTAGTGAATTTTTTGTTGTTGCTTATAACGTATTGCCCATGACAATGGACCTCAGAACATTCCATGGCAGCAGAGTTCTTTGCTAATGCATTATTATTTTTGTAGAAATACATACTTGTTATCCTTGCAAGAGTGTATTGGGCCTTTTTCCCTAGCAGGTTGTTTTGTTTCTGGAGTGAGTTTGCAGGGGTGTGCCGCTAGAAGCCATCACACTTTAACGTGGCACTGATCAGTCATGAGCATTTGGTACCATATATGTTCGATCCATACATTGCATACCACTGTGAAAGCATCTGTTATCTAATCAGCATGTTTGGTTTCGAGACCACTCATGATACCTCAGTCCTGTGTAATCCGGCAGTACATTTTCAAACCAGGAGGTAGACTGAAGGGATTTGAAACACTGGTAACTCCCACAGAAAGCTAATAGAATGCTTTAGTTCCTTTCTAGCAGTGATGAAGAGGGTTTATTCCTGATCGTGATCAATTACTTGGTCTGTGGCTTCCTCTCACTGAGCCAGCGCACAGCAAGCTTGACAGTCACGTTAACAGGCACTTAATGTGAGTCTGGGGGCAGCCGAGCTAACAGGAAATCCTGTGACAGAATACAAGGTAGCAAATCAGCTGAAACACTAGAATGAAAAGGTGGAATTTATTTCTCTGCATCTACTGCTTGAAAAGTCAAGGCTCGTGCTCCTTTCCTAAATATAGCAGCATCTAGATACCCGATGCGGGAAGTGTATATTACTCCCGGTAAAACTGCCATCCACCATGATTTCTTTGCTTACGTAGGAATGTCAAGTTAGCAAACTTTCAGGATGTGTCCAACACCAAATCTGTTGACTGTTCAGCGCATAGAGTAGTAGTAGAAGGAAAATCTGGTTGCCAAAGTGTGGTAGCAGTGGTGGAGGGTATCGGGCGAGCAGTCAGATTGCAGCCCTACCACAACTTCAAAATAATGGAGCAACAGGGAAGCTAATCAGAAAACAGGGAGCATCCAGTGTTTAATGTGTAAGAAAATAAGTGCCAGGGCCCAAATACTTTCTTGCATGGGGGAGGGGCAACTCCCCATCTGCTGTTGACACCACCCACTGTTGATCTGTACAGTGTCACCTGGCTGCTCCATACGGTGTCAACATTTCTGGGGTTAAAGCTCCAACTCCCACTGGTTCATTGAGGGTGAAATCAACATAACATATTAGTTGTGTCTTGAAATAAAATAAATTTTTACGTGTTTCTTTAAAACACATCATTGTTAACATTTTGCTCTAACCCTACCATTGTCAAGTGGAGAGTGTTAACCATCTAACCACAGGAAAAAAGAACAAAAATGCTTTGCTCCTATGGAAAATTGTTGGACAAATGTGGGGAAAACCATTACTGAACTGATGAGTTACCCGTCAAACACTGCAGCAAGATCGTTTTGGTTACGTTGGCACTCATGACTGTCTCTCCTGTTCGATATAGATCTTTTCACTGATTTTTCCCCGATGTTGGAGCCTGGTGACTGCCCTAAGTTGTCAACCCACCCTGCTGGTTATTACAGTAGACAATGTGCAGCAATGGCATGCAGACTGAGTAGAGCAGTGTGTGGACATGGGCAGCATCAGTGCCCAGGATTGTCACCTCGCATCACATTGTTTTTCATGCAAATGTATAAATAGTCCTGCCCTGCCAACGTAGGTCATCAGGTTTGTGAATAACAATGTGCGAGCACAGAATGCAAAGACCCTGGCCAGGGCGCACAGTTGTTGATTGTTATGTTACTATGACTGACTGGTAGTTAAAATAATAAAGTTGGCACCACAACAAAATCAAGCTGTGCTTAAAAATAAGCACCAGGGCTCAGAGCCCCTTGCCTTTGTTATTTACAAATGAATGCAAACGTGGCATTTTCTGTGCTATCTGCAATTCACCAACGACTTTAGGACATCGATGCTAGTAAAGGTCATACTTGAAGACTGAAAATCAAATTTGAAAATGGTTTAATGGGATTTACTGGCTTGATGAAGTTGTACAAATATTGTGAAAACCGAACATGTGCGTGACACTTTGTTGTGCAAAAATGCTTCTACCACTGATATAATACTTTAATACTTTGTTCTGAAAAATCCAGTGCATCATCAAAGCAGAATTCTGAGCCCAGTCCTGCAACTTGGGCAAAGTCAAAATACCAAGAGCAGTATTACTGAGCGTCATCAAGGCTCCAGGGGGGGTCACAGGAGGGCAAAATAAAGGCCATAGGGGAGGATGTATGCACCTTTGACAGGACTTGCAGATGATTTGCGTTCATGTGTGAGCAGTAGAAGGACGAGTGTCCAATCCTTAAGACATGCTGAAGGACTGATGATGCACATGATAGACCTCATAATCATGGACAAGTGCTGGGAAGTCAGGACATAGGATTCAGAGGCCAATTCCAGATGGAACAATGTCTGAGTCATTGGCCTCTTACAGCTCATGTAGGGACATCAATGAAACCGTAGCTTGAAAGGTGGTGAAAGTATAGTAGGCCCTACGAGACTCAGTGGAAAGGGTGAATTAAGTGCCACTGAAACATCATGCTGGCAGCAACACAAAGGACCATTGTTGCAAGGCATTTTGAAGACATGAGGTTATTCTACATGTGGTGAGGAAGAATGATGAATGGTGTCAGAATGGTGACATTTCCTGACTAGACAATCAATGCAGACAAGACATGGCAATCATTTGAAGTGGTGACGAGAAGCTATATACTTAGAAAATCAAATATACACTCAAGTTTCTAGCAACCCTTCAGGTGATGACAAATGACAAAATAGGATGCATCGAACAGTCTGGGCATGGAAAACCAGACTATGGGCCTCACCCCAAGTACGGTTGTAAAACCAGATATTATATGAAGAGGACTGGTATGTTATCATTAGAAATCCATTACTCATTTAGTGATTCATTTAGTAATTCATTCATTCTGAGTAGTTACATTAGTTATCCATATTATTCAGCCATTTGGTTTGATATTGATAGGCCTGTTATATTAAGTAAATTACCAATGGGGGTCCTGGGAGTCCCTCTGCCAGACATTAGTTTTGGTTACAAGAGACTTACCCAGAGTCTTTAGCTCACTATCTTTCACAGAGAAGAAATATCCCAAACATATCAGTCTTTGTCCTGTCCCGGTGCAGTCCAGCACCGAAATTCTAGGCAATTCTCCTCTGAACAAGAGTACCAACAGCATCCCCAGACACGTGTTTTGGTCTGGTTGGACCTCATCAGTAGGAAGGAGCTGTGCCTCTCTAAGAATAGTGAGCAAGGGGTCCACGTCTGTATTCCCCTAGTAACTTAGGGTGCGACCCAAAGTTACTTAAATATGCAAATTACCAATGGGGGTCCTGGGAGTCCCTCTGCTAGACATTAGTCCTGGTTACGAGAGACTTACCCAGAGCCTTTAGCTCACTATCTTTCACAGAGAAGAAATATCCCAAACATATCAGTCTTTGTCCTGCCCTGGGGCAGTCCAGCACCGAAATGCTAGGCAATTCTCCTCTGAACAAGAGTACCAACAGCATCCCCAGACACATGTTTCAGTCTGGTTGGACCTCCTCATTAGGGAGGAGATGTGCCTCTCTAAGAATAGTGAGCAAGGGGTCCACGTCTGGATTCCCCTAGTAACTTAGGGTGAGACCCAAAGTTACTTAAATATGCAAATTACCAATGGGGGTCCTGGGAGTCCCTCTGCCAGACATTAGTCCTGGTTACGTTATAGTCTTTAGCTCACTATCTTTCACAGAGAAGAAATATCCCAAACATATCAGTCTTTGTCCTGCCCTGGGGCAGTCCAGCACTAAAATGCTAGGCAATTCTCCTCTGAAAAAGAGTACCAACAGCATCCCCAGACACGTGTTTCGGTCTGGTTGGACCTCATCAGTAGGGAGGAGCTGTGCCTCTCTAAGAATAGTGAGTAAGGGGTCCACGTCTGGATTCCCCTAGTAACTTAGGGTGAGACCCAAAGTTACTTAAATATGTAAATTACCAATGGGGGTCCTGGGAGTCCCTCTGCCAGAAATTAGTCCTGGTTACGAGAGACTTACCCAGAGTCTTTAGCTCACTATCTTTCACAGAGAAGAAATATCCCAAACATATCAGTCTTTGTCCTGCCCTGGGGCAGTCCAGCACCGAAATGCTAGGCAATTCTCCTCTGAACAAGAGTACCAACAACATCTCCAGACATGTGTTTCGGTCTGGTTGGACCTCATCAGTATGGAGGAGCTGTGCCACTCTAAGTGTCTGGGGATGCTGTTGGTACTCTTGTTCAGAGGAGAATTGTCTAGCATTTCGGTGCTGGACTGCCCCAGGGCAGGACAAAAACTGATATGTGAGAGAAATGGGAGGATGGTGTTTTGTAACGCAGACAGAAGGCCATAGAACACAGACAAGATATGATGTACAATGTCACGATGACAGAACACACTGAAATAGAACAGAACAAGACATGCAAACACAGACTTTCAGGCACTTGGCTAGAGAAATGCTTGTTTGACAGAAAGAGAGTGAATCTTAGCTTAGAGACATGTAACCATGGAGATAGAGTGACGTGAATTGACACTATAACTGGAAGCCTGAAATGTGCAGTATGAGTATGGTATGAGAGAGAGAGGCGTTGGAGAAGCGTTTTGGGTGCAGCAGAATCGGATGGCTTTGGTTGACATGCAGCTTGGAGGCAGTTTGGCATAGAGGCTTTTGGAGAATCGGCTTACATGCTGCTTGGGGAAGCATTCTGGGAGAGCGGATGAGATTGATCTAGCAGGGAGCTTTGGCAGCAGATGCAGACCGCTGAGGGGCCAAGAGAGAGAGAAGCCTGATAGATGCAGATCGGTGGGGGCTGCCTGCAGTCCATGCAAAAAGGGGAGTAAAGGCCTGTTCTATTGAAGTGGGGTTTTGACATATTGAGGGAAGGGGAGATTCATCAGAAGAGATTGTCTTATGAGAGAGAGTGTGATTGGGTATTGAAGAGAAATGCTTGTCCAATTTACTTTGCTATTTAGCATTTGTTGTTATTAGGATGCAATGCATTAGAGATCCAGAGGGATAATTGATATTATGTTGCTTGCATAGAAGCCAGTATGCTTTGCTATAAGTGTTTATTATGCCTTGCTCTGTATGAATAAATGTCAGTAACACAGTGCACAATCGCGCTGAGATACATTTGCAGGGGGTCAGATTGCACCACCCCCCTAAGGTAGATTTGGAGACTAGAAAATGGTCGACCATGTGGGGCTAGGCCAAAGGTAGATTTGTTTTCAGTTTGACACGGTGGCATGGGAAAAAACAGCAGCAATACAGTGATCACTCTATTCTGCAATACCAGGGATTACCACAACGCCGTAATACAATTTAGATGGTGAGGTGGAGAAAAAACCTCCAGCAAAATGCTGAAGGTAATTCCGTTGCCTTACTGCCAAAAATCGGCAAAGTCAGCAGAATTACCACTAGCGGTAATTGCACCGAAATCCCCATGGAGTCCTATGCACTCAATAAATGAGGATTAACACCACCATACCACCACTTGTAATCTAGCAGTAATTCTAACGGACCAAGTGGCAGTAATGGTAATGCCATTTGGTGATTTTCCAGCAGATTTACTACTGGAATACCACTAAACTTGTAATTATCTTGAATATATTTTCCACATAGAAATGTATACATAAAGTCAGGGAGGCAAGGTTTCTCCCCAGGAGTATTACAGTACACTCAGCCATAATTGTAGTGTTCCGGGAGTTGGGTCTCGAAGCACACATAATATGGAGACTAAATGCATAAGTATGCACCATTTGGGTCTCTTAGAGGTGACAGAGTTCCTGGAGAAGGAGATGGATAAAAACGTTGCTATTGCAATCTGCTATAGAGAAATGGTGATGCTTTGGGGACCTAAATGTGGTGATAAGGTACAGTACTTTATCTACAGGTAGAACAGGGAAGGAGAATATACCCAGACTAGAACCAACCATCAGATGTTTGGAGGAACATGAATTAAACAAGCTTCCTGAAATCCTAAACACTCAGAATCAGTATTGGAATCTGGCTCTGGACAATGCCAGGCAGGGTAACTGGGAGTCAGGTATTAAAGTGCATGAAGCAGGGGATAAGGCAGACAGGTGGCTGGTCTGGATGGAGAATAGGAATGAAGATGCCTGGATAAGGTCCCCAGTAGGAGGCAGTGCCACAGACTAGCTCCAGAGGCAGATAAGGTAGGCCTTTACAGAAATGGATGTCTTTATCAAAGATTCTCGGGTGCCCAGGCTGGCTGAGTCTCAGCGATAGGACCCAGGCATTTCAAGTGGGGAAATTGAGTAAGCTATAACCAGATGGCAGTCAGGCAAAGCACTTGGCCCCAACAGGGGGTCCAAACAACTTTGAAGAGTTGGGAGTTTTGGATTAGTAAATGGACGCTTAAAATGTTTAATTCGAACCAGGAGAAATATGAATTGCTCCCTGAAAATAGTTAAGCAATATTCATTATTTTAAACCAGTGGGTCTTCCATATTGGCAGGTTACTGATTATTTTCTTTTACCTATTTAAAGTTACCCAGCGTGTCTCTTTTTCTACACCCTAACCCTAGATAAGCGGCCCATCACTGCTATCTAGGGAGAGCCATCAAACTAGTGAACAGATAGAATGTTGGAGGGCAAGCAGTTACACTTAGGGTAACTTTAAATAGGTAAAAGAAAATAATCACTGACCTGACACTGTGTGTGTGAAAACTATTGGGTTTGTTGTTAGGGAGAATACCCATCACTAGTTCCCATTTATTGTGCTTTTGGGTCCTTCATATTGAACATGAAATTAATTGAAATCGCTTATTGGATATCTTTTCCAAAGCATTTGTAGTTATGGCGGCAACCATATTTTGGCTATTTGACAATACGATTGCCATCCTTTTTGGCACTATTACCACAATCCATCTGGTATTAACTATGGTCCTGATTTCGAGTTTGGAAATATCATGCCTGGTAATGCCTCTAAACTCATTTAGCGTTACTGCATGCAGTAATTACCAGGAAGCCTGGTAGGGTCTGCATAATTACAAGTCATGGGGAACATAGCATATTCCCCATTTTGGATTCCTTTAGGTCTCCATGGGGCACAATAATTACTGAATTCATTAATACCCGTACCAAGCATGTGGAACTTCTTTTGCGTGGCAGTAAAACCAACCACAGAAAAGCAGGCAGAAAAATTTGATTAAAATATGAAACTCATAATTTGGTGGAGAGATAAAACACCTGGTAAGGACAATTAGCAGGAACCTGCATGGAAATGCCAAAGACCACATTAAAAGAGTGTATTGGGATCAAGTGTCCTCTCGTCGATTCTCTGACTGTTTAAAGTTGGTGTGGGACTGTGAGAACTACCTATCAGACATAGCTCAACCATCTGCACGATCACCTTACCCGAAGCTGAAATTTAACACACTTCCGTTAGCTCCCTTAACTGGTTTGTGGTATAAAACTGGAAACGTCGGGTGCCCGTTTTGCCCTCACACAATTGAATCTGTCCAGCATTTCCGGATCATTTGTCCAGGCTACTCTCTGATAAGGTCGTGGAATCGTATGACATGTTTGATTAATTATGGAGTCCGTACTTTAGATGCTGCGGAAGCTCTGTGAATGGATTCTTCTTGTCTGGAAGTGGTGCATGAGGTCTCAAATGATCTAATGAGAGCATGGAGTAGAAGGTGAACTAAGCTGCGTACACTACCATGAATGTATTTGTATATAGCGAGGTCAATTTTACTAGCTGTTTTTATTATTTTGGTATATGTATATATTGGCATTTGATGATTTTTAGATTTGACACTGTACCCCGGATGTATTTTATAGGTACTACTCGATCAATTTTCTTCACAACGCTTTTTTAATTGTTGCATTTTGTACATCTACATCTCTCACATTTTGTATTATCTGGATGTATTTTTTATTTATTACTGGATTCTTTTGTTTTATGATGGTATTTTAACTGTTATATTGTGTGTGTTTGGATTGCTTTCAGTGCGGCTGGCCGAAATAAAGCTGTACTGATTCGATTTTTGACAATTAGCAGGTGTTTTTCTAGTACCACCAAACGTGTAATCAAATATCTATTTCTACGTTAGCTACGGTCACGCTGCCAGTTTTTAGGAAAATTGGAATTTGTTTTAGGTTTTACTGAACTATATTACTTAATTTGTAGGAGAGATTGATTTTATGTAGGGGATAGCTCTTTAAGAGTACCAATTGTACTGCAAATATTTTTTTATCTGTTACGAATTGTAAACGAATTGTAAACTGAAACATCACATTCATACAAACAAACTAAATGCCCTTTGTTTTTGCAGTTGGCACGTCGGTTTGTAGTTCGGAGCCGATTTGTGCCGGTTAGTGTCCGGGAAGTGTTGTCAGTCGGTGTTCCGGGCTGCTGTTACATTTCTGTTTCTACTGTAATGTGCTTTCAGCTATCAACTGCTATCATTAGATAACGCTGCCTTATTACAGCTATGCATAGGAATCGTAGTGTCAGATTAGCAGTAACTGTAGATGAGCCTGTAACAGGTTTTCAAACGCAAACACCTCCTGTGTTTGAACATGTTCCTGTTTTATCATCCCTGTACACATTGACTCCCCAACTCGTTTTTTAATTGATAAAGATGTACAATATTCTCAACAAAGGCTGCAAACAATGGAAGGTGAACATCCATCTCTTCCTTTTTCTGATAGCCAGTACTGCGCACCAACTACAACACTCACTCTGACATTTGCCTTGTTAAACACACGTTCTTTGGTATGTTATGCTACTGATTTAGCATGCTTTCTTATTGAGTCAGAACTTGATCTTATGGCCATTTCTGAAACATGGCTTCATCAAGCAGCACTGCATGCTACTCATATTGAAATGGGGGATGGGGGTAGCCTTGATTTTTAGACAACACCTGAATATTTTTAAATCTGATATTTCAAAGTTGGATCACTGCTAGTCTATTCTTATTAATATAAACTTTAATCCTATCACCACAGTCAGCATACATACTTATACATACCGCCTTCCCCGACCTCACTCTTTGAGGAACAGCTGCTATGGCTCTTGGGGCAATCTCTAAACACTCTTCAGCTCACTTGATACTTAGACTTCAACCTACGGGCTATTGATCCCCTAGACCAAAATGCTATGTCATTGCTGCATACTATTGAGACTCTTTGCTATCAACAGCATGTTAAAACTCCCATCATTGTAGAGGAAATGTCTTGGACTGGATCATGACCAAAAATCCGGCTACCTCGCCTATAGTTGTGAAAAATTGTATTTGGTCAGACCACTCTTCTCTTCGGTTTTATACCCCTTCCCCTTTGCTCTTGAACAAAAATAGTTTGTGGAGTTGGAAAACTGTCCTCGTAAGGAATATATGGAAGGTGACAAAGGAGGCTTTTGACTCATTAGCTATTCCATTGCTACCATCCTTAGAGGAGGATATACCTCTTGCAGATTTTGTCAACCAGTTCAGAAAGACCACAAACAACTCTTTTGACACTTTAGCACCTCTTAGGCTTACCATATAGAAGAAAAAGACACAATATAATCAATGGTTTTCATCAGACATTTTGTCTGTTAGAACGACCAAACGTAGAGCTGCACGCAGCTGGAGGAAACACCCCTCTGATCTCACTCTTCATGCCTACTACAAGATTGCAGCAAACACTGTTCATATTACAGTGTTCAAAGCAATATAAACTAAATTAAATGCCTGGATTGAAGCAGCAAAATCGAAACCCAGAGAATTGTTTTCGGTTCTGCATGAACTAAAAGCAACACCAGCAAAATTGCATATTGTCACGGAAAATAACTGGCGTCAACAAATTCATGATGGGTTTGCGCAGAAAATTGTACAACACCAAGTACATCTTAAGGAGCAAGTTGTTCTCATGGAAAATTCAGGAACTTTAATGCCTTCCTTAAGTATAGCTAATAGGACTGATGTATTATCTGATGTTGCATCCTGTTCTTTTAAGGAAGTGTCAGAAAATGAAGTGCTTGACATAGCACTCTCTTATTCCATGGGTCACAAGGTTTATAAATCAGTCTTTTCTAGAGGCTAATGTTCCTAAATGCTTTAAGGAAGCCTGGATCATGCCTCTCTGAAAGAAAGAGAACCTGGACTCAAGAGACCCAGGTAATTTTTGGCCACTAGAAAACGTGCCTTTTTTGTTAAAGGTGCTTGATAAGGTGGCATTTTGTCAATATCAAGTTTTGTTGAACAGTATGAAATCCTTGCCCCTTCACAATCCGGCTTCCGAAAGAATTTCTGGACCGAGACAGCGTTATTAGATTTGAAAATCTAATATAGTAGAAATCATTGATAATGGTGGCATATCATTACTGCTATTACTTGATCTTTCTGCGGCCTTTGATTTGGTAGATCATGATTTCCATCCAGTTAGATTAGTTAAAGTTGGCAGATGTTCTAGCAGCACGGTCAGCTAGTTTAAATCATTTCTTGGCCCAAGTATGATGAAAGTAGTTAATGAGGAGCCGCATTCACAAACAGCGGCTATTACTTGTTGTGTTCCGCAAGGGTCGTGCCTCTCGCCTTTACTGTTTAATGTATACTCCAGGCCACTATGTGATCTTTTAGCCAGCTTTGGGGTGCAGTTCGCAAATAATGCGTATGATTCCCAGATTGTATTACAGTTATCCGGACATTACATTGAAGGTCTAAAAAGGGTGAATGAAATATTTACAGCCATGCAGTCTTGGATGGCTATGAACTCATTGGGCCTCATTAAAAGTTTGCCAGTGAGGAAACAAGGGTGCCGGCAAGCTCACTGGCAACCTTGTTTATGGACCAGTCTGTCTGTCGGAGCAACTGTGTCTGACAGGTCTGACCCTGCTGGCTGCAGCAGCCATGGTAGGCAGACTGCTCACAGAAGCACTGGCACCATTAGCAACAGTGCCGGTTGCTACCATGTCCCCACTCCTATAGAGTCCCAAAGGCCACTATGGGAATGGGGACTTACAATTTCCCGGCACCTGACTTCCTGGGCCGCCGGACTCCTAATGCGCCGGTGGCACTGGGAAGACGGGGACCAGTAAATTATTACGGGTCCGGCGGCAACCCGCTGGCAGCACAGGCAGGGTTATAGCCGGACCCGTAGTGAAGCCCCGTGTCTTTGAATGATAAAAAAACTGAACTGCTTATCCTTGGAACTGGTTCTAAGTTAAAGAAACTGGACCCTCAGTACAGTAGATTTGCGATTTCGGTCAATATTATCCAAGTGTATGAATCGGTTAAAACGCTGGGGGTCTTTCATATTTGATTTATTTATCTATTTTGTCATTTGTAGAGCACACACAACCGAAGGCATCTAGGCACTGGTTACGGAAAGCACAGTTAGGTTTAACTTGGAACAGGATTGAAATTAGTACAGGTACAGTAGCAATCACATGAGCGCAGAGGCATCTCGGCACTGGTTAGAGGGACGCAGTTCACTTTAACTAAAAGCAGTAACAGAGTTTAACTCAAATGTGCCTCTGTAACCAGCGACTAGATTGACTCTCAACTAACTTTCATAAAGTATGTATCTTATTTAAATTCTTCCTGTTCCCATTTGATCCACCTGCTTTGGCAAATTCACAGGTAATTATGCAGAGGATTCAAACACCCTCAATAATACTTACTCTCTGATTCAGTCATGGATGGCTGCCAACCACCTGTGTCTAAACAGCAACAAAACGGAAATCTTACTGGTCTGATTTCCCAAAGCCTTAAGAAATCTCTCCAAACAATACTCTGCATTCCAGATCGACAACTTCTCCTTTCACATATCAGCTTCTGTCAAAACACTTGGGGTGTACCTCGATGCCTCCCTCACCATGTACCCTCAGGTTAACGCCATAGACTCATCAGAAGCCTCCGCAGCCAAGGTCCTAGATGCTGCCAGACCCTTCCTATCCAAAAACAGTTGCTTAACTGTTGCCCGAGCTATCGTCGGCTGCAAATTGAACTACTGCAATTACCTCTTTGCAGGAACCTCTTCCAGCCACATCAACAAACTCCAAATAATTCAAAATAATGCACTACGAGCAGCCCTGAACATCCCAAGAAGAGATCACATATCACAAGCCAGAAAGGAGGCCCCCTGGCTGCCTATCCAAGCTTGCATCACCTTCAAAACCCTCTCGATCACCCACAAGTGCATATCTGGCATAGCCCCCATCTATCTCAGAAACTAACCAAAGCACACTCAACAAGACCCACCAGGACACCTTACACTAACCGCCTACTCCTACCCAAGGTTAAATGCACCAATGCAGGTGGCTCTAGCTTTGCATACTTAGTAGTCAAACAGTGAAACGGCCTTCCTCCCTCACTCAGAGCAAACAAATCTTACTGGGTATTCTGAAAAGCTCTCAAAATGCAGCTGTTCCACTAATTCCTAACACTTCCAGAATCTGGGGGCTCCATCACACCCAGTTAAATTGTATCTGTAACCCAATGTAAGCAATCTGCATGAATGTATCGCAAATCACATGTACCTGTAAACTAATGCAATCAATTTGCATCAATGCATCGCAAATCACATGTACCTGTAACAGCGCCTCAATGCCTCTGGGTTGTTTGTGCGCTACAAATGAAATTAATAAATACATTCTCCCCTATCTTCCAGGGACTAATATCGCTCTAATAGCAGCTGCTATTATAAATACAAAATTGGACTACTGTAATTGCCTTCTTGTTGGCACTAGCCAACCGAACATAAAGAAAATGCTGGTTATTCAAAATGGTGCTGGCAGTGGAGTCTGCGGGATTGGGTGCCGGTCCTGGGTATCTGATAAGCGCTGGACGATGCACTGGCTCCCAGTTAAACAAAGACTTCAATTCAAAGCAGCTGTTATGGTGTACAAATGCCTGGCCGGTGAAGCCCCTGCTTATCTCTGTTCGTGCATCAAGAAGTTGGCCAAGAAACGTACGTTATGCTCTAATAAATATGCTTTACTGTTTCACCACGCATTTCTCTCAAGGAAATAGGAGTGTCTAGCTTTGATGCTTGGGCTCCTGCCCTTTGGAAAGCTCTTCCTACTACAATTAAAGATAGTGCCTCAAAAGCGCAATTTAAAAAACGCCTAAAAACGTCTTATTTGATAAAGAGTAGAATGTTTATATACTGCCCAACTGCAATGCTTTCTGTTTTTCGTTGTTAGTTTTGAGAGCTCCCTGAGGCCTTTGGGTGTGAGTCACAATAAAAGAAATGGATAGAGATAGATAGATAGATAGATAGATAGATAGATAGATAGATAGATAGATAGATAGATAGATAGATAGATAGATAGATAGATAGATAGATAGATAGAATGCGCACTACATGCCTCATTATGAGTTTCACAGTGCAGTAAAAAACTGGTGGTAATTCAATTACCACCACTGTTTTTGGTGGTAACAGAATTACCACCACTTTTCCCGCAGTTTCGAATTCTGAGTTTGGAGGAATATCAGAGGCTTTTCCTGCAGCAAAGAGATGGATGTAAATCCTCCACTTTTCCTCCAAATGGACTACAAAAATGGGGTCTAACACTGCCCTACCCCCACTTGTAATTGTGGTAAACCCACGGGACCAAGTGATGGTAGTGGTAACTGATTTTGGCGGTAATACAGCAGGATTACCACCAAATTACCGTCAACCTTGGAATGAGGCCCTATATGTTTAACCATGAACGGGTATCGGAGCAGCAAGGTGGGGGAAGAAACGATATAAAAGGGATGCTTATAATTCAATTTTCAAGTACTCAATATTGTGGAACAAAACCAGTTACAGCCTTTTATTTTGGAGATGGCAAATAGAGGTGATTATAGTCATAGGCTTGCAAGTCAAAAAATACTGCATAGCAACCCTAGCAATCCCACACAACCAACCTGACCCCTCAACATGGCCCAGTGGCCATATAGTTTGTGATAATGTGACTAAAGAAACTTCGAGAAAACCCACCTTCTAGGCCTCCCGGCACATTTTTCACAACTTGGCGAGGGCAATAGGTCTAGTCATGGCTGTGGAAGTCTGTCTTCTGTTTTCATGGAAAATTAAAGACACGGTTACTTTGTGATGTTAACCTGCCTGTGGTGGAGATTACTTCCGGTAAAGTCTTTCCGGGTCAGCTAAATCGGCTGATGGGAGTCCGTCCACCACCCCTACGACCATTTCTGGTGGTATCAGCAGTTCTTTTTTCACACAGGTTTAATCAGGCTGAATCTGTTAGACTTGAGCCATTGTCCTTGCTCCAGTAACCCCAACAGGGGAGGGAGCAGGACATTCTCTTCAATCACGCATGCATAAATGCCCAGCATTGCCTTCAGCCAAAAAGGGGAAAGGGAGGCCTAATAAATGTCAGCTAAAAAGAAAAAAAACAAAGGATATGAGGACATAATATCATAGGAAAAGGCCTTCATAGCTAACATTCATATGGGCAGTTCCCAATCCCTTCTGCAAAGGACCCCCCCCCATCATATCCCTGTTACTTACGTTCATGAGCTAACTTATTTAATTATTCAAAGAATGACCATCCACTTCCACAATAGCTCATTGTAATTTGTCAATGTAGTCACACTACACTTTCAGGTTAATGTTTGACATTGATAAGTCATTATATTTTCATGAGAAGAAAGTCATACCATCTCAATTTGTCAGACAGGTTTTTCATTGTTAATAAATCTTGCCAATTTGTAACCATCAAAATATACATATAAAATCAAAGGTACAAAATATATTCATCAACTGAGAAATCCTACTTGCATAAACACAGAGATCATCATGTTCCCTTATTTATGATAATTTAATAACTTAACTTTCAAATTCTGTTTGATTTAGGTTCTTACATTGGGCCAATGTCTTTAATAGAGAAAGTGCCTTTGCTCCTGTCCTGGGGGCTGTTAAAGCCCACTGTTGTTGAGTTGAATCATAAATCCACCATGCTTCCCATTGTTGTAGGATGAGGTGGGAATTCCTCTTTCTGAGCGGTGTTATGTTTTGGATAGCTATGAATCTAAAACCATTATTTTTATATTTGAATTTCTCATTATACACTGTGTGGGTAATGCTTTCCTATGGTACTTGTTTTGAATTCCTCAGTCTGTTTGGTGATGCGTGTCTTCACTGGCCTCATAAAACTGGAAACATATGTTCAATTCCAGATGCCATAAATTACATCAACGATACATTGGGATTATTGATATTTGTTGATTTTTGTGACCTTCATAGGTTGGACTATCTTTCTTTGTTGGCTTATGAACGATGGGGCAAAGTTTATTTTCCAAAATATTGGCATTCCTGTACATTTAATTATCTTGTCAGAATACAGAGTCAGTTCTTTGTTTAAGTGTAATCAATGCCAATAATTTCATCTGTATTTGATCATTCTGACTTGAAAATTGAATTATTACTACTAGGTACACACACATTCCAATTGAATTTGGTACTGGGGACCAGCATGGTATCTTATGGCTTCCACACAGAAAACCTTGTGAGCAGGATCTGCATCAACAGGCAATGAGAAACAAGATTCATGGCCTTTTAAAAAGTGTCTAGTCTGGCTACATACCCGGAGTGAAGAATGTGAGAGTGGACTATAAGGGTCCTTCCTTCATATTGACGTGGATCCCTGCGGTAGGATCTGTTTTCCTTAATTTACCATTTATTCACTATCCCAAACCTGTTTGTCTTAAGAGCTGACAATCTTCTCTACTGTCACTTCTCCAGATCTCAGGACCATCTAGCCTTAAGCTGGCATGTGAGCACCCTGGTTTGGCCTAATGTTGCACTCTTGCCTTTTTCCCCCTAATTCACAGTGTGATAGACAAAATCAAAATGAAAGGGTCTTCTGTAATTCCCGTAACCACTGCATGACAATGGTTGGGTTGGTTCCCATTGTTACACCATATCTTAGGAGATCAGGTACTTACTATTCCCATAGCATGGTCCTGCTCTGCTGGTACTCTTTTTGGAGTGATTCTTGTCCTACGGCTGATGGTCTGGAGACTGAACAGCGGGCCCTGAGAGTAAGGGGTTGTCAAGGGTGGTTGCTCTTCCCATGCAACAATTCAGATATCTCTATATATCTCTATATTCTACAATCATATTCCCACCACTCTGAGTCCTTTTGTTGCAGATTTGTTGAAAAGAATCATCTGCCCTTCTCCTGTGACCCTATTAAGGTTCCCCATTGTTTAGAGTCAGATTCCTATGGAACCTTTGTATATCAAGCCCGAGGGTCGAAGTTGCTGTTGTTAGGGCTTTCTGAGAATCCTAATCATAATTTGGCAATATGGATGTCGACAACAAGCAGCTACTCCAGTTTTAAAGTTACTAGACAACACCCACCGTTCCTTTCTAGGACTTTCTCATGGTGCTGAGGGGTCACCTGCAGAAAAACTCAAAAAGGTCCCCTTAAAGATTGTTTTCGATAGGAAACATTTCCTGATAGCCATTGCTTCTGTATGTCAAGTGAAAGTGAATGTATTGGATGCCCTTCCTTCCAAGGATCCAGTGCTGCAGTCCCTCTTTGAAGCATTGGTTCTGTAGAACTCCCCTTCTTTCACTTCAAAGATGCTTGATTTGTCCCTTAATGAAGATATTATCCTTCCCCCATTTTCTCTGGTGTCAGGCTGGAGTTCTCCGGTTAGGTATGAGACCTTAGATGTGGGGAGGGGTCCCAAAAGAGCATGAATTTTGGATATTCTTTAAAAGCACCTGCTGGTCCCAGTAGTGGTTGTTAATGTGCCAACTTACAAAACATCCTCTTTGCCATGGCCTAATCTTCCAAATCTGCCAGGAGATCCAGGCCTTCCCCCAAACCTTCAACCCACTGCGACCCTGCACAATGGACAGGCCAAAGTAGTCCTATTAATTGTCTGTGCTATGACCTATTATTAATGTACATTTAAAAGTGAGGAACAAAGGCAGGCCCACGATTTGTAAACATTTATCCAGGTTGTAATCACACGTCCACCTAACTTGCTCCTCTTGTGAAGTATCACCTAACTTGACACTGGACTCATGCTCGATTTCAAGTGACCAACAGTAGCTACTGCTTTAGCATTGCAGTAAACCCCATCCCCACACACAGCTGCTGCCTGTAGCATACTGTTATTAATGGACAGTCACAGGACTGGCTCTTAAAGTTGTAAATACTAAGTCATTATGAATTCATAGTAAGCAGTGTTTCAGACTACAGTCTACTGGAAACCCATATAAGTGCAGGGACGTCATTTGGGGGACATCAGGGGTCGCAACTGCGACCCCTGGCGGCCATAGTTGCAACTCCAACCATAAGGGTGAAGACAGAGTCGGGGAAGGCACTCAGTAGGGGTTGGAGCTGACTGTGACATGTGGCAAATGTCACATGTCACATTCAGCTCAAACCCCTTCTCACCCGGTTTCCTTGCAGCTCACATACAGGAACCAGGAATCTCTCGCAGCTTCATGGTTCCATCTGTGAGCAGCAGAGAGGAGCCAAGGGGGCCTGGAAGGAGGGACCAAAGCTGCAAGACAAAGGTGAGAAGGCTTTTTTTGTGTAATATGATGTGTGGTGTGCATGTGTGAAGTGCGTGTCATATGTATATATGTGAATGGTGGGTGAATGGGAAGTGATGTGTGATTTTGAATATTCTGGGTGTGTGCCTGTGTGCAGAGAATATAATATGAGGATGTAAGAGAAAGTGTGAGTGACTGGTGGGTGAATGAGAATTAATGTGTGATTTTGAATAATCTGGGTGTGTGGGTGTGTGCCTGTGTAGACAATGTAATGAGTGGATGAATGAGAAGGTGTGAGTGACTGGTTGGGTGGGTGAATGAGAAATTATGTGATGTGAATTGTTGTTCTGAATGTTCTGGGTAGGTGGGTGTGTGCCTGTTCACAGAGAATGTAATGAGAGGATGTAAGAGAAGGTGTGAGTGACTAGTGGGTGAATGAGAATTGATGTGATGTGTGTTTTTCAATTTTCTAGGTGGGCGGGTGTGTGCCTGTGTAGACAATGTAATGAGTGAATTTAAGAGAAGGTGTGAGTGACTGGTGGGCGCTGAATGAGAAGCAATGTGATGTGTGTGTTTTTAGTGTTCTTGCTGGGTGGGCGTGTGCCTGTGTAGAGAATGCAATGAGTGGATGTAAGAGAAGGTGTGAGTGACTGGTGGGTGAATTGGAAGTGATGTGATGTGTGTTTTTGAGTGTTTGAGGTGAGTGGGCGTCTGCCTGTGTAGAGAATGCAATGAGTGGATGTAAGAGAAGGTTTGAGTGACTGGTGGGTGAATGAGAAGTGATCTGATGTGTGTTTTTGAATGTTCTTGGTGTGTGGGTGTTTGTGTGTGGTGCCTGTGTAGAAAATGCAATGGGCGGAGGTAAGAAAAGGTGTATGATTGAGTGACTGGTGGATGAATGAGTATGAATGTGATGGCATGTTTTTGAATGTTCTGGGTGGGTGGGTGTGTGCCTGTGTAGAGGATGTAATGCGTGCATGTAAGAGAAGGTGTGAGTGAGTGACTGGTGGGTGAATGAGCAAACATGTGGTGGTGTGTGTTTGAATGTTCTGGATGAGGTTTGGTGTGTGCCTGTGTGGTGAATCCAGCGTGAGCGAGTGCGAGAGGAGATGTATGGGTGAGTGACTGGTGGGTGAAAGAGGGTGCATGTGTGTCTAAGGACCTGGGAGACTGGGGATCACTGGAGATTTTCTGCCACATCCTTTATTGACTTTGCATGTTTTACTGGTATTTTTGGGCAAGTTCACGTGTGCCATTCCCTGGCTAGACTGGCCTTTTGGTGCAGTCAGTCTAGCCATTGCTTACTGTTGCATGACATTTATTACTCGGCATCTTTAAAAAAGCAAGCATGATAAGTAGTGGTACCTCGCTAGACTGATGTTTTGCCGTAGCAGGCTGTATATTCTTCACTGTAGAATGACTATTTATTAACTGAGCATCTATGGTGAATCAAGCAAGATAAGTGTACTTATGGGTCTAAACTGGTTTACATTGGAATCAGTTTGGACAGGTTTTCCTATTGTGACATGTAACTTTTAATGGCCAAACCATCAGGAGTATGTACTTACATAGGAGTACTGGGATATATTTACAGATCCAGTTTTGTGCCCAGTGCCAGTAATGATGCTGTAGAAAACCCTCTTAAAGCGAACATAAGTATGGTCGTATATAGGAATACTAGCATATGTTGGTGGAGCCAGCATGGAAACATATGGGCACAGCCAGCATACAAATGTTTTTTATACTGGCATATATTGCAGGGACTGGCAAAATAATGCATTGGAAGATGCCCTGTGCACTTTTTGTGAGTTGCATCTATTGTACCTTTTTCATGATTTACCCTACAAACCCGATTGTTGGCCTTTTACCCACATAGTTGGCCTTTTACCCTCATTTACCCAGAAAGTGTGGTTTGTAATGCACCATTTTAAACCATTATTCAACACATTACGCTGGGGAGGAAGAAGAATCCACCCCGTGGCCCACCAACCCATTTTCATTAGTTCGGACATTCAGCACACGTGGTGGTCCGGACCGGCCTGGGGTTGGACATGCCCTGTGCTTTGCTAAGGAGCGTGGGGTGGCCCCTACAGCATAGCTCGCAGATGGGAGCTGCCACATTTTGTGCTACGCCATTGAGCACCACTGGGTCTGACAAAGGGATAGTGTGCAGTGCGTGCCTTGAAGTGAGAAGCACGTGTGGGTGTTTCTATTTTAAATAACTGTGTGGTGCTATGAATGTACGTGTGCAGCAATGATATTACATTAAATGATGTTCTTTTTTTAAAGTGCTCTGGCACCCAGTATTACGCTTACATAGTAAAAACTATGGGGGGTCTTGGGTATAGTGAAAGAAATGTTCCCAGGTATTATACTCCAGCAAAGATAACATTAGCAGGTGCACTCCCCTCTGGGCACACAGACCAGTCTAATAGGTTTCTTCTATCATAGTGATAGCTCAATCATATATACATTTATAACCAGGGAATTTTGTTGATACTAAATCCTGGTCAATGATTTAATTTTCAGGCCTTGCTCGTGCAGTATGTTTCTCCTGGTTAAACAGCAGCGCACGCCTCCCCAGGTCAGTGCTTCTTTTGGCTAGTTTAACACAGCAACGCCACAGAAAACAAGTACTTCTGTGTCCACTGATCTGTAGATGTTTCATACACTAGCTGTAGCCTGTGTTACAGATTTTGGTTACCATGTTAGAAATACTGCAATATGTATGTTTCACATACAGACCCCACATCAAATCTGGAAAATGGGATGCCCCAAATGTGTAATCGTGGAGAAATCATGCCTCCCTCTGTGCCTGGGTTCTCATATCTGGCTGAAATGAGAGCACCTGGAAACACGGGTGCTAGATGCATGTACAAAATCTGAAGGTTGTTTGCCATCACGTCCTGTTATGTCACTTGGGGGTGGGGTCAAATTACATCAATTCCTGTGATGTCATCGGGGGCTCAAGGGTCGTGTGATGTCACTTCCACTACCCCTGGCATTTTGTTGAAATGATGTCTCTGTATAAGTGCAGTGGTGAGGAAGTTGTTGTGGCCCAGGAACCTGACCAGTCCTTAATGATGTTGAATGGCCAAGAGATTCTTTTAACCCCAAAAACCCAAATGACTAAGAGGGTGAAGACTAAAAGAAACAACAATAAGAAAAATCAATTGGTTGTGATCCCAGGAAAGGGGCCATTTCAATTTTTTTCAAACCAGCCCAGGTTCAATTATCCCCTCAGTCAGTTGAGCTAGACCTCAATATCTTGACTATTTACCGGGATGATGATCGGAATCATGAGGTTGAAATGAGGTCCCATTTAGGTGTTGTATATACAGGTGAATCGAGTTTGTGTGAATACATGCCCATGCTTCCTCAGGTTTTTGTGGAAAACCCTGAGAGGGCTTCGCCGCCTGAGGCTATTGTAAGATCAAGGGGCACTTTGGATATGTTGGCTCACAGAGCAGCCGATACAAATGGGAGGATGTGTTGGGGGTCGGGTGGTCTTAATAGAGTTAATGCTCGGAAGTTATTAAGAGATCCGGAGAAGAGAACGAATTTGCAAAGTAAGGCAAATACTCTTGCCGACAGACGGGGGAAGGAAACAGTGTCTGGAGTGTCTGTTAATAGTATACCTGTAAGAAATCCCAGTTTAGGACCAGTAGCGGTACATGTACACCCATCTTTGACTTTGGAGGGGCGTGGTGCTGATCCGGCGGTCTACCCAGATGTGACTAAAATGCTTTGTAGACCTGTAGCAGTTCAGCTTCCTGGTAATTTTAGTGGGCCCCATTTGATTCAGCACCCACTTGTAAATGGCTTGGGGGCTGTCCAGTCTTGTTATAGTGGTAAAAATGCAGTAAAAGAGGCCGTGGGAAATCTGTGGGGAGGAAATGCTCCCACATATTTTTTGTTTGGAAGCCCTCTGTGCTTTGTCAGTGGGTTTATCTAATGTGTCCAAGAGTATTTGGAGACCTAGAATTGTCCAATCGTCGGAGGTCAGTAGCAGGCCCATTGATGGCAATGAAACAGGGGCTTCTCGATTGGCCCAAAGTGACAATAAGCAATTACAACAGCCCTCTGTGAATACAACTAAGGCCAATATGGCTAGCAGTAATGTTACAAGACACCATATCATATCACTGTTCCATGGGATATCTAGTCTCAGGTTGATAAACTCATCAGATATATTACAGGTCAAATTTATTGGAGAAAAGCAGACAGACGTGGTCAGCCTCCATCTATCCTTGAGTTTAATTAGGTCAGTGGTTCTTAAGTCTCTCCTCAAGTACTCCCTTGTGCACCCCCCTCCTCAAAAAACCTTCTGCCGATCCTACCTCTCTAGCAAACTACCGACCGATGTTTATCACTCCTTTCCTGGCCAAACTCATGGAAAAGCTGAGCATCTACCGGCTTACTCTCCACAATTAATCTGTTGGTTGCCTCCATGACCATCAGTCTGGCTTTAGAGGAGCCAGAGGCAAGGAAACTGCTCTCCTGAACACCCATGAAGATTTGCTTGTTAATCTGGACTCCAGCCTTCCCTCTGTCCTCTTCCTCTTTGACCTTTTCTCTGCTTTTGACATGGTCAACCACTCCATCCTGATCAAGCGACTTTGTGATAATCTGGGCATCACAGATCATGCTCTGGAGTGGCTTACCTCCATCCTCCTGGACTGACCCTCCCAGGTCAAAATTGGGTCCTTTCTCTCCAGCACCTCTCTCCACTTGTCATGTACTCTAGGGCTCTAACCTTTCACCCTGGCTCTTCAATCTCTACTTGGCCCCCTTTGCCCACCTGATCTCTACATTCTCCTCTAACTTTGAGTGTTATACGGATGGATGACACTCAGCTCTCCTTCAGGCTCCCCTCAGCCTCCTCTCCTCTCTCGCTCATTCTGGACTGTCTATTCGAGATCCAGGAGTGGTGCGCCTCCAACATCCTCTGCCTTAATGCCAGTAAGATGGAGATCCTTCTCATTGGGACCCTGCTCCCACTTTCCCTCTTTCACTCTGGACGCCGTCCTTGGGTCCACTTCCTTCACCTTCCTGTGAGGCAAAAAACCTTGGTGTCATCTTCAAATCTACCCTATCCTTCTCTCCGCACACCACAGACTTGCCAAGAAGGCCCACTACCAGCTGCACCTCCTCCGAGGCATTCTTCCTTTTATCTCTTTCCTCTAGAAGCTCACTGTCTCTCGAGCCCTGGTTCTCTATAGGCTCTATTACTACAACAACCTCTTTCTCAATCGTCCTTCCTCTACTCTCTGCCCTCTGCAACTAATCCAGAACAGGGCTGCGAGACTTATCCTTGGCCTCAAGCCCAGGGACCATATCTCTCCAGCCCTGAAATCTTGCCACTGACTCCCGGTGGCTGCAAGCATCAAGTTCAAAACCCTCTGCATCTTCCACAGGGCTTTCTGGGGCCTGGGCCTTCACTACATCCAACTCTCTCTTCCAAAATACCTTCCTTCTTGAGATCTTCACTCAGCTACCTCCAACTCTCTGAGGGCCAGAAAGTTATCCAGGCAGAGAGTGGGGGGAAGATCTATCTCTTCTGCTGGTGCCTCCCTCTGGAATGCCCTCCCTGACCTTCTCAAACTTGAGTTGGACCACCTGAAGTTCCAAAAGCAGCTTTTCCTTTTCTCCTCTGCTTTCTCTCTTTCCCTCCCCTGCTGACCATTGTCTGCGGCACCAACTGGTTGCTTGGCTACCCTCAGAGTCTCACTGGGTACCAGGCTCCTCCATGATCAGTCTCCCCTGCACTGCCCACTGGGCCTAACGCACACTTAGGGGCTGTAACTGTAACCTCTACAGTCCCCTTCCTCTTTACACTTACCCAGAGCCACGCTGCCCTGGCTGCACTTGCTCAGAGCATTGCTGCGCTGATTGCACTTCCCCTTCCCTCTCCCGGACACTTCCCCCTGCACTTGGCATTGTCGTACTTGCACGATCTGAATGACACAGGGCCTAGTAAGATCGTGTGTCTTGTCCTCCCTCTGTCTTCCCTGCCTTGTCACACCTAGAAACACTTGTGTACAGGTGGGTTATAAATGACTCATCATATCATATCATATCATGAAGTAAATAGGCTAATAATGTTGGGCCATGATGTATTTGAGAATCAAGGGGAGAAAACAAGAAATGAGAAAAAGGGCACAATTAGCCCTGTATATCAGGGGTGCAATGTTCCTAAAAATCTGGATTTGGGCGGCAGTATGATGTTACCCTTTAATCCAATGATGGTTCCCATAAATCCCAGGCAAGGGTGGAATCCTTCAAATTATATAGCTATATTATATAATATGGATTGAAACAAGACGAGGACTGCGTCAAGGATGCATCATAGCGGCGTTTTTTAAAATTGATATATTTATGATATTGCCGTCTCATTTCTAATTCATCTTCTAACCCCCCAGGTTGGTATGCTATCAATCAAATATCTAACTTATACAGATGATGTAGTTATTTGTGACTGTACCCCAATAGGACTACAACGATCTTTGACTGCAGTAAATAACTATTTGCTCGATCTTGATTTGCTGATTAATACTGAGAAGACTAAGGTGATGATATTACGCCCAAGAAAACGTTTAAAAAGAGGAGGTTGTATATTTAATTTTGTCTTAGGTACAAAACAGTTGAAAATAGTGACCACTTTCAAATATTTAGCGGTAATGATCCACAATGTACCCAATCAGTTTGACCAAATGGCTCTATTTCTATCCCGTTCCAGAATAAAGGCAGCCGAAATGAGAGCGATTTATTAACGCTTTGGGTGTTTCTCTCTGCTTCCTGTTTGGAAATTGTATGTGCAAAGAATTGATCCCAGAGTAAGTTATGGTGCAGCTTTTTACAGGCCTGAGATTGCATGAGGTAAATTGGAAGCTTTGATTGGGAGGAGGACATTAGCTCTGCCTCAAGCGGTACACACCAGTATGATAAGACAGGACATGAGTTTCATTTCACTAGAGGCTTGGATATATTGGCAGAGACTGCAAATACATGCCAAATTGTCTGATCCCCCTCCACATTCAGTGTATGCAAATTTGGTAAATATTTAGAAAAATAGGTCGTCGAGAGTTTTGACCCACTAGATTAATCCTCGTGTGCATTTATTGTCGGATATGGGCTATTCCATCTAAGATTTCACTATGACACCGGCAAAAGTCAAGCGCAGATAATTTGAACTTGATTGGATAGTGACAAGAGAGAAATGCATGCAATATCATTTGTTCACATGCTCAGCTACTGACATAAGGTCTTTTAATGTTTTGTCATATTATTTAGTATAACATCCCTCACAATTTTTTAGATCTCACTTTTTAAGTTTAGATTACATTTATTTATGACCAATGACGTTTAAGGTGCTAGAGAAGGTTTGTAGAGAGCTAAGAGACTATGCCTATTTGTCAGACTGAGGTGGAAACACTAAAACATTTGGTTATGTATTGCGAAGGTGTTGCTCTGGAGAGAAATCAATTTTTGGGAACGTTCATGAATCTGACTATTCTTTTGGAAGATGAATTGTCAGATTTTATTTTAAATCAAACAGGATTTCACTAAGCTTGGCCGTTTTAAGATTTTTAGATCGATTCTAGTGATTAAGTCATGCGTTGAAAAGTTTTATTATGATATATTTTGATATATTTATTATTTTGTATTGAAATTGTTATTAATGTAAAGGTGTTTATGTTTGTATGTGATACACAAAGGTTACATTGTTAACCAAAGGCATTAATAAATACAATATTTTGATAATTATATTTTTATATATTGTAATTTTCTGCGAATGACCAGAATTTAATTAATAAAATGTTATTGCTTGTCTTTTCCCTTTCTTAACAAAAATTAAACAATATTAACATGTCACTTCTAGACTTCAAATGTTATGTACAAAAAAATAAGACATTCATGGCTGAGTGCTAGGATTCCTTATTGCCTGAAGGCCCACTTGTTTGAGATTTCATGATGTAACCTTAATGTGGCAAGAATGTAAACAAGGGGCAGCTGAATGCATGCATTTAACCCATTATTTTTCAGACAGCTGTTTTTCAGGAAGAAATTAGTGTTAAATTACCCCCAATATGACAAGAATTTAAATAACCCAGATAATTTGCTACTACTCACGGTACACGACTATATGTGAATTCCTCCACAAATGCCAGAAAAAAGTGCAGCCCATGCCTAGTTTTTTTTTTTTTCTCATACAGGTGGCTAATGCCACATTTATTGGACACATCTAAAATGGCTGACATGCATGGCTTCAGGATAGATACCTCACTTGCACGTTTTCATTTAGATATTTTTACACCATTCTTTCTGTTCATTATATTAGTGAAAATCTATGTCAACTTATAGTGGGTTGGTCTTTTTACACTTTTGTTGTAATGTGCAAGACGTGCATACGGTTGATGCGGTCAACATGAATGTTATTGAACCAGCAACTTTTGGACTAACGTCTTTCCTGTGTTCACTTCCAGGTCGCAATAAGTGATTTCCTCATCACTGCTATTACAAGGTGCCGATATGGATGTAAACACGAAATAAACACCTTGAGAAGGGAATTTCATGAGAAACGGTCACCTACTGGACAAGAAATGTGGACTTCTTCAAGAAGTTCTGGAGAGCACTGTTTTCTTGAATCACAACTTCACTAGCACTGTCATTAAGTGAATTCTTGTGGACTAACTTGTTTTTCAAATGTTAAAATTACTTTCCAGGGACACTTGTATATTGTACAATGTGTTTTCTTTTTTTAATTTTATAACCTGTAAAAGGCATGGAACTAATTGATCTGTGAAAATGTGTCTAACTTTGCCGTGTGAGAGAATGTTTCCCGCCCTGTCAATCAGCATTTAGGGACTGAATTTGAAATTGAAATTCCAATAAACTGATCGGTTTCCAAAGCACAAAATCGCCTGTTGTTTTTAAAACTGTGCTCTCTGGTCCGCTAAAACCATTTGATCTGCACTGAATGGCACCATATGACATTTTTCATTTTGAATACTCTACAGGTGTGTTTCACTTCTTCCTTTTTAAATTTGTGTGGAATGTAATTAAAATCCATTGAGTAGGAAACTTTTTTGAGTAAAATGCTCTTAAGCATTTCCCAAGGTGAGTTTCGTTATGTGGCCTTTTCACATGAGGACTGATTTTCTTCTCAAAGCACATACGTAAGCAGTGGAAAAATAGAAAAAGTAAACAATATTGCCACATCGACGGGTGATTGGGCTCATCTGACTAAAGAGATATGAATCATGTTAGCCTTTTTCAGCCTGTTGTTTACATTCCATGTGATTGTTCGATTTTTGGGACAAAGGAAAAAGAACAGCTGGAAAAATCATGAGGACAGAATTTCTTTGTACTCTAAGGCTGTCAATGTGCCATTACCACCATAGAACTCCATCAGGCTGGCGAGCGTGCGCATGCACAGACACAACTCACCCACCCCAAATAAACACCCACCCCCACGCAAACACCCACCCCAAACTCCCCACACACACAAAGACACACATATCCAACTGCCCATAACACATAAGAGCCCAACCTGCAGACTTAAACTCAGAGACAACAGCCTTTTGCAGTCTCAAGAATCTGTGGACCAGGATTCTGGAATGTTGCTTGACCAGGAAGCAGCTTGAGCGTCCAGCTCCTGACCTCCCCTTTCTATAGATGAGCTAAAGGTTACAAGTGGGTCAAGATGAGCAACATCAAGAAGAAAATCGAAACAGCTGAGGACCCCACGTCCAGGAAACATTTATTCTCTACTCAAAGAAGATATCTCAGGATGTGGTTGATGTGAAAGTCTCTCTATCTGACCTGACTGGGAAAGTTCAGCATCTGGAAAGCAGAATAACTAAGGGTGAGAAGGACTCTGGGGAAATGGCTAAGGCACCTAATGGCAGCTTCAGAGCCTATAATAATATGAAATGGGAGGGATCCATCTAGAATGAGCCTTAGGACTGCTGAGCTTGAAATGAAGATCAGGAATCACAATCTACACCTGGTTGGCTTGGAGGAATTGGAAGCTGGTGAGGATACAGAAGCTTTAGTGATTGGAGTCATTTCAGAAGCCCATGGGCTGGGTATTTTTGATGCAGCTGATCGGGACTTTGCTTTCAGATCAGGTAAATTGGATACAATGGTGAAAGGTAACCCCTGCCAGATAATCATGTCTCGTGTGGATCAGTGCCAAAGAGAGAATTGTGGAGGCGGCAGAGATGCAGGGAAGGTTAAATTTGCTCAGAGACAATTTGCATTATTCCCCGATTTCCCCAAGGAGATCGTGGAGAAGAGGAACGTGTTCACTGAGGAAAAGATGAGAGCCAGGACTTGAACATTAAGACTGTTCTGGTTAGGCAAGCAACACTGAAGATCGTTTTGCCGGAGGGTATGACAGTTTCTGAATTCATAGAGGGAGCTGTTGGTTGGCTGCGGGATGCCCAGTTGAAGGACAAGAACAAACTCTTGCAATAGACTGTTTCCAAAGAGTTGGTGTGGAGATTCCTTTTCAGAAAAGTTTAGTGGCAGAGGCAACTTTTTGGGCCGGGGAGACAGGCATCTTTAAAAGGACTGACATTGCAAACAAGTTAGGATCAGTGGGGGCAGGTGAATAATTTTAATGGAGGGGCATTCATATCTCCCATGAATGAGCGTGATCAACCGAGCAAAGCATAGGAGTCCTGCATAATGCATTTAAATTTTGTTTTTTGAAATGGCTTATTCACTGCACAATTTGTGAGAGCAATGGGGTAATAGGCAATCCAATTTATAATTGGTTCTCTAGCGTAAATCATGAAAACATCTATTAGATGCATGTTACTAACAGTCGATAATAGCATTTTACAACATTTTCATGATGTCAGTGTTCATAACATAAGCCAACATTTCTGTTGTATATCCCTTTCATGCAGCTGTGTCCACAATATATGCCGGCATTGCTACTGTCAATCATTTAATGATGCTGCACCCATAATTTATGTCAGCATTCCAAGTGCAAAACAGTTTTATGTTGTGGCCACACTTTAAATCACTTTCATGAAGCTGCAGCACACGCACACACACACACACACACACACCGAGCCTCAATCTCATGCTCTCTCACACACCATACACATCACTTAAAAGTGCGAGGTAAACAAATTGAAGAATATTAAAGAAGCAACTGCACTGCATGCCAAGTCTACCTATGACACACACCCACTCAAGTGGAAGAAAACACAATGAATCTTCAAGAGGGCAGCAACATCCGTAAGAGATTGTGCTGACATCATTGCATACAGCAAGACTCTGAAGATAAAACCACAATACATGCATTCTTACACAGTACAACATGGGTCTGCAACAGTTAGCTCATTAGATGTTTTTAGACTACAACTCTCATCATCCGATACCAAGGCAGTCAATGGTGAGGGATATGGGAGTTGTAGTCCAAAACATCTGGAGAGACTCAGGTTGTGGTCCCAGTGCCACTTTATCTTCTTTAAGAAATCTGTTTGTCTGATGCAGACCTGGTATCATAGCATAAGGAATACATTGCCAAATGGCATAACCTGATCAAAGAAATGTTAGCACTAAAAAATATGGTCAATGCAATAGAAATGGATTTTGACTTTAGCTATGGTCACTAACACCATTTGGTCTGCTTAATTTGCATCCTTACTCTGAACATACAGATGCTACACAGACTTGTGTTTTGCTTTTTATAACATCATTTTTGTATCACTCTGTATTACACATTTGTTGCCTTACACCAAATATAAATAACTGGTATTTCTAGATCACAACCTCACAGTAGTCATTTTGTGGAATCAGAACAATGATAGCATGATTGGACGCAACAAGATTGAAACAACGCGCACAAATCTCTACAAGCACATGGCATGCTTAACTAGTTTTCCATCAAGTAGAGAACGTTTTGAATTTGAGTGAGGGCCCTACAGGACTACACACACACACTCGATCTTCAGCACAAAGAAGCAGGGGCCTGCAGCTTTTTAAAAAAAACAGACTCCTTACACACTGAGTGCTAAACTGGCTGCAGGCAGTAAGGAGTGCTGGTTGCCAAGGTCGAGCAGAGGGAACCTCTCTGTGGCAGGCTAAGACAGGCTGCAAACAAGAGATTCCATGACCTAGGGAATCGGAATCAGCATAGATGCAGAGTTGGAGAAGCACAAACCAAGGAGGAGACTACAGGCTAGCAAGTACAGAGGTTGTTGTTTGCACCTGGCCCGCCACATCCATACTTCTTAAAACTGGACTGTCAGTTGTGGTGGTGAATATTTTAATTGGAGGGGCGGAAGTGTTTCCCACAAGACTTTGTGAATGACCAAGCATAGTGAGAGAGCCAAACCAACCGAGGGGACTTCAGAGGGGAGTCTCTCCCTGAGAACATTTTAAAAATAAAGGGGGTCAAATGGTGCATTTTACAGCATACTTTGTTTGGAAAATTGGGTCGAAAGCCACACAGTTTGAATTTGGTTTTGTGCGGTAGCTTATGAAAAGAATCCAATAAATGCAAGACACCAACAGTGGACAAGAGCACTTGCCAACTCATTTTCATGATGTCTTTGCCAACAATATATGTCAGTATGAAAAACATGTTCATGCCGGCTGTGCCCAAGCATAAAAATGTAGTCTGCATCAATATTTGTCAGTATCACCATATAAGAGCATAGTCCTGTTGGCTTTACCAGTAAAAGAAAAATACCATATCGCAATTAGAAAATATATTCAGACTAGCTGCGCCAATGTAGGCCAGTCCAGCCACATAATTACACTAATCATGCTTGCTTTACTTTTGATGCTCTGTAATAAATGCCATACCACAGTAAGAAAACTTAAACAGACTGTCTGCAGCAATGTAGGCCAGTCTTGCCACGTAATACCACTTATCATGTTGGCTTTTCAGACAGTGTGCCCAGACGTGGGTACCGTGCATGCTGGGCCTAAAGACCCAAACTACTGTGCACTGATGATGTCCAATGAGGCCGAAACATGTCTGTGGATGCTTGTGCTCTCATGGAGAAGGCATGTGAACAAGCAGTTTTGGCTGGACTTGCCCTTCTGGGGTGCGACCAGGCCTGATTTGCATATGGTTTTTCCACCTTTTGTAATGGCTTGGCAGCCACAGAACGGTGGTCTGGAGGGTTGCCAAGAGCAATGCCAGAGGGTTACCAAGAGCAATGCCAGAGGTTGAGATTAATTCTAAACCTTCCAGGCATCACTTTTGTTTTGCTATTTTCACTCGAGTGGGATGGGTATGCCCATACCCGGGCCCTGTGCCTGCTGGGCCTAGAGATCAAAGCTACTCTTCACTCCAAAACTTGTCTGGGGATGATTGTGGTCTCAAGCAGAAGGGATGTGACCAAGCAGTTGGGGCTGGACTTCCCCTTTTGGGGTGGCACCAAGCCTAATTTGCATATGTGTTTCCCCTTTTGTCATGGCTTGGCAGGTGAAGAACGATGGTCTGGAGGGTTGCCCAGAGCAATGCCAGAGGTTGAGATTAATTCTAAACCTTCGTGCCATCACCTCTTTTCCCATGATGGCAAGCAAAAAAAATGTCATGACACAGTAAGTAAATGTAACCAGACTGCCTGCAGCATCATAGGCCAGTATAGCACATAGTAACACTGATCGTGTTTTTGATTTACTCTTGATGCTCAGTAAACAATGATGCGCCGCAGTTAGAAAACATAACCAGACTGGCTGCAGCAATATATGTCAGGCTAGCCAAATAATAACACTTATGTTTACTTCAGCCTTGACACCCAGTAGAAAATGCCTTGCCACCGTAAGAAAACCGAACCATACTGTTTGTCGTAACATAGGAGAGTCTATCCACATAGTCATGTCATGTTTCCTTTAATCTTGATGCCCAGTAACAAATTAAATGCCAGAGTAAGAAAACGTAACTGATTGGCTGCAGCAATGTAGGCAAGTCTAGCAATGTGATAACACTTTAGTTTGCTTTACATTTGATACCGAGTAACAATTTCATGAAACATTGAAACCCCCCCCCCCCCAAATCTGAGGTCAGCTCCCCTGTATGCATGCAAACAACCAAGCTCATTAATTGATCATTCCGACATATTCACTTGTGCAACCATGAATATTCACTCGTACACCCATAAACGATTCACACCCTCTTTCACCCGCAAACCAGTAACATACACTATTTAATTCATGCGTGCACCCAAACAACATACACTCATTCCGTCACAAACACAGCTTTCTTTGTTTTCTTACCTGCAGCCTGGTTCAGAATCTGCTCCACCTTAGGAAAGGCTCTCACAGTGGCCCTCCAATTCTTATGCAGCACAAACAGGAACCAAGAAGCAGCGAGATATTCTGTTTTTGAACCCACACAGATGAGCCAGAGTACTCCCTGCTCAATGTCCCAAGTAATTTTTTACCTTTGACAGTTAAAGCCAGCGCAAGAGTGCTCCCTCGGCTGCTTGATCCGGCTGAGGGAGTGCTTAGTGTTTTCACTTGGCTGGCTTGGCAGCTCATCCAGAATGGGTGGGTAGACAGGGACACCCCATCTTAAGCATTTTTGGGGCCCTGGGCATGGACATCTTTGGGGAACCCCTCCACCAAACCAAAGGAATTAAGGGATCAAGAATACTCGTCGCGCCACCACCCCCACCCTCCGCGCTCCCAACCTATAGGTTGATATGCTGTCTCGCATAATAATAAGCACGTTTACTTCCTTTAAGTCCCCTTGCCCTCTTCGTTCTTGCTCTAATCAGAATGATAAACAAGTAGCATTTGAAGACCAACATTAGCAGTCAACAAAGGGGTTACTGTTCTAGTACATACAGGATACTTTTTATCAATAACATCCAGGAAGGTAGGTGTAGTATTAATGCATCAATAGAGACCACCAACTGGAAGGAAGGAGAACGCTACACATACAGTAGCTTGGATAGTGGAGGCAGATTAGAAGCTACGAGGAAGGTGCCTTTATCCAGACAGACTGAGATTAGAAATGGGATATGGGTTTCAAATAGTGTTGCCATTAGATATCAAAGGAACAAATGCCTGTGGTGTGCGGTATAAATATGCTCACTATTAACACAGTGAAACCATGAATAAGGATTTTATGAAGATCATACCATGAGAAGGAAATCACTCGGAAGAGCTGACAATTTTGAAAGGTTTAGGGACTGGCAATATTGAGAGGTTAGGCAATACAAGATTAAATGAGATGCCCAGTATCAATCATTGGTTAAGGGTGAAGAGGTGAAACTGGGATGTGTGCCAACTCTGCAATTTCTGCATTTGAACACTTTCTTTTCCAGTTCTTACCATAAACTGAAACAATCTAATTTTATTAAAAAACGGACTTGGAAAGTACACAAATCACATTACTAAACATGACAATTTTTAAACAAAATATTATAGAAGGATGTTTTGCAAAATGGGAATGATTCTAGCTTCATTCTCTCCATCATCAAGAGAAGTATATAGGAACCAGCATACCAATCAATGTGATTTAACAAATCTAATCTGGGTTTGTCTTTTGTATTTCAAGGCTTTAAATACTTCCAAAACAATCTTGTGACATTTTCATTTATAAACGTGTATAAAAACCATTGACTTTTACCAAAAAGCAAACCGTTTTTTGTGTCAAACAAGCAGGCCTTAAAATATGCTAGCCTGAGGCCTGCAGCATATGGTACGCTCTCTTCTGCCTACCAACCAATCCAAATGTTCTACATAAGAAGAAAGCTCCAGTAATGGGCTAAACATAGCAGCAGCATGCAAGAAGGCAAACCTCACAGAAGACAGCACAGTAATTTAAGATATATTAGATGATTTGTCCAGAATCACTGTATCGTCTGCTGGAAAATCCAGGACACAAACATGAACGCTGTTGTTCCATAGTCTTGAATTTGGATATTTATTCACCTCTTGGAACACCATGCGGATGAGATGTTAGTTTTTATAGCAACCCCTATGTGGTACAGGTACATTGCTTGTAATAGCAGTTGCTGTTCTGCAAAACCAAGTACATATGCAGGCAGGTTTATAAACTTCAGACATAGGAAAGGCTCAGCCAGCCTTGCTGGAATGTGATATTCTAATTTTGCATATGAACACATATCTCTGCAATGGGTGCTTCAAACACGGAGTTAAACTTCTGTACTATTGTATCACTCAATTTATCAATATGCATTTCCCCATTGCCTATTGCACATGATCAACATAATTCCCACAGGAAGGAATGCTACAGAGTTGTGCCATAAGGAACACACAAACTATGTATACCACAGTGAACATAGAAAGCAATACATGATGAATTGATCAAGGCAGAATGCACTTGCCAAAAGAGAAAGGCAATGGGCCTCATTACGACCCTGGCGGAGTGGGTTTACGCCAGCGGTATTCGCGGCGGACCCGTCCGCCCCACTACGAGTTCCCGTAGCGCCATGGAGCGTTTTCCGCCTGGTTTTTCCGGGCGGAGAAATCCATGGCGCTACGGGACCTTGTTGTTAATTACGCCACCGTATTTTACGGTGGCGTAATTAACGCCTTCCCCACTCCCATTATACCCTATGGGGCAAAAATGGGAATGGGGAAGGGTAAAATGGGGAATGGGGATTTACCGCCCCGCCAACCTCGGAATGGGGCGGTAAATCTGCCAACCCCCATGGCGCTATCGGCAGCTTTCCGCCGTGCTCCATGGTGCATTTGGCGCCACGATTTCCGCCAGGGTCGTAATGAGGGCCAATGTGTTTAGAGCCTCAGCAGCAATCCATAAAATATCCTGATGTGTGCTATTTAAGACTGGTGAACAGTGGAATATTACTTCTTCAGATCAGCTAGCCTTGTGGGGCCCCCTCCAAGGTGGGGGCCCTGGGCAAGTGCCTTTTTTGCCCTCCCATAAAAACATCTCTACGGACACCCCTGGTCCTAGCCACCCCCAGCATGGCCTCACAGACTGCTCTTTCCAGCCTTTTCATCTACCAGTTCTCTCATACATGAACACGGGAAGGGGGCGGGGGGCATGTCATGTTACTTAAGAGTCATCCTGGTAATGATGCAAATTTCAATTAACAAAGTTGGACATTTTTTATAATTTAAATGATAATTGTGCAATATTGAACAAAACAAACCATTTTACCCCAAAAATATGTAATTACACTTATGCACACGGGGAGCAGTTTTTTAGCACTCACATGGCACCTCTTTGCCCACGAGCCAAAGGCTCCCTCTAATCTACAGCAAATCACCCCGGCTGAGTTCTCAGGGTCAATCTCTTCAAGCTGTTCTCCTGACTAGCCCCATCAACTGCCCTCCAAGCGCCACCTAACCCAGCATCTACGTGTGGCCAAGTTCCTTCCCCATGCCTTCTCTTATCTTCTCCTTCTCAGAGCTTGCTGTCTGATATCTGAATCTCTCCTACTCAGTTTGCTGTGCAAAGCCACACTTAAGGACACACCTTTCGCCGCACTCAACACATCTCTGCACGCCTTCCAGATTCCCCAGACCTCGACCCTCACTACAAAGATCTCACTCTTGTGATTCCCCAGATCACTTCACAAATCTCCCACCTTTTCTGTCCCTTCACCCTCCCTGCTCATCAGAGCCAGGCCCTCTTCTTGCAAATAGAAGTCCTTAATTTAACCAGGAGAAATCATGAAGCAGAAGAGAATCACTTTAAATACCACGATGATTTTTTGCCTACAAATGTTTGTAACCTTTGCTGTCAGCCTACAATAGAAAGCACAGTTGTCCCCTTCTTACTCCCTCGAAGTTATTTCATTGCACCGGCCTCTTTCCTCAGGTTTCAAAGCATCTGGGGAAACTGAGACTGATACTAAAAGAAAGCTGTGAGTTTCGACATCTCACATAGCACACACAAGGTCATCTGAACTAGCCAGCAGCAGCAGTGTGGGATTCCTGTCCTTTGCCCAGGCCCCAGACCAAGCACATAAAACACCTCACCAGCATGTGTTCCACTGATCGGCAGGCAGAGACCCTTCCGTCACACATAGCGGGGACAGCCCACATCTGCGCCCCCTCCGCCCCCATAGTTGTAAGCATGCACCACCTCACTCATCATACTGAGCCTTCCCCATCAGCCAGGCTCCCCCCTCCCCCACCCCGGAAGAACCCCTTGGGAATTCCCCGAAGTAAATAGGCAAGACCACTTTTCAAAGCTGGAAGTTACAAATGCTGTGGCAGGCTTTATTGAAGCATCAAGCTGGGAGTTATTTTACAGGTGTTCCATTCTCCACCACACCTCAGGATTATTCTATACTGGGTGTGGCTTCTTAAGCATCCCTCTGCCCTGTCAATGTCTGGAGGACCCTGCCGGGTACCCCCTCCCTCGGTAATCATTCCCTCTCTACCCATGGCCATCTCTTTACTTTATTTTTTACTTTTACTTTTTGTTGTTTTCTTTTCTTCTTCTTTTCTTCTATTCATGAACTTTTTCTCTATCAATCTATTCATTCGTTCTTTCTTCACATTTTATCATTCTATTTCTATTCAGTAGTTTATTCATTCACATTCAACCCTTCTTTCATTGTTCTCTTACTTCTCTTTCTATTTCCCCATTTCTTTCTTTCCCCCCTTCGGTGCCCCTTCCCCCATCTAGCCCATCCCCCTTCTGCCATTCCCGAGTCTCTTCTCACTCCCCCAGAGTTTTCATCCCCCTTCGGTTTTGTCCATTCCCTCCCTTAGGTTTCCTTTCTCAGTTCTTTCTATTCCCCAAAATACCTATCATTCCCTCCCCAAGTTCTTCCCATGACCCATTTTTTAGCCCCAAATGCTTTTGCCTGCCCCAGTACCCTCTTTCCCTTCCCGGCTCTTCCAGTACCCCCATACGCAAGTCTATTCAACCGTCCAATTAATTCTAGACCCAAAATCCTTACTCCCCCCAATGCCTTTCTCTCCCCCAACTTTTCCCATTCCCCAACTCCTTCCCATTCCCCCAATTCTTTCCTTACCCGACTTCTTGCTTGCCCCATTCTTATCCATTCCCCAAACTCTTTCCTTTCCCAATCCTTCCTGTAAACCAAATTCTTCCCATTCTCCACTACTCTCCCCTTTTCCAAGTTGTACATTTCTCTTCCTCCATTTGCTTTCATCCCCCTTCTCCCGAGCTTCCCACACGCCCCCCCCCGCATTGGAGTTGGAAGAACTTCCAAGCCCCCTACCCCTCCCCCTTTTGGCAGGCCTCCCCTGAGTCTAGTACTTCTGGTCACCGTACATTCTAAGCTATTGACTGCTCAGTCCACTTAGTGGTATCTGTCAGCGCTTTCTCTTGGGATTGACCTGGGACTCCGCCATGACTCTATGCTGGTTACCGGCGGAAAAGAGTTCCCCGCAGACACCAGGTCATGGCTCGCCCTCAGACAAGGGACTTAGCACCAACTTTCGCCTCTTGCATGCATTCATCACAACATTGATGCCACCAGCAGGGCCAATCCAGACGTGTCTGGCTGCATGTGTCGAAATTTGGAGAGGGGCACCGGCCCCAGCCTTCATGCTTGGGTGAAATCGTCTCTCTTACAGACTACCGTCACTGTGCTCCTTAACCAGAGGGCCTGCCCCCGCCTGGCGGTGGTGGCGTCCACTGTGTCTTCAACATTACCGAATCTATTCTAACCTGAAGGCCCCCTATCACAATTGAAAACATACCCACCTCGAAAACCCACTGAAAGCAAAGAAATCCCCAACCTTAACCAAATGGGTGAACCTTAGCCAACAGAAACCTAAATGAACCATGGCTTACCCCTTAACCCTTGGCACTATGAAACACCTCTACATTTACTCGCTATCCCACTGTCAGGTGAGGGCGGGTGGGACTTCAGACGGGGGGCTGAGGAAGAAACTGGGATCAGCAGTCCCCCTGCATCATATCTGCTTCCCAGAGCCCAGCTACTGGATGTGGCTGGGCACGGGGACACCCCTTCCTCCTAAGGAGGAGGCAAAGTGGGAGTGCCCCCTCCTAATCGAATCTCACTGTTAATTGCCTGCAAATTTGGGAGTTCATAAAGCATGTCCCTACTGCCCTCTGTAATACTGCTTCAATGGGCATCCCAATTATTCTCACCCCCCTCCTCACTTGCCTTGTTCATACCCCATCACTTAAATCCGGGGTGCTTATACATTGTGACTTGTGTAAGGTATTGTGTAAAATCATTGAGCGTGAACTACCCCACACCCAAATCTTTTCTGGTCACTGACTAAACATACGCCTTATGCAGGCCTAAAGTGGCTCAGCATAAAACCCCACATACCTTGCCCGTTACCCCCATGCAAAGGAACTTCGGCTAATCGTCAGCAAATAAACTGAAAATGATGGTGCCTGGAAAGTCAGGAATTCAACTAAGCCACTGAGCAATCCAGATGTGGAACAATGTACCAGCCCTCCCAAAACCGCGACCGGAAGGAAATGTAACTCGTGGAGACGACTACAACCCATTCTGTTTAAACAAGCCTTATGTTGACAAGCGAATCTCACCTATGAAAATTCTCCCTTCCACCCAAGACGCTTGCTCCCATTTAATGACTTAGGTTAACCATCCTAGTAGTATTAGATAGGCAATTAGAGCTCCTTCCCGAGGGTTATCCGTCCGTGTGAGCCCCTGAATCGAACCCACTGTGAAAATGAAGCACCCTGTGCCAGCAGTTAGTTCGTGCTGCATGTACTTGTTTTGGAAGTAGCCGGTACATTACCTTTCGTACGGCTTCCATAGTGTTTATAAATCATGTAAATTGCTCCTTGGGAGTTAATTACCCTCTGTTGTGTTTGGTATTTATATATGCTGTACATAGAGCATGTTTGCATACTCCACAGGAAGTATGGAAAGAACATGTATAGTCTTGCACCACCGTTTTCCCGTTCGCCGCTGCAAGCGTATACCAATACTATTCTGCAGGGAACAGCTGAATCGGGGACTGGATGAGCCCTTCGTGAATTTCCTTTAGCTGCCCAACAAACGTTGCCACCTTGAAAACAAACAAAATGTATTAGTATAGTGTTACAAAGTGACCTCCAGGCTTCTTATGGTACCTTCAGGGTTTATTAGCAAGTACTTAAGTTACATTTACAAGAAGATATAGACGGGACATAACACTGGTTCCCATCACCCAGCCTAGAGAGCTCTCTGCCTAGGTGTGTTCTAAGTTAGCACATTACTGCAAACCCTCAAAGAGTTAAAACACATGCCAAACACACAGTGTTATGGTTGAAGTTAGTATAACCAATTTGAGGATTTGCAGAAGTTAGCTTCTGTGCTATATAGTACCTGTGTATATGTATTGTGGTGTATGTATTGTGTATTAGTAAAGGAAGAAGATGTGTTATTTAGTGACTGCCTGTGGATGCCGTGAGCTGGTGATGTCATGTGGAGTGTTACCTTGTGAATGTCAGAATGTTTACCCAAGGGTTCCACACATAGGCAGTTAGAGCTCCCCAGCCTGGGTGATGGGAGCCAGTGTTATGTCCTGTCTATATCTTCTTGGCAGAACAAACTACTTCATCTTCCCTTACCTGCTACGGGAAGCATTTCCATTCATTGTAAATCATCTCATGCTGTTTCTTGGCATACAACACCTAGGCACCACTTCAATCTCGGGCAACCTTACTTCTCAACCGATGCCCACTCAGTAACTCTCCCTTTACTTTCTGATTCGCCCCCCAGTTCCTGGGTACGACTCTCCCTCTTCTTATGGGTACCACTTCTCACAGTTTATGGCCGCAGCTTTCTTCTACCATCATGGGTACATATATCTTTCTCACTTATGGGGCACCGCTTCCTTTTTTCTTATGGCTGAGCCCCTTTCTTCAGTACCCAGATACAGCTTGCACAACCTTCTTATGGTAGCTGATCCCTCCTCTTATGGGGCTCTCCACCTCCCCCTTGATACCCTGGGTGATGGATCTTACTTGTCTTGGGGCAGTGTTGTCCCTCTTCTTGTCCTCCTTTTTCCTGCACCCCGCCGCAGCAGTCTTCTTCAGTTTTCTTCAGTTTCTTGCACGCAGGTTCTCATTTTTAAGACCAACTCATCGCCATTGTTACAAAGTGACCTCCAGGCTTCTTATGGTAACTTTTAGGGTTCATTAGAAGTACCTAAGTTACATTTAAAAGAAGATATAGACAGGACATAACACTGGCTCCCATGACCCAGGCTGGGGAGCTCTAACTGCCTAGGTGTGGAACCCTTGGGTAAACATTCGGACATTCACAAGGTAACACTCCACATGACATCACCTGCTCACAGCATCCACAGGCAGTCACTTTATAACATATAAGTCATGACCAATTAATTCACTAGCCAACAATATTAGCCCCCCTCCTCCCTGGGACCCATCAACCTAGCTCCAAACATGCAAAATGCCAAGGCAATATGGCACCGCTTACCCACCAACTTGCCCATCTATACCCTATATTGGGATGCCATCATCACCACATGGCTTTATCTTCTCTGGAGCAGCAGGTGGGACATGGCGGAAATGCTCAGCCCTATCTTTGTGCGCATGCCGCCTTTATTATCAAACAGCTTTACCTTTGATGGAGCAGCAGCAGAAATGCTTAGGCTTTATCTGTGCTGGCGCCACGGCAGAAATGCTCAGCCTTTATCTGTGCTGGAACCACAGATGTGCAGGGCTTCTGGACCCGGCTGTTGGATGATGACTGCTTTACAGATCTCCTGAAGACACCAGGCAGCCGCAGCCATGGCAATCAGAGCGCCTTTATGCGTGCTGTGAAGAATCCTACGGATCCCTCACTGAAACCCTGCCTAAAGTCTCCTCTCAGGTGGCCAGGGGAAGGCATACGCTTCTTGATCCTAACCCTGGGGGTGGCGTACTGCAGGAGTAACACCTGGGAGGAGACAGAGCCCAGGATGGTAAAGAGATTCTGTGCGACACTGGATTTTTCCTCTGGAAGGAAGAATCTTCCCAAGGTCCTTAAGGAGGCAATGTTATGTTATGTTATTTTGCATTTGCATAGCGCCTTATATACCATTGGTATAGTCTGAAGGCGCTGGTAGGTTGAACGCCCTTAGGAACCGAAGTTCAGATCAGTAGAGAGAGTAGAGAAAGTCAAAGGTGCGTGTGAGCACCCGATATGTGTGCAGCTGGTGCGATATTTGTGTGATAGCTGCTTCTTAGCGGTAGGTGTGGAGGTTGAGAGATCAGGAGTATGTGTTCGTTCTGGCAGGATTTATCCAGACTGAATGTGGATGTGTTAGGCCTGAGGGGAACGCTTGGCTGGGGGGTGTGTAACCAGCAGTGTTTACTAAGAATGATGGGGAATGTGCGGCAGATGTTGGTATGAGAACAGTTATACTGAATGGTGTCATAGTATCTCTGTGTTCTAGTTGAGTGGTGGTATAAAGAAGAGAGTAAGCGTGGTGGTGTGATATGATGGGTTATATGCTCTTTCAAACGTTCCTTGCACTCCAAACCATACTATATACGTCGCGCAATTCTATGCACTCCAGTCCGTTCCATGCGCTCCAGTCTGTTCCATGCACTCCAGTCCACTCCATGCATCCCAGTCTGCTCCATGCACTCCAGTTCGCTCAACGCACTTACGAACTCCAGTCCGCCCCATGCAATCCAGTCTGCCCGCGCACTCCACTCTGCCCTGCGCACTCCAGTCCGCCCCACGCACTCCTTTCCGCCCTACACACTTCTGTCCGCCCCACATACTTCATCCTTCCATCCATCTATTTCACATGTTTCATCCCCGTACGTCACCCGTTCCATCCACTTACGGCATCCGATCCATCCATATACGGCACCCAATCCATCCACATACGGCACCCGATCCATCCATATACGGCACTTGTTCCATCCACATACGTCACCCGTTCCATCCATATACGTCACCTGTTCCATCCACGTACGGCACCTGTTCCATCGATATATGTGGTCAATTCTATTCACATATATCACTCGTTCTATCCATATATGACACCCGTTCCATCTGCATACTTCACTCGTTCCGTCCGCTCTACGCATTCAGCAGCTCTACGTACTCATCCGTTCTACGCACTCATCCACATTGCATGCATTCTGCACTCATCCGTTCTATGTACTCATTCGTTCTACGTACTCATCCACTCTACGCAACTCGTCCTCGCTACGTAACACATCTGCTCTACGCAACTCATCCGCTCTACGTAACTCATCCGCTCTATGCAACACATCCGCTCTACGCCACTCGTCCACTCTAGGCACTCGTTCACTCTAGGCACTCGTTCGCTTTATGCCCTCACACGCTCTATACATTCATCTGTTTTACTCACTCACCCGCTCTACACATTCATCCGCTCTACGCACTCATCCGCTCTACGCACTCATCCACTCTACATGCCCCTCTTTTCATATGTGCTCATTCGCTCATATGCACTCATCTGCTCTACCCACTAGTCTGTTCAATGCAATCATCCACTCTACACATTCTTCCGCTCTGCTCATCCATCCCGCTCTGCTTATCCATCCGCTCCCCGCACTCATCCGTTCTACGCACTCATCTGCTCTGCATGATTCTGCACTCATCCGTTCTACATACTTATTCGTTCTACGCAACTCATCCGGTCTATGTAACTCATCTGCTCTAGGCATTTGTCCACTTTATGCCCTCGCATGCTCCACACATTCACCTGCTCTATGCAATCACCCGCTCCCCGCACTCACCAGCTCCCCGCACTCATCCGCTCCCCGTACTCATCCGCTCCTCGCACTCATCCGCTCCCCACACTCATCCGCTCCCCACACTCATCCGCTCTCCACACTCATCCACTCCCCACACTCATCCGCTCCACGCACTCATCCGCGCCCCGCACTCATCCGCTATGTGCACTCGATCTTTCCACGTATTCAACTGCTATGTGCTATATGCACTCATCAGCCCTATAAAGTCGTTCACTCATACGCAGTAATCCGTTCTATATATTCATCCGCTCTCTACACTCATCTGCTCTATACCCTCATCCGCTCTATACACTCATCCGCTTTATACACTCGTCCACTCTATACATTCATCCGCTCTATACATTCGTCAGGTCTGCACATTCATCTGCTCCAGCGATCTACACACTCTTCGCACTTCTGAAATCATCCACTATCCACACTCGTCCGCTCTACATACTCATCCTCTCTACACACTCATCCGGTTTACGCTCACTCGTTCTGCACGTTCATCTGTTCTACGCACTCCTGCGTTCTACTCCCTTCTCTGTATTTACGCACTCATCTGCTCTCCATGCTCGTCCACTCTACACACCCAACGGCTCTACACACACATGCGCTCGACATATTCATCCATTCTATATAGTCATCCGATCTACACACTCATCCGATCTCCACACTCATCCAATCTATATACTCATCTTTTCAACGCATTCTTCCACTCAGCGCATTCATCCGTTCCACACGCTGCATCCAATCTAACTATTTCATCCACGCCATTCACTTCGTTCATTCATCATGCATTATATCCATTTCATTAGTTTAAATCTCGTTGCTGTTTCCGAATGATTTATTCTTATTATCCACTTCACTGCTTTGATCTACTTTACTCGTTTAATTCTGTTTGTCCTTTTAGTTTATATTAGGGGTTATTAGCTGTCGATTTCTCGCATCAGGTAGTTTGTTGGATTGGTGTCATTGAGATGCTGTTAGTCTGTTTGGGTTAGTTTGCGTACGGGTTGGTTTTAGGGGAAGAGCCAGCTTTTCAGTAGTTTGCAGATAGACATTAGATCCTCAGTTAGGCGGATGTGGGGAGGGAGTGAGTTCCACAGCGTGGGGGCCAAGGCTGAGAAAGATGATCCGCCTAACCTGACTGAGTTTGTTTTAGGTACGACTAGGAGGCAGGCTGAGCTTGATCTTGGGGTGCATGGAGGGTGATAGGGTTTTAGCTTGTCTTGAAGATATTGAGGTCTGGTTTTATGCAATGCTCGATGGGAGATGCATAAGGTTTTGAAAGTCACCCTTTGGGCCACTGGAAGCCAGTGCAGCGTCTTAAGGGCTGGGGAGATGTGGTCTCTTGGGCCGAGCGCAAGTAGGAGTTTGGCTGCAGCGTTTTGTGCCCTTTGGAGTTTATTCAGTTGGTACGCGTGGACTCCGAGGTATAGGGGGGTTTGCGTAGTCCAGTCTTGATATAACGATTGATTGGACTGCGAAGAGTCTGTTGGGGAAGGAGAGATATGGAAAGATGCACCTAAGGGTTTTAAGGTGGTAGTGGCAGGACTTTGATACGTTGTTGACTTGGCGCGAGAGTGTTAGGTCGGAGTCAAGGGTGCATCCAAGATTTTTCATTGAGTTGGAGGGGGTCGGTGAGTTGCCCATGGCGGATGGCCAGAGTAGTGGGTGCGGAAGAAGTTCAGAGTTGCCACATACCATGATTTCCGTTTTGGAGGGGTTTAACACGAGGTGGCTTTGGTTCATCCAGAGCTCTATGTCAAGGAGGCAGGAGGCCAGGTCAGGTCAGGAGTTAGGTTTTGAGTTCAGGAGTTTTAGAATTAGTTGAGTGTCTTCGGCGTAGTTGTAACACATGATGTTGTGAGAGCAAATTATCAGTGGGAGGGTGATCAAGTAGAGATTGTACAGGAGGGCAGATAGGCATACTCCTTGTGGGACTCCCGTGTCGACTGGTCGGGCTTCGGAGGAATAGGTGGAGAGTATTGTTATTTGGTACCTATCTTTGAGGAATGAAGCTATCCATTTAAGAGTGGTTCCACAAATTCCTATGGAGTGGAGGCGGTCCAGGAGGATTGAGTGATTGATTGTGTCGAAGGCAGCGGATAGGTCAAGAAGGATTAATGCGGTGCATCCCGCAGAGTCTGCCGTCATTTTAAGGTCATCCCAGATTGAGGTTAGGGTGGTTTCAGTTCCATGACAGACCCTGAAACATGATTGTCCGGGGTCTAGGAGATTGTTGGCTTCGACAAAGGCATTTAGTTGGGAGTAGGCAGTTCGGTCAATGAGTTTGGCAAGGAACCTAGTGTTTGAGATGGGGCGGTAGATTTTGGGCTCGAGAGGGTCGAGGGAAGGTTTTTTTATTAGAGGTTTGACATGAACTGTTTTGAATGCGTCGGGAAAGATACCACAGGAAAGGGAGTCATTTATGATGGATCTTGCGAGTTCTCCTGCGCAGGTGGAGGCGAACATTTCTTTGAGGGTTGTGGCTGGGCAAGGGTCCAGCACAGGGCCAGATGGTTTGCGGGCCGATAGAAGTTTGAGAAATTGGTCTGGTGATATTGGACTAAAGGATTCGAACGTTGGTTGGTGGTCGCAGGTGGAGGGTTGGCCGATATGGGGGGAGTATTGCCTGGTGGATGTAATGGAGCCAGTTTGGTAGCTAGAGCATTTGTTCTTTCGAGAGCCGTTGCGCAAAAGTGGAGCGAGAGGGAGTCGTACAGGGATTGTGAGGGGGTTGGGACGGTCGTGGTGCATGCCGGTTTGGTGAATTCGGAGATGATTTTGTGAAGTTCTTTGCTGGGGTTTTTGCAGTTTAGGATTCAGGAGTTGTAGTGGGCATTTTTTTGCTTTCCGGATTTCGGCCTTGTACTGATGAAGGTGTTGGGCCAAGGTGGCTTTGCTCTCCTGGGTTTTGTCTTTCGCCATTTGCATTCTAGGTATTTATATAGCTGTTTAGTGGTCTTCAACTCAGGAGTGAATCATCTGGGAACAGGCCACGGCGGGTTGATGGTTTGCAAGAGGGTGTGAACCGCATTAGTGATGTGTTGAGCCATGAGTCAAAGCCGTCAGGGGTTAGTTGTTTATTGAGTTGGCAGGTAGGTGGTGGAGACTGGAGGAGTGCGTCGGCTAGGTCCGGAACGATTATTAGCTTTTTCCAGCATTTGCGTAGATTCAGAGGTTCAGATTCTAGTACGGGAAGGGGGTCGGGTGAGCAAATGGCGAAAGAGACAATGAAGTGATCGGACCAGATGATAGGGGTGGGGGGGTTTAAATGAATCAGGTTGTGGGAGCTAAAGATGGCATCAAGAGTGTGTCCTTTATAGTGAGTCGGGCCATTTATGTGGGGTTGGAGGTTAATTGCGTCTAGACCGTCAACCAGAGAGTGTGTCATAGAGTTGGTGGGGATGTCGAGCCATATGTTGAAGTCTCCAAGTAGGGTGAGGTTGGAATGGTTTAGTTGAAGGGTGGCAATAGAGTTGCAGAGGTTGTTTGAGAATTCTCTATCGTAGCCAGGGGGTCTGTAGATTATTAGGAAGCTGTGTGAGAACGACGGGGAGAGGGATAGTTTAATGAAGAGTGATTTGCAGGAAGGAATGGAAGGTTGGTTGTCGATGATTGAGGCATGGAAGTGGGACTTGAAGACGAATGCTACTCCCCCACCTCTAGAGGGACGGTTCAGTGGGATGAGGGGGTAGTCAGGGGGGAAGGCTTCATTGGCGATTGTGGCAAAGTCATCAGAGAACCAAGTTTCGGTGATCTAAACCAGATCTGCTTTATCAGAGGCGAGGAGGTCAAAGATGCAGTGTCTGTTTTTTGCTACGGATCGGGCATTAAATAGGATGCAGTTCACTTCGGCAGGCGAGGTTGGTGTCGGAGCTGGAGCGGAAGTGGGTGGGGGCGGAGAAAGTGGAAGCTGGAGAGGGAGAGGGGTAGGGAGGTTGATGATCGACGGGAATAGTGGCCGAGCAGAAAAGTTGGTGGGTTTCGGGCGGGAGTGGGTGGCTGTGTGCATTAGGATGATTGGATTTGGCTCAGGGGATTTGAGGGTGGGGTGTGGGCGGTTAGGAGTTTCAGTTGCAGTTGATGAGAAATCAAGGGACAGGGGTTTCAGGAAGGGTGAGGCGAGGGGGGAAGGAGGTGATTGGGGGAAATAGGTGGTGGGTCGAGACAGGGGAGGCGAAGAGTGCTGAGAGATTGAGGGGGACCAGGTATGTTTCCTCTTTAGTGTCTTTGTTGCGATTGGAGTGTGAGAGAGGGTAGGGGGTAATCACTTATTGTAATTTTAATGTACCTAACCCTCACATTAGATCTACAGTTCTGGACATTAATGTTTGAAAATCTGAGTAAACCTTACCGAAAGAAAGATGATCCTTTTTGGTGTCCCATACCAAACACCGTCCTCAAACGCAAGGGTGCACTACAAAAGAATATAGAAATGTTATCGTCAATAAACTTGATTCCTCTGTAAAGGCTAGTCTTCATAGCCCCTCTCTTAATAATTTCAAGGGAATTAAACCTACCCTTAAAATTGATACAAATCTGCTAAAACCTAACTTTGTGGAAAGAAACTAAAAGTCCCAATATCCTAGAGGGACTGAGACGAGGAAGAGGGCTGAAGAGGCAACTAAGAAATTAAGCCTAGTAGTCAGTCAATTAAGCCTTATAGCCATTGATGTAGTCAGGCAATTGAGGCTAATAGCCCACACCTGAAAATTATTACTAAACCTTGGAGGTATAAAAGGCCTCCTCAGCGAGAGAAAGAAGGAAGGAGTGGAACAAGCTGGAACACTGTCTGGAGTGTGCAGGCTGTAGAAGTAGAAGCAGAAAGAAGACACAAGGCTGGCAAGCCTAGCAGAAGTGGGAGAATAAGAGGGACACTCTAATTTGGAAACAGCAGATTTCACCTGCGTGTTCTGAGAGTCCTGTCTTCCAAAAATCTGTAGTTTAGAGGCTATGCAGAGGAAGACATGCTGGAGAAACAGTTTGCCCCACCTGAGCCTGATTGCCGTGGTTGCCGAGCTGTGGGCATGTCAAACATTGAGGCAAGAAGCATTTGTCAAGTCGAGGGTCTTCGAAGCAGAGGAAAATCCCAAGGCGTGGGACCGGACCAGAGACACCTTTTCAGGAGAAGGGTGTGGGTCCCCAGCTAGCCAGAAGTAGTATAAATAGTAGTTGAAGTTGCAAAAGCAGTGCGACCCGCAGAGCAAATGCTTCAGAAGCGGGTGAGTGAAGCACAGTGTTCTAAAGCATTGCGTGAGCCTTGCCGGTAACAGTAACCAGTTCCTTTGCCATTTGCGTAAGACTTTCAGTGAGTAGAAAAGGACTGCTGTGTTCAAAACCTCTTAAACAATGGAAATGTAACATACGCATAAGGTTTCTTGCTCGCGTAAGAAGCTAACGCTGTTAAACACATTGTTCTAATAACCAAAGACTATAATTGTTCAAAGAGTGGTCGTGTGTCCTCAATTTAGAAAAGGGAACGATATTAAGACCATTATAGAACACTTAACACTGACAATCTCGAAGTTACAATCTTTACTGCGAGAAAACTACATCAACAAATGGTCACGTGTTCCTCATTGTGATTCCCCAAAGAGGCCTGAACTCTATCCTTTGCTTCTATGGAAATACAATTACACAAGCACTTTCAAAGCTCAACAACTACATCAAAGAGTGGTCGCGTATGCCTAATTGTGGTTTTCCCTGGAAGACTGAATCTTATACTTTATTTACAAGTATTCAAAAGAGAATACAAGACTGAATAAGAGAATAAGCATTGCCTAAATCCAAGAGGTACCCCATACTGAGAATGAAACTTAACCTTTCTCAGAGTTTAGAGCAATCCAGCAGCACTAAGGCTTCTGGGTAGTTGTTGTGCTGAAAGCTGGCAGAAAGGTGCAGGCAAAGTTGGGGAAAGGGGAATTCGCTGCTTCTGAAGAACATCATTTTTTTAAGTAGATTCAGCTTGTACCTGTATACCAATGACTGCATGGATGTTGCATTTTCCTTTTGAACTGTGTCAAATCTCCCTGTGGGATTGACAAAGCATCGTGGACATGATTAACATTGAGGCTATTTTGCTTAAAGTGAAAAGTGGAAAACTTCACCCAAAAGAAGGAGATTTGTTGCTAGTGGAACCTTTGTTAAAAGGACTACATGTGAAGAGGCCACCACGGGGCACGGGCAAGATGGCCGGCTGAATCTCAAGCTCCCCGCATGGCCCCGGGAAACTCATGGAAAAACATGCCTTAAGTGCTTTTTAACCCCATCTATCAGCGATCGTTGAGAAGGGGAACCGCTGTGGACTACCCAGAAGCTGGTCCGGACTACGGAGATGCCCCCGCTCCCGGGATAACGACCTGTGAACGGCAAGCCCCCTGCACCTGAAGGAAGGCCCAGAGTGGGAGCCGCACATCGCGGTGGGAGGAGTCGAATTCCCCACCCGCTCTGACTCGTGTACCGAGGCCTGAGGTCCTCTCGACGGCTCGGACGGGCCCTGCGGAGATCCCCTTCAGCGGCTTAGGCCACACGGCTGACGGCCTCCGCCTCTCCGGACATCTCAGAGGAGCCCCCAAGCCGGATGCGGCGGGTCATCCGGCCCCACCAGAGAGGAGTAACGGCCCATGCGACCAACACACAGGGCCCAACGCCGGGCGGGCCTTCTGAGAAGTTCCAACGGTGCCGGTGACCGGCCATCCATCATTGGGGATACGGGGGCACCACCGCCACACCTACCGCTTTTACCACCAGTGATTCGTCTCCGCCTGAGCCGATGCGGCGGCACACCGTGGAACCATCTCAACGGCCCACGTTTCCACACCTGACCACCGCCCCAACGGCCTACCTCCCCACAGCCCCCACGGGCTCCGTATTAGTGGCGGAGGCGCCCACCCAACCACCGGAGAAGGCTCAGGCTGTCGCGGGAGCGCACCTGGGCCACCCCGCCACCCGGCAGACACCTCAGGAGAACCCTATAGCTTGGTGCAATCGATACCCCATGAACTGGAGGGAGACCCTTGCGCAATACCAATACACGCCTGGGTCCCTCGAAATGGAGACCGGCCCTGCAGCCTCACAACCCCCGTACATGAATGCCATACAGAACAACATCCAAACGATCCTAGAAGAGATTAGGGGTATGAGGACAGACATGGGGGCCAAGTTGGCAGACCTCACGGCCAAGGTTTCAACGCTGGAGGATCGGGTAGAAGGGGTCGAGTGCAACCAGGCATCGACGGACATCCTCGAGGCACAAATGGAAACTAGATTTCAGGAACTGCACCGCCGCGAGGAGGACCTCCGGCTCAAGGTCGACGGCATTGAGAACCAGGAGAGGAGAAACAACTTGAGAATTTTTGGCCTTGAGGAGACGGAGGGAGAGACCCCGGTTGGACTTGAAAGCAAAATCCAAGACATCATCAGGATTGTCCTGGGGTTGGACTCGGGGGAGACTCTCCTGCTTGATAGAGTCCATCGGGCCGGCGGGGGGGTAGAGGTCCACGCTCAGTTCTTGCAAGATTTCACTACTATAAGGACAAGGCTAGGGTGTTGGAGAGGGCTAGAACCCTACGGGATATTCAACATGGTAACTCCAGGGTGACGATTTACCAGGATCTCTCGGCCCTCACTCTCCAGATGCGAAAGAAATGCGGCACTATCACCAGGTGGCTACAAGAAAAGGGGACACGCTATCGCTGGGGCCACCCATTCCACCTAGCATTTGAATGGCAGGGCCAGAGGTACCAACTAGTCACGGAGGCGGAAATCCGAAGGGCCACCGAGCATCTCACAGGCAACATCGCGGGACCATCAGAAAATCGGGACGAAACCAACGGAGACCGCCCTTGTGCCCCTCAAGGCCCAGACCTCTCCCAGGGGAAGCTAAAGGTCAAAGGCTCACGTAAATTCCGAAAAACCAAACATCCACCCACAGACCGAGGAGATCCTATATGAGCGTATGCGCAGCAACCAAGGCTCGCCTTTCTGCACAGAAGGCCTGATCCACACCCCACGGGAGCATGCGACGATTCATGGAGCCCACCGTTCATAGTGTTTTCACCCCATGACCTGTGGGGAGTTCTTTGTTTAATCGACTTTGGTCAGGGTTGAAGTGTTGCCCATTTAGAGGCTGTTGTATGGTTTCATAGGAAGTTGCACGGCGACTCCACACGGACAACGGCCGGCACCTCTCCAGGCCTCATGCTGTGATACACCCTGCCAGGGGCAAAGGAGACACGACCAGGTACTAGGGCCGGGGGGGGGGGCCTGGCTCGGGAGTCGCCACAGCCAGTTCCCCACCGCGGATCAGAAAGGGCCGGTACTTAACGAAGAGAGACATGTTGGAAAGTGCTACACCTAAGAAAATGTTTTCCCGGGGCCGGGGAAGCGACCATGGTGGTTCGTTGCCAGTCACATCCCCACCCGGGGACCCGGCGGTGAACGCCCCACAAAACGGGTAATGGGGAGGGGTGGGGTGAGGGGGGAGGTTGCCCCCCGTGGGGCTCGAGGGGAAAGGGAAAACCAGCTCAAACTATGGACACTTTTTTTGCAACGGGCTCCGAGTAGCAGACACTTAGAGGCGATTTCATTGCGCGTAACGAAAAATGACAATGATTGAAGCAAAGATAGGCACGTTGAACGTCAAGGGCCTTAACTCCCAGAATAAGAGATCTCTCACGAGCAACATGTTCCGTAAGCAACACCTAACGGTTCTTTTCCTACAGGAGACACATTACAGGCAAGGCAAGGAATCGAAGATCAAGGGGAAAGACATCGGGTGCAATTACTGGGCCTCACACAGAAGTTCTAAGAAGGAAGGGGTGGGAATCCTCCTGAGCAGGGCGTTCCATCTCACAGACATAGAAACCAAGAGGGGTTTTGGTGGTCGTTTTTTGGGCATTAAGGGAACCTGTGAGGGAGAGCGCGTTACCCTGGCCACTCTATACGCGCCCAATTCAAAACAAATACACTTCCTCACCCAGGTATTTCATGTCATGGATGAGTGGGCAGAGGGAGCCATGATACTGGGGGGGGGATTTCAACCTTATAATGGACCTGAGGCTTGACTGGTGGTCCACGAGAGGGGGGACACCCAGGGGCATCTCCAAGGACAATCTGGCCCTGCAGGCCCTCCTGAGAGAGCACTATTGGGTGGACATCTGGCGAACAGCAAACCCGAACCAGGGTGGGTACACCTTTTTTTCGCCCCCTCATTGCACCTACACCAGAATCGACCTTTTGTTAATCTCGGAAGAGGGGAACGGGGTGGCACAACAGCCAAAGGTGGAAGCCATAACTTGGTCGGACCACGAACTCCTCATTGCGAATTGGTCACTGCCCATCACCCCAAGATCTTCCCGATGGCGTTGCAATGATACACTCCTCAGGGACCCAGTATTTCGTGATTTCATGAGGCAGGAAATGCTGGCCTATTTTGAGACAAACGACACCGGCGAGACGGATATGTCCATGGTGTGGGATGCCGCAAAAGCCACTTTCAGGGGCCTTCTCACAGCGTAGGGTTCGAGACGTAAACGGGAGAGAGGCCTAATCGAGGGTAAACTCCGCGCAGAGTTGGGCGCTCTGCGAGCCAGACTGGGCCTCCCGGGGGTGGATCGAAGGGCTCTCCTGGAGGAGATGCAGAGCAAAAGACAGGAACTCCATACGGTCCTCATAGGGGAAGTCATCAAGAAAATGAGATACACTAAGCAGAGGTACTACGAACGGGGAGATAAGGTGGGGACCCTACTGGCGCAGAGAGCTCGGGGCTGCAGGGCTGAGAGGGGAGTCACTCGTCTCAGGGATGGAGTGGGCTGGATTCACGGGGGCCGCGAGGAAATAGTGGAGTGTTTCTCTGACTATTACAGCAAACTCTATTCCAAAAAGGCAGGCGAATCACTGGAGGACATCCGCGCCTACCTGGCAGAACACCCCCTGCCTAGGCTGTCCGATGTGGAGCTAGAGTTCCTGGAGAGAGAGATATCGGAGGAGGAGGTGTAGGGCGCAATCAAAAGACTGAAGGTGGGAAAGGCACCGGGGGAAGACGACTACCCAGCCGACTTTTACAAACAGACCCAACCCGTCCTGCTGAAGCCCCTGGCCAAATTGTTTAACCAGATCAGGAACCGGGAGTCCATCCCACCGACATTTTTGCAGGCCCTCATCACTGTTATACCCAAACCCGGCAAGGACCAGACGGAATGTGGATTTTATAGACCCATCTCACTCCTCAATCTGGACGCTAAAATCTTTGCCAGAATCCTGGCCACCAGACTTGAGGGCTGCCTCCCGCGCCTGGTACACCCCGACCAAGCGGGATTTGTCTTGAACAGGCAGGGTTCTGATAATATGCAGAAGACGCTCCATGTGCTTGCCTCGAGAGGGGTTCGCGACAAAGGCGCGCTTCTACTGGCCCTTGACGCTGAGAAGGCCTTTGACAGGGTCAGCTGGGCCTTTATGAGGGAGGTATTCACGACCCTGGGTATGGGCCTGAGGTGGCTGGGTTGGATCTCCGCGCTCTACTCCTCCCCCTCCGCTAGAGTGGTGGCAAATGGGACTGAGTCGAGGACATTCCCCCTCGAGCGTGGTACACGGCAGGGATGTCCTTTGTCCCCCCTAATTTACGCGCTCGTGATAGAACCATGGGCAATCTCGATCCGCAACGATGCGGCCATCAGGGGAGTACAGGTCGGAGAGATGCAGTGCAAAGTGTGCCTTTTTGCTGACGATGCACTGCTCTATATCACAAACCCATCCCAAACAGTCCCCCAAATGCTTCAGGGCATCTCGCGCTATGGGGACCTATCGGGGTACAAAGTTAATCTGGAGAAATCGGTGGCGTTCGTAGGGGGTAATTTACCAGACTCAGAGATGACCTTTGTTAACGGGCTCCCCTTCAGGCTGAGAGACGACGGATTCCGGTACCTTGGAGTCCAGGTCACCCGTGACCCCGAAGGCCTATACCCGGCCAATTTCCCCCCCCTCTGGTCAGCAATCAGGAAAGACATAGAGCGATGGTCAGGGTCGGGGCTCTCCTGGATGGCACGTCTCAACCTCATAAAAATGGTAATCCTTCCCAAGTTTTTATTTCTTTTCCAAATGCTCCCGGTGCTGATCCCCAAAATGTTCTTCAAGGAAACTAAGCGAGTCCAACTCAACTTTCTCTGGTCAGGGAAGAAACACAGAATCTCCTACGAGGTGCTGACCAGACCGAAGGAGGATGGAGGGGTGGGATACCCTGACCTTGAAACATACCATAGGGCCTCTCAACTGAGGGTCCTGGTCGACCACTTTGCCCCGGGGACGAAAAAACAATGGGTAGCCATGGACAACGGGCCTCTCGCGCCCGTCACCATAGAGGAATGGCTCTGGGTCCCGAGGAAAAAGATCCCCAGAAATGTCTTGTATCACCCAGTCCTAAAAGTGTTGTGGTCCCTATGGAAAGAGGGAGGGGGTTACTACCACTGGCTCAAAATCTGGCCCTCCTCCCTTGAGCTGCATTTGGGCCCCCCCCTTCCTGGCCAAGATAGCGGAGGCAGCGGCGTACCAGACGTGGTTCGAGGCAGGCCTTAGCAGGACTGGTCACCTCTGTGTGGGGGGCTCTTTCTTACCCCTGAAAGATCTGGAGGAGGCCCTGGGGATAGGCACCCTGTCCCCCTTTCGCTATCTCCGTTTTAAGGGAGTCCTGACCGAACCATCCTGGGGGGACACCCTCAGGAGAGACCTTACAGACTTTGAAAAACTCCTCCTTTCGGCGAGGGGCTCCAAGGGAATAATATCCCGCCTCTACAAGCTCTTCCTCTTTTCTGTCCCGCGAGACCCCCCACCTGCACGCACACAATGGGGAAAGGACCTGGGTGAGGAGATCGACGACGAGAGGTGGAGGGAGATGTGTAGGCGGACCAACCGCTCCACGGCCTCACTCCAGTATCGCCATCAGGCCCTCAAGGTATTGCATCGCTGGCACTACCCCCGCAGAGGATTGCTAGAATGAGGCCGGGGTACGATCCACATTGCTGGAAGTGCAGGTCCGAAAGGGGGAATTATAGTCACATGTGGTGGAGGTGCCCGGTGGTCCAAAAGTACTGGGAGGAGGTTTTGACATGGATTAAGGGGATAGATGGGGTGGAGCGGCCTTCCTGCCCCTGGCTTCTCCTTTTCGGAATTGACATTGGGGACGATCATGAAAATACCCATGACCACATGCTCCAGGTCATGTTGGTGGCGGCCAGGTGCTGCCTGGCACAAAAATGGAAGAACCCCGGAATGCCCAGGGAAAAAGCATGGGTAACCAAGGTACGGGCCATTTATGACATGGAATTCCTCACGCATTTACTTGATGAATCTAGATCCAACATCGAGGAAATATGGCTCCCCTTCTTCGAAAAATACGGCCGCACAGTGTAATCTTAGGCTCCGGACCCGGAGAACACCCCTCTGGGGGCCTCAGGCCAGCGTTCACTGGTCCAACTCTGAGTCCTTCAAAGCTCGGCCCATGACTTTGGTGTGCCAAGTGCACAACATGTAGACTTTGCTATGCTCTTTTCGGAACCCGTCAAATACGCAATTATGGAGAACTTGAACTGGTGGGGGGTGGAGGGGTGGAAAGGGGTGGGGGGCGAGGGGTTATAACTGGTTTCCTGTTTATTCATGTTTAAATATGCTCTGCATTGTTGTAACACAGGTGTGAAACCTAATAAAATTTGATTTTCAAAAAAAAAGGACTACATGTATTACCATTGGAACTTTTTTTTGAGGAACTTTTGCTTTGACTTTTAATCCTCTGGAAGGGTACTCACCGAGGACTTCATAAGGTTATTTAGGAAATGTATATATTGTTCATGTTATGTTGAATTGCCATACCTTTTATTTATGTGTTTGTTGTTTAGAGTGAGGGCCGGTTCTCCTATTTTGCAGTGTGTTCCCTTAGTTTTAGAATAAGCAAGGAATTCCTCAACAAAGTAGGGAAAGGGAGACATTTTTAAACATTTTCTTTGGAAATAAAATGCCATATTTTGAAAGAAAAGTTGTCCACCTTGCATTACTGACCCCTCACAGCACCAACCTTGCATGACTTCAGATGAAGGAATGATGTATTGTGGCCCATTTCAGCTTGTCACCATTTGTTACCTCCTTCTGGAATAGAGGAGCTGTGACATGTGAATGGAGAACGTACTTAGATTTTATTACCAAGCTCTCTCCTCTCTACATAAATGCTGACCCCTCCTTTCTGTTTCCCCCCTGTAACTCCATCCTCCTCCCATGTGATGGTTCTACGCTCATTACTCCAGCTCTTAAAGGGCTGGTGTATAGCCTCACCACAGCATATATTTTGTGGTTGCAAATCAGCGCAGTACTGTCATATGGAACTGCCGACGAATACGGATTTTGACATACAATGTTCTAGGTGTGGCATTTGCTGTGCCAGAGAAACAGAATGATGATGGAGAAAGATTTAGCCACAGCCAGTCAGACAGAAAGATTGACGGATGGATGATATAATAAATACAGGTGCACAGCCATAGAGATGGACATACAATATTAATTTTCACACAGCTAATGAAAATTGTGTTATGATTTATTAAATGATATTCATGAGAAAATTACTTTGCGGTTCAATCTCAAGTTTAAAATGGGTAATTTCCAAAAAGGTGCGTCTACACAACTTTGGCAAGAATGTAATTTTCCTCAATTGATGAGCAGGACATCATGGATCAAAATAATTTAAATTTTTTTTATTAAATAAAAGGGCATTGCATCTGCATCTAGTTTAATTGATTTGGTTAAAGCAACAGAAAAGGTAGCCCCACGTGTCTGATGAAAGATAATAAACATGCCTTATGATTCACAAACATTTTCATCTGCACCATGTGTAAGCTGTATGTGATGTAAAATGCACAGGGACATATATATGAATCAGAAACATAGATTAGTGTAAAGGTGCACCGAAGATTGCACAATTAGTCAGAATAACACTCACTGATGGCGGACTCAGGTGCAGGTCAAAATCCAGCTTTATTCAAACAATGAATCCTAGCTGGAACAGCATACAAGCATCTTGTTTTTGTAGCTCTGAACACTTTCAATGAATGCAAGCAAGTTCTGTACCAAAATTATGTCAGCAATGACGTCACATTACATTGGGTTGGTTAGTAGTTCAAACAATATATAAGATCCATAGGGGTAAGTTACTTAATTGGTGAATACCTATCTGCAGGCTCTGCCTGAGCCCATACTACTATTGATACCATTTCTAATACATCCTTACAGGGACAACTAATTGGTTGGCATCATCCATCATAGGCGGTGTGGCAAGGGGACTTCTTATAGGTTTGCATCTAGCTTACCAACCTTGGACCCTTTGACAAGGGGTGAAGATATGAGAGAGAAACAAATGGGGTGAGAGACCTCTGTAGGCTGCCATATTTTCAATAAAAGAATACTCCTGGTCATCCCAAGGCGATGACGCCTTCTCTTCCCTTTGTAGTTGGCCTTTTGTGCTGTCTGGTGTCTGCATATGTACCGAGGGAGATCTGCAGGTGTCTTATCTGCGTTTGGCTTGTAATGATTAGTGAGTGTTTCTTATATCTGGATCACGTCTTATGGTACTATGTATGAGAGTGGATTCCCCTATATTTATTAAGGTTTTAGCTAATTCTAAAGTGCTTGTTGAGTTCTTTGTGGCCACTGGGGACACCAGTCAGTTACTTTCCAATAGTCTCTTGGTTTACTGATCTTGTGCACCTGGAGATCAATGGTTGTTTGTGCTCTTATTAAAATGAGTTAATATTGGGAGTCAACCATTTCTCATCCTGGGAACTGTTTTCTTATGCTTGTGTTCCGTTAATTTATTCCCTTCCTAGTTTCTGACCTTGGTCCTGGCCGTGAGCTACTGTCTGGGATCTGCACAGGTTTCTAGAATACATGTGTTTTTGTAAATTCAGCATCTTGGGTTTTGAGGCCTGGCTAATTCTGAGACCTGCTGTGGCACCTGTGTTAGGAAATTGGCTGCAATTGTGTCTTCATGTCTCCATATTGGCGATCTATAGCCACGTCTATTCATCTTGTACATCTGCCATTCGATAATGTCCCTGCCCATGTATTCTGCATCTTATCTACCCGTAATCCAACCACCCTAATGGTGTAGTGAGTCCCTCTCTTGGTACCTAGGAACCTCATGTCCTGTTATACAGTGTTGCACTATTAATATTGCACACTATTTGTGTATTCTATGACTACCTTTAGTCCTCACTTGTGTCGCACAACCAAACTAATCCTTTATGGCAGATTGCATGTACAGTCACTTCTGTTAAGCATATTGTTTCCTGGAACTGAGCTTTAACTCATATGTTCAACCAACCCTAAGTTCATGGGTGGTATGGATGTCTAAGTTTGTAACATTTCCTGTCCTTGCGGCACTGGGGAGGGGTTGGGACAGAAGGCAGTACTGACACATTTATCTGTCTCATCACATTCCCCCCTCTGGTTGAATTTTCGACCATGCCCATCCTTCTGCCCATTCCGTTATAGTCATCTATGGGTATCCATATTTTGCTCACCACCGTCAAGCTGCCTCCATGCGCTACGTATTCTTCAGCACCACAGGTCATAAAGCAGCAATGTCCAATAGCTCCACAATCCTCCCAGTGTTTGGTATAATTGTGGCGGTCAACGGGACATTCAGACAATGTCCCAGGAGGTCCAATACGATGGTCTATGAGGTTCATCCTGGTTAGTTAATCTGTTTGAGTACATTCGTGTACTTGTGTATCAACATGTATTATTATGGTCATTTTCAGTGCCTTCTTGCCCACCTTCTTACATTGGTTCAGTGCTATTTTAAAGACACAGATAGCTGTCAGGATCAGAACCAGAATGGCCAATAATATTTTGTATGTGTTTGCTAACTAGGTGGGTAACCATGAAAACAGGTACTCAAACCAGTTATCATCTTCAATGTCCTCCACCCTGACACCATCTTAGTGTGCAGTTCCTGTAAGGCTGTTATAGCCTCTGTAAGGGTAACGCTGCCTCATCATTTGCTGATAGGTACATATAGCAAGATAGCGCAAACCCCTTACTCCATGGCTGTTCTCAGATAAAGGACATACCTATTTTGAATGGTCATTAGTTTCCCTGCTCTCAATTCTTCCTTGATCGCATTAAACGCTTTTATAGTTGCATTTTTTGTCTCTAACAGTTCCCACTGTTTGCAGGCCAGGGACAAGATAAGAGGTAAAGACCAGTGTTGCTCTGCCAAACAGTTTATGTTAATCAAGTATGTAATTATAGGCCTCTATTGATTTTGGCAAAAAATGATTCTTCCTTCTGGTAAATTTTAGAGTAAAATACCTTTTATTGTGGATAGTTTTACTCATCAGGGAGAAATCAACAATTTTCTCTTCACTCTGAGTCACCACCAGTGGTGGTGCACTTATTATAACTATGGAGCAGAGACCATCAAAATTCGGGGGAAGCTCCATGTAGGCCTTTGAACCACACACGCAATAGTGGTCCATTACTACAGTTGTGCCTACTTTCATGCCTGGCACGTCAAAAAAGTATCCGCAGCCTGTGAAAATTCCAACATTTACTGTGCCATTATTTCTGAAGCACAAAGTACAATTTTTCACTGGTATTATCAGTACTGGTCCTCCCTCATCCTTTACCCAGGTGAGCAGTATTGTGTATTTAGGCCATTCTTCAAAGCACATTTTATTTGCGTTCAGGACAACAACCTCAGGCTGATCTAGGAGTGCTTGAGCTTTGCAGCGTATCAATCCATCGACCCACCCCTCAGTGGTAAGTACACTTCATTTTGAGACACTACACTGCAGCAGTTTGTGGTCTTCTATTCTAATCCCCCCCCTATTTGGCCCTATCAGTATGTATTTCCTTATCTTGAGTTGTCTTTTAGCATTGATCATCAGGGGCATTTGTTTTATAAAACTATGCTCACATGGAGAGTCTGCCTTGATACGCACTCTATGGAGACAGTTTGTCCCTAGAATTGTCCTAGTGTCATACATAGTGCAAGATGTGTTAGGCAATGTGCTGTGTTTGCAGGTACTTCTGTTAGTATAAAAACTCTAGAGGCGCTCATGGCGTAAGGGATGAGTAAACACACAAAACAGCTCTAATTAGACTTCTCCCTCCCCACTTTGCTCATATGTTTGTACCACATGTTATTAGTAACATGGAGGTAATTATCAAAATACTTCTTCAAGTGGTTTCAGTCATCTTGTACACCTCATTTGTGTGTTTGCTTCAGGGAATGTTTGAGGTGTCATTGCACTTGCCATCCATGGCTATACTTGTGTTGTTCTCACTGGATACTGGCCTTGCCACAGTGTTAGTTACAAATTCCTTTACTGTGATACAAATAATAAAATAAAGACATCAGAATGAGAAAAATGTTACCATAATCATAATAGTGGCAGTAAGGACCGACCATGGTCCCTCTGGTCATCTTGGAGATTGCACCCTAGGCTCGAGGGTGCCATTTCTCCTTCCAATATGGCAGACAACGGGACTGCAAGAAACCCTTACATATCCTCTAGCGCTCCCATGCTGAATGTGGGATCAATTTCCGCTTGCTGCAAAATAAGCACAAGACACAGAGAGCAGACCCTTGCATCTCAACACCTGGTATGTGGTTATGCCCTGCCTCACAGAGCATACTGAAGGTTCCTTGTTATTTTTCCTGCTGTTTCCTGACATTTGTATTCCCTCATCTCTGTCTGCCTTTCTACTCCTGATATCCCAATTTTCCATCATCTTCCTTCATTAGTTTGTTCTGCGTTACTCAGAACCTGTTTTCCTCCTTGCCTCCCATTTGTAACAATCCCTTCATTTCAACTGGGTTGTTTACTTAATGGAGCTGGATCTTGCATTCCTGGAATTGCTTTATGGGGTGTTTGCCCTCTGGTTACCATCTACTCTACAACAGCTACTGTAGTTCTCGCTGTTCTCATGTTTTTTCCTTCCTATGAGAAGTTTTATTTTTCCTGTTTTTTGGCATTCTATTCCAGACTCCACCCCTCCTGGGAATACTACCATTCGGACAGGGTGGTGCCAGAAGTGTCTCTCCCCTATCTTCACAACATCTAAACCCAACAGAAGTCCCTCCAGGGATCATCTACATGCAAGGTATCATGCAGAAAGTCTCAGTTGAGCCACACCATTGATGATACTGACAAATAGTCAGTGTGTCGGCTTTTTTTGTAGATATCTATGTGTATGAGCTCTTCTAGGCAATAAAAGAGAATATTCTTTCTTTAGAAAGAACCTCATCACGCACCTTAATCTGACTGAGAATTAGTCTCTTCGGATTCCTAGGTAAGTCAGCATGACCCGCTGACTGATTGTAAATCTGTATATCATTGCATACCAAGATGTAAATAACTCTGCCTCTCTATATAATTTGACTTGTATACTGTATCTGTATCATCTGCCTGTGTAATGTGACTACTCATATATGGCCTGTACATTATGTAACTTTTGTAAGCTTCGCATATCCTAACTGCACCCTGCTACTCCTGGGTCTGGTGCGCCTTATAAATGCAATAAAGAAACAAACAAACAAACAAATTGCTCCACCAGAGGAAATATCTCTTCCATTTCTTTAAGAGGATACGTATTCACGAGGCAAACCTAGTTAAAAGTGAAAGAAAATGTCTTTCTCTGACAATATATGTTTTTAAGTTGAAGAACAAAATCTTTCTTTCCCTCTACTTTAACAGTGTGAGAGGTTACTGTTTTTGCGACATAAGGTCCTTCGAACCTAGGCCTCTACCAATGTCTCACAAAACTTCTATACAGAACTTCATCCACGGGATAGAGATGAAGGGGCTGTAGCAATGTATCTACATCAATATGTCCATCCAGATTTTCAGTGACTCTTGAGCCCGTCTGAGTCACCTGCACCGGTTTGGAGATACATTTCAGAGATTTAGTCAAAGCCATCAAATAGGCATGCATTTCTTTACCAAGTACAGTGGCTGAATTCTCGGTATCAGTTTTAGCCTGTGTGTGGAGGAGCAATTGGGGCAGTCATTTTGCATCCTGTCACCAGTTCATGATGTGTCAGGTGGTGGTCAGAGCCTGGCTTATTACATAAGGCAAAAACAGCCAAGGAAGGCAGTGCATCCAATTCTTATGCAATGTATATTTTATTTCTGCAATGCATTCCTTCAAGTGGTCATTGAGGGGCTCACAAATCCTGTTCGCTTATGGGTGATAGGCAGATGAGAATGAGTCTCTTATTCTCAACAGGGATGTTATGCGTTTGAACACTTCATTTACAAAATGGGGTCCATTATCGGAATGTAGCACTTTGCATACTCCCCATCTATGAAATAACTCTCGCACGAGAAATGCTGCAGCCGAGATGGCAAACCAGTCATCTGAGATCAATGCTGCAAAGCATTCTCTGATGATATGTGCTTTGTAATGGAGTTGCTCAAGCGGTACTGTGAGCAACTCGACAGGCATAACTAGTTTCCCTGTGCTATGCTGGCTTTACACTAATTCAGAGGGGGATAATGAGCACCCCCTCTTCCTCCACAAATCCCGCTCTTCTTGTGGGGCGCATCCCTGCAACTTCACGACATCCGTTATTGGCAGTGTGGTGAAGCTGTCTGTCATCACCATCTTACACATACATGTATATTTGTCTGGGGCAGTTATAATGTTTAATATCTCGGGGAAATATGCTGCCCTTTTTGCTTCTGCATCCGCAGATTCGTTCCCACAAGAAATCATGTCTGCACTTCGCATATGTGCTGTGCACTTGACCATAGTGATCATTGATGGACATTCAAGTGCTTCCATTAGCCTTTCTAACAATGACACATGCTGTACTGTTGTGCCGTCCACGTGCTGGAAGCCCCCAGTCCTGCAATGTGATAACCCTGTATGTACTGTTTTCACATAGGCAGAGTCAGAGTATACTGTCAATGCCTCATCCTCATGCTCCTCAAGCGCTAAAATCATGACTACCAACTCTGTTGCTAGTGTTGAAAAATGTGCTGGCAATCTTGTGCTTCTCACAACTTGAACATTTCTTTTGTCTATTGCCTTTACTACTGCTATTCCATTATGTCATAATCCACTCCTTTGATCAATCGTAGATGACCCCTCAATGAAGAGAATTACACCCCCTCCTAAGGTGTTTTCCTTGACCTGAGGCACGTCATCATGGAAATCAGTGTAGGTAATGCAATTGTGTACATAAACACTCCCTTCCACTGTTTCTGCTACAAATCTTGCTGGGTTCACTGTGCAGCACCTGACAATTTTGATCAATGGATTTGAGATTATGACCTCGTAGCCCGATGCTCTTTGTGTAGTTAATGTGCTTTTGGGCTTCTCAAGAATGGCAACATATAATGTAACTGAACAGCCCATTGTAATATTCGCTGACTTCTCAATTGCAAAGACTACTGCAGCCAATACAGCCAATGTTTGCTCACATGCGTAATGGCCTCTCGCTACTGGATCTAAGATTCCGATGTAATATGCAAATGGTTTTTGTCCCAATGAAGTTTTCTGTGTGAGGACAGCCGTCATCACAACTTCATTCGAATGGGAGAACAAGAAAAAGTCTTCATTATAATCTGGGACCTGAACACAGGAGGTGTGCTGATTGCTTTTTTCAATTCCTCAAATGCATCTATCATCTCACCTGTCCATGCCATATGTCTCCTGCCTTTCTGCGCTTCTTTTGGTTCTTTCAAAAGCATCCTTACATATGTGCTATAATCAAAGACCCATGCCCTGCAATAAGTTCAAAGTCAATGTATATGTAAATATGTATATAGTATTGCTTATAGTGTATATGTTCCTCCCTTCCTATTCGGCGTGATACGTCCTGCACTGTAACCGTAGCGGGACCTCACCCTATTGTATGTAACTACGTTTTTGCAACCCTCTTGCTGCCTTTGCGCCTGGTTATCCCTGGGTTTGGTGCGCATTATAAATAAATAAATACAAATACAAATGTTGTTAATAGCCTCTGCACTTTCAGGTGTCACTTTCCACTCCTCCTTTCATATTATCTGGCCTATGTACAATACCTTTTTCTGACAATATTGTAATTTATCTTTGTCCATCTTGTACCCTTTTTTAGCCAGTACTGTCAATAATTGTACTTAGTCGTTCCTGCACTCTTCCTGTGTTGCACTGCAAACTAATAAGTATTCCACATATTGTTTGCTGTCAGTTTGTACATTTCCCATGTCTGTTTGCAGCACTCGATTAAAGACATGGGAGACTCACAGTACCCGTGTGAGAGTCAACTGTGTTGTAATCGAATTCCATGATAGGTAAACATAGTCAAATATTGTGAGTCTTCATGCAGGGGAATGGAAAAGAAAGCATTTTTCAAATCAATCACTGTAACAAATTTGGCAGTAGCTCGTATGTTACGTAATATTGTTGCCGGGCTTGGCACTAAGGGGAATTCAGCTTCAACAAAGTTGTTCAGAAGGCATATATCCTGTATAAATCTCCAAGACTCCCTGTGTGCCTTTTTTATGGGGTACACCGCTATTTTGCATGGTGATTCTGAAGGCAATAATAAACCATGCTGCACCAAACTAACAATATTTTCATAAATACCCTTGTTAGTTTCCTTGGACATTGGACACTGTTTTACTTGTGGTAAAACAGCTTTCTTCTTCCCTTTTATTTGCACTGCTCCTACTCCTTTTTATGTGCCAATGTCATATAGACCATTGCCCACCATGAGCTTGGTACCATTGCCAAATCTTGCTGCATAAATGATGGTACCTTCCTTACCAATGATATTTTTTTTTTTTTTTTTTTTATTGTATATGGTTTACAAAAAACCTTTACAAATAAAACAAACTTTATAATTAAAAACAAAATAGTAAAAGAAAAGATAAACATTCATTGCATTGCATTTGCATTTAAAAAAAGAAAAAAAAAAAAAAGAAAAAGAAAATGCCCGCTAAAGAAATACGAAATTACAGATTTACATAAGTTGCAAAAGTTTGCAAATTTTACAAAAAGGGACAGACAATAGATAATCAACCGGTTTCAGATTTAAAATTTGATTGTCTAAAATTAGTCAAGTCAATACAAAGTACTAGTTACAGAGAATAACAGATAGAATAAATGCAAGGTATAAAATATGGAATACATTGCTCATATTAAAAAAACTGTGCTCATATAGTAAAAAATTCATAGTTCCAAGAATAGGAGCAAAAATCAGACCAAAGGGGCATATAGGTCAAGGGCTCTGATAAAGCCCGCCACAGCCAGACCAACCTTGATGTTCGAGATTGAAAGACATTGTGACCAAATCAAATTGTCTACCCCCAGTCGCCCCATAACATTAAAAATGCCTAGATATTTGTCCCTTAAAGAGGTCAAGGCCTTGCAGTCAAGAATGAGATGCCGAGAAGTTTCAGTGACCCCCAAAAGTTTGCAGAAACGACAGGTGGGATCCAAATCAGAGAGCTTCTTCCTTTTGCGTAGGACTTCCCGAGTGGGAAGAAGGTTCCATCTGAGTTTAATAAGAAGAGAGCGGTAATGTCTATTAGGAAATTGGATCAAAATAAAAGACATCACACCTCTCTTCTTATGATCAAATTGAAGATCACTCAGTGAGGAATAACCATGAAGTTTTTCGATAGTGTTGCTCCAATCATGGCTGAAGAGAGACTCCTTTACCTTATTAGGGTTTGTAAGTAATGTATCCCTGTCGGAGGATATGTCCATCAGGGTCTTATCGCAGAGAGTGGAGAAAAGCTGGAGATATATGTTATGGCCCGAGTGTGTCTGGGAGAAAATCATATGGCCCACATCAACATATAAAGTATCAGGTCTAGGGGAGAGCAAGGCTGAGAACAGTGAGAGAACCCTCCAAAGAATCCTAGCTCGTAGAGAAACCAGACCTAACTCATATCTGATGGCAACAGTAGGAATTGAATTGGGCAGTTTTAAAACTTTCCTCCAGTAAATACCTTCAAGAGAGTCCCAGAAGGGCAAAAGTGTAAAGTAATGGAGTTCCATACCATACAGTAACTTTGGAATCACCTTACCCTTGAAAAAGTCTACCACGGGTTTGAGGGAGAACATACAATATTTATTCTCCAAAGTACGTGATTGGGAGATGAGAGGGAGCAGTTTCTGTCTAAGGAATCGTCTCAGTTCTGTCACCGATGGTTGGGCCAAGATCAAAAAGCCCAAATAGACGATTTTGTTAACTCGAGAAATGTTTGCTCCCCCCATTTTCCATACTTTGTTGTTTCGGGTTCTCCCCTTTGAGAATTCCATGATACGTGTTTTACCAGGATTGATCTTCAGCCCATTTAGCAGTGCGTACTGTTCAAATTTACACAGGAGCCTCTGCAGGCCCACTTTGGTCTGGTCGAACAAGAGAAAGTCATCGGCATATGCCAACCATGAGAATCTCAGGTCCCCAAGTTTAGCACTCACCATGCCTGCATTTTTCAGGAAGTTATCCACATCAGCCAAATAGAGGATAAATAGACAGGGAGCTAACGAGCAACCCTGTCTCACCCCAATACGCGTCCTAATCCTCCTAGAGAGAGAACCAGCCAAATCGAGCCTGATGTGTACCCCCGAGTTTTCATAGAGGGCCATAATGAGAGAAAGGAGGCCCGCCGGGATGCCCCATTTAGTTAATTTTTCCCATAATCTGGATCTAATGACCAGATCAAATGCATTAGATAAATCAATAGAGGCGACATACAGAGGACCATCAGATTTTCCCCAAGAGGAGGTCTGAAGGGCAGTTATAATAAGACCATTAAGATTGGTAGAGTGGCCGACCCTGAAGCCAGTTTGGTATTTGGGGAGAATATGATTGTCCCTAATCCATATGTTAAGATGGGAGAGGAGCAGAGAAGCAAAAAGCTTACAGTCCGCGTCTATAAGAGAGATCGGTCTATAATTCTTTACCTCCGAGCGTAAGCCTCTCTTAAAGATTGGGACAATATGGGCCGTATGCCAACTCATAGGGACCTTCCCGGAATTTACTACGTCCTGAAAAAGCAGGAAGAGTAGATTGGCCCAAATCTCGGGCTCGGCTTTGAATGTATTGTTCGTAAGGCCATTTGGGCCTGGTGCCCTAGATTTCTTAGCCTTAGAAATAAGACAGAACACTGTCTCAAGATCAAAAACTGGTTTCCATGCGTCTTTCGATGGGTAAATCATCAATACATCCGAAGCCAAGTCTTCCTCCCCAATATCAAAAAGTTTAGAGTAATAGTCAAACCATTTGGCCTCTGGGATTGCATTAAGCTGATCAGCCATCAATGCGTTATCTAGGCTGGAGACCGAAGCCCAGAAAGCCCTCACATCTCGTTTTATTAGTACTGCAAGCATATACTGTGCATCATTTTGAATCATAGTAATTTTTCTATGCTTACAGTAGTTTTTGTATTTTTGGCGAATGGTTTTAATTTTTGTTGTTTTATCTGCCCAATCCGTATCTAGGGCTTGAACATCCCTAATAAGTTTCTTAGTAAGGGCCTTTACATCGGCCAATTGTTGGTCGAAACTATGGTTGTGAAGTTTTTTGAAGACTCCTTTCCTGAGCTGGCCATAAATACTACTCTGTAAGACATTGAGAAAACTATCAAAAGAAGAGGTGTTAAAGACTGCTATTTTCCAGCAGAGCGAGGTGTGGTTAAGGGAAGAGATCAGTTTGTTATTAAGAACACTGATGTTAAAAGGAGACCACCTTATCCCTGTCCCTTGACTAACAGTATAAAGCTGAGTGGGTCCACCCTCCGGCAGAAGCTTGGTAAAAAAGGGGCATAGAAATTGAACCCGGAGAATACCATGGTCACTCCATGAGTTGAAGGACACCTCGACATTAGAAGAAAATGGAATCAGGGAATGGTCGACAAAGACGTAGTCTAAGGTGGAAGATGAGGACGATCTACGCCAAGTTGGGCAAGAAGGATTAGTAGCATCATAATGGCTGTTAAGACAAGTTAGGCCAGTTGAATCCAAAGCCAGATTCCAAGATCGGCCCCATGTAAGTTTTAGTCCTGTACGTGGATCGTCTTCCATAGCCAAGCCCAGGTCATCATAATTGGATTCCAGACAGAGAGTACAGTCTGAATTTAGATCGCCCGCCAGAATGAGTTTGCCCATGGGATGCAGATATCTCCAGGCAAGGATTGTATCAGTTAGCTTCTCCAGAAACAATTCGAGAGGAGAGATTCCCATATGCCAGTACACATTGACCAAGAGAAAGTAACAATTAGAATCCGGAAAAAAACACCTCTAAGGCCATAAAGCCAAAAGGTGTATCCGAAAGCTCCTTGGCAACAAAACCAAAGGAGGTTCTTACCCCTATAATGAGTCCCCCCGATGCGCGGCCTCCCAGGCTAGGTTTGGCACATTGAGAGAAAATATCGAATCCATCAAGAACTGGAGTTGAAAGTAGCCAGGTTTCTTGGAGAAAAAAACAATGCGAAGCCTTAATCACGGCAACCGTTTCTAGGTTCGTGAACAAATGAGAATTACCTCTGGAGTTCCAAGAGAAAAAATCGAAGCTATATAGAGGGCGAGCCTTCGAAGAGAATTCTGATTTAGCGGGAATTAAATCATTTCCATAAGCCTGCGGTGACATGTGCCCAGCTCGCGAAGTCTCCATTAGATTGGGGCAAGAAATGCCTCCGTTGGGGTGGGGGAGTTCTTTCTGGATGGTAGACCATTGTAAGATTACCTCTATATTCAGCGCCCTCTCCTTTATTTTTGGCAAGTTGAGAAGAGTCCACTATTTTTGCTTCAAATCCTAGTTGCTTCAACCCTTCCATATGCCCCATGATCAAGTCTAAAACTACCTTCGATCTAAGAATAATGTTACTAACATCTACCCGATCATGGAAAGGGAATAAAACGCCATCTATGTCATAGCTAGAAATAAGCGAAAGCGAAGGAAGTTGGTGAAAGATTTTAAGTATGTTACCACGATTTAAACAGATTGGCATATCTTCGCCCCAAAGACTGGAAAGCTGTAAAACATCACCAGAAACTTTTGTTGTTGCAGAGACAGGTAAGGACTCAGTAATTTTTTTGGTAAAGTGACCAAGGGGGTCAGCCGCCAGATCACAGCCCCTCGCCCCTCTTAGTATAGTCCTATTATGGTTGACATTTGGCCCCAGTGGAAATCTTTCCCAAGATTTGGAAACGTTCTTATTATGGGCAAAGTCAAACCCAGAGGGGACCGCTTCTCGAACCGCAGACATGCGCATATTTGGGATGCTAAGAGAAGCATGGTTAAAAGGGGGGAGAGTCGATAAGACACTGTCTGATCGATCTGTCATATCTCCATCCCTCTTAATGCAGTCCATATTAACAAGAGGCTCCTCAGGAGCAGACAAGAATGCCGGATCAGAAGAAGAGAGCCGAGTAGTAGGAACCTCGTCCTGTGACAAGCTTACATTTGAATTAGACACTGTCACCTTGCTGATCTTGGGAACAAGTAGCGACTGAAATAAATGTTTAACCATATCAATGTTAACCATATTAACAGTCGGCGTAGTTAGAGAAGTGTCCGGATGATTCAGGCTTTTTCCAGAAATAGACTCCAGAGAAGTAGAAGGGAGAATTGCTTCTGGAGCAGAGTCCTTAGCCTCCGCTGCAACAGTATCGGTTGGCAGTGCTACAGGGTTAGTACTAGTGGATGCTGGTACGGTAAGAGGTGTTATCCGAATGCTAGAAGCTGCAATTTCACCAATACCACCAGTCCTTGGCCCCACATCTATAGAGGCAGAGGTGTTAATCAGCATACCCACCGCATCCGATAAAACAGATGCAGGTGGTAAAATAGGTGGAGCATTGGCGGTATCCGGAGTGGTCACATAGATGGGAGAGGGGATTGGTTCAACAGAGTTACCAGTCCCCTGTGGAACTAAAACAGTGGTTGAAGGGACTAAAGAGTTTGCCATAAAGAGGTTTTTGAAAAATTGATTAGTATACGAAGTAATCTTTTTGACATTCTTCTGATTTTTTGTTTTCTTCATTTGTTGGCTAATTTTCCTTTTCTTTCCTAGACAGGGGAGGACTTTTGGACAGGAAGTTTCCTCTGGGGGCTCAGAAGAAATTGCTGCGATCTCTGGAGTAAGGATAGTCATGTTTTCTCCTGAGGATGCGATATGGTCACCTTTGGAACGGACGGCCAACTCTGCAGTCCCACCTGCACATGAACGGTCTTGTATAGAGGGTTTGAGGGATACCCCTGGCAGATCCTCCTGTACTTTGTCCTCTCCTCTTTCCATAGAGAATACAGTCGGGACACTAGGAAGTATATCTGTAGGGCCGTCAACCTCTCGTAAACCATCAAAGGCAGCTCGGGGAGTCATAGAGGAAGAGCCCCGGGAATCAAGATCTGGAGATTGGAGAACCAGAAGACCCAGGGCCGCATTGGGGACCACCCCTAAAGTAGTTACCGTGGTCCCCGTAGGCCCCTGATGAAAATCGTGTGTAGGGGCCAAAGGTGGATTAAAAGAGGTAGGGTCAAGGCCTTGAGTGGTCAAAAATTGGTTTTCTTCTTTTATAATTTTTACTAAATCTTCAAATCTATCTAGGCCCTCCAGCCTAGAATATATTTCGGAAAGTATACGTGAATGGGATCTAACCTCTGACCAGATGTTATCATAGAGACTCACAAAGGAACTCAGAACCATATTCAACGCAGAGATAGTTGGATGGGAGAGTTTAATTCTATCATCAACATCTTTAAGGGTATGATGTAGAATAGACTCACTGGGCGGATCAGTTTTGAAGTCCGGAAGAAGACCTCTTTCTTTTAACCAGTTTTGTTTTTCAGTATACTCATCAATAAAGTTGGTGAGATCTGAAGGGGAACCTGCCAATGATTCATCACAAATTTGTTGTGTTACATTGTTTGTTTTGTTAAGATGGGAATCCAAGTGGCTATCAGCAATTGCCTTATCTGCACATTCTATAATACTGATATCATCAATATCCTGGACTGAGGGATCTTCAATATCCAGTTTCTTAGCTACGTTAATTAAGTTAGTATGGGCCGGGGTATATACTGAAGGAAGAGGGTGAGGAGATTTAGCCAGAGTGCTAGAAACAGATTTCTTACCAAAAAAATGTGAGATGTTTTTCCCCTGGATTGAGTTACCCTGGGTACCTAGATTGATTTTTATTTTTGATATTGAGTTACGGGGCTTGTTAAGAGGGGTTTTGAACGGCAAAGAGATCCTATTAGGGGAGAAGGAAGTTCCCACCACACTAGTAGAAAGGTTAACGTGGAAAGAAGATGTGTGCTTAATATCACTGGGTAATGCTTTGGGTCCTAAAGAGGGTTGAGTGTGGGAGATAGCAACGCTCCCACTGTCCTTCTTCTCTAATAGTTGTGATACAATAACTTCTGATTCACCCACCATGAGTGGGGGTATGGGCGTACTAGGATTCAGTGAGGCAGTCGTTGGAAGAGAGATATTAGCCAGAGGGTTGTTGTCATAGCCCATGTTGCTTTTAATCTTTGAGAAACTGACCCCAACCAAAAGATTGGAGGCAAGAGTAGCAGCTAGACGTTCTTCCTGAGTATCTATAGAAATGTCATGTATTCCATTGAAAATACAGTTATTATAAGCTGTATTACGTGGAGTAATACCCATAGCATTGCAGACCTCAGACTTCTCTCTCAAATGAATTTGGGCCTGGGCTATGTCCCTTAAAAGGAGAGGGTTATAATGGGCCTGAAGTGAAGCATCATCAGAACTCCCCATAGCAATAGAAATGGGGGTTTCTGGCACAATAACTGTAGATGGCATGAAGGGCATACTGACAATGGGCGAAGGGGCCAAAGGAAGTGAGACCTCCATAGCAGTCTGACTTCTAAGTCCCTTACGTGTCATTCAGATAAAACCTCAGCCCAACAGTAGGCAGAAAGAGAAAGAAAAAATAAGAATTATGCCAGAAAAGGTACCCAAAAATACACTGGAAATAAGCCTAGATGTCAGGGGAAGTTAGACATAGAGACACACAGCAAAAAATACTAGGCAATTTTTAAATTTTAAAAATGCAAATGTTAGAGTATGGCACAAATAGCAAAAATCAAGCTCTGAAAAACCAGTACATTGTCTAAAAACCCTATGAAGTATATATGTAACCTAGTATTAAGAGCGAATTAAAAATAAAAAGCAATGTTACACACTCAATAAAATAAAAGTTTTAGTAAATGAGTTGTGTCAGCGTAGTAGTCATTTTTTGGGAAGGGAACGCCCGACGGCTTGTGGAGCTGCCAGAGTCCGACTCTCCACCCCAAACCCTCGTAATAGGAATACAACTTCAATTGGGTTGGCTTAGGAAGGCCCAGGACAGTGTACTCACAGATCACAGCCAAACAGCAAAACAGTATCTCCAGCCCTTACAGTCTCCAGGGCTTAACGCCGCGCGGGCGACAGTGCCGGCAACTTGTGCAGGCTGGCAGTCACGTGCTGTGTCACGTGGTCAGGAAGGGTTCCGCCCCCTCCAGGAAACAGAATGGGCTGCAAGAGCTCTGCTCGCAGTGCAGCTGTGAGGAATGGACCTTGCGAGCACGAGCGTTCGTGGGAGAAATGAGACGCTCCTTTCAGTCAGCAGGTAATACGCCGCGCGGGCGGCAGTGCCGGCAACTTGTGCAGGCTGGCAGTCACGTGCTGTGTCACGTGGTCAGGAAGGGTTCCGCCCCCTCCAGGAAACAGAATGGGCTGCAAGAGCTCTGCTCGCAGTGCAGCTGTGAGGAATGGACCTTGCGAGCACGAGCGTTCGTGGGAGAAATGAGACGCTCCTTTCAGTCAGCAGGTAATACGCCGCGCGGGCGGCAGTGCCGGCAACTTGTGCAGGCTGGCAGTCACGTGCTGTGTCACGTGGTCAGGAAGGGTTCCGCCCCCTCCAGGAAACAGAATGGGCTGCAGGAGCTCTGCTCGCAGTGCAGCTGTGAGGAATGGACCTTGCGAGCACGAGCGTTCGTGGGAGAAATGAGACGCTCCTTTCAGTCAGCAGGTAATACTGATATTGATTGGGGAACCTCTCTGTGCTCTATTAGCAAATGATATGTAAGTCAAATATCAAAAATCACTTCATCATCTGAGTCATCATCTTCAAATAGGTCTTCATCAGTCAAGTCAGGTAGTCTGTGTGTTGAGTCAAGCGCAACTATGGTATGCCAGGTTACTCCTTTGCCATCAACATCATGTATTATCACTCTGCCCTCTCTTACTATTGCTGCTCCTAATTCAATAACAATTAGTTGCCATTCCTCCACATCTGTGGGTATCTCTTGTCTGAACAAGAATTCTGTGGGTAATCTCAACAATGTGTCCTGTATTTGTGGAAGCCATGCCAATAATATCTGTATTGCATAAAGGAATACCTATGGGTTAAGTGTCCCCGCTCTCTGTGCTTTCTGACCATAGAATGAGGAACTAGCGAGCATTCACATAATGAATGCCTGGTGTAGAACAAATTATCCCCTCCTTAGTGAAGGAAATCATCATGTTTAGTTTACTCATCAAGTTTCTCCCTAATATGTTCACTGGTGTCTTCTGAGAATATAGCAATGGCATAGCCATCTTGTGTTCTCCTATAATTACAGGCAATTTATCTGTAAAAGGAACCGTTGTGATAGCCCCAGAGAATCCTTGTGTGTCCATTGATATTCCTGACATTGGGAATCTCTAACAAAGAATCGTGTCACCCCTGTATCAGCCAAGAAAGAAAATGTCTTGTTACCTAAAGTAACCCATCCCTCGGTTCCTCTTTGGAGTCTGGGTAATGAATAGAATTGGACACATCAAGTCACTCTGACACTGTGGGCTGTCCTTATGCAGGTACCGGTTCAGTCCTATTCCTGTAAGGGGGTTCCCTTCCACTACTGTCACACCTCCTACTCTGGGTCCTGCTGGTGCCTGTGGCAACATGTTTGATTCCCATTGAACTATTGCATTCTGAAGTGTATATGGTTGCACTTGTGTTTGCTGTATCTGGGATTAAACCACCAATTGTGATTGTTGTATTTGCAGCTTTACTGCCTGATGTGCATGCAGTATTTGCAGTGCCTGTGTTTGCTGATACTGCATGTAATCTTAGATGCTATAGTCTGGTGATACAGCGCTATACTGGGGTGGGTATGCTGATCCACCTCTTCGGCCAAATTGTTGCCAATTTTGTTGCATTTCTCATCTACTTCTAACCCGTGAACTGTGTCCTAGTTTCCTGCATGTCAAGCACTGTTCTGCAGATCATCCAAATCCTTGTTGACCTCAGCTCCATGCATTTCTATGCAAATAGGGTCAACACACTCATCCTTAGCACTTAAGGGGTTAAACCCTCCTGCCTTTGGTGCTGTCATGATGCCTACCCCCAGGAATCTGGACCAAGCCCATCAGCCCCGGGAGCAGGCATCTAGACATTTAGTAAAACCTCAGCAGCCCCGGCTAGGGGCTATCTGGGTTCAGTCCTGGTGCCTTAGGCGCCAGGCTCATAGTAGAAATCAGTCCTGATTTCTCCAATCCAACGTGAAGCCTGAAAGGGACTATTTTACTACAGGGACTACTTTTTACTCGGGTGTGGTTCTAGGGACTTCTTACCTGGGACTACTTTTGAGGCTATTTAAACCACGCCCGACCAGCAACACACGCTTCGCGTTATTCTGCATCCAGCAGCGTAACGCTCACCGTGCCTGCAAGTCAGCTTCCAGACCTCTGCCACGCCTGTCCTGAATCCAGAGCTCCTAGAGGAGAAGGAAAGTAGAGGCAAGGTTAGAAGACAAACTTTATTCCAGTTTCTCACCTGATTCCGGAACCATCACGTCTCAGCACCTGGAAAGAAAATACTTTCTACACGCGTCGCATCGCCAGCTGCAGCGCCGCGCCGCGCCATACTCACCGGTCCTCACAGCACCTTTCGATCCGGTGCTGCCTCCATCATTTCTTCACCGGGCTCTGGCATCTGGGGACAAAAGAAATAACCAGGTGAGCCGAGAGAGCCAACAAATACAATCTCTCTTACCACCATAGACTTACCTGATTTACCACCAGAGGCATCATTCTTTAACTCTTAGCCGCATCTGAAAATGGAGAGAAAACAACACGTTAAATACATGCATCATTTACCGGACAGCATCGGGTAATACAGACTCTTACCTGAACGCCATCTACCGCCACGAGACCATTTTTTCTCGAACTCCACTGCAAGATAAGAAAGGAATGGGACAAGAGTGAACATCGGAAATATTGAACTATATGAACTCTATACTTACTGGTCTTCGCTGGGAACCTCAGATTCAACTCTCGTCCGGAACTCTCCAACGCCTTTTAACCAGTGAAGTAACTGGTATCTACGCGCTCCTGCATGCCACGCAGGATGGAGAGCTCATCATTTAAAAACATAAGGTGAGGTTACTAAAAGATGATATCGGAGGTGACAAGTGGGGAGAACGAGAACAGTGGGAGGGAGCCATCACTAAAATCCACGGGTGGCTAAATCCCTTTCTCCACTTGCAGGAGAAAACTTCTACGGGTCAAGCAGACGAGATTAGGCGGGCCAGTCCAGACAGTCATCTCGGCACTACGCATCACGTTGGTGGAGACCGCAGCTGTCCGGGTCCGATCGACGCCCCTGTGGGAACCAGGTGAGCGTAACAGAATGCGAAGACTACCTACAAATCCCCACCCGGGCATAATGGAAACCTCAGAAACCGACCAACTAGCCCTATTGTTAGGGGAACTTAGGGCAGAAGTGCACTCCACGTGCCAAGAAACTAATGCCCACAGGAGAGAACTGATTGTGTCAAAGGAGCGCACTGATGATTTTGCTAGACAACTGCTGCAAAACCAAGCTGGGCAAACACCACTACCTGGACTCGGGGGGAATCCAACTCCCGTTTCATCGAGCAATCCTGTGCAAGTGGTTCTACCAGGGAGCATTCCTTTAGCTCCACCCGAACGTTTTGCTGGGGACCCGAAAAAGTTTGCCGTGTTCATGAACCAATGCAGCTTGGACTTTTTATGCAGACCTGGAGCTTTTCCAAACGACCAAGCCAAAGTAGCCTTTGTACTATCATACCTTAGTGGCAGCGCAGCGGATTGGTCAATTCCACTAGTCAACCAGGATGACCCTCTTCTTCGGGATTTTCAGGGTTTTCAATTGAGCATGGACAGACTATTCGCCAGACATTCACAGGGACAGGCCCTGGATAACAAACTTTTATCCTTACGACAAGGTAACCAGGATCTACTAACCTATATCGCAACCTTCAATAGGTTGGTGGTGGAAACCGGATGGCCAGAGGTAAAACGAATTACATTATTTCATCGTGGACATCGGGGTGAACTCAAAGATGTTTTGGCCCAAGTTGTGAACCCACCTCAGGATTGCGCAGAATATATAGACTTAGTGGTCCAGTTAGACCACCGACTTCAGAATAGAAAGGCTGATCGAGCTAAGTTCGAGAATCGGGTATTGGTTAAACCCAATGTTACCCCCAAAGGAACAGATGCATCAGAACCCATGCAGATCGGGGGGGTTAAGGGACCCTTAACTCAAAAGGAAAGAGAAAGGAGACGGCAGATGCAATTGTGTCTGTACTGTGGGGCCTCAGGACATTTTCTACGGGATTGCCCTATAAAACAATCCAAGAAAGTAGTCGGAGTTGCTGATAGAAATCAAACAGAGCCTGATTCGGAAAACGACCATGCCTGACAAGCGTAGAGGTCCGCTTGCCGAGCTTGAAGAAGGACACTCAGGTCTCGCACCTAATCATACCAATGGTCCTTATTGATCCAAGGCAGCCATCAAGTATGCACGCAGTAACGGCATACACTGATAGCGGGGCCACAGGAAACTATATGGACCACAAATTGGCTTCTAGGATGAATCTACCTCTCTGCAAAAAGACCACTTCGGATGTCATCACCACAGTCAATGGAACTGAAATTGCCTCTGGGCCTGTAACTCATTTCAAAACAGAGATGATACTGTTGGGTCAAGATGGGCATCGAGAGACTATTGTGTTTGATTTAATCAAAGCCCCGCAGTTCCAAATAATACTGGGGATACCTTGGTTGGAAACACATAATCCTTGTATTGATTGGCGAGAGAAGAGAATAACCTTCCCGGATTGTGCACACACCTGTTACCCGGAAAAAACCTTGAACAAAGGCCTGGCCACAGTCGCTAATCCAGTCGTGCAGTTACCTCAGGAATATCAAGAATTCCAGGATGTTTTCCAAAAAGAACAGGCAAACACCTTACCACCTCAAAGATCATACGATTGTCAAATCGACCTCATACCCGGTGCACAACCTCCATGTAGTAGGATCTACGCCCTTACGGAACCCGAAAACCTTCACCTACGACAATACTTAGACCAATATCTTGCTAATGGATTCATTCGTCCATCCAAGTCCCCTGCATCCTCAGCTTTGTTCTTCATGCCTAAAAAGAAAGGTGACCTCAGAACGTGCATAAACTACCGCGCATTAAATCAGATCACGGTGAAGAACCGATACCCATTGCCTCTGATCCCCGAATTAATAGACCAAGTAAAGGACGCTTGCATCTACCCTAAATTAGATCTCCGAGGGGCATATCATCTGGTACGTGTAAAGAAAGGTGACGAATGGAAGACTGCCTTTCGCACCAAGTACGGATTATTTGAATAGCAGGTGATGCCCTTCGGGTTGTGCAATGCACCAGCAGCCTTCCAGTATTTTATGAAGGATGTCCTTCGTGAACTCATTGACGTCTGTGTTGTCGTATATATAGACGATATTCTAGTGTACTCCTCCTCAGAATCAGACCATGTTAAGCACGTTCGTGCAGTCCTCGAGAAACTATGCCAGCACAAGTTATATGCAAAATTGGAAAAATGTGTTTTTCATGCTACAGAAGTTGAATTCCTTGGATTTATCCTGACTCCAAAAGGAGTCCGAATGGACTCTCAAAAGGTGGACGCAATTCTCAAGTGGCCATCACCCAGTTCAGTTAAAGGGGTACAAAGCATGCTTGGATTTGCTAATTTCTACCGCAGATTTATTCCTGACTTCTCACATGTTGTACACCCCATCACAGCACTTTTGTGAAAAAACAAACGCTTCTTGTGGACCAAAGAGGCTGAAAAGGCCATCCAAGAGCTGAAATTGAATTTCACGTCGGCACCTGTCTTAAAGCATCCACGCCCCAAGCTCCCATACATAGTTGAAACCGATGCATCCAGTTTAGCCATGGGGGCTGTCCTGTCCCAAAAGGATCCTGAAACCGGTCAACTTCATCCAGTAGCTTTTTGGTCCAGAAAGTTCTCGCCCCCCGAGTTAAACTATGCGGTTACCGATAAAGAGTTGTTGTCCATCAAATCCGCCTTCAAGGCTTGGCGGCATTATCTTCTCGGTGCCAGGCACACCATTACTGTAATCACTGATCACAGGAACTTGCAGTATTTAAAAACAGCCAAGGCCCAATCATCGCGTCAACTTCGATGGGCATTATTCCTTGCCGAATTCGATTTTGTGATCACTTATCGACCAGGTTGTAAGAATGGTAAGGCAGATGCCTTATCCTGAATAGGGATGGGAGAAGCATATTCGAACCCAGAACCGGTGCCTATAATTCCAGAACAAAGAATTCTTGGCATAACTACTCTACATACTTTAGAAGATATTCATTTAAAAATCCAACAACTTTTCAATTCAGCAGCCCTGCAGGACTGGGTGAAAAAGGGCCAAGATTATTCAGTCATCAATGACTTATCTTACTATCAAAGGCGTCTATTTCTACCACACAAGGAACTACAAGAACTAGTCATCTCCAATTACCATGATGCTCTGATGGAAGGGCACCCAGGTATTGCAAAGACTGAAGCTAAAATTAAAAGACAATTCTGGTGGCCCACCTGGCGAAAAGACATAAAATCATTTGTGCTGTCATGTGGTATCTGCGCCCAAAACAAAAGTCAATAGAAAAAACCAGCCGGTCTTTTACAACCTTTGGATATTCCACCCGCACCCTGGCACACTTTGTCTTTAGACTTTATTACAGCTCTACCTCCGTGTAATGGGTTTAACACCATTCTAGTTATTGTTGATCTTTTTTCCAAGATGGCCCACTTCATTCCTTTAAAGGGATTACCTTCCGCTTCAATTTTGGCCAAAGAATTTCTTGAAAACATAGTTCGAATACATGGATTTCCTTCCGTATTGGTCTCTGACCGAGGTAGTCAATTCATTTCGCAATTTTAGAAGAAATTTTGCCAATTGGCACAAATCGACGTGAGGTTATCAACCAGTCACCATCCCCAGACCGATGGTCAAACGGAGAGGACCAACCAGATTCTTGAACAATACCTACGTTGCATGCTACACCAGACCGAAAACAATTGGAAGGAAATTTTATGGATTGCTGAATACGCATACAATAACTCAGTACATTCAGAAACTGGACAAATCCCCTTTTATACCATGCATGGACATCATCCTCGAACCTCAGAACTCGATTCGCCCCAGCACTTAGAAATGCCGGCCGTGACCCATCTGCACTCTACTATTACACAGGCCTTTAAGGAGGCAACTGAACATTTGAAACAAGCAAAAGAGAAATACAAGAAAAATGCTGATCAACATAGAAGTGTCACTCCCCAATACCAGATTAGAGATCAAGTTTGGCTGGCTATTAAACACATACCTCTAAGAGGAACTCGAACTTTTAATCCTAGATATTTGGGACCTTACACCATTAAGGCCATTATCAACCCGGTGGCCGTCAAATTAGAACTACCCTCTAATATGCGGATCCATCCTGTCTTTCATGTTTCACTTCTAAAACCAGTTCAACCCCGTAACAAGATTAACCAAACCACCGGACCCCATCCTGATAGATGGAGAACCTGAATTCGAGGTAAAAAATATCCTGGACTCTAAGATGGTTAAATCAAAACTTTTTTATTTAATCGATTGGAAAGGTTATGGACCACAAGAAAGGTCATGGGAGCCCAGGGACCACGCTCATGCACCTCGGTTGGTGAAAAGATTCCATCGGAACTTCCCAGACAAACCAGGGCCCAGGGGAGGAACAAATTTAGGAGGGGCCTTGGGGGGGAGTGCTGTCATGATGCCTACCCCCAGGCATCTGTCTGGACCAAGCCCATCAGCCCCGGGAGCAATCATCTAGACATTTAGTAAAACCTCAGCAGCCCCGGCTAGGGGCTATCTGGGTTCAGTCCTGGCGCCTTACGCGCCAGACTCATAGTAGAATTCAGTCCTGGCGCCTAAGTCGCCAGGCTCATAGTCAGTACTTACCTCAGGCAGACCATGCTGCAAATGACTCGAATCCAACGTGAAGCCTGAAAGGGACTATTTTACTACAGGGACTACTTTTTACTCTGGTGTGATTCTAGGGACTTCTTACCTGGGACTACTTTTGAGGCTATTTAAACCACGCCCGACCAGCAACACACGCTTCGCGTTATTCTGCATCCAGCAGCGTAACGCTCACCATGCCTGCAAGTCAGCTTCCAGACCTCTGCCACGCCTGTCCTGAATCCGGAGCTCCTAGAGGAGAAGGAAAGTAGAGGCAAGGTTAGAAGACGAACTTTATTCCAGTTTCTCACCTGATTCCGGAACCATCACGTCTCAGCACCTGGAAAGAACATTCTTTCTACACGCGTTGCATCGCCAACTGCAGCGCCGCGCCATACTCACCGGTCCTCACAGCACCTTTCGATCCAGCGCTGCCTCCATCATTTCTTCACCGTGCTCCGGCATCTGGGGACAAAAGAAATAACCAGGTGAGCCGAGAGAGCCAACAAATACAATCTCTCATACCACCATAGACTTACCTGATTTACCACCGGAGGCATTATTCTTTAACTCTTCGCCGCATCTGAAAACGGAGAGAAAACAACACGTTAAATACATGCATCATTTACCGGACAGAATCGGGTAATACAGACTCTTACCTGAACGCCATCTACCGCCACGAGACCATTTTTTCTCGAACTCCACTGCAATATAAGAAAGGAATGGGACAAGAGTGAACATCGGACATATTGAACTCTATGAACTCTATACTTACTGGTCTTTGCCGGGAACCTCAGAATCAACTCTCGTCCAGAACTCCCCAACACCTTTTAACCAGTGAAGTAACTGGTATCTACGCGCCCCTGCATGCCATGCAGGATGGAGAGCTCATCATTTAAAAACATAAGGTGAGGTTACTAAAAGGGGATATCGGAGGTGACAAGTGGAGAGAACGAGAACAGTGGGAGGGGGCCATCACTAAAATCCACGGGTGGCTAAATCCCTTTCTCCACTTGCAGGAGAAAACTTCTACGGGTCAAGCAGACGAGATTAGGCGGGCCAGTCCAGACAGTCATCTCGGCACTACGCATCACGTTGGTGGAGACCGCAGCTGTCCGGGTCCGATCGACGCCCCTGTGGGAACCAGGTGAGCGTAACAGAATGCGAAGACTACCTACAAATCCCCACCCGGGCATAATGGAAACCTCAGAAACCGACCAACTAGCCCTATTGTTAGGGGAACTTAGGGCAGAAGTGCACTCCACGTGCCAAGAAACTAATGCCCACAGGAGAGAACTGATTGTGTCAAAGGAGCGCACTGATGATTTTGCTAGACAACTGCTGCAAAACCAAGCTGGGCAAACACCACTACCTGGACTCGGGGGGAATCCAACTCCCGTTTCATCGAGCAATCCTGTGCAAGTGGTTCTACCAGGGAGCATTCCTTTAGCTCCACCCGAACGTTTTGCTGGGGACCCGAAAAAGTTTGCCGTGTTCATGAACCAATGCAGCTTGGACTTTTTATGCAGACCTGGAGCTTTTCCAAACGACCAAGCCAAAGTAGCCTTTGTACTATCATACCTTAGTGGCAGCGCAGCGGATTGGTCAATTCCACTAGTCAACCAGGATGACCCTCTTCTTCGGGATTTTCAGGGTTTTCAATTGAGCATGGACAGACTATTCGCCAGACATTCACAGGGACAGGCCCTGGATAACAAACTTTTATCCTTACGACAAGGTAACCAGGATCTACTAACCTATATCGCAACCTTCAATAGGTTGGTGGTGGAAACCGGATGGCCAGAGGTAAAACGAATTACATTATTTCATCGTGGACATCGGGGTGAACTCAAAGATGTTTTGGCCCAAGTTGTGAACCCACCTCAGGATTGCGCAGAATATATAGACTTAGTGGTCCAGTTAGACCACCGACTTCAGAATAGAAAGGCTGATCGAGCTAAGTTCGAGAATCGGGTATTGGTTAAACCCAATGTTACCCCCAAAGGAACAGATGCATCAGAACCCATGCAGATCGGGGGGGTTAAGGGACCCTTAACTCAAAAGGAAAGAGAAAGGAGACGGCAGATGCAATTGTGTCTGTACTGTGGGGCCTCAGGACATTTTCTACGGGATTGCCCTATAAAACAATCCAAGAAAGTAGTCGGAGTTGCTGATAGAAATCAAACAGAGCCTGATTCGGAAAACGACCATGCCTGACAAGCGTAGAGGTCCGCTTGCCGAGCTTGAAGAAGGACACTCAGGTCTCGCACCTAATCATACCAATGGTCCTTATTGATCCAAGGCAGCCATCAAGTATGCACGCAGTAACGGCATACACTGATAGCGGGGCCATAGGAAACTATATGGACCACAAATTGGCTTCTAGGATGAATCTACCTCTCTGCAAAAAGACCACTTCGGATGTCATCACCACAGTCAATGGAACTGAAATTGCCTCTGGGCCTGTAACTCATTTCAAAACAGAGATGATACTGTTGGGTCAAGATGGGCATCGAGAGACTATTGTGTTTGATTTAATCAAAGCCCCGCAGTTCCAAATAATACTGGGGATACCTTGGTTGGAAACACATAATCCTTGTATTGATTGGCGAGAGAAGAGAATAACCTTCCCGGATTGTGCACACACCTGTTACCCGGAAAAAACCTTGAACAAAGGCCTGGCCACAGTCGCTAATCCAGTTGTGCAGTTACCTCAGGAATATCAAGAATTCCAGGATGTTTTCCAAAAAGAACAGGCAAACACCTTACCACCTCAAAGATCATACGATTGTCAAATCGACCTCATACCCGGTGCACAACCTCCATGTAGTAGGATCTACGCCCTTACGGAACCCGAAAACCTTCACCTACGACAATACTTAGACCAATATCTTGCTAATGGATTCATTCGTCCATCCAAGTCCCCTGCATCCTCAGCTTTGTTCTTCATGCCTAAAAAGAAAGGTGACCTCAGAACGTGCATAAACTACCGCGCATTAAATCAGATCACGGTGAAGAACCGATACCCATTGCCTCTGATCCCCGAATTAATAGACCAAGTAAAGGACGCTTGCATCTACCCTAAATTAGATCTCCGAGGGGCATATCATCTGGTACGTGTAAAGAAAGGTGACGAATGGAAGACTGCCTTTCGCACCAAGTACGGATTATTTGAATAGCAGGTGATGCCCTTCGGGTTGTGCAATGCACCAGCAGCCTTCCAGTATTTTATGAAGGATGTCCTTCGTGAACTCATTGACGTCTGTGTTGTCGTATATATAGACGATATTCTAGTGTACTCCTCCTCAGAATCAGACCATGTTAAGCACGTTCGTGCAGTCCTCGAGAAACTACGCCAGCACAAGTTATATGCAAAATTGGAAAAATGTGTTTTTCATGCTACAGAAGTTGAATTCCTTGGATTTATCCTGACTCCAAAAGGAGTCCGAATGGACTCTCAAAAGGTGGACGCAATTCTCAAGTGGCCATCACCCAGTTCAGTTAAAGGGGTACAAAGCATGCTTGGATTTGCTAATTTCTACCGCAGATTTATTCCTGACTTCTCACATGTTGTACACCCCATCACAGCACTTTTGTGAAAAAACAAACGCTTCTTGTGGACCAAAGAGGCTGAAAAGGCCATCCAAGAGCTGAAATTGAATTTCACGTCGGCACCTGTCTTAAAGCATCCACGCCCCAAGCTCCCATACATAGTTGAAACCGATGCATCCAGTTTAGCCATGGGGGCTGTCCTGTCCCAAAAGGATCCTGAAACCGGTCAACTTCATCCAGTAGCTTTTTGGTCCAGAAAGTTCTCGCCCCCCGAGTTAAACTATGCGGTTACCGATAAAGAGTTGTTGTCCATCAAATCCGCCTTCAAGGCTTGGCGGCATTATCTTCTCGGTGCCACGCACACCATTACTGTAATCACTGATCACAGGAACTTGCAGTATTTAAAAACAGCCAAGGCCCAATCATCGCGTCAACTTCGATGGGCATTATTCCTTGCCGAATTCGATTTTGTGATCACTTATCGACCAGGTTGTAAGAATGGTAAGGCAGATGCCTTATCCTGAATAGGGATGGGAGAAGCATATTCGAACCCAGAACCGGTGCCTATAATTCCAGAACAAAGAATTCTTGGCATAACTACTCTACATACTTTAGAAGATATTCATTTAAAAATCCAACAACTTTTCAATTCAGCAGCCCTGCAGGACTGGGTGAAAAAGGGCCAAGATTATTCAGTCATCAATGACTTATCTTACTATCAAAGGCGTCTATTTCTACCACACAAGGAACTACAAGAACTAGTCATCTCCAATTACCATGATGCTCTGATGGAAGGGCACCCAGGTATTGCAAAGACTGAAGCTAAAATTAAAAGACAATTCTGGTGGCCCACCTGGCGAAAAGACATAAAATCATTTGTGCTGTCATGTGGTATCTGCGCCCAAAACAAAAGTCAATAGAAAAAACCAGCCGGTCTTTTACAACCTTTGGATATTCCACCCGCACCCTGGCACACTTTGTCTTTAGACTTTATTACAGCTCTACCTCCGTGTAATGGGTTTAACACCATTCTAGTTATTGTTGATCTTTTTTCCAAGATGGCCCACTTCATTCCTTTAAAGGGATTACCTTCCGCTTCAATTTTGGCCAAAGAATTTCTTGAAAACATAGTTCGAATACATGGATTTCCTTCCGTATTGGTCTCTGACCGAGGTAGTCAATTCATTTCGCAATTTTGGAAGAAATGTTGCCAATTGGCACAAATCGACGTGAGGTTATCAACCAGTCACCATCCCCAGACCGATGGTCAAACGGAGAGGACCAACCAGATTCTTGAACAATACCTACGTTGCATGCTACACCAGACCGAAAACAATTGGAAGGAAATTTTATGGATTGCTGAATACGCATACAATAACTCAGTACATTCAGAAACTGGACAAATCCCCTTTTATACCATGCATGGACATCATCCTCGAACCTCAGAACTCGATTCGCCCCAGCACTTAGAAATGCCGGCCGTGACCCATCTGCACTCTACTATTACACAGGCCTTTAAGGAGGCAACTGAACATTTGAAACAAGCAAAAGAGAAATACAAGAAAAATGCTGATCAACATAGAAGTGTCACTCCCCAATACCAGATTAGAGATCAAGTTTGGCTGGCTATTAAACACATACCTCTAAGAGGAACTCGAACTTTTAATCCTAGATATTTGGGACCTTACACCATTAAGGCCATTATCAACCCGGTGGCCGTCAAATTAGAACTACCCTCTAATATGCGGATCCATCCTGTCTTTCATGTTTCACTTCTAAAACCAGTTCAACCCCGTAACAAGATTAACCAAACCACCGGACCCCATCCTGATAGATGGAGAACCTGAATTCGAGGTAAAAAATATCCTGGACTCTAAGATGGTTAAATCAAAACTTTTTTATTTAATCGATTGGAAAGGTTATGGACCACAAGAAAGGTCATGGGAGCCCAGGGACCACGCTCATGCACCTCGGTTGGTGAAAAGATTCCATCGGAACTTCCCAGACAAACCAGGGCCCAGGGGAGGAACAAATTTAGGAGGGGCCTTGGGGGGGAGTGCTGTCATGATGCCTACCCCCAGGCATCTGTCTGGACCAAGCCCATCAGCCCCGGGAGCAATCATCTAGACATTTAGTAAAACCTCAGCAGCCCCGGCTAGGGGCTATCTGGGTTCAGTCCTGGCGCCTTAGGCGCCAGACTCATAGTAGAATTCAGTCCTGGCGCCTAAGTCGCCAGGCTCATAGTCAGTACTTACCTCAGGCAGACCATGCTGCAAATGACTCGAATCCAACGTCAAGCCTGAAAGGGACTATTTTACTACAGGGACTACTTTTTACTCTGGTGTGATTCTAGGGACTTCTTACCTGGGACTACTTTTGAGGCTATTTAAACCACGCCCGACCAGCAACACACGCTTCGCGTTATTCTGCATCCAGCAGCGTAACGCTCACCATGCCTGCAAGTCAGCTTCCAGACCTCTGCCACGCCTGTCCTGAATCCGGAGCTCCTAGAGGAGAAGGAAAGTAGAGGCAAGGTTAGAAGACGAACTTTATTCCAGTTTCTCACCTGATTCCGGAACCATCACGTCTCAGCACCTGGAAAGAACATTCTTTCTACACGCGTTGCATCGCCAACTGCAGCGCCGCGCCATACTCACCGGTCCTCACAGCACCTTTCGATCCAGCGCTGCCTCCATCATTTCTTCACCGTGCTCCGGCATCTGGGGACAAAAGAAATAACCAGGTGAGCCGAGAGAGCCAACAAATACAATCTCTCATACCACCATAGACTTACCTGATTTACCACCGGAGGCATTATTCTTTAACTCTTCGCCGCATCTGAAAACGGAGAGAAAACAACACGTTAAATACATGCATCATTTACCGGACAGAATCGGGTAATACAGACTCTTACCTGAACGCCATCTACCGCCACGAGACCATTTTTTCTCGAACTCCACTGCAATATAAGAAAGGAATGGGACAAGAGTGAACATCGGACATATTGAACTCTATGAACTCTATACTTACTGGTCTTTGCCGGGAACCTCAGAATCAACTCTCGTCCAGAACTCCCCAACACCTTTTAACCAGTGAAGTAACTGGTATCTACGCGCCCCTGCATGCCATGCAGGATGGAGAGCTCATCATTTAAAAACATAAGGTGAGGTTACTAAAAGGGGATATCGGAGGTGACAAGTGGAGAGAACGAGAACAGTGGGAGGGGGCCATCACTAAAATCCACGGGTGGCTAAATCCCTTTCTCCACTTGCAGGAGAATACTTCTACGGGTCAAGCAGACGAGATTAGGCGGGCCAGTCCAGACAGACATTTCGGCACTACGCATAACGTTGGTGGAGACCGCAGCTGTCCGGGTCTGATTGACGCCCCTGTGGGAACCAGGTGAGCATAACAGGTGCTTGAAATCCAAACCCTCTAGCTCTGGGTGCAAACCCTCTCCCCTGGGGGAAACATTATATTTGCCTCTGCCTGCAAAATTTCCATTAAACCTTGGCTGCATCTGCTGTGCTCCCTGCATGCTGTGGTTTTCCCCAAGATGTGTTAATAGGGCTCCTTCTACTGCCAATTTTGACAATTTCTTTTGTACTGATTTCACGTCTATATTTCTTTCCTCAGCCTTCTTTCTGTCCTCCTCTTGTTTTAGTCTACAATCATGAACAATGGTGAATTGTATCTCGAGCCATGGTTTTGCCTCAATTCCCACAATCTTTTTAAACTGCCTTCGTACCTTTTTTCGAGCAGTCCCTGACATGAAATGTGAAAAAACTGTTACAATCTTGTCCCAAGCTTCCCTTGTTTCTAAATGCCACTTCTCTTGTATGTCTTGTATATAAGCTGCTGGGGCTTCATCCGGCCCCATTTTCCATGTCATTATTGCACTCATGTCTGATGAGTCTGGGAATTGTACTTTAAGTGCCCTCCAAATGTCTGCTCTACAATTTTTAAAAGGGACACCGTGATGTTGGGTACTTTTTGCTGTCACCCCAGGATACCCAGCCTGTTTCCAAATGTTGTCTGACTGTTCGCCCAATATGGAAGCAAACAGGCTTTTCATATCTCTTACTGCTAACGTCATGCCAGCAGTTTCTCTCTAACTCATGGGTCCACTTACCTGTCCCTGATGTAAGGGATGGTAATTCAGAAATCGGATAATTTGTATCTGTCTGTGGCCATGATATATATTGTGCTAGTCCTCTACCTTTCTGTATCAATGGAATTGTGTCAGTCAAGTTCTGCGTGCCGGTGCACTCACACCCTCTATCTTTTTCAGCACATCTGTCATACAGACTTTCTTACGTCCTGGTAAATCTCTTAACCTATTTTACATATGGTGTTTTTCATTTTAGGCTTCTTGAGCCATCCCCAGGAGCCATGGGCATTTCATGGGGTCTGGCCTTATTGCTGGTTCCTCCAAAACTGACCAAGCCACTTGTCTCCCTGCACACGTGCCTGTAAACAGGGCCCATGCAGCTTCCCCAAGGCTCTGCTTGTTATATTCCCCTTTCAAAAGTGTTTCTTCTTCCTCTTCGTCCTCTCTGTCCTTAAACTCTAGTTTTCTAAGGGACAGCTCCCATACTTCCCACTTATTACCTCTGCTAATACAACCCTACTTCCCTCTTGCTCATATGTTCCACACATTCCTCTTCTATTGGTAATAATTCCCTTCTGTTCTTGTTTAAACTGGCCCTATTCCTTCTTATGACATCTTCTTCCCCCTTGTCTGACAATGTGTGTCTAATCATGATGTTGTTAACTTTTGTGTGTCGTCTCTCTAAAATGCATTCCTTTCCCTTCTTCATTTTGGTGTATTTCTCCTTCTTTCTCTTCCTCTCTTTTCCTTGCTCTTTCTCTTTCTTCATATCTCTTTTCTGTTTCCCTGTCTTCCTCTCGTCTGCTCTCTCTTTCCTTCTCTCTTCATCTTTCCTTTTTTCTCTCTTCCTCCAGCCTCTTCTCATTCTCCACCTCCTGTCTGTCTCTACCTTCCCTCACCTTCCTGTTATATTCATGGATGCCCTTTCCATCAAGTTTCAATATTATTTGCCCTCCTATTCATTTATCTCACACACTTGCTGTCTTGTCTTTTCCACCCTGCATGTTTTTGCTCTCTGACAGTCCTCGTCTGGTTCTGTTAATTTTGCACGCACCTTCAGCCACGTGTGAGATTCTTCCTGTAATAACAATGGCCTTAGCCTGACCACTTTCTCTCCATGCATACCATCCTCATCACTATGTGCTGGTGGCGCATATATGGGGTTGGAATATCCTACAGCGGCCTTTAATGGATATAATACCTGCACAGTCGAGGGCAGGTCACTAGTTTGGGGAGGAGGAGCTGTGGGTTGTGTGCCCGCTCCATCATGCAGGTTAAGCATCCATTATTTTTTACTGTGGTCTGCCTCCTCTTCAGACATTTTCCACAGCTCGAGTATACCCAATCTTTTCAGTAATTGATTCCCTTGTGTGTGACATGTAAATATGTGCACATGTGTTGTCATAAACATCTTGCTAGCCATGTCCTTAACCCAATGTACATGGTATTTCATAATTGTAGTTTTATATTGTGGGAGTGACTTACACAAATGAACTCTGGGACTATCTGTATAAAACACAACTTACCAATGATCAATAAACACTGGTTCGACCGTTGCTCAACTTTTTTCACTCATTTTCAAAACCCTCCCCACAAGAGTTCCCCCACTATTACCACACCCATGTCTCTCTCTGAGGCCAAATCACCTATACCACATAATCTTTCTCTTTAATCAGCACCAAAACCACTGCTCACACTCCAGACCTCTTCTCCTGGTCCACAACACCAATTCCCTTCTTCCACCAATACAAAATGCTTCTACAATTCTACATTACCCCACAACAGCAAACATCAACACAAATCAAAATACAGCTGTCTTCCCATCTATGTGGGATATTCTCCTCTTTATCCCTGACACTTAAAGAGGCTTACCATGTGGTCTTCCTTAAGCCTTGTTGAAGGTATTCAATCTTTTATAATCTCTATTTCTCATAAATCAACAACACACAAACAACCCAACTCCCCGGTTTTGGTGTGCACACTTCATACTCACAATCACTATCCTCTGAGGGTCTTCGGTGTTGAGCCTCCTGTATCTGCTTGCTACCCTCCACGCTCAGCAGGGCAGCCTGCAGGGAGTGGGCAGGGCTTTTCCATCAATGTGGGTACCTGTCAACATCTCTTCCCAAGTGCGCGTTATCTCTGCTTTCCACAGACCACACTCGCTGTCCAAAGGGGATGTGACAAGGAGCACTCAATAATCCAAAAACAACAAGAGAACCATCCTCTGCTACCCAGTGTAAAGGTGGGCCCAAGGTCACACAATTAGTCAGAATAACAGGCAATGATGGAGGACACAGGTGCACATAAAAACCCAGCTTTATTCAAACAATGAATCTTAGCTGGGACCGCATACAAGTAACTTGTTCTCGTAGCTCTCAACACTTCAATGACTGAAAGTGAATTTTGCACCCAAATTACATCAGCAATCATGTCACATTACGCTATCAGTTTACAAAACCTATGAGGAAGTTGGGTTGGTTAGTAGTTCAATCTACATATAAGATCCATGGGGGTTAGTTCCTTTATTGGTCACTACTTATCTGATGGCTCCGCCTGGACCCATCCTACTATTAATACCATTTCTAATACATCATTACAGGGACAGCTAATTAGTTGGCATCATCCATCATAGGAGGTGTGGCAAGTGTACTTTTTATTGGTTGGCATCTAGCTTACCAACTTTGGACCCTTTGACAAGGCATCAAGAAGGAGAGATATACAAATGGGGTGGAGAGATCTCTGCAGTTTGCAACACTCCTGGTCATCCAGGGGCAATGTGGCCTTCCCTTTGCTTTGTAGTTGGCCTTGTGTGCTGTCTGGTGTCTGCATGTGTACTGGGAGAGTTCTGTAGGCGTCTTGTCTCTGTTCGGCTCATAATGAATACCCAATGTTTCTTATATCTGGATCACGTGTTAGAGTACCGTGTTTGAGAGGGGATTTCCCTCTATTTATTAAGGCTTTAGCTAATTCAAACATTCATGTTATGTTCTTTGTGGCCACTGGGAATACTTGTCAGTTACTTTCCTATAGTCTCTTGGCTTACTGATCGCGTGCACCTGCACATCAATGGATGTTTGTGCTCTTATTAAAATCAATTCATCTTGGAAGTCTACCGCTTCTCGTCTTGGGAACTGTTATCTTGTGCTTGCGTTCCGTTAATTTTACTAATTTTACTAGTTTCTGACCTTGGCTCTGGCCATGTACTAATGTCTGGGCTCTGCAGGAGATTCTAGAACGCATGTGTTTTTGTTAAATTCAGCATCTTGGGTTCTGATGCCTTGCTAATTCTGAGACCTGCTGTGGCCTCTGCGTTAGGAAAATGGCTCCACTTCTGTCTTCCTATCTCCATATTGGTCACCTATACCTGTGTCTATTCATCTTGTACGTCTGCGATACGATGATGTCCCTGCCTGTGTATTCTGCCTCTTATCTACCTATAATCCAACTGCCCTAGCGGTGTAGTGAGTCTACCTCCTGTCCTGTTATACTGTGTTGCACTATTTATACCGCAAACTATTTGTGCATTCTACCACTAGTTCTAGTCCTTACTTGTGTCACACAACCTAACTAATCCTTTATGTCAGATTGCATTTAGAGTTATTTCAGTTAAGCATATTGTTTCCTGGAGCTCAGTTTTAACTCATATTATCAACCACCCCTAGTTTCATTGTGTGGTAAGGCTGTCTAAGTTTGTAACGTTTCTCGCCCTTGTGGTACTGGGGAGGGGTTGAGGCAGAAGGCAGCATTGACACATTAATCTGCACAATCACATTAGCATTTTGCCTAAGCTCTGCCTAAGCACAACATGAAATGGACAAAAGAACAGCAAATTCCCCAGATCTTTGTCTTTATGCAGATGACATGAACAAGACGTTCTCTCAGAATTACCACCATACCAATTTGCTATTACTGATTTAAGTGGCAGATTGTTCCTCCTAAAACTTGTCAATAGGGAGCATGCATGCATATGTATTACCAAGGTCAGATTAGGTTCTGCCCCAAGAGTGCCCTAAGCAAAACATACAGTGGACTTAACAAGCTCATCTGATTCCCTTCTGGAGGTATAATTATTTGTAGATCTAGATTTCACAGTCCGATATGATGTATCTATTAATTTAGTATTATTAAAAAATTGATGAAGCCACGTTAAAAAATGTGTTTTTAAATAAGATCTCAACTCAACCTGGGGGTTTTGTACTGTACATCACTGTGCAAAAAGGTGTGTTGGGATCTTCATGTAAAAGCAGCAAAAGGACAGGACCAAAGTGAACACCAAAGCAATAATGGTTTCATCTTATATAAATAAAAATGTAAATGTTTGTTTGTTCAAAATCTTAAATCTCCGAAAGTTCTTCACCGATTGCTTTGAAATTTGACACAATGTTGCATTCGAATAGGCACGTGTTTTTATATAGCTACCATACATAGATGTCACACCTGTGATAAGTTAAATCATGCTTTTTCTGAAAAACAGCGCCATCTGTTGGACATAAAAGCAACACACGCTATTTTATGATTCCATTTCAATGTTTCCGCTTTAGAATGGCTCAAATACGTGCCAAGGAAGCAGCAGATTGACGTGCAGCCAGACTTTATGTTGCACGGTTACGAGCACGGCGGTCACGTTCTACAGCTTCAGATCAGCTTCGTTCTCAACAGAATGAACGTGACAGGCTGAGAGTGGCTAAAAGACGTCAACGAGAAACAGCAGATCAGCGTCAAACACGACTCTGTGCTCAGCAATCACGCGATTACAATCACCTTGCATTCCGGTACAACCCAACTGATGATTATAGTTTGAGCCGGGATGTTCTCATCTGCACCATGACTGAAGTGTGTCCTTATTGCAAGGCTCTGAAATTAAATGGAGAAACGAAAGGAAAGTGTTGCGCCGCCGGAAAAATTAAACTGCCTCAACTTGGAGAACCGCCAGAGCCATTAAAAACTACCCACAAGTATTGTCAAATTAAACGTATTAGAAATGTGCACTTTCTCTTTTCTTTCTTTTCCATTTAACCAGACTGAGCCAAAGCAACGCGTAGCCGGGGACAGCTAGTTTTAAATAATCTCCTAGATAGATCACACTCACTTCTTTGTGTATTAAAATAGTAGGAGTTGCCTGAGGAAGCTTTGAAAGCTTCCTAAGAAAAATGTTCTCAGTTGCAAACAATGGCCCTCATTATGAGTCTGCAGGCATCCCGCCGGTAGCAGCGGCTGACTCCCCTTACCGTTTCTGCTGCCTGATATCCCAGTAATACTGGGATATTATGGGCAGTGGAGGAACAGTAAATTCCCATTCCCGTGGAATCCCATAGGACTCCACGGGAATAGGAATCCTGAAGCATCTGCACCGTTAGTAACAGTGCCGGTGCTTCAGTGAAAATTCTTCTGGTAGGGGCCAGAGCTACCGTCAGGTCAGGCCTGCCGGTAGTTTACTGCCCCTACCGGCAGACTTGTAGTTTGCCGGTCTGGAAAAGGTGTTGGTTACCGTTGTTACCGGCACTTTTTTCTGGACCAGCAAACTTGTAGTGAGGGCCAATAAGTTATTATTTGCAAAACCAAAATAACTGCCCCTCATACAACCGATTTTACAGTCTTTTTCCTAATAAACCATAAGCATTGATTTGCCTGGATGATTCCAGAAATTGCGAACTTCAAAAGTGTAAACCCGACTGCTTCATCCTCATCGATTGCCTGCAGGCATGGCCGTCCCATCTACGCAGGCCATCAAAAGTGATCCCCATAAAGTCATAAATCTGACCTCAATCCATCCCTACCCCGTAACACATGTATGTGTACTTTTTCTCTTTTCATTCATTTAGACCAACTTATTTTCCCTAAAATCATATAATTTACGGTACTCCATATTTTCATTCCATTGTATGGCGCAGAAGAGGGGCATAACGTACATTTCCGCTGCTTCCTTCTTCTACACCGCTGGCTCTTTGCAAAAAGCAAGTGGACTCCATAGGAATCCATTGTAAACATAGCATGCTGTGTGTACATGGCAAGCAGCATTTACTCCATTTGCACTGCAGAGTGCAAAAGGGGCAGCATACAAGCGTGTGCGCTGCCTTTTTTGAGTTCCATGTGTTAATATCTCAGCAAAAATATTGCCATACAAAAATATCGCCATATTTTTGCGGCAATATTAAGGCATGGAACCTGCAGGGGACAACCCCGCAACCCCCATATTATTTTAAAGGGAGTGGGGGACACCCCCACAACCCCTGCTCCCAATAACCCCAAATACTATCCACACTAAAAAAATTGCCTATGGCCGTTCCCGACGACCATATATATGGGGATATTTTTTGTGGGGATAATATTACCTGATACCCTTTTTTGCCCACGCTTTATGCACTTCGCTGCGCAAATGAAGACATGTACAGCCCCCTTTGATCTCTCTGTCATTATCTACAGCAGACTGTGAGGGAATATCTGCCACCCAGTCAAACTCTGGATGTTAGCCACCACAGAATGATTCAATTGGCCATCTGCCAACCCAGTTGCAACCAAAGACCAAAATGTAACATCATATTTGCAGAAATGGCAGATTTAGCATATCCCACATTCTCTCCCTGTGCATCGTAGCATTTTTGTTGTTCCTTTGATGTGTTGAATTGACAGCATAATTTTGTGTGAGGCCTTTTAGGATTGTATCAGGGGCTGCTTAGCTAATTTACAGTACCCATCACTCCAACTAAGCTTCGCTCCAAAATTTAGCAACATTTTAAATGGTCTATCAGATACAAGTGGTGCAATCCATTCTAATGAATTATCAAACAGTGACAAAACCATCCACACTATATTAGTGTTCCCAGTGAGCAAAACCTCAGAACACAAGTTCTCTAAACCCATCGGTTGCAGACCCAGATTCATCACTTTTGAGACCCCTTGTGATCGCAGCATCAGTACCTTCTGCAGGCCTAGCATTAGGGGACATGTGACTGCAAGCTGGAAGGGCATATGTAAGTGTACGCTTAGGGAATCACTTCTAAATCTTGCAGTAGTGACCAATCTTTAATGCTGCTTGATCTTTTCCCAACCTTAAAAGTAAAGTTCAATGCAGGATCCGAGGAGACAACCAGAAAATGGCCTTAAGGAAGTTTCATAAAGATACAGCGGACAGACCAAACATCAAGCATCACTTTTTGGATCAACAAAGAAATATTGTGCTATGCTCAATGCACAGCCATGTACATGAGCAAAAGGATCACCAAGCCTACCCTAGCCTTCTTTGATGTTGAAACCACCTCCAATTATTAATCGGGGAAACATTTCAAGTTGGACTCAAAACCCTGATCACGGTATCTATGCAATGTTGGCCGTGATATCCCAGGTTTTGAAGTCCAAGCAGCAATGCAAACGTTACTCATAAAAGAAAACAATTAAAAACAAAACACAATTTCATAACAAATAATAGCTTAGAAGAAAAGAAATATCCTAGCTGATTTAAATGTTAGATTAGCTGATAACCAAATTACAATGCCACATTTATTCCACCCCAGTATTACTAAGCCTTACTGAATTTTCTAAAAACAAATATATACATTAGGTGCAGTGTCCATCCAAGTTTCCTGGAGCATATAGATATCAAACAAGTTCATGAATTCCAGGCATGTTTCATCCAGCAATATTCCAAGGGTCAATGGTCAAAACGACTGAGGCTACATCCTGATTATTTAGTAATTCTGCACCTGGCATCAATCAATATCGTCATGTGAAGCAAGAACCCAAAATGTTTTTTATATGATGCAAAGAGTCAAGTGGCTCAGATGAGGATTCTGCAATGGGATTTAGGTTACTAGTATGATTGCAATAATTAGAAGGCTTTACTAACCATGACCCATTTACCCGCACAAACGCATTCCCCCAATGGGTTGAATCCCAACACTAAATTACTTTACAAAGCCCTCATTGGCTAGAGACATCATTCGCTGCTGAATATTCAAAAAATTGTAAGAGCAAGTGCTAATAGAGACCCTCGACCAAGGTTTACAGAATAATACAAAGGGAACTGCTTTAAAAATACTCCCTTTCATATATATGTACTTAAGGGATTTAGAATGTATTCATTGATAGTGTGTTTCTACAGGAAATACAACAGAGTCTGCTTAACGGGACTTCAGATCATATCCAACCAACCCCACTCTCCCTGCCCTCAGAATATCTCAGTGTGGCTCACATAGGTGTTAACAAAATTCGCAGACTTTAAAATAAATGAGGCCATGGATTCCAGTGTTCCAAATCTCAATACAGTGACATGTGTTAATATAACCACAAAGGGTCTTGCTTTAGGGGAAGATGCATCATACTATTCCTACGGATTTGTGTCCTTACCTCAGAAGAAGTATGTTGAGCAATTCCACTCTGGCCACTCCTGTTCCAATGCCAGCTGATGCCTTCATGTATTCTCCAAACACGGGCAGGTGTAGCAAGATGAGCAGGATAAGCACATTGCCTTCCTTTCAACTCTTTATGTGCTTATCCATGGTGCTACCTTAGAATGTAGGGAGGTGATTTTATCATTCAATGTACCCAAGGAGTCCTTTAACAGGTTGATAACTGTCTTCATTATGTCTTCATTATGTAAGGCTGATTGGCACATGGGCCCCAGCTTCCCATAAAGTTAACATGACCTGACATCACAAGGGTGCTTATATCCTGTTGGCCAACATGATCCAGCTCAAAAGAGAATGTTGGTGACAAACTAAAAGAAGATTTAAGTGAGTCCCAGGCATCAGACAGGACCGTGCTCAGTTTGTTAGGGATATTAGTTCCCTTATGCATTACTCGGAAGCCTGTCCGGCGTATTCACGGATCAAGAATTTAAATCAGGAAATCATTTTTCTACAGAGTCTACAGCAAGGGTGACAGAGCCACTTGCTTGAGGTAAGCTTTCCCACACAAATAAAATGGCCAATCATAGAGGGGGGCTGAAGGTCTGTGACATCTAGCGTCTGGTTACGTTGATGGTGCTCATGTTTGTCCATTGTTACCAAAAGGTTACAACCTGATTCCTGCTGGACTGTTCTGGGTAACTCCATACAGCACACTGAGTGTGCAACCTAAGTCCTGGGTCAGGGGCCACTTGTCAGGAACCCACTGCCTCACACATTGCTAAAGTCTTTTAACACATGGAAGTGATGGTGCATAAGAGACGTGTTAAGATGGCCGCCACAGTAAGAAGACTCCCAAGATGGCCACAAGTGGGGTCAAGACAGGTTAGAGACCAGTAACTGTTCAGTTCTATAACTATCCAGCCTTTAAAAAACACCAATCAGGAGGGAGTCCAGTGCTTACCAGGGTTTTTTTGCAAGCTAGTTTGCATGCCTTTTACGCTTACAGTGAGTTTGAGTGCCCATGCCTGCATAATCTGCTGGCCTGAGACTTGCACCTGTGGAAAGAAAGTGGACAACTCCAGTAAGCTGCCTGCGGTAGGATTTCAGCTTCTGTAAAACTATTTTTGGAGGTCAAGATTTTTGGCAATGGTAATTCATTGAAAGGAAATGTTTCGCTGTTCATTTTTGTCTATATAAAAGCCGCGTTCAGCAGTGTTGTTTCAGCTGCAGTCAGCGTGTCAGTTACACGTTCTGGGCTCCCAGCCTCAGCAAAGTCAGCAAGTCAGTTTCACCTTGCTGAAGCAGTGTGTCAGTTACACGTTTTCTGCTCTACACAACACCACTCATAGGGCCTCATTCCGAGTAGGGCGGTAAGGGATACCGGGCACCGTTAAGGAGACCGGTGTCGGTAATCCCTTACCGCCCTACTACGAGGTCCCTTAGCGGGTCCCTCCCTCAATGTCTGGTTGTCCAGGCGTTATGGATGGGACCCGCTAAGGGACTTCAGAGCTAATAACGGTACCGCAAATTGCAGTACCGTTATTAGCTACTTCCCCATTCCCATTGAGCCCTATGGGGGCTCAAATGGGAAAGGGGAATAGATTTTTTTCAATGGGGATTTACCAGTCCCGCAAAGGTCGGACTACACAACGGTAAGTCCCCGTTGAACCAGGTCGGAGTCGGTACCGGTATGGGTGGTAGTCATGGCGCAAGTAGCGCCATGACTACCACCATACTCGGAATGAGGCCCACAGACTCAGCATACCTTATCCTCTGCCCTGTCAATTTTGAAGTTCCTTGCTGGAAGGCAGTTCACAGTGTTTTGTTTATACATTCGGCCTCATCACAAGTTGGGCAGCATCCTGGCAGTAAATCCACTGGGATATCGCCCAATGCATTAGCGTTACTGCAACTTGGTACAGCACTATTAGCGCTGGATCCCAAGTTGCTGTACCGCAGTAAATCCCCATTCATTTTGAGTCCGTGGGACTTTATGGGGCATTTTTTCGGCACAATTACCACAGCGGTAATTGTGCCATGGTAATTGTGTCGAAAATGGCCATAATGTTGGGGCATTCACCTCCATCTCAAAGCTGGAGGTGAATGCTCCGAGGTCTGGCCAAACTCGGGATTGGCTGGAGCGGTAATACGGCAGTAATAGTGCTACTGCCACGTTTTAACTTCTCCGCACAACCCATGATGAGACCCATTGTTGCAAGCACTGCGCATAACGGTTAATGGGCTAGTCAATTTCCCAAGCTCGCACTTCTTCAGAGGGATACTGAATTAAGTTTCTTGAATTATTTACCTTGGGTGCCACTAATTAAGTTTATGGACTTTGCATATTTCCTTGGGAGCCACGACTTTAATCATAGAAATTGAATTTTTCTTACCTTTTTACCACTGATTCATCATCAGCTGAAGTCAATATTCTTGGTTTAAACCTGCAACAGAGGCAAAAGACATTGGGTTCCATACAGTGAGAGCCCCCTGCAAGGATACGCAAACGAGCCCTTAGTACAGAGCTATTACCAAAGGAAAATGAAGCAAGGTACTGATAGAAAGCATTAGTAGCAGCAATAAGAGTAATGAAACTAACACTGAAATGATACTGCTGTAGCAGTGGCACTACTGAAAGTGCCAATACATGAAAAATAGTCAAGGAAGACAAGGCAGAGACAATAGGGGGAAATGAAGAGAGCGAAAGATGGAAGAGCGAGTTCAGATGAGAGGAGTTGTCCTATTTTCAAGACGTGTAACCTCTCTGCTTCCGGCTATAAAAAGCGACCTCAACCTATATTGGTTCTGATTTCCATCCTAGCCAAGGGGTGATGAACTCTCTCAAGGGCCGCAAATACATTGATTGAATATGGTTTTATCTGAGAGCATATCCCAGAAAAATGCACTGGGGCCAGTAAGGGTCCCTGTTGATTTATTTAAAAATGAACCACTCACCTGGGGCCCGGTAGTTGTTTACCCCTTTAATGCTATAACAAAGGGAGCCACAGTACCGAAATCCTGGAAAAGAGCCCAAATTGTATGGCTCTATAAAAAGGGAGGTCGGAAAGAGCCAATCAACTATCGACCCATTTCTCTTTTAGATTCGGTTGGGAACATTCATGAAAAGATACTATTAGGTCATCTTAATAACTTGTCCAAGATAACTGCTTGATTAATCACTTACAGGCTGGGTTTCAGATGGTATCAGTGCTGTAGACGAGGGCTTCAGAAGTTTTCTTCTTATACAGAAATATGTATTCTGAGAAGGGTTATATAATGTTCTGTTTGTAGATCTTCGTGATGCACTTGACGCAGTCCTGCAGGTCAAGCTCTGGAAAACCCTACGGTAGATGGCTATACGGTTCCATTAGTTAAGTCCCTTTTGGCATTGTAAACGAACAATGATGGCATTGAGAGATGGAGCTTGCGGGAAGTGTGGCAGAACCTTTTCAGGTTTAGAACAGTATGCGGCAGGGCTGTGTTTTAGCCCCAGTTTCTTTTGCTTATTCATCAATGGTGTTAATGATTCTGTATTATCTCTTCCAACAGATGCCCCAATGATAGCAACTGACAAATGTCCATTATTATTATTTCCAACAGATGCCCCCATGATAGCAACTGACAAATGTCCATTATTATTAATTGCTAATGATGCAGCATCAGTATCGCTACCTACAACTGGCCTGAAACAGCAACTAAATGTATTTCTCATCTTTTGTAAGAACATTGGTTTAGTAATTAATTAGACAAAAACTAAAGCAGTGGATTTCAGACCAGCTTCAGAAAAAGCGATTTAAACTTTCCTTACTGCCTTTGAACAAGTCAATAGCTGTGATAATTTAGCAATTAGATTAACTGACTCTGTTAAATGGTTCTCTGTGACAAATCGTGGGATTCTGTCAATTCTCCCCTGGGGGCAGCCTTTCCCTGTGAGCCTGCTGCGCAATAACCTCCCTAGGGGAAGAGGCAAGCAGGACCTCACTGGGAGAGACTCTAAGGACAAGGACTCCCATTCTCATGAGCGACTCTCTAAGCAACATAGCCCTAACCGGTCTTCAAAAACAACCAATGACAGAAAACATGAAGAGTAACCTATGACGAGGCATTTATATGGTGCTGAGATGAAGAAAACAATAGGAAATATACAGAGTGCAAATAAAACAGTGAAGAAGGACCTTGACACTATGCCAGGGAAGTCCACGGTAGAGTCATAAATCCTGGAGCTGGAGATCTTGGTGAGGAGAGAACCCGCAAGTTTCAAATCAGCTGGGAGAGAGAAGCTTAGAGAAACCTGGACGTGTGGCTTCAATGGTGGAAAGAAGCCAGAGTGCAGCTTCTAATGTGCGGTGCTGGAGGAGTGATGAGACGCGAGAGAATGAGGTCGATGCAAGGTATCCTGAGACAGAGCGAGTAAGAAGTGGTGGCGTGACCATATCACGGTGGACCTGGGAGTCCATAAGCAACACCAAACCATTTCTAGAAGGGAGTCACGGAGCGAGCCGATAGAAGGAAGAATGAAGGAGAGAGAATCCAACCTGACATCTGAGGAAGAGGGTCTGCCCACCAGAATTCCCAGTGATATTACCTCTGAGCAATACAGATAACAGAGATAACGGGAGACCGGGGAGGGGGACCAAAGATAACAACTGGAACGTACATACTCGTCCCAGTTGAAAGTGTTAGGGAGAATTCTCCAAAATGACTAATTTCCCTTACCTACTGAGTCCCTCAGCAGCTTTGCTGGATTTCTAGGATTTAATTTTTTCACCTGGTAAGAGTGTGAGCCTTTTTTGCCACTCTTACATGTGTTTTTCTGTGTGTGTTTAACATTTTTGTGTTCATAGACTGAGGAGCCTCACATACTCAATAGGTATCATCTTTTTACCTTCATTGCAGTGTCACAGGGTTGTCTTTTTCAGACTTCCCACTTAAAACTCAATTTTCTGGGACTGACTACTGTCTCCCAGAACATGTAAAGTTGCCATTGACTTTATTAGTCTCTTTGAATTCACAGACCCAGTACAACCTATCTTACATAGAGTTCTGGAAAGGGTTAATAGTTATCCCTTTTTGTCTGTTTCTCATGGAACATTATTTTGTTCCCTTTTCATTAAGATTTGGCTGGTGGCAGTGGCAACTACCCTATTTTTCCTACCGCAGTTATTTTAAATAGCCTCTGTATTGTTTTAGGCTTTCTTAGTAGCCTCGAACTTAAACCAAGCTGGACCATATTTACTTTTCTTTGGTTTTGGCTGGGTTTATTCCCGATTTCTTTTGGTAAAAGTCTTTCTCGTGTTTTACTCTGTGCACCAAACCAGGTTTGTTTCCTTTGTTCACCGTCCTTTGGAGGGCTTCTGCACAGAAGCCCTCATTAGGGGCCTGAATGTCTGAGGGGGACAGGATGTGAGGGAGGGGTTTGTGACTTCCTGCACAGGGTCTCCTTGGAGACCCATGTCGCACTCTGTGTGATTGGCTGTGGTGACTCTCCCGCAGGGACAGCCACCCTGCTGTATGATTGACAGCCAGGCTGTGTGAATGGGGAAAACTGCATTAAAAGCAGGTCTCTGGTACAGAGAAGGCAGAGTCGCCACTGGATCGATACAACCGAAGAGAAGCTGACAGAAGAGGACCTCTACCATGACTGAACCTCCCGGTGAAGCCTTGATGCAGGTCAGAATCTCCAAACTTCGACGACAGGGAAGATCTGCAAGGAATCTTCTCCCCTTGATCTGCTGGGAACACCCAGTTTGCCAAACTGCAAGCCAGGCCTCCATCTTCTGCTCGAATTTGCTGTGCACAGCTACAGTGAACCGGATAGCCAGGAGGATCGCAACCTGCTTGGGTTTTAAGGAGCCTTCTTCTCCATTTAAGGTACTGTTCAAATCTGGTCATTCGTTTCGTCCGACCGCGGTAAAAGTGCTTGAAACCTTTTGCCAATCCGAGGGCTTGTCCTTCTCTATTCTTTAAAGTAACTTTTCGTCCGACCAACTTCATTCTGAACTCTTGGCAAAGACTTAACCGCGAACTACTCTGAACTGTGTGATCCTCTGCAAAGACTTTGGTCCATTGACTTTGGCCCAGGTCTCTTGATTTGATTTCGTCACTGTAGTCACTTTTTCTAGATTGCCCTGCTTACTTACTTGTTGGTGCTGCTCAACTTTTTGTCTAACTTTGTCTTTCCCTCCCTCTTAAATTACCGGAGTGCCATTTTGCTCACACTTCATTTTGAGCTTAACTTGTCCAGAATCTACTGGGTGTGGTGTGGTGTATTAAGATTGTGATTTTTCAGCTGCTTGATAATAGTGAAATGTTTTATAACTGATGTGTAAATAAATGTATATTCTTTTACTCAGAAACCTTGGGTCATTGTTTGTTTGAACCATAGTAATTGCTGTCCTTTGTGTAACTATTGATACTGCTCACTTTACTCTTGAGATAAGTCTGGCTGCTCAGCCATCGCTAGCACTTTACTGTGTAGTACAGGCTTGTACCAAAGGTGAATTTGTACTGTCACTTGTAGTCTTAATTCTGTGTGGTGTTCCCAAAGGGTACTGCATATGATTCTGCATAATAGAGAGGAAGTCTCAAGAATATATGAGGGTGAAAATCATTATTGGAATGGAAATATTTGTTCCAATCAAGATAAACTGGCAAGAGTACCTGAGGAGGGTGAGAATCATAACTGGAACATTCGCACTCGTCCCAGTCAAAACCAAGTGTCAAGAGTATGCGAGGAGAGTGAGAATCATAACTGGAATGCTCATACTCCCAGTCAAGATTTATTATTGAAAGTGAACAAAAAACAAGAGAATCGTTATTTGAATCTGCAAACTCGTCCCAGTCAAGAAAAAGGGTGGACTTTGAGTAAAGAGAAAATCTTATGTTTGATAAAAGAGAAAGGAACAGAGAGAATACATGAGGCGAATGTGAATCATTACTGGAACACTCATCTTCATTCCTGTCTAGATGTAATATTGAGAGAGAACAAAAGACAGCAGAATCATAATTTGAAACTGCAAACGCGTCCCAGTTGAGATAAAGAGTGGACGTTGAGTAAATAGAATATCTTAAGTGTTATTAAAGAGAAAGGAGCAGAATTGTCCCATGGGAGGAAAGGGATAATCCCAAATAGGAACAAATAAGTAAAGAACTGAAAGGAAAGAAAGAACTGTGGAGACCTTGAAGAACACAATATCTGAACTGTGTGATTTGATGAAAGCAGTTACTAAGAACTACCTATGAACTACCTATGAATACTTTATTGAACTGAACTTGGTGAGAAACCAGCTCAAGGGAGAAGGGAGTCATTCTCTGGTGCCTTAGTTGTTCTTATAGTCATGACTGTACTCTCTGAGAGCCCAGTGGACCCACCAGCCTGCAAGCAGCATGATGAGTGGCTGCAGGCCACAACAAATTGCAGCACTCTACAAAGGCCTGGCTCTAAGGCCCCTGTATCTCCCTGTCTACCCCGGGATGCCCACACCCGCTCCCTGGATCTTGTCCCATGCTTTTGGCCATACATTGTACCTACTACAAGAAATCCACAGTTCATCCCGAGGCTCTGAAACACCCAACTGGCCACAGGTAAGAAGCACCCCTACCACGCCTACTTCACCTCTGCCTTCGGCAACCCCTTCCCCAGCTACACCTACAAACCTATGCCACTCTCATCCACTGTCCATCTCCCGCACCACAGAGCTCCACCTTGTGCGCTCTGCTCCCCAAAACCAAAACACCACCCCGTCTTTGTCCACACCCACTTGCACCAGTGCATAATGCACATGACTTTACTTCCCAGAGCCTCCTTGTGTGCTGGGGTCGGATCCATGCCCCTGCTACCTCATGCTGACCAACACAGCACCCCAACCAACACGGATCCAGCTCAAGAACGCCCAACCCTGCAGCACAGCCTGTTACCCCATTCATCTGGCCCCAGTCTATCAGTCTTTGATGATGTTCGCAACTTAGGAGACCTTAACATTCGCTTCACATCTACGGTGCCTCCTCTACCACCCATTGGCACACCAACCATTATTCTAATTGTGTTGCTCCTGAAAAATATAATTCTCCAGTATATTGTGCTGTTGCTCAAAAATGTGTAGCCCGCACTAGCCCTTACACAACTCCCTTGCCTCCCGCTGGTGCACCCTCCATTACTCAGATTAATTGTGTTACTCCTGAAAAATGTATTGCTCCAGTATATTGTGCTGTTGCTCAAAAATGTATAGATGCACTAGTGCCTGTGCAACTTCCTTGCCACTGGCTGGCGCACCCTGAATTACTCTAATTAACTGTGTTGCTCCTGAAAATGTGATTCTGCAGTAAATTGTGCTGCTTCACAAAAATGTATGGCCCGCTCTAGCCCCTATGCAACTCCCTCACCGCCTACTAGTGCACCATGCACCGCACCCTCATACTTTGCTGCCTTTGAAATAATGTGATCTTCCGGTCAATTTTGCTACTTCCCAAAAAGATATTGCCTACATGAACCCTCGGCCGCTTGCTGGCGCACCAGGCATTTTCTCTTCCAATTATATTCCTCTCGATAAATATCCTTCTCCTGAAAATTAAATTGCCAGCACCAGACCTACAAGCCCACCAAATATTAACACGGCTAAATGTGCCCACCTGACCTACCCCGCCCTCCCAACACCATCACCACGCCTACGGTGAGAAACCTGTAGTAGACCTCGAGAATCCCTTATTCAGGTGGCCAGGAAGGGCTGGCGCTGTTATAGCCTAACCCTGGGGGCGGATGAGCAAGGGAGGATCACCTGGGTAGGGGAACCCGGGGTTGTGCTTGGAGGAATACCCTAGTTGAGAAATGGTATCATACCGGGGATGAAGGAGAGGAGAAAACATACCTGAGGCCTTTGCAGGCTGTAGCACATTCGCCCCCCCTTCCTCCCGTTGAATCTATCTCACCCAGAAACCATCTCTCCCAGGACCCATGTTACCCTGTTCCCTACCTGAACACTCCCGAACATTCTTTTCCCCATGCCTCTGGTTAATGCTTTCCCGAACACCCAGTCTACTCAGATGAAACTGCCGTTTCCACAATTCCCCTTGTTTGTTTCAGGATAATTTTTCCACTCATTCTTCTTCACGTCCCCTTGATTATTCTTTCTAGAACACCCAATCTACCTTGACAAAACCATACTAATCCCGTCACTCTGATTATCATTGCCTGCATTCCAAACCTGCTCAGACAAAACACTATCGTTCCCAAAAACCCCCTGTTTATTTTCAGACAATAATCCTGGTTACTCCACAGACGCTACAAATCTCACCCTTCCGAACAGACCCAAACCCCTAGCAAGAGAACTATAATCCCATACAACACCTCCTCCTCTGTATACCCCGTAGGATATTCAAACACTCTAACCTCTCCCCTTTCCGACATGAACACCTTCGAACAAAACACAAAAGACAACATACTCTTTTGAAAACTGTTCACCCGACATTTCCCAACCTAAGGGTCAGGCAAAGTCAGGCAATTGGCCAAAATCACACACACCAGACAGCCCTTTCCCTTCCCCCCCAGGGATAAAAGGTGGCGCACAAAATCACAGGACGAGCAAGGCAGACCACACAACGTGAGAGCTAAATCAGCACGGAAGTTCAAGAGGAGGAGAAAGATGGAGCAGACCGAGAGGGTGACAGGGAGAGAAGCGACCTGCTCTTTGCAACCAAGGCCCATGAATCCTCCACAGAAGGAATCATAAGACTGCAAACAATAGCCAGCTTGTGTTGCAGCAGATGTCTACGGTACATAAGACCTTCCTCCGCTGATAGCCAAGCTGGGGAAAGACGCTGGTCTCGGTGGTACCGACCTTGACTCCAAGGATAAAGAAAGGCAAGCCGTTCATCATAGCCGGTGAGTGGAGGGGAGAATCAATAAGAAACCGAACTGTGTTGAACGAAATGTATACAACGGCTAAGTTGAACTTTGAAAGGCTTAAAGAAACAATTCAGGAACAAGGGGGAAAACCAGCAACAGAGGAGGCCGGCACCACATGGGTGCTCAGGCAGGAAACTCTGGCCGATTACTCAATGGTAGAAACTACCGGAACCAGAAGCCCTTGGGAAGAGGCAGAAAGAGGTCAAAGTGATCATACAGGGTCTTTTAAAATCCTCTGTACCGTCGAAAGTCTTTGACCTACAGATAATTGCGACACTCTCCAATGCGCACAGCCCCAGCTCTGATACTCCACCCCTACTCAGTCTCTGTACCAGGTTGCCTAACCTACACACCACATATCCTACCTGCACAGGCACTGCTAAATCCCGCTCAATGACTCTCAGACTCAGAGCCAGATTATCAATCCCGAATACCACCGCTCTTGCCTACACAGGCACCGCTAGACTCTAGCACCTTAGATCCCCAAACCACGCAGCCACCCATACCACCCTCATACCCCTGAACATCAGGCACACCCCAATGCGCAAAACTCGCCTGCCACAACCAAGCCCCTGGCATGTGCCCTCATAAATACTCCATCTGTGCCCGCGCACTTGACATTCATGACCTCCTTCTAAAAAACGACCTTGACAAGCTTGCCATCACAGAAACCTGGCTGCATGAAGCAGCGGGCCCCAGCTTACCACTTGCCCTCCCCCTGGATTACTCCATCCTCTGTTCTGATAGGGTAGGGAGCCATAGCGGAGGAGTTGCCATCATCTCCAAAACCTCCCTCCCTATCAGAATCCTTCCCCTGCCTCCCCTACCATGTCACAAAATCCTGTTAGCAAAAATTGAATCAGGCACACAAATCACTAAAACAAAAAACATCCTGCTCCTCTACCTCCAGCCTAACAGCATCGGCTCCCCTGATGCCAACTTACCCGTCCTCATCGCCCCCCTCCTGAAGCCTAGCACAAAATTGCTACTTCTGGGTGATTTTAACCTCGGGTTCAAGGACCACACAGATCAGAAGGCCTCCTCCCTCACCACGGCTCTCCAGGCGATGAACTTCATGCAAGCCATCTGCACCCCCGCTCATGCCAAAGGTTGGACTGTTGACTGGCTCCTTCCCCTTAACGTCCCTATTCAAGTTACTGTCATTAACCCAGTACCCTTGACTGACCACTTTGCGATTATATGCACCATGTCCCTTGCGCCCTCCTCAACCAAACTACAACCCTCCCTCCTATCACTGCCAGACACACCAAAAAAATGAACCAAGGAATTACTAGAGCCAACCATCCTGTCCTCCTTCGACTCTTGGCCAGACACCAACAACCATGAAACCCTTCTTACAGCTTACATTTCCACCCTCCTCCACGCCCCGGATCTTCACACACCCCTCAAATTGAATACCCATAAAAGAGACCACCACCATAATTGTTTCACAGAGTAACCCCCCGTAAATCAAAATGCTCCAAAGAACACATCTGGAGAAAAAGTCCCACCCCCACCAACAAAGAAGCCTTCAGCATCAACGCTAGCTCCTACAAATCGGTGATCATTAACACTAAGGCCAGCATTTATAATACCTGCATAGCTGAGGCAAGGTCCAACACTAGAGAGCTCTTCAAAATTCATAAAAAGCTTGAAACACCAGTCCCACCTATCACAACTTTTCCCAAAGACAAAGCCTGGTGCTCCCTGGTTCAATCTTCCCTAGAAAATAAAATCCTCAACCTTAGGGACAGAACTATACCCAGGAAATCGCACAGCCCCAATTCCAACACAGATATCTCCACTCCCACCACATCCAACTCCCTTCCAATTCTCCCTTGTCTCCCTGACAGACACGTACTCTACGATTCAATGCCTCAAAGCATCCAATTGCACAAGTGACATCTGCCCCGCCCATCTCATCAAGCTCTGTGCCGAACCCCTGGCGTCTACCATTGCAAAATGTGTCATTGCCTCCTTCAGCTCCTGTACTGTACCCAGATCCATAAAAGAAGTCTGGGTCACACCACTACTGAAAAACCCTCCCTCAACCCCACCTTTCCCACCAAATACCACCCCATCATGACAGTTAACTTTGTCCTGAAAATGCTTGACCGCACTGCTTACCTGCAACACCAAATCTACTTACAAACCAACTTCCTACTCAGCATGCACCAGACCCAGGCATAGCACTGAATCTGCCCTCTTGGATCTTAAGATCCAACTTGACCACATCCGTGACAATGGAGACCTCACCATCCTCCTGTTATTAGAACTCTCAGTGGCCTTCGACCTCGTTGACCATGATATCCTCTGCCACCGCCTCACCACCACCTTCAACGTCTACCCCAAAGCTGCTAATTGGATAAAGTCCTTTCTGAGCGATCGAACCTCAAGGGTCTTCACCGGAGCTGAAGCTGCCGATCCCATCCCAGTCTCCTATGGCATCCCAAAAGGGCCCTGCCTTTCCACCACACTGAACAATTTGTACACTAAGCCCTTTTTGATCACCTGGATAACCTGTACATACCCTACACTAACTTTGCGGATGACACGCAGATCCTCCTCAAACTCACAGGGATGTATGAGCTTGATTGTGCCAACATCAATCATATATACAGCATCATTCAGGTATGGATGGCCAACCACCATCACTGCCTGAATGACGATAAAACGGAAATGCTTATTGCCGGCTATCCTCACCGCCGGAAACACCTGGACCCTTCCTTCACATCCTTTCTGATTGACGGGAACAGCATCCCAGTCTCTCTGCATGTCAAAACATTATGCATCCACCCTGATGCCCAACTCAACATGAACAAAGATATGTAGGCTGTTGCCTCTTCTGCAGCATACTCAACCAAACTCCACAACCTCTCCAGAAAGTTCCTCACCCCGAACAACTGCCTTACTCTAGCCAGAGCCATCAGCGGTTGCAAATTAGACTATTGCAAAACCATCCTTACAGGGACCTCCTCCAAAAGCCTCAATAAACTACTTCTAATCCAAAACAATGCGATTAGAGCAGTATGGGGCCTCAAGCGTTCAGATCACATATCCCTAATCAGACACAGAGCACACTGTCTTCCTATTAAAGCCTGCATTGAATTCAAAATCCTATGCATCACTCATCGATGCCTCCATAACACCACACCTCCCTACCTCAACCACCTTATCACCAAAAAACCCAACCCTCGCAACCTGCGTTCATCCTCCTCCACCTCCCTAAACACCCCCAGATTCACCAGAAAAAGATCAGGAGGATCAAGCTTCACTGTTATCGCGCCCACACTATGGAACACCCTCCCCCACTCCATCAGAGATGGGCCCACCTACCAGATCTTCCACAAACAAATCAAAACCACTCTCCAACAAATTCACATGAATATTTTGTACCTACTGTGAACCCCTCTTCCATGATCTGTAACCATGTACCTGTCCATGCATTCTTGTGTATGTAATCTAACGCTGTGATGCCTCTGGGTCTTGGGCGGTAACAACAAATAAAATAAATAAATAAATACATAAATAAATGAAATAAAGCAAATGTGTCCGGGGGCAGCACTGCTCACAACAATTTATTCAAATTAACACAAGTAGAGTAATAGCAGTCAATCATAACTTGGAGGTCTTCCTGAACTTTGACAGGGTCCTCTCATATCTTTAGGAATTTTTGGACCATGTTGAATAAATTTAAGGCCTACCCAACATCTTCCACTGTCCACCTACCCCTCTGTATCTGTGGTTGGGGCCTCGTCCTGCCCCCTTCCCTCCCCCACCTTACCTTGCCCCTCCTGTACAAAACAACAAAAAAAACAAAAAAAAATGTAAAATCCAAAAACCCAACAAAAAGGGTTCTTAGGAGCCACTTTTCACAGTTAAAAAATAGAAATAAGAATAACAATCATAGGACCTTTTTCAGTCTGCATAGTCCACAGACCATATGAATATCGGCGGACATCTGGAAGATTCCAGGTGTGGGGTAACAACAATTAACTTGTTTCTCTCAAAAATGCTGGCTCTTAAAAGAACCTTTTTTAAAAGAATGTGTTTTTTTTATATTTGTTTTGGAATATTTGGTTTTAAATACTGAACTAACAAATCTTCTACTGAACTTAATTATTTTTTCTAACTTTCCCAAAAAGTGCTTCTATTTTTTTTCTGCTTTTCCTTTTTGTTTACTTCAACTACTAAAGAAAACCTGAATCCATGTGTTCACAGAAACTGCTTCAATGCATTTTGAACAAAGAAACTGATTGCCAACATTAGACAGATGCAATCCATCTCTTCAAAAAATGTTGACAGTATCAAATTTGATATTTTCATGATCATAAGATGTCATGCCAACATCCCGCAAAAAAGTACTTACAACTTTATACACATTGCACATTGCTTTCTCAATTTTTGGAAGAAATAAATTTGAACGCATCCACATTTGACTCTGAGCCATCCAAGAAAAAATAATTTTCCAATGTGGAAACAGTTCCATCAACTTTCCAAATGTATCCATCAAGGCAAACAGTAATGAAATTCTGGTAACATAGCCCAAAATGTTGCCTCCACAGTGAACTACAAGGATGCCCGGATGATTCAAATTAACCATATTCTCATAAAACGGGAGGAATTCCATCTACTTAATTCCTCGAACTCCATACCATGAAACTTGAAATTCTTCTAATCCAAGATTCTCATATAATCCACACTTCTCAGAATGCACCTTTAGCCAATGGACCCAATAATAGCCCATGATCTAGACACTCTGCTTCCTAAAAGCCATAGCCATAGCTATCCTCAATGCACAACAAAGATAACTCTTGCTACCCAGTCTTCCAGCACACCACATACCACACACCACACCCAGACATCCATGACTGTCTGCGGACTACGCAGTCCCCTTTCCATGCCAGGCATCCTTAAAAGACTCAGATGGCACGTGTGGTGTCCGCAGACTACTGCATTGTCTGTGAACACCATAGCACAGGACAGTCCTTCAACTCTTTTTACTTTTATGTTCGTAACACTCCCTCATTAGCTGCTTTCAAACAGTCACACATCCATCCACCAATTACACCCAAAAACTCCACATGTAACCTTGTCATCTCAGTTCAACACTACAGATATATTCTTTAGCTCTCAGAGTACATGTCTCCTGTTACAGACACATGCATCAAAAACTATTGTAAAACTCCCAGAGATGTCAAATCTTTTACACATGTATATATAAAGGGTTCCTGACACTTACACTGTAATAAGCTTCTCAATAAGCATATTTTCTTTTTTAACCACTCTATCAAATGCCATTTATTGCAGCATTCAGTACCTGCTCAAATCAAGTGCTAGTTACTTGCAATGTTCAATCACTATGTGATGCTAAAAGAAAATATTAGAATGAAAACTTTACCAACCATAGACTCCTGCCCAGTGCGCAGCAATGCTGGACTGTGAGGACATTCATTAGCCTGAATTTCAGGAACTGCTGCAAAAGCACCTTCCACCACATAAAAATATTAGCAATACACAATTATGCTATACAAAATCTTGTGCAAAGACTGTACTATGCAAAAAGTCCTGCTCTAGAACTCCAGCATTTAAATAACATTCTCCTACATGGCATGGAACAGGCAAAGAACTCCTATGAGAAATAGAGTACATCCAAAGTAAATATTTTGGAACCGAAGTTGACTTACAAAATTCAGTAACTTCACAAAACAGTAGTGAAAGCCTCACAAACACCAACCTCCTAACAAACACATACAAAAAAGAAATAGCTAAGTTTTAAAACACATCTGCTGAAATACCAGAACAAGTATGTGTCTGTTGTCGCAGAACCTTTTTTACAAAGAGCACAAACATAGTAGAAATGGCCTACATCACTATGTGATGCTAAAAGACAATATTAGAATGAAAACTTTACTAACCAGTTGCGCTGCGACACTGGACTGTGAGGACATTCATTAGCCTGCATTTCAGGAACTACTTGCAAAAGCACCTTTCACCACATCAAAATATTAGCAATACAAGATTCTGCTATACAAAATCTTGTGCAAAGACTGTACTAGGCAAAAAGTCCTGCTCTAGAACTCCAACATTTAAATAACATTCTCCTACATGGAACAGGCAAAGAACTCCTACGAGAAATAGACAACATCCAAAGTAAATGTTTTGGAACTGAAGTTGACTTACAAAATTCAGTAACTTCACAAAACAGTAGTGAAAGCCTAACAAACACCAACCTCCTAACAAACACATACAAAAAAGAAATAGCTAAGTTTTAAAACACATCTGCTGAAATACCAGAACAAGTATGTGTCTGTTGTCGCAGAACCTTTTTTACAAAGAGTACAAAAATAGTAGAAATGGCCTACAAAATAAAGGACAATGAGGAATCCCAATAGTCCCAATTAGCTTCATTTCTAACAACAGAAAATGGATACAAAATAACTGACCCCTAAATAGTTTGAACATACTGCAATACAAAGCTTGACAATAACCAAATGCCATCACGTGCTATCAATAATAACTTAGAAATGTTACCACTTCCAAAGGCTCTACAACCACTTAGCTTGTATGAGAGCATTATAATCCAAACAGTACACCCATTTCAAGCTATAATACACCTTTAACCAAAAACAGACAAATTGCCTCCATCTGAGTTACTAAATGGCATTTGGGGCAAAGTAGTTTGCCATTAGATCTTAAAGAAAATGTAGAAACTCTAGGAGTACAACTGACAATAGATCAATCTTTGATTGTACTAGTTAATGGTGTACTAAAAAAAGAACAAAAATGTGGCAACAACTATTCGACTTAAACAAAGTTAGACAAGTCCTACAATATCTCAAAGAAAACAGTGACACATACTACACAACAGAAGTACTGCTTTAGAAAACATGTGAGACATAACCCAAAACAATGTCACACCAGATGAGACAGTTGGCAAATATTCAGTTTCAACTTGTGAAGGAAGCCTAGTAGAACTTACAAAACCAAGCCTAATTAATCATATACAGTTATCATTTGAATCTGGGCAACATAGAGAACGTTATTACATGGCCCTACTGCAATGTTTTAAACCTTGGAGAAATTGAGAAGAATTATTAAGTGACCATATCTCATTTGAAGCTGCATTCAAAGCAAATTAAATAGTATAGCAAATGTCAATTTCAAACAACAACCTTTCTTCTGTTGTAACAGCTCCCACAAGTTTAGCTGCCTACTACATTGCAGGTCTAACTTTACACCGACTACTGCTCCACTCAGTAGAATACCAAAACAAATTAGAATACTACAAATTATCAGCAGAAGTTGCTTGCAGAATTCTGAAACAAAAGAAAGTGTGCCTGATAGAAGAAATAAGCATAGTTTCCAACCTCATGTTGGCTTTAATTCCTCTCAGAACGCAAGAAGTCCTAAAAACCGACTACAAAGAACTGTTTGGACGAAAACACATTACTGTTTTCGTAGACCTCCTACAGTTAACACCAGTAAAGGGTCAACCTATTTTCAAAACATTAGGACACAAACAATGCCGTAACACACCCTGCAGCATTGAAAAGGTAAATCTCTGGCAACATTTGTGCTACTGAGAACTAACTCAAAACATGCATCAGTATGCAGATCTCGCCTATGCTAAATATTTTAAAAGCATTAGAACTGGTCTCCTTACTAAAGATTCAAAATCCATCTTAAATACTAGACTAATCCATGATCTATATGGACAAAACACATCTGCTTCTGATGTCATGGAACAATGAATTCAACAAAATATAAAATGCATGTCCTTAATGCCAACCCTTGCAAGTTGTAGTCAATTCAACGATACAATGTTAAAAAAAGAAATGCAACCCATAGTGCATATCAACTCCACAGACAAACTAGAAGTACACAGCATACCACTCCCTATGAGCATGACTGAATAGGTTAGAAAAATGTATCTCCAACAAAGCTGGATTCGAAAAAGAATTAACCCTGTTTCTAAACTGCACAGTAATTCTAAAATGTCACCTTGACGTAGAGCAAGGTTTAGTCAACGGACTAGTTGTACAGCTGTTGGTTTCCAAACATATCCACATGACAATAACATTCAGTTTTTCAACATCCACTTTGACAAACTTGCAGAAGTTAAAATAGGCTGCACATAGCACGTTTCCTTCTTTTCATAGACATGTACGTACACAGAGAACAATTCTCTCTATCTCTGGCCTATGCTGTCACTTTTTACAAATCACATGGTCTAACCGTAGATCACGCATTGATTGACATTGGCAGCACAGTCTTCAAAGAAGGTATTATTTATGTAGCACTTTCACGTCTGCGTGCACTCAATGGTCTATTCCTAGTTTACCTTGATGCTAACAAAGTCAACACTGACATTCCTTGCATCCTAGAATACAACAGGCTATGTGCACTGTACACCCCCATCAAGGTATGTACCCTGTACCTCGAAAAATAAAACCTTCAGAAAGACAAATAATACAAACAGAACCTATAGCAGATCTCACAACAATACTGCTAAATAAACAAAGAACAACAGAAGATAAAGAGACACATGTCACTGCTAAAAAAAACAACTGCAGGCCTAACAAAGGATACAGAGTCATAACTCTCTGGTCCATTAAAATTCATCAGCACAACTGGAGTAAAATGCTATGCAAATGTAGCAATCAATCTTCTCTTCCAATTGCCACCAATTGTTCACAACTATTACTTGAAGGGCTCGGACCAGTTTTTTATGCAAATGCTCGTCCTTCATAAAAATTCCACAAGTAATACGGACAACACTTACATTGTCTCAGGTATAAGGCAAGAATTGGACTACTTTACATGAATTGTAAAATTCACCATGAACACATAGGAAGATCCATAAGAATTTCTAATGTACTTACTAAAAGTACTAGAAACCAAAAACATTCATACACGTGGAAACATACATGCAATCTCTGCAACCATGTTTCACATGAGCACATCCCCAATGACAGATTTGTGTATGTATTGTAAGGAAGTGATGGTGACGACAGTAAAGAAAGACACAAGTGATCACAGTTCAAGGTTGTTTATTAAACTGTAAGTGCATGGTGGAAAAATGCCTTACCTAAACCTAAATCTAAGATGGAAGCAAGCATCTACCATCAAATGAAAAATAAGGCAGTCCTTGTGGCGTCTTGTCAAAGTAAAAAGCTGATACTAAGAAAAGCCTATTGCCAATTCCTTTTAACTAATTACAGAAAGAGTGTGGGATAGGGTATTCAAAATAAGGGAGAACGTGTTCACAAAGAATAAGTCAGGATGTGATTGCCTCAAGGTCTCCCATCACCATGTTTTTAGCATTGGACAAGGTGGAACTTTGGAGCACAGCACACGCTCAAGCCTTCTAAACACGAGCTAACAGTTCCATCTCAGCTATTAGGTTCTTCAATGGTTAAGTCTCTTTATGATGAAAAGTCTCTTGCCTTCAAGGCCTGATGCTCTCAACAAACAAACACAAAGTTCTGTTCTACGAACACTTCGGGTGATGGCTTCACCCTAGGTTCACCCTCTTCTCGGCGCTGGCCCCTCAGACGTATTCAATAAATTAGCAAGACAGGTCCTTTCTCAGCAAATTTTGAGTGGTAACTTTCCACCCGTGGTCTCCCTCGGCTGGGCTCAGATCCCAGAAGAAAAGGGGGTCACTTCCCTTCCCCTTGTCTCGCAATGCCCATGCTTTCACAAATCTTACTGTCTTTTTAAACAGGTTTTCAGCATTTTGCCCCAGGTTGTTGGCTTCCCCCTGCAGGGTTAACTCTCAATGACTTTCGGGTGTCGGCTTCCCTCTGCTGTGGTCACTCTCATGGACATTTGTAGTGCACTGTTCATGTACACCTCTTTGTCGGGTTCACTTAATTTCACGCAATATCTTGGGCTGTCAGCTTCCCTCTGCCGGGCTCACCCTTGCCAGCCTTTACCAACAATTCCTCATGGGACGTCTAGACTCCGCCCCTTTTTATTACCATCCCTCGTCCAGGTTCACTCTTGCTAATTTCCATGAAACACAGTTCATGTGCTAATTTTCAACATGCCGGATTCACTTCCCTTAGCTTTCACAGCTCTGTGTCGGTCAAAGACTTTTGATGGTATAGAGGATTTTTACAGGATGCCTGAATGGCCACTCTGACCATTCTTTGCCTCTTCCCCAAGGCCTTTTGGTTACGGTAGTCTTTACCATTGGGTAATCACCCAGAGTTTCCTCGGTGGGCACCTACATGGTGCCAGACTCCTCTGTATCTGGTTTTCTCCCTCTTTCTTTAATAGCATATTTTTGCTTATCAAAGTTCAATTTAGCCTTTGGCTATTTTTCATTCGCCAGAGTTGGGTTTCTTATCGACACTCCCCTCGTCTTATCGGCTGTTTGTTTGTTTGTTTGTTTTTTATTACTTGTATTGCGCACCAGACCCAAGGGTAACCGGGCGCATTTTATAAGACAACTTACAGTTCAGTTACAGGAAAAACACATGGCAAAGAGAAACAAGAAATATACAGAGAATATATATACACAAAATACACAGCACAGAAACAAGGAATATACAGAGAATATATATACACAAAATACACAGCAGGCAGGAATGCTGGTGTACGTATTTACAGTTCTACATAAGCAGGCAGTAACTGCTGGGCAGTAGGTGTGAGCAAAGTGCAGAAGTGGAGAGAGATGCAGGAAACGTCCAGGCGGGATGGAGGTCTGTTATTTGTCTGCGTCTTTAATCCACCCTGTAAGGTTGTGTCGGAAGGTGAAGTAACGTTGGTTTGTCCGCAGGGTGGGTGGTAGGGAGTTCCAAAGTTGAGCTGCTTTAACCTGGAAGCTACAGCCACCGACTCTGGACAATTTAAATCTTGGTGTTGAAATGTTGTTAGAGTTAACGGATCTGGTGAGTCTTGTTGGTTTTGTTCTGGTGAATCTCGCAGAAAGGTAGCATGGTGCGGCATTGTTTAGGCATTTGTAAACAAGTGAGGCCACTTTTAGCTGGATTTTCTCCTGAGTAGAAAGCCAGTTGTTGGCCCTTCTGAGTTCGGTGATGTGGGTTCTCCTGTCAATGCCTAATGCTGCTCTAAGCGCGTTGTTCTGTAAGATTTGAATTTTTTTGATAACTTCCTTGTTGGCCCCAATATAGAGTGAGTTGCAATAGTCCAACTTAGATAACACGAGTGCTCTCGCAAGTGTGATGCAGCTATTGTTGGACAGGAAGGGTTTGCCTGCTCTTATCAATTTGCAGGTGTAGGCGGTGGAAGAAGCCATCGCGTTCACCTGCTTGTTGAAAGAGAGGGTAGAGTCCAGGTAGAAACCCAGAGTTTTTACAGCGTGAGCGGTTGTGATTTGGTTATTATCTATGTTAAAAGAGGAGTAGTTAGGGCCCAGTTTTTTTAGGGTGGTGGGTGTGCCAGTGATAATGACTTCAGTTTTGTCATCATTCAGGCATAGTCCATGAGTGGCCATCCATGCCTGGATGATGACATACACCCTGTTCACCAAGGCCAAATCCTTATCATAATCACCAGTAAGTGGTAGGAGAATCTGAGTATCACCTGCATAGTTAGTGTAGGTGATACCAAGAAGGTCCAGATCATCGAAAAGGGGCTTCGTGAAGATGTTGTAGAGTGTAGGAGAAACGCAAGATCCCTGGGGCACGCCGCATGTAATGGGGATGGGGTCTGCTGCCGCGGTGGTGGATAAGACTCTCATGGTCCTATTATTGAGGAAGGATTGGATCCAGTCTGTGGCTTCTTCAGAGAAGTGCGCAGCCATGTCCAAATGCCTACAAAGGACCTTATGGTCAACAAGGTCAAATGCAGCTGATAAGTCCAAAAGGAGGAGTAAGGCTGGTTTTCCTTGATCCCTTAGCTCGTCAATTTGTGCTTTTAGATCTAAAAGGGCTGTTTCGGTCCCGTGCTGGGTCGGAAGCCAGACTGCCGTGCTCCTAGCAAGTTGTTAGTTTCAAGGTGTTTCTGAATTTGTGAGTATGCCACTTTATCTATAATTTTTAGGAGGAAGGGCACGGTGGTGATCGGTCGGTAATTAGTGGGTATGGCTGGGTCTAGCGTCTGTTTTTTAAGCAGTGGGAGAACCCAGGATTCTTTTAAGTTGCTCAGTATAGATCCTGTTGTGAAAGAGGCGTTAATGAGTTTGAGATAAAGGGAGCCAGGTCTCTGGCTGCGTCCTTTATCAGTTGGGCTGAACATTGGTCCCCCTGACAGTTTGATGGTTTGAGTGACAGAATGATTTTTTCAGTCTCAATAATAGAGACTTTAGAGAATTTGAAGCGGGGAGTGTCAGTGTTATTTTGGGGGGGGGGGTGGTAGACATTTTAGGCTTTGTATCCAAGCTGAGTGAGGCTTTTTTCTTGGCAATTTTAGATTGGAGAGTTGACACTTTGTTAGCTAGGGCTAGCTGAATATTGGTGCCCCATAGTTTGGGCCTCATTACGACCCAGGCGGTAAGTTACCGCCTGGGTCGTACCCTTACCACCATGGTGTAAACTATGTGTAAACTATGTTTACACCATGGTGGATGGCGGATTTACCGCCCCATTCCAAGGTGAGTGGGGCGGTAAATCCCCATTTCCCATTTACCCTTCCCCATTCCCATTTTTGCCCCATAGGGCATAATGGGAGTGGGGAAGGCGCTAATTACGCCACCGTAAATTACGGTGGCGTAATTAGCACCATGGTCCCTTAGCGCCATGGATTATAACGCCTGCAAAAAGCAGGCGTTAAACTCACCATGGCGCAAAGGGACCTCGGAATCAGGCGTTAAGGGTCAGCGCCGTTTACGGCGCCGTCAACCCCTTAACGCCTGACTCGTAATGAGGCCCTTTGTCTTTGACACAGTTGTCTGGCACTGGGATAGTAGATTCTATTTCCTTTAGGATGATGAAGAGTTCCTTCATGCTAGAGTTGGCTTGGGCTATTATAGTGTTATAGGTTTCACGTTTTGCCGACAATATTTCCTTTTTGTAGAGGGTAGATATATCCCTCAAAGTGCTTTTATTTTCTTCAGAGGGTTGTAGTTTCCATGCAACCTGAGATTGTCTTTTTTTGGTGCGAAGTGTTTTCAAGTGAGGGGTGTACCAGGAGTTGAGGTGGGCTTTAAGTTTACTTTGTCTCATTTTAAGCGGTGCAATTGAGTCCAGTGCAGAGGCCATGCTTTTATTATACTCATTCACTAGAGTTTCGGGGTCCAGGTTGTCTGGTAGTGAATTGAGTGTGGGGAGGATGAGCGGGAGTAGGTTATCTGGGGTGATGTTTTTCTTATTCCTTGTTGGGATGGACGGAGCTGGCTGGGCTAAGGAGGGAGAAGGTCTGTCCGTGTCTAGAACAAATGTTATAAGGTGGCGGTCTGTCCAGATTTGGGGGGAGATCGATAGGAAGGAGGCGTTGCAATTGTGGTCTGCCACCCAATCAAGTATTCTGCCTTTGTTATGGGTAGGGAGAAGTACTCTTTGTGAGAAGCTTAGTTCAGAGAGTAGGTTAACCACTCTGCTAGCATGTGGGTCGTTTTGGTCGTTGAAGCCCAGGTTAATGTCCCCTAGGAGGATGACCTGTGATGAATTTTTTAGGTTGTGGGATAGAGTGGTGGAAATGTCCTCCTCGAAGGTTCCAATAGGGCCTTGGGATCTATAAATCAAGTGGATGGTGAGGGTTTGGGAGTTGTTAATAGCTAATTTGGCTGTTAGGCTTTCACAGGATTTAGTGTCATTAGCTGGGACTATCCTGGTAGGTAAGTTGGATTTGACAATAGGGCTATGCCTCCTCCACAGGCTTCATTTCTGTCTGATCTAAGGATGGTGTAGCCATTAGGGATCGCTAACATGATAGCAGGTCCTGCAACGGCGTGGAGCCAGGATTCCGTAATGGCCAGGAAGTCGAGGTTTTCGGTCTGAATGAGATCAGCAATCTCAATGGCATGAGCAATCATGGATCTGGCGTTAATTACAGCACCTTTAAGGTGGGGGGTAGTGGATGGAGGTGTGCGTATCTTTTCTTGGGTCATGGCAGGGGAGTGCATGCGCACATTCTGTGTTTTGAGGTTTGGGTTGTGAGGTTTTTCTGTACTCCTATTAGGTGTGGGCTTGCTACGGTTGGACGAGGTCAACGTGCTAGCGAGAGGTTCATATATTTTGGCAAGTCTGGCTCGGAGTCTGGCATTTCTGGATGTGGTGTTGCACGGTTTGGAATTGATTGAGCAGGGCTGTTGGTGTTCTTCATGTTGGTCATTGTGGCTCGTTAGTGGTTGAGGTTGTGTCATGGTGGGAGAGAGGGCCCAAAATTGAAGGGCAGTGTAATCAATGGCAAGGACTGGAGCGAACCTAAGTTTGTAAACTAGGAATGCTGTTAGTGTGAGAAGGGCTAGTGTGACTCGTAAGGTTTGCATCTTGTGGTGTCTGGTAGGGTGGGCAAATCAAGCTGTAACAGTGCTATGTAGGTCAGCCTATCAGGGTAAAACAAGTGCGCATGGGAGCAAATGCATTAAAAGTGTAATGGGCAGCACCTAGGTTAGCAATGATAATGAGTGACTAAAATACAGTGGGGCAGCACAGAGTTTTAAAGTGAGCAATTAGACTAAAATGTAGTGGGACTGCACGTGGGAACGCTTGACTCAAGAAGCAATAGGCAGCACATATTTCAGTGTAAGCAATAGACTAAAATGCTATGAGACCAGTGGTCGAAGTGAGCGGGAGCGGTCGGGAGCGGTGCTCCTCTACTTTTTTAAATTATGTTTTACAGCTCCTATACTTTTATTTTAAAAAGAAACCGTTCCGGAATGGTTTCGTTTTAAAATAAAAGTGTAGGAAGACGTTGCAGCTTGCACTTTTAGTGCACTGCACTGAACGTTCCCTAAAACAGGAGGTGCAATAGTTTGGGGATTTGGATTGTGTGTGGGAGGGCGTGTGGTGATGTGGTTTGTGGGGAGTGGGTGCAGGCCAGCAGGGAACATAGCTCCACTACTTCTTTTTGTACACTTCGACCACTGAATGAGACTGCACGTAGGAACACTTGGCTCAAAAATCAATAGGCAGCACATATTACAGTGTGAGCAGTGGACTAAGATGCAGTGGGACTGCACATGGGAGCGCTTGATTAAAAAAATCAGTAGGATGGTATAAAGTAGTTGACTCAGGTGCAAAAGGGTGCCATCTAGGTTCAATGTATGAGCAGTTGACTCAAATACAGTGGGATGACATCTAGATTCGGGATTAAAGCAGATGACTCAAAGGCAAGGGGGTGACGTCTAGATACAACCTAAAAGCAATTGAGGATAAAGGCAATTGCCTAAGGGGCCACCTAGGCCTAAGCACAATTGACACAACCAGACAAAAGTGCAGTCAAGTGGTCACCTAATCAATGCATGGCAATAGAGTATATCAGGCAACAAGATATCTAGACAGTATCAATAAATGGGACATTGCAACTAAAGCGTCTAGGTCAACACACAGTAATGTAGCTATAAGGTTCAAATGACAAGGCACAGAGAGCAGAGTGACATACGATCACGGTAGGGTAACTACCCAGTTGGATAGCATGTTAGTAAATATACGTGACCGGTGGCTAGCACACAGTTTGCAGGAGTTGTAATTTGTCCATATTTGTTTCTACAGCGGCTTGTGCATAGAAGCAGAACGGTGCATGAAGTGATCGTGGGTAGCGTAGTGTTCTGAAAAGTGCTCAAACAATAACAGTGACAGAGGTGGGGGGGAGGCGGGCACCGCGGTGGTGAAGCCGCACGTGTTAAATGTGTGCTAAAATTTCGAGCACAGTTTTGATGAATAGTTGATTGCGCGTGTAAGTCAAAGGTATGGGTTTTACCAGGATGAGATGTTCAGGGGTATAGGGACCCAGGAGGGATTCTCAAGTTGTTAGGGCAGCGTTCCTGGCCCAGGCTCAAACGGCTCACGACAGGCTCAGGACAGGGGTTGCGGTGTTGGGTAGCCTTAGTGGGTGGGCCGGCGTTCGCCTGCCGGCAAAGGTAATTGGCTGAAGTAGTTTTGGTGGGCCAATCACGGCGAGTACAGCCTACAGAGGCTGAGATTTCAGAATCAAAAATTACGGGCGGCCATCTTTGAGTAGCATCAGCCTCATGGGAGCTAATGGAGGCAGAGATGCATATGCGAATTTCGAAGGCATCAGAAGTAAACTTTAAATCACGCTGACTCAATGCATCTTACAGCGAATTATCAGGTGCAATGCAGATTTCAAATCTGCTCGAGGCAGAAAATGCAGATAATGTCCCATGAAGGTGCAGCGGCCTGGGCAAATTGGGAATACATCCCTGGCCTCCCCTGAAGTGGGTGGCACTGCTCCAGCAGTGGCATGAGGACCAGCACCTCCGAAGTCGAGTTGCAGTGAATGAAGGGGCACAGGCTCAGGACAGGGGTTGCCTTGTTGGGTAGCCTTAGTGGGTGGGCCGGCGTTCGCCTGTGATGAACTGCTTGGCTTTCTGATGTCTTGGACTCAGGTTTGTACTAGAGAGACCAGCGTCTCTCTCCGGCTTGATAATCAGGGGAGGAGGGTCTCGCTTACCAGGCACATCTTTTGCAATACATGTTGGCTATTGTTTGCGGGCTTATCATTCTCTCTGCAGTGGTTTCACAGGCCTTGGTCAGAAAGGGCATGGTTGACTGTCTCCTTGTCTCCCTCTCGGACTGCGCCGTCTTTCTCCTCCTCTTGAACTCCTGTGTTGAGTGAGCTCTTACATTGTGTGGTCTGCCTTGCTCACCCTGCTGTTGTGCTCAACCTTGTATCCTTGTGGAGAAGGGAAAGGGCTATCTGGTGTGTGTGATTCTGGTCAATTGCCTGATTTTGCCCGACCCTGGTATTGGGACTCATCAGGTAAACGCCTCTAGAGTTAGTCTAGTGTCTTTCGTGTTGGCTGAAGGTTTTCGTGTGGAGAAAGGGGGGGTAGCGTTTTGGAATATCCTGCGTGGTAGGATGGGGAAAAGGTGTCAAAAAAAGGGGGATACCGTGTCTCGTCATGGTGGCAACAAGTAAGACAGACACAAGTGATCACAGTTCAAGGGTGTTTATTGAACAATGAATGCTGTATGCAGGTTGGAAAAACGCCTAATCTAAACCTATATCTAAAATGGGGGCCAGCGCTGGCCATCAAGTGAAAAATAAGGCTGTCCTAGTGGCGTTGTGTCAAACGTAAAAGGGCCTATACTAAGAACCTATTGCCAAACCTCACAACTAATACAAAAAGGGGTGAGGGATAGTTCTCAAGAAAAGAAAGAAGTGTTCTCAAATGATATGTCAGGATGCGATAAGATGGGAGCTTGGAGCACAGTACAGTTTCGGGCGCCTCTAGCACGAAATGACAGTTTCAATTGCAGTTCTCAGGCCTGTCGATAGCTATGTATTGTTTGCTTGAAAGTCTCTTGCCTTCGAGGACCTGACGTATTCAACTAACAAAACAAATACACAGGCTCTTTTCCATAAGCTTTTGGTGACAACTTTCACCCCGGGATTTCTGTTTTCTGGGTGCAGATCCCTACAAAGTCTTTCAATGATATCAAGACCCCGGAAAGCTATGCTTGAGGGCCTCCTTGGTTCCAAAATAAAGTTCCTTTAACAAATGAAAGTTTGTTTCCAATGTTCACTGGGTGATGGGTTCACCCCTGGTTCACCCTCTTCTGGGTGCTGACCCTTCTCAATTGTTTACTAAAGTCTCACGTAGGTTGATGGCTCACCCACTGGGTCCCCATCTTCTGGGTGCTGACCCTTCTTATATATGTCATATCTCATTTCTCAAATTATCTAACAGTTCTTTCCACAATGAACTTTAAGGTGATAGCTACACCCCTGGATCTCATTGGGTCGGGTTCGGACCCCTGTTGACTGTCAGTACTCAGGTGATGGATTCACCCATAGATCTTACTTGGTTGGGGTCGGACCTCTCTTGACTGTCAGTACTTAAGTGATGGCTTCAATCCTCTTTCACAAATCTTAATGTCTTTTTAAACAGATTGAATGGACATTCTTCTGCCGGGTTCACTCGTGTCAACTTCACTGTTTCTTGGGACTTTAGACTTGCCCCATTTTCATCAGCATCCCTGCGTCGGGTTCACTCTTGTCAACTTCACATTTGCTTGCATTTGCAGGTTTCACTTCCCTCGCTTTCTCATATAACGGGATTCATTTCACTGGCGTTCACACTGATGTAGATCAAAGTCTTTCAATTGTACAGGGATTTTACAAGACCTCCTGTATGACCACTTTGACCTCTTTTGACGACTCTCCTATGGCTTCTGGTACCCGTAGTTTCACTCAGATGGGGATCGACCAGAGTGTCTTGAATTAGCACCCACGTGGTGCCGGTTTTCCCTCTGCAGCTGGTCTCCCTTTAATACTTGTACAGTTCTTTAAACAGTTCACTAACTTAGTTCAAACTTGCCACTTTGAGCTTCTCATTCAACACAGCCCGGTTCTTATTCTCGACTCACCGGCTGTGATGAACCACTTGGCTTTTGGCTTTCCTGGAGTCAAGGCCAATACCAATACCACGGGTGCGGGAGCTTCCCTGGGTCCTGCTTATCAGCATAATCTTGCCCCATGTACTGTTGACATCTGCTGCAATACACTTGTGCTATTGTTCGAGGTCTTAGGTTCTCTTCCACAAAGGTTCAGCGTGCCTGGGATGAAAAGGGCAAGGTCACTTCTCTCCTTTCCACACTCTTGATTCCCTCTGACTTTCTCCTTCTCTTGAACTGCTGTGCCTACATAGCCGTGCCGTCATGCTGTCTGCCGTGCTCTCCATGCTCGTACTGTGCTCTCTGGCTCCACCTTTTATCCCTGCGGGGAAGGGAAAGGGCCATCAGGTGTGTGTGATTTCAATCAATTACCTGACTTTGCCTGAACCTTGCATTGGGACATGTCAGGTAAACTACTCTGGTGTTAGTTTCCTTTCCTTTGTGTTGCACGAAAGTGTTTGTGTTGGAAAAGGGGGTGAGGCTATTGATTTGGAATGTCCAACGAAAAATGATGGGGAAAAGGTGTTAAAGGAAGGGGCATACCGCATTCCACCCGTCAGTGTCCCACTCCCTGAGGACCCCCATCCAAGTGATCCTCCCTCACTGGTCCACCCACAGGAACTAGATCCAATAGCGATGGCCGTGTCCTGGCCACCTGGATGACAGATCCCCGGGACCAGCTAGGGAAACACTGTCAGGTTTCTCACAGTCTCCATACCAAATTGTGAATCCATTCCATTTCAACAGCTTCTGCAGAGCGCAAATCATAGCATATTATGCCCTTTTTGTAATTCAGACAATCGTTCCAACATACAACTAAACTCACATGGCCAATATGTGATACTTATGCTTCTATCGTACAATGCAGATGATACCAAAAACAACTGTAAGCTGACTAACTACACACACGGCAAAGTATCTCTTGGCAAGAAAACCTTCACAACAGTGGGCATAATCTACCACACTCGTGCTACACCAGCCTCTCTGTGAAAGTGAATTTAGAAGCATACCGAATAGCCTCTCTGTGAAAGTGAATTTAGAAGTGTACCCACTCTGTGATAAGTTGAATATAGAATTGCATTAAAAGTGTGCCCAATAGCCTGTCTGTGGAAAGTTTAATTTAGAACTACATTTAGAAAGTTGAATTTAGATGTGTGCCCAATAGCCTCTCTGTGATTCTAGAAATGTGCCCAACAACCCGCTGAATCTAGAAGTGTGCCCTGTAGCCTCTCTGTGAATTAAGAAGTACGCCCAAGAGCCCCCCGTGGAAAGTTGAATATAGAAGTGTACCCCATGTAACCCATCATATCTCACCAACACGCTCACTCTCTCCTTACATCACCACTCAAATAGAACACAGAGATACTATGACACCATTCGGTATAACTGTTCTCATATCAACATTTGCCGCTCACCCCACATCACTCTAAGTAATCACTGCTGGTTACGCACCCCCAGCGAGGCGTTCTCCTCAGGCCTAACGCAGCCACATCCGATCTGGATAAATCCTGCCAGAACGAACACATACCCCTGACCTCTCAACCACCACACCTACCGTTAGAAAACAGCTATCACACCGATACTGCACGAGCTGTACACATACCCGGTGCTCACACGCACCTTTTTGACTCTCTCGACTCTCTCTACTGATATGAACTTCGGTTCCCAAGGGCGTTCAACCTACCAGCGCCTTCAGACCATACCAATGGTATATAAGGCGCTATATAAGTGCAAAATAACAATAACAATAACAATAACAACTTCAGGCCACTATAGTGGATATATCAAAAAAAGAAGTGGTTGGCTTCAATGTAACGACACTTCCGTTATTCCAAACCATAGGTTACCAGCAAATCTAACAAATGCCTACTTAATATTCCTTCATCCTAAATGTAGTCACTAAAGTATAACACAATAAACAGTTAGAATACACCAGCGGGTAACTAGCTACATCCATAATACTACAATAGTACTTTTAAAACCCAAGACAGTTCGAATATGTCAACATGTATCTAACTACTTCAAAAATACCCTTCATTGCAATACACTTCAAATATGCCATCGCAGTTCTTTTTACTGCAATACTTCTTGTAAAGTCCAAGATAATTACAATACACCAACGTTACCACCAAATCTAACAAATGCCTACTTAATATCCCTTCACCCCAAATTTACTCACTGAACTATAGTACTATAAACAGTTAGAATACGCCAACTGGTATCTAACTATATCTAAAATACTATAATAGTACTGTTAAAATCCAAGACAATTAGAATACGCCAACGGGTATCCAACTACATTAAAAACACCTTTCATTGTAGCACACTTTTATTATGCCATCACAGTTATTCTTACTGGAAAACAACTTGTAAAGTCCAATATAGTTAGGATATGCCAACAGGTATCTAACTACTTTAAAAATTCCCTTAATTACACCACACTTCAAGCAAACATACTACCACACTTAAACTCACATAATTACAGTAGTTTTTTTTTAAAATCCTCTATGGATTGTTTCCCCAATGATTATTTCATGTCAATGCAACAACAGTGTAGCACACACTAATGTTGTATCAAACATAGTACATAGAATGTACTATTTATGAGGGTCAAAAAAGTTAATCTATATGTACAATTGTATGCAATTAAAGCTTTTAAACTATCCTGCTTGACAAATTATTCACAGGAAAAGAACCAGAGATTCCAGCTTTATTACTGTGTGCAGCTAAGTAACCATACGAAGTATTATCCTGTTTGTTATCTTCACAAAGGAACAAACACATATTCCATAAGCACTATCCTCAATTGTACTACAATCATAAATACCATATACACTTCAATGATATCCTTGACCATATTACAAATAATTTATACTCCCCCTACAGTACCTATAATCACTATCAACATAATACTATAGCATGTGTGGACAGTGGTCAGCAGCTGCTGTCCATGAATCTAACATGGTAACCGTTTAAAAAATGATGACGCATGTCGTGTTCTTCACCATCCAATCAGTACAAGTTTTTGGTGTCCGCGGACATTGAGCCACCCTCTGATTGGCCCAGAGGTGTCCACAGACTCTGAATCAGGAAATGACCGAACCCAGAACACACACATTTTATTTTAAACACTTTTTGGCCTTTTTTAAAAAAAACTACTGAACAGATTTACACCAAATTTACAAAAGCATGCTTTTGGGACAAAGCCGCTGCTCCTGATGCAGGTTTAGTGAAAATCCATTCAGCAGTTTGGGCTTTAGGCGCAAGCAAAATTATATTTCCATTGCGTCAATGAGTATTTGAAAGGTTTTGGGACCCCCCTGTAACTTTGCTCCCCATGCACGATACCGAAACAAACTTCGCAAGAGGTGGCCATATACTTTTTGCAGTTTGGTGAGGATTAGGAACGGCGCCAAAGTTATAAGCCACACAAAAAGTGCTCTTTCTATGAGTTGAGCAACTTAACCATAACTACACAACCGCTACTGCAGGCACGAGCAAAATTGTTTTTCCATTGTGTCTATGAGGATTTCAAAAGTTTTGGGACTTCCCCTATAACTTTGCCCTGCCCTGAACAAAACCGCACCACAGAATCATTACGAGGGGGCTGTATACTTTTTTTTGCAAAGTTTGGTGAGATTTCGTCCAAGGGAGGGCAAAGTTATAAGCCGCCAAAAAGTGCTCTTTCTATGAGTTGAGCAACTTAACCATAACTACAGGGCCGGTACCACAGGCCCTTTAATAATATTGTAGTCTACTGATTCCTAACAAGAACAGTCAAAACTGTTTGTCGCACAAGCGAATATGTCGTATTAACCATAAGCAAATTACGAGCTGGGTGATTTATTTCACCAGCTTCTGGCTGTATCCTTTCTCGGATGTGTTGCGTACATCAGTGGAACCGCAGGGGCTGAAGGCATAGATGTGTCTTCAGCTGAATGAAGCTACTTCACAAAGTGACTCGGGAGAGCCTGGAGTGCTAGTTGTGCTGACAGACCAGTGCAGGAAATCACAGTATTGGCCCTTCCGGGCACAGCTGATGGATGGAAGGAAATAAAGGCAGGAAATAAAATATCTACACTGCGTTAACGCGCAAGACCCAACACAAATGCCTCATTCCTGCGCCCAACATTTCCAGTGCAGAGAAAATAAGATATTTGTTTTTATAAGAGAGCTCAGATCAACCAATTCAATGGGAATAGATTTTTATCTTTGCCTGATTTCATCTTAGAACCTTGACAGGGGAGCCAGCCAATCAGGTGGCTAGGAACACAGACTGAAACTGCCGATCTCAGCCCACGTTCCAAGTCACCTGATGGCCGCCTACTCCAGCTGCCATCTTCCCCCAACACCTTTTTAAAACATTCTGCTACCCACTTACCGCAAGTGCTGCCGCCGCCACAGCTTCCTCTTTGCTTTTCTCCTGCGTGTGGCCACTTGGAAAGAAAGGGTCTCTGCACAGAGCCCCACCTTCCCTTTCTATGGCAGCAATCTTTGAACAGTCTTTTCGTTCTGTGAAAGGGACGTTGCAAGGCTTCCCGTTCACGAAACAAAATACTCTCAATTAGCTCCATCCCAGCCAATGGGACCGGTGCCAACGGCATTAAGCACCTGTTCCAAGGGCTGGAACAGGTGGTAACAGCCTGGGGCCCTCACTAAAAGCACTTGCTTTGCTCAGGCCTTTAACTTTGGCCACCAGTCTATTACCACTGGTTGAAGCCCTTGGAACAGGTGCTTAACGCTACATTATATAGTGGGCAGATTGCACTGACTTACAGGAGGGGTCAAAAGATATAGGGCCTCATTCCAAGATTGGTGGTAGTCATGGCGCTATTTGGCCATGACTGCCACCAATAACGGGTGCAGCACTGGTGTAGTTCAATGGGGACTTACCGGTCTAGTCCGACCCTGGCGGGACCGGTAAATCCCCATTAAACATGCCATTCCCCATTCCCATTTGAGCCCCGATAGTGCTCAATGGGAATGTGGAGGGTGCTAATAACGGGCTTGTGACGAGCAAGCCCGTTATTAGCGCCCTGGTCCCTTAGCAAGACCCGTAAGGGACGTGTGGTCTGACTACGGAATAGGGCAGTAGGGCATTACCGGCACCGGTCTCCTTACCGGTGCCCGGTAACCCTTACCACTCTACTCGTAATGAGGCCTATAGATTTGAAAGTTGCCTCTGGGTAGCTCAATCACAGTGCTATGTAGGTATTTCCATATTATTGCAGATATGACTTTGCAAGGGCTCATATCCACCTGGGGTCAGATTACAGAAACTCTGCACTATTGCAAGTGCAATTTTGCACTGTATTAGCACTAGCGCAAAGTTTGCCATAGTGCAAAAACATTTGGGCCACATTAGAAAACCTTTGCACTGTTACAAGTGCACTTTTGCTTAGTTATAGAAGTAAAGTTTGCCCTCTCCTTTCAATGCATTTTTGTATATGTACAAAGTTTGCCCGAGCCCTAATATGTATTGATTTTAGCACTAGGACAAACTTTTTCCTGGTGCAAAAATGCATTGAACATTTGTGTTTTTGCAGTCGGGCAGTTTTTGCCCCAGTACTAATGGATTTTTTTTAGGTATTCTTCTGTACTCTGATTGTGCCTGTAAAATGCAAGGTTGCTAAAGAAGCCACAGCTGTGACACTTGTACTTTTCAATATTGACATTATTTTACTACCCACTTCTTGAACTGCTTCTTACATTCTGACAATAAGTCATGAACCTACGCCTTGCGCCGTTCGCTTTGACATCTGGATTTAAAAAAATCCTCTGATGTTGATCAACACCTTTGGGAACCAGAGCGGGGAGGTGCAAATGATCATGAAAGCGGCATGAGGGAGTGTGGCAGACGGGAACAGTTGTTGGGGATGTCTTAGGCCACAGAGTCTTGGATGCTCCTGGAATTGAAGTCATATGGCCATAAAGCGTCTCCCTCTCTGCTATTAAGCACGTTAATATAAGGGGTTGAGGTGGGGGGACTAAAAGGATAGGCAGGGACAGCAAAGTATGGACCACAGCTAGGAATGGGGGCTTTCCAGGACCCCAGTCTGGAGGCTTCTCGCAACCCTTACCATTTATTAGTATTGTTACTGTCCCAGGCCACGGCTCATCTAAAAAAGCTATTGCTCTCAACAACACATCCTCCAACCCACACCCCTGAAAAACCCTGTTACATTTGCAAACAACATTGCAATATTTTATGTTCCGCTGATAGACTTGGTGTCTGTTTTCCCTGTATTGTGTTTTTTCACTTTGCATAGTTGCATCTTATTGAAGTGTTGTGCTTCCATTGAACTGTCCTTTCCCATGGAGCTGTTGCGAGACTTGTGCTGTCCCTGCTTCCTTAGACTGTTGCCTCATTCATTAAGCCTCTGCACTGTCCCAATTTCCTGAGCCTCTGTGCTGTCCCTTTTTCCACCACTGTGTGCAGTCACCTGTTGCCTTCTTGAGCCTGTGTGCTACCTCATACGTATGCTGAGTGCTGCCCCCTGCAAGCATGTTTGTTGTCGTCGTCCTGAGCTTTTGGGATCGCCCAATCCTAGGCCAGCGCTGACTCAAGGTGCATTCAGGGGGTGTTAGACCCCCTCATGGGGTCTCTTCAGGCCCATTCAATAACTACACAGGAGCCATTGTGTGCTTCCAACCTTCCCTTTATTCCTTCATGTCGTTACTGGCTTCCCTCTTCCCTCGCCCCTCCCTTTCCTCCCGCTTACCGCTCCTTCACATAGTCTTGAGCTCCCCTCTTAAAGGGGCTCTGTACCTTTTCCCTTACAACACCTCCTCCTTGCTTAACATGAGACTTCCCAGGTTACATTGCTCGATGAGCCGTTGGGGTCTCTTTGTGGTTCGATGTGGCCTGCTTGGTTGCTCGTGGGTCTCCTCTGCACTCTCTCGTTGCAATGTTTCATGAGTCTCCTCTCTCTCTTTTTCCTCCATCTCGATCACCTCCCTTTTTGTTGGTTCATGCTCTTCAAAGTATAACTCGTGGAGGAGGGAGTCATTTGGCGTCATTTTGCCGTAGTTCCTTGTCGTACTTGTCACTTGTTCTTTGTCCCCTGTCGCTAGGATGGGATCTGCGCTGTTCGTCTGTCCTTTGGCTTTGCTTGTCTCTCCAGCATCTTGCTCGGGCATGTGGTCCTTCTTGTGGGTTACTTTGAATGACCTATAGTGGACGCTGATGAGTGCGTGCTGTAGTGCTGTCCGGTTACTGAGATGGCTGTGTCCTCTGGCGAGACATGCGGATGGTGTCCGGCACTCTGTGTTCTCCTTGGGTTGGGTCACGTTGTGACCGTCTTTTAGGCTGCTCTGTCTGTGCCGTCCTCCGTTGGACAGCATGATCTTGGGGCTTGTCTATGCGGTATTCTTCCGCCCTTGTCTGTTACTGTTGCCTTGTACTGACGTTTTCTGTGACTTCCATTTCCCCCCGTACGATATTTCAAAGGGTACTGGGCGGTTGCGAAGCTCATAGTCCTCTCGCAGGACGGGTGGCGTTCGTGTGCAACGTGTCGGTCCGTCCCCTTTGTGGTGGGCTAGCTCAGGGTAGAGGGGGTGTGCATGCCTGAGACCTCTGGGTGGGCGGGTGTTCATGTCCTTGATGTCTTTCCTGATGTCTAACCGTGCTCTTGGTGTACTCGGGTGTCTTGCCTGGAGTTCGGGTTGGCATGCCGAGCTTGTGGGTGGTCCTGTTCTGCACATTCTCTGAAGGTGACCTTCCTGGCCACAGCGCCAGCATGTTCGTCCAAAGGCTGGGTATGGTTGTCTGTGGGTGTGTTTCCACCCTCGCCCGTGGCATTGCTCTTTGCTTGGGCTTTCTTGCCAGTGTCTTCTCAGTTTCCTCATTCTCCAGGGTCGATTGGGCTCAGAGTATTGCGGTTCCTCCTCCGTGAGGGCCGCAATGGCGTCGTGTTCACCTTTCCTTTCATTGGCGGCTGCCTGTGCGTCAACTCTGTTGTATGTTTTTGCCATATTGAGTATTTTCGCTAGGGGTAGGGGCTTTATGAGAAGGTGTTTTCTGAACGTCGACGAGGTGCACCCTACTATAATCCTTAGTCTTACAGCATCTTCATCATTGAAGTTGGCGAAGTCGCAGTCTCCTATCCTCAGCTGGAGACGTATGACGAACTCTCCAATCGATTCATGTGGACGCTGTCTGTGTTGGTTGAATGCAAGGCGTTCGTAGTCTTTGCTGGATCCTACTATGAGTTTGTCGTTGATTGCATCGAAGAGACGTTGGTACATGGTTTTGTCTGTAGCTGGGATTGTCTTGATGCTGTCCTTTACCCCTTTTCCTACCAAGTTCCTAAATATGGTGTGTTTGTTTGGTGGGTCTTTGTTCCCGATTGCACCTAGAAAGTCTTCAAACTCTTCGACCCAGTCTTCCCATCTTGTTCCTTGGTCGTGGTGCGGGTTCAAGGCAAATGGGTCGGGCCTTCTCATGGCGGCAGCATGTGATGTGGGGCTGGCATTGGTAATGTGGGCTGTCCCTGTAACCGCTGCTGCCTGTGCTGGGTCCGTCATGATTGTACCTTGGCGGTAGGTGAGGCGTGGCTACTTTGTTGGTGCTGGTAGTGGTGTTCAGACTGTTATGTTGTGGGCCCTTTCGGTGTCCCCTGTTTGGTGTCCCCCTGTGGGGTTTCCATGCCAAGCGTGGCTTTGTTGGTGTGGCACCTCTCCTTTGGGTTGTTAGGTGGTGGCGGGTGGGGCACCGTTACTCTGATGGCATTCAGGCGGTTGTGTGCATGCTCAAGTGGGTTGAGCACTTATCGTTTCCCCAACTTGGTGGTTTCACCCCAGGGTCACGTGACAGGCGTGGCTGTGTGCTCACTTTTATTTGCGGTCTGGAGGTGGGAGGTAGGTCCTGGGGCGCTGATGTTGCCTTACCTTGTGGATGTGTGCAGGTAGTTGCACTGACAGGGTGGCGTGGGTGCCACCAATTTGTTGTACTTCCCACTAACCTTTTTGCTGGTGGGTTCTTGTCATGCCGCAGTCTTGATGTAATGGGTGATCATTCCCTTGTGTGTGGGTACCCCCCTCGCTTGGGGTCGGGGTAGCTTCTTCAGATATTGGTTGGGGTGGCTGAGGGTGTTGGTGTCGTCCTACGGGCTATTCGTTACGTCTGTGGGCTTCCCGTCCATGTTTTTCCTTCGGGGTTTATGCACTGGCTGGGCAGGGAGCGCCTTGCTGGCCTGCAGGCTGTCGAGTGGTTCCTCCGCCCTGGCCCTAGTTCATGTGGGGTTGGGTACGTGGGGGCTGCTTACCCTTTTTGTCCCCTGTGCTGTGGGCGGGGTTTGGCGGCGGTGTTCTATTGTGGAGTTTGTGTCTGCCCCAGCTCTTAGTCAATCCTCTTTTCCAAGGGGTTTGATGGGCCAGTGTTTATAAAATACCCTTCCTTGTGGGCTAGCTGATAGTCCTCACTTTTAGTTGTTTCTTATTCTAGGTGCGTCTCATGCACTGCTGTGCTGGCGGCGTGTTTTCTTTCCTTTCTAGTCATTTCCACCTGCTGCTTGGTTAGAGTAGGGCCAACCGCGGGTTGCTTCTTGGCCATTGTTTCTCTCACTTATCTTTCTCAATGTCACTTACTGAGAGGGTTGTTTCTTGACCTCTGATTCCTTCACTTATTATCTTATTTGGGTGTCACTTTTGTGGGAGACGTGGAGTTATTGCTACTGGGCCCTGTGTTTTGACCTTTATTTTCACTCCTTTGTTTTTTTTTCAATGTCACGTTGTGGGAGACGTGGGGTTTTCCCAATCTGTGGCTTGTTTTCTTCCCGGCCCCTTCAGACCTCCTTACTTGACGGCAGAGGGATCCGCAGCGTTCCGTTCTCTTCTCCTTCCCGCGGGTGGGCGGGATGTAGCAGTCAGGCAGTCAGGCCTGCTGCGCAGTGTCGGGTGCAGCGGCCGCGGTCTCCAGCGGTCTGGTCGGGTGGCCCTGCGGCTGCTGTTCTGTCTCTGCAGGGAGGCGCACGGGCCTCCCAGTCGGTATTGGGCACACAGGCCCACGAGGTCACTCTTCGAGCGTTGCTGGGCGCTCGAGCCCGCTCTGGTCTACGGGCACGCAGGCCCTTTTCAGCTGCAGGGCACACAGGCCCCCCTGATCATCTGGGCACACGGGCCCCCTTTTCCTCTGCAGGGGACACGGGCCCACCTTGTCAGCTGGGCACACGGGCCCCCTTTTCCTCTGCAGGGCACACGGTCCCGCCTTGTCAGCTGGGCACATGGGCCCCCTTTTACCCTGCAGGGCACACACTTTACTGAGCTATGTCGCTGAGCTATGTCGCTGTTCCCAGGCCTGGGTCGCTGGAATCCTTCAAGTATCTGAGTGCAATTACATCCTGCGGCCAAGTGTGTTGCCGTTCTATCACGTGCTTGTTGATGCAACGTTAAAGTTTGATGCAAGTTTGATGCATGCCCAGGGCTGATCTTATTCTTTGTCTGGCCCTGTGGGCCTGATGGCAGAAATGTGTCAATAAAACCGAAAAACTCCAGCCTTTACCGCAGGGGTGATGGATATTACGTGTTCATTGTAGTTCTTCAGCCATTTGCTGCACAGTTCTATATCTTGTGTCAGTAGCAATGTTACTGGTGAGCCATATTTGTATCTAAAGTGACACTCTTCCTGGCAGAACTACCACAAAGCAGCAGTTATCGAGCAATCTGAACCCAAAGCACACATAAAGACACTAAGGGCCAAGAGAAAAATAGGGCATAGGGCCCCCATAGGGCATATTTGCCCTATGGGGCAAAAATGGGAATGGGGAAGGGATATGGTGGAAGGGGGAATTACCGCCCCGCCAACCTTGGAATGGGTCGGTAATTCCCCTTTCCACCAAGGCGGTTCTGGTATTTTACCGGCATGAACCATGGCGCTAATAGCGCCATGGTTCTCCGCCTACCGTGTAATGAGGCCCTAAGAGTTATATGTGTCCCAGTGTGCGATTGTATTGATTACTTTAATTTAGAAGTGAGATGCTCAAATGTGTACAGAATACAGGCCCTGCAGATATTAAAGGAAACAGCGCCTATTGCCTTCTAAGGAGAAGGACAGATGGCACATGGGTCATTTGCAGCACAGAGTTTATAGCACTTGTGAAAATATGAACATTCCCCTTTATAGTGATAAGAACGGGTGACACCTTTTATGGTAATGTGATGAAAAACTACAGCAGAGATTCAATTGAAGGGTAAAGTGACGTTTACATGCTGCAGAAAATAACTTCCAGAAAACATGCCAAGCCTGCCAGCCTATTGTGCAGCGGTGCTGAAACCTTTGGCTCTCAGGAGGTTTTGGACTACATCCCATCAGCCCCAGCAAAAATAGTGAACAGTGAGGGATCAGTGAGGGAGTGGTAGTCCATATCTGTGGAAAGTGCAGAAAGATCCAGCCGCATATTTGTTCTCCCAAAAACATACCGTAGAGTTCTATAAGATGCTTCCTTGTGATCAGAGTGTTCTATGCTAGATTACGTATCTGAAGTTTTTATTTCCAAAATGTCCTGTAGACACTTGCCTACACGTGTCCAGATCCCAGTCCAGATGCTGTATTGGGACATTCATTTAAACACATGTAATAGCTAATTTGCATGCGGGGAAGAATGCTCCACCAATCAGGTGGCTGGAAGAGCGGGCGAGAATACAGTGTGTACCGCCTGCTCTTTCCAGTAAACCAAGGCCCTTTCCCAGTTGACGCCATCTTGATTGTGGGGAGGTAACAGCAAGCCTCTCCTTGTTGCCGGTCCCAGCGTTCCTTCTGCCTGCAGCTACCATGGAACTGGAAAAGGGACTAAGTCCCTTTTCCTATGGTGGCGGACATCTTTAAAGTATCACATGGCACATGCACATCAGGGTGCCTTTACAATATGCAGTGTTTAGTGGGTTATGTGAAAGCCTGGTGATGATGGCATGGATCGAACAGGGAACATAAAGTAGGTACATTAAAAAGGGGACCAACATAAATAGAATGAACATGCAACCCCTACTGCCATTGTCTATGTTTAAGCAATATACATATTGACATATTTACATCCTGAGGGTCATACTGTCAGGGGTGTTATACAAATCAGGTGGGGAGCTGTGGAGATGGGGTAGGAGGCGCTACCTCACTTGCTAGAAGGTGGTGTTTCAATCAGGTTTTGAAGAGATCCACAGTTAGGTTAATTTTGATGTATAGGGGGAGTGAATTCTAGGGGAGAGTTGGCAAGTAGGGAGAAAGAGCAGAAGCTGGAGGAGGTCCGGGGCACAGAAAGGGCAGGAGAGCATAGGGCCTCAGAGGACAAGAGTGACAGTAAAGTGAGATGCAGTTAGTGAGGTATGAGAGGTTATTGATACATTTGAAGACAAGGAGTTATTTTTATTTTAATGAAAAGTACAGGGAAAACAATGCATTGTTGGCAAAAGAAATGCTTACCAATTTTTTTACATTGATTTACAGAGCAGAGGACCAGTGGTTTAACATTGAGTGAGGAGATGTGGGCACAAGACTGGATGAAGCAGGGGAGGTAGAAACATCAACCAGGCACAAGGACAGTGGAGTATGTTATAGGAACAGGATAGTGGAGGAAATGCTCAGTTTTATGATGAAATGGTGAGGGATAACTGCTGTGGGGTTTCTGTAGAGAGGTAGGGGGAGAGGAGAACAGGGAGATGTGGTTGCGTAGAATGCTGTGCAAGTGGTTATTCAGAAAGCAGGAGAGCTAAAGGCTGTATTTAAACAGAGATAGAGTGGGAGTAGTGCAGAGAGAGAGAGGAAGAGCATTCCAGGTTAAGGGAGCGCGGTGAGGAAGAGAGCGGGAACTTCGGGGAGCACAAGGGGCATGAGAAGAGGCAAGGAGGTGACCCGAGGTTGATCGTAGGGAGCAAGGGGGAGATTAGGGAGTGAGAGGGGCTGATAGTTATGAGGGGCAGAGGCCTTGCTAGGGGCAGTCTGAGGGGGCTATATCCCTAGGTATTTTTGTTGTAGCCCCGGATAGAAGCTCATGGGCTACAACTAAAATGTTAGTTAGCCCCGATTCCCCACAGTCCTGACAGTAGCATAGCCCCAGATCCTTTCCAGTCCTAGCAACACCCCTGATGGTGGGGCAAGTCCATACATAGTTTGGTAAATGAAAATGAGTGTATACTTTGCTCACCCTAAGTTACCCAGGGTAATCCAATGTGGGCCCCTTGCTCACTGTGCTTAGAGAGGCACAGCTTCACCTAATTGATGAGGCCCGACAAAGCCAAAACACGTGTCTGGGGTTGCTGTTGGTACTCTTGTTCAGAGGAGAATTGCCTAGCATTTTGGTGCTGGACTGCCTAAGTGGGTGGACCAGACTGATACACAAATTAATATTTCTTCTCTGTGAAAGGTGCAGTGAATGAAAACTTGGTTGTAGACCCTCCCAAGTGGGCACCTTCCCATAGAACAGGTTATTTGGCTGTGTTCGTTCTCGGTAGAGGAGCTCTCAGATCTTTTTGTATACTTTTTTCTCTGTCGAATGGATAACCAGCCCAACTGACAAAGTTGAGTATTTTGTCAAGAGGTGAAAAGGCACAGTTGTGAAATCCATAGAGTAGACTGGCCCAGTAGTCAAATTGAGAGAGTACTGAAGAGGAGATTAGGTACTTAGCAGTGCTGAATGGAAGAAGAGGTCTTATTCTTCCGATGTTGAGGCGATTAAGGCTGGCCGCACTGGCAGATTTGGAGATGAAGAGCGAGAAGTTGTGAGATGGGTCGAAGACGACACCATGGTTGAGAGCAGAAGCAGAGTAGGGAAGGTAGGCAGGAGAGAAGAACAGACGAGGGAGTGAGGAAGAGATAGCCTGTTTGGTTTGGTTTGGAAGTAGAGAACATCAGTCTTAGTGGAGTTCAGCATGAGCGAGTGAAATGCCATCCAGTATTTGATGGCAGAGAGACAGACATTTTTGACTGTAGCTCATCAGATAAGGAGGGAAATGAGAAGATCTGAGTTTCATTATCAAAGGGTTGATAGGAGAAGCCATAGGATGAGATTAAGGTGCTAAGAGCAAATGAATAGAGATTGAAGAGAAGTGGACCCAGCAATGACCTTTGGGGAACACCAACAGGAAGGGGGGTGAGTTGGGAGGTAAGGCTGTTCCAGGACACCTGGCAGTGTCTTGGGGTGAAATATGAAACAAACCAAGTGAGGGCCTTGTCCCTGATGCCTAGGATAGATAGTGTTGAGAGAAGGTCAGAATGGTTGACGGTATTGAAGGCAGCAGAGAGGTCCAGAAGAATAAGAATAGATGAACGGTTAGGTTGACAAGCAGAAGAGATGCAGTTGCTGAAATTGAGGAGAGCTGACTCAGTAGAGCGCAGAGGTCAGAAGCCAGATTGATGAGGATCCCAGAGGTTGTGTGTGTCAAGAAGCTCAGTGAGTCGGTTGAAAAGTACACACTCACGGATTTTGGAATAGTGAGGTAGAAGGGAGACAGGACAAATGGTGTCAGGACAGTTAGGATCTAGGTCATTTTTCTTAAAGATATGGATGACAGTAGCTGACTTGTAGGATGACATAAAAATGGCACTGTCAAAAGAGGAGTTTAAGAGGGAGCTAAGAGATGGAGTTATACTTGGAACTATGAGTTTCACTAGAGAGTCGATGGGCTCACATGAAGAGTTAACCCTGAGGAGAATGTCAGGAAACTCATCAAGGTTAGTGGGGGCAAAGAAAGACATTGTCAAAGGAAAGGAGGGCAGAGGTGGTGGATAAAGGTGAGAGAGTGCGGGAATAGAAGGTACTTAGCAAGGGTATTTTGAAAGTTCAACATTTTTTAAGCAAAGTAGAGAGAAAAATCGTTAGCAGAAATAGAAGAGGAGATGGAGCAATGTTTAGGAGGTGAGAGAATTGAGTTGAAATATTTTTGGAGCGCCTAGGTTGAGAGGTTTGATATGAAATGGGAGGGAGATAGAAGTCATGTTTAGCAGAGTCAAGAGCAGAGGAGTAGTTCTGAAGAGCAGTCAGGTAGAACTGGAGATCCGAAGAGTGTCTAGATCTTTGCCAAGTGCAAAGGTTTTTGCTCTTTGTTTTTTTTTTCAGGGTGCAGATAGGAGGTGTAATCCATGGACATGAAGGGGAGAGTTTAGGAGTGAATGTAGTAAGAGGGAAGTCAGAGGAGACGAGAGCGTTAAGAGTTAGTAAATGCTTCATCAGCGGATGGAACAGTGAGATTTGCATTGGGAGAGAGAGAGTGGTATAGGTCATAGAGCCCGATAGGGAATTTGAAGGAGGGAAAGGAAGTGGTATATGGAGAGAGAAAGGTGTAAGTACTAGTGGACATTGGGGCAAAGATGATGGAATGACAAGAGGGAGATGGACTGGGGAAGATATTATAGGCAGAGAGTTGAGAGGAGATGAGAAAGTTACGATTTGAATGGGTGGGCAGAGAATGGACAGAAGAGAGAGAGTCATTAAGGAGAATAGAGCTAAAATCAGTGGATAGAGGATTGGAGCTAGAGGGATTAAAGTCACCAGTGACAATGTGGTGATGATGGGGAGGAAGGAAGTCAATCAGTTGGGGGAGATGGTCAATAAATTGACCAGTGGGACCAGATGGCCGATACAGAGATACAATATGAATGCCATAGGGAGCAGTGATTGTGGAGATACTTTACTTGAAAGAGGGAGACATAGCATGAGATAGGGCAGTAGGGAGATAGGAAGTTTGGAGGATGATGAGCATATGGCCCTTTGGGTATCGTGCATGCAATGGATGGGGATGCAGAATAACTCTGACACCAAATGTTCGAACAAACTCAGGAAGATGGCAAAGGTGCTGTTTTATTAACAATGATCTAAAACAGGGAGTTACAACGGGCATCAACAGACGTTTGCTCGAGCTCTCAATGCATTTCTCATGAAAACAGCCTTATATGCAAAATGTATGTCAGACGTGACGTCATACTACGTGGCAAATAAGAAAAACCTACGACGGATTGTGATACGTTCAAGGGGAACATCTATGTATACTTTCTATACGGGGTGGGATTGTGATTGGCCATCTACTGTCTGGTGGACAACTTATGCCTACCTCTAAAAACATGTAATCTTCAATACTACTAAGTACACAGCATATCATTGGTCTTCAAACTATAAGGCCCTTCATTATACAGCCCTCTATAATTGGTTAGAACGCTCCATGCCACGTCTGGAACATTTGGTTCACTTAGCAGCATGTAAGCTCATACCCAGGTGCCAGGAGGTGGACTTAACTTTACCTCCCCACCCAATTAGCCCATCATCTCTCATCACCCATACCTTCTGCCATGAAGATTGTCTTTGAACTTGGCCTTGCAAAGTATTCTTGTCTCTTGGAATATATGCGAGTGCGAGCATGCACTATCGTTGTTTTAGTACTCCATTCTCAACTCCATTTCCAGCCTTGGCTCACGTGACAGGAGACCACGATTTGGTCCATGTTGCAGCATTTAAATGCCTTAAATGAATAAAACCTGACACGCTTGGTGTTCTTCCTTTGCACCTTAACAAGGGATGATTCAGCTTCTCACGTTCACTGCCTTCACGAATAGATAGCCAACCTTGGCTGCTTCAGCTTTGACACCAGGCCAGACAGCCTCGCCATGCTCATCTACGGTCTTTGCTTTTTCTTGCTGCAACACAGTTCTCAGCCTTTCCTCTCCATGGGTCCTGGCTTACTAAATTCATGATACCGATGTCCATTTTCTATAAAATAGCAGCTTCGCCTGCAGTCTATTCACTACGTATAGCCAGCTTGCGTTTACCACATCTGTACAATTATTGAACAGCGTGCATTTTCTGCAGTGCTTTGCACACGTGTAATCTTCTTTTCACATTTGAAAGTTTACTTGATTCTTATCTTCGTCATCAGTTTCTGTAGGATCCATACATTCTCTTCAGCCAGTATCCTCAGGGCTTCACGCTCATCTTCTTGTGACATCACCGGCTTTTCTTTCACTCTTTTTCATATTCCTTCAGGGAGATCCTCCATCAGATTATCGTCTCTTCAGGGATACATTTGAAACGGTTTTCTAAGTGGATAGCTTCTTTCAAATACTCGCCGTTGTATGGTTACAACAGCTGGTGTCAAACATGGCACTATCTCAGGCTTCAAACATATAGGAGGAAGGGGGCCGGATTTCCTACAGAAGCATGCAGCTGCTCCTCTACAATGCAAATAGTCCTACACCACCACCCCTACCAGTGCAAGAGGGAGCAATTGTGCATGGAAGGCCAGCTGTCTATAGATGGAGGTGGGGAAGGTTATTTTATTATATTTTATTTGCATTTTATGGTCAGTTCTGACCTTACCCAGAGGGTCTTGAAGTGCCTTACAAGGAAACGTTCAAGATGTGGGAGGTGCGAACAGAAATTACAATATTTTTCAGGGCATGAAAGGACGACTATGAAAGGCAGGTGATGGCAGGGTGGTGTGGCTGGATTAGGAATGGGGAAAGAGGTTCTGGATAGGTTACGCAGGGTTTGTGTGGTAAAAAAGAGGACTTTTTTCCCAAGGAGAGGAGAAGTGGATAGGGAGTCAGAGAAGGCTAAAGAAATGTGCAAGATTAATGAGTACTGGGTCAGAGTTCAGAGTCTTGGCTGTTGAATGCGTGAGGTGGGGGTCAATCCTTCTTATATTCAGGGAAGGATCCTGGCTATGCTCTCCATAGTAGTGGTACATTGATGGAGTCTAAGGGTGCTGTTGATGAGGACACCTGGTTTGCGAACCTTGGGTGATAGAGAGCGAAGGCCTGGGGGTGAGTATATGGGAGAGTGGGGTTGGCTTTGAGAAGCCAGAAGAAAAATAACTTCTGTTTTGAAGGAGTTTAGTATCTGGCAGCTTAGAGCCATTCAGTGCCAGATAGCTGAGACAACTGGGGAATCTTTATGAAATGGCATGAGTGAAGGCTGGAAAGGGGAAAAGATTGGAGTGTGATTAGCAAAGTGGCAGTATTGAAGGCATAAGGATTGGATGAGTTTATCCAGGGAAGAGGTATGGAGAGTAAAGAGGAGAGGCCTTTGTACCGATCCCTGGTGAATACCTGCAGGGAGCGTAGTGCAGGAGGAGTAGCCAGAGTTCAAACAAATGGCAAAGGAGTGGTTAGACACGTAGGAGGCAACCCAGTCAAGGTTGCGTCCTTGAAGTTAACGGAGGAGGGAGTTTGAAGGAGATAGGGATTATCTACTGTGCCGAAAGCCGTTGAGAGGTTGAATGGGATGAAGCTGGAGGAGAGGTGTGAGTGGTTGACGGAAAGATAGAGATGTGGAAAAAAACACTTTCAGTGGAGTGTTTACAGAAATCCTGGCTGGAGGGGATTACAAGGTATGTGAGCTTTGGGGTAGTTTTCAATGCAGTTGAACACCCCATTCAAGAGGATTTTAGAGCGGTGGGGCAATAAAGAGAGACAAGTCTATAGAAATAACAGATGTTGGATTCAGCAGTGGATTGCTTCAACATGGCAACGATAGTGGCCATTTCATAGAAATCAGGGATGATAACTGTGGAGATCGATAGGTTGAAGAGGGATGCAAGGAGAAAGGAGGTGATGGGTGACAGTTCGGCAATCATTTGTGGTGCAAAGGTCTCAATGGGTGCACAGGCTGGGTTGGCTTTGTGAATGATGTGTAGGAGTTCAGTGGGCTAGGCAGGAAAGAAGTGGGGTAGTGTGTAAATGGTGGGAGTGGTAGGAGGTGGAGAGAAGAAGGTAGGGAGTAGATGAAAGAGGATGCTTTGCACAGTGTCTCATATGTTTGTAAGCATAGTGGAGAAATAAACATTTCTTGGGGGTGAGACGTATGGCTTGTAGGGTCATGGATAGTTTATGGGGGTAAGAGAAGAGCAGGAATATAAAATTTGTATGGTAAGTTGATTCAGCACAGTCAATAGCAAAGAGAGAGTCTTTGTTGGTGGAAACAGAAATGGCAGAAGTACTTTAATGCCAGCTGCATTGATGGGGGCTCATGGCTGCCCTTAGCGGTTGGATAGCTTGGGGAGCTCTATGGTTGAGGGTGAGGGTGAGGGCAAGAGGGGATGAAGAAGTGAGCAGGATATTGGCAGTCAAAGAAGGTAGACTGTGAATTGTTGATTTTGAGTAAGGCAAGCTTTTTAGAGTGGGCTAGTGAAGGCAAGAGGGCAAGGAGGGAGGTCTAGACCTGGTTGAGATAGCAGCGTGGATTCATGCTTGAGTTTTTCTTTGGTAATTCCAAAAGGAGGAGTTGTGGCAGGGCAGGGGAATGGAGATGGTGAAGTGCATTTTCAAGTAGTCAGAGGGAGAGGGAACGACAGAGCAGAGAAGGTTTGAGTGTAGGATAGAAAGATAAGATTGAAAGAGTTCTGTAGAGTGTGAGAAGGATGATTATGCATGTTAATTAGTGATCACAGGGAGAAGAGCGCATTTGCAGAAGTTGGACCTTCATTATTTTGGAGAGTTTTTAGTCACTCATTATGATGATAGGCAATGTTTCAATTAGTAGTTTGGGATCAGAGAAGAATAGTTTGAGGGTTCCAGGTCAGCAGCAGATAAGGCAGATGATAAGAGGGGTGGGGGAAGAAGTCGGGCAGAGATATATGAATGAGGGGGGAGTGAAGTCAGAAGGAAAGAGGGCAGATGGTGAGTTCATGCTAATGATTGGGCCAAGCCCACTGCCGCCGTTTGTTTGCTGAGGAGGAGAGGAGAGTGGGAAATGGTGGTGAAGTCAGTATGGAAGTCACTGAGAGAGGTAGTGTTGTGAAATGTGATCCAGGTTTCTTTGACACCCATCACTGAGAGTTCTGGCTGAAGGGAGTTCAAATGGTCAGTGAGGAAATATGATTTATTGCAGAGGGATTGTGCCCTCCAGATGGCCAGAGTAAGGTCAGTAAGAGGGGAGGCATCTGGGGAGGTGGAAGGAATGTGGAGGGAGGATGGTGAGTAGGAAAGATAAGGTGCTGGTAGGGGCATGAGATGGGAGAAATGAGAGTGTCACTAAGAGGGGAGGGATACAGGATGAGTGTAGATGGAGAACCTCTGAGAGGGATAGATTGAGGAAAGTGAGGAGGAGCAGTAAGATAGATCAGAGCATGCTGGAGTGGGGGAAATATGGAGGAAACAGAAGGGGTGTGGTGCACATGAGGGAGTGTGAGCAGATGTACAACAATGTCATGCCTATCTAGTTGTCTACTTAGGCTGGTAGAGACCAATCTACATGTGAGATAGCAGTGGTTGGAGAAGTGTAATGGGTATGGGGATTGTAGGGAATGAGGGTCCTATATGTAACCAAACTGGATGACTCTGGGTCAGATGGCCTCAGGCTAAACAAAGTGCAATAGTGGAGATGTAAGAGAGGGCATTAGATGACTAAAATGCAATGCTTCAATGCAGTTTAAAACAGCTCTTTAGATTACCAAAATGCAAGGTAATTTACATTTAATTATTCATCGGTGGTAAATAAAGAGGGGCAAAGAGGGTAAATCCAAGCAGATCATGTATCTATCAAGCAAAATGGCACTTAAATAGCAGGAGTTATTTGATGGCTGGGACAAGGTCAGTACCCTGGCCTTGTCAAAAGGGAATGGGAACTGCTCTCAGCCAGAGGTGGGAGGCCTACCGAAGGAGTCATCCATCCAGGGCCAGTCCTTCCCTGAGGAGTATGGTGGCAATTCAAGGGAGCCCAATTCCTGCCCCATTTGTGCCAGTCTATTTCTGAGTAGTTAGCCTTTGTTTATGCCATACCACGACAAGATGCATGCCAGTATTTTGGTGTTTCTCGTAAGTGACAACCAATCCAACTGAGAAACAAACAAGAAGTATCAGAGTGACAGCCTCTCCAGCTGTGTGATGCCCGCTACAAGAATATTGTGAACCGCCAGGTGCCAGCCAGCTCCCCCCCTCAGGATTCTGTGATCTGCTGGCAGAGGCAGACAAGCAGACAGAGAGGAGAGCCATAGTGCCATCCTTATGTGGCAGCAAGGGAAACCATGAGGTGTTGCCGTGCAACAAGGGTGAGCATGCACAAATACTAAAGAACACCCTAAACCACCAGGAAATAATTCATGGCATACAACCCCCCTCAGCAATGGGACTTACCTTTGGGACACCATGACCCAAGCCCCCTAACACAATTCGAACATTCAACTTTCTGGGACGCCATTACTATTCCATTGCAGGCCGGTGCAGAGGAAGTGGGCAGCACTTAACCCTCTATTTGGAAACTGTGCATCATACAACATGTCCTGGGTGGGGAAGACTGGGCCAGATTGGCCAGGCACAGAGAACCAATCCAGGTAGGAGGAGGGGGATGAAAGGAGATCAGCAGGATGGATAAAGGAGCATCAGAATGTTGATTCAATTTGAGTTATGGGCTAGTGAGTGAAAGTGGTACTGTAGTGAGAGTATGCGTGTTAGTGTGGCAAGGAAGTAGCAGTGTGGAGGAGGGAGTAGTAGCATGGAGGAAAGAGTAGTACTTTGGAGGAGGGAGTGGTAGTGAATAGGAGGGAGTAACATCAAAGGGTGGAGGCAAGGCCAAGAAGGAGTTAGTGTCATCATAGTGACAATAGAGTGGGGGGAATATAGAGGGGAAGTGGGTGGAGTTGAGGAGGAAAGTGGAAGAAAGAACAGGATAAGGACAGGAGAGAATGAGTGTGGTAGAAACAGGATTGAATACAGTAGTGTGTCTGTAAACCACAATTCCCAATAGAACACTAACATCTGGATAGAGTAGGGACAGTTAGGACGGGTTCCATGTGATAATATACCTGCAAAAATGTCTCCATACAAGAATGGGGATGTTTTTTGCGGTGATATTACCATATGGAACCTGCGGGGGACACCCTTGAAACCCCCGCTCCCATTTACCCCATATATTGTCCCCATAAATAATGTCGCCTATGCCGTTTCCTGGCATCTATATGTATGGCGACATTATTTATGGGGATAATATTACCTGATATCTCAGTAAGTGCCTGGGGGAATTTAGTGAGAGAAGGCATTCTGCCTTTATATCTCCATGTCTGGTATAAAGCATGATTAAACAGTAGAGGTTAACCTTCTGTATCTACTAACCTGGGGTCAGAGATGCCTGGGTTAGAGAGCAGGTGCTACATTATATTTTATTGTTTAAAGTGCAGACTTAGCTCGAAAACAGAGGAGTGTTGTACAGGGTATGGGTATCCAGCTCAAGGGCTATCATATAACAGTAGAGCATTACTGTGAGTTACAGTCTGTATGGCGGTCTGTACATCCATTGGGATTAATTCTTCATCGGGTGTTGTTGAAAAAAGCCATGTTTCAAGAGATTTGACAAATTGGGGCATTGTAAGGGCACTGCAAGACGATATCAGGATCGAGTAACACAGGGTAAGTACATGGGAGGAGAATAATTGTTTGCAGGTCCTGTCTTTGCAGGCGAGTTTTGATTCAAGCTGGTTGGTCCATTTGCTGTGCGAGCAAGGTGTGCCACCAGATATATGGAGCTTAGCTGCTAGGTATGCTGGTGTGCTGCTTGTGACTACTTTGCAGATCATACCTGCTGTCTTGCACAGTATCATGGCCTGGAGAGAAGGCAAATGTAGTTTGCGCAGCACGAGCTGATTCAGTCAAATTTCTGCACACCTTTAATAAGACGTGCTGCACAGTGGTGAACTGCTTTTAAGGGTGCCAAGTGAGTGACTATGAGCCCCACCAGGAGGGCATCTCCCACATTGATGTGCTGGAACACAAGGGCCTGCACTATTGCCCAGAGGTCCTGCAGCTGGATGAATACTTTGATTGTGCAAATGGTGGACATTTGGATCCATATAGATGCATTTAGATCTTCTTGTCTACATGTGTTGAAAGGCTACTGTCAACGGTGAAGCCTAAGTCTTTTGCTGAATCAGACAATTGCAGATCAAATCTAGGCCCATATCTTTGAGCCACTGTTTGACAAATTGTTGTTTAGCAGGGGGACACATGAGGCGAACTTGGTCTTGAGTGTGTTAAGTTTTTGGTAGGCAATCGACATCCAGGACTGGATGATGGTTGGGTAATTGCGGATGCAACTGATGTCCTGTGGGCTTTTTAAGATAAGAGCGAGAGTGACGGTCCTAGGGCCCCCATGAATTTCAATCAAAATCCTTGAACCGTCTCTAAGGTTTGGGGTGATTCTTGTGTCATCTGTGACATGGCATGGTATAGATGAGGTGAATAGAGCAGGTGGAGTGGTCCACGTCCACCAAGACCCTAAAAGGGAAAACATAACCTGCCCTTGTATGCGCAGTTCTTCGCTGTGGACACCAGGTGTTGGCATGCCTCCGGACATGGGTTTACAGGGATAGGGATTATCTGGATGGGGCATGGGATGCAAGGGATAATAGGGGAGCTGCCTAATTCCATGTTGATAGTCGATATTTATAGTTCAAGGAAATGTTTTCTCATAGCTACATGAGACATCATGAACCAAAAACAAGCTGTCACAATATGTTCCAAAATAACTCACTTTATACTTTATACTTTATAAAAGCTCACTTTATACTTTATACTTTATACCAGCGCCACAAATTCACAGGCTACCATGTACCATGCTGGCTAATTTATAGCATACTGGACTAGAACTGGTGAGGGCATATGCATAAACATAGTAATTGGGAAAGTGTACACATTCAATTCTTTCATGGTTGTGCATGACTCTTCCCAATAATAGTCATAATATTGTTTCGTTAAGCTCTAAGATCAGTTTACCTTTTTTTGAGCCAACGGCAAACAACTTAAAAATCTCATGCTTACAACAATTTGTATCAATCAATCCAGTCAATCTTTTCTCAGTTAAAATAGCCGTCAGGAAACAATACATATTACCAGCTTAAACTACTAAAACCAGTAGTTGGTGCATTAGTGAATTCCAGGTTAAATTATTTTACTGCCCTACTGATGTGGATCCCAAAGGGCCACATCCAGCATATGCAGGTAGCTCAGAATGCAGCCAGCAGGCTGCTTTTCCCGCTGCCCAGACATTCGCCTATTTCGCAGTCCCGGAGAGACCTACATTGGCTGCCGGTACAGCAGAGGGTCCTGTTTAAGACCCTTTGTCTGGTCTTTAAGTACCTTCAGGGGTCAGCGCCTAAATACCTTTGCTCTAAAAATGTCCGTCTACCGGTCCGATCACCGTCTACGATCAGCATGACAACATATATTGATGATCCCAGCATCCAGATCTGTTACTTGGGGTGGTAGGCGATTATCTGTTGCAGGTCCACGAGTGTGGAATTCCATGCCCTATGAACTACGGAGAAAGTTGAAGGAAGACTTACCTTTTTGCCTAAAATGTACAAGATAAATTTGGCTGCCTGGTTGTTAGCTAAATACCATCTGCACCCAGATGCAATTCATTGCTCGGCTCCACGTGGATATGCGCAATATAAATTCAAAAATCAAATACATATGTTGAAAATATTGACTGCATGGCGTGCAATTTTGCAAGGGAATACATGCAAACCCCAAAAGAGTCAAATGTAAGATGATAATACCACATAGTTAAAAGAGCATAAAATGTGACTTATTAATTACTGATCCCCAGCTGCTCTTTTTCTAATTTGCATAACATGCTCAGGAAAAACGTGTGCCTCCCACGCCAGAGCTGGATGAAAGTTGGAGGAAAAAGAAGGTTGGATGGCACCGCATAAAGCATAGGAATGGTCAAATACTTTACCAACAGGAAGCATGATATTTTGCGCGAAAATGTAAAATATGCATAGCTGTTCTCTTATGCGGACGACAAAAAGGAGAAACTTTACTATTTGACCAATTAGTCATAAGACTTCCAGTAGGTAACAAATACAGTCTTAACTGGATTAACCATGCCCTACCACTTAGCATACTAATTCACAATAAGTACGTTAAATCGTCGCAAAAGATGAAAATTGTACAGTGCAATGAGACTTCGGCAGGTGTGGCGTGTGCAAGCGCTCTACCGGGCAAGCAGTGTTCCCGCTTCCTTGCCATTGGTCTGGTGGATGATACTGAACGCAATACTTAGGTGGGTTGGTTCATATTCTGCCTCTACTGTGCAATGCAGCGGGATTCTTGTTTTTCTATATATATTAGAATGGCAGTGGCCTGCCTCCTGTTTTACTTGCTCACTTTGCTTCTGCAAATGCAATTGCAGCCAGACAGAATGCACTTTTTCTGTACTATTTTATCCTGTTTTAATGATCCCTGGAACATGGCGAGGAGTATTGAAACCTTTTTTGCTCCAGTGTCCTGACGTCAAAGTTTATCCTCTCAGTGTTCAGACTGTTAAATGCCTGCTCACGTTCACTGTAGGATCCTCTGTTTTCTGTGCTCAGTTGAGGAGAATCCCTAGCATTTTCCCCAGGACATGTTTTCTATTTCATAGCCTTTTGCCAATCTTTTGTGTTTTTTGTTTGTTCAGCTGTAATTACATTCTAGTGGTTTTGAGCAATTTAGCAATGATACCTGATCCGGCGGGCTGGATCAGGTGTTAATGGCCTGGGGCCCAAGGTACAGGCCTGAGCTCAGCGGGACCTTACCGATGGGCCCCAGCGCCATTACCACCTGATCTGCCAGGCAGAATCGGGTATTATTGCTGTTAGCACTCCGGGTTTGTATTCTGGACACCCGGGGTCGGGTGGCTAAGAGCAAAGTATTTTCATTCAATGAACGGGACGCCTCGCTGCACACTGTTCATGCAATCAAAATACTTACTTACTTAAGATGGTCGCCATGGATCAGGAAGGCGGGGCTCCATATGGCGCCCATCTTCCATTTCCACTGCGGTCACGCGGGGGTAGCAGCAGCAGCAGAAGTTATCAGGTAAGTGGAGGTGGGAGGGATGGAAAATTTGAAAGGAAGGGAAAGCGGGGTGAGGAGAAGATGGCGGGCAGGGGAATCAGAAATCAGGTTGCATTGAATGCGGCCTTAGAATGGTAAATTCAGCGCGCGATCCAAGCAACCTGATTAGTTGAACCCCACCCTGGGGTCTAATTCGGGTTTCTACAGCATCTTACTTCTGAAGTTGGCCCTTTTTAAAATGCTACAGCTTTTTGAATGTCATGGTTTTATATTCTTGTTTGACAAAAGAATGTATGTATTTCACAGTTTGTACAAAGAAAAGTCCAGTTGCAGATGCGCAATCCATGTGCAGTGAGGCCTTAATCTCTACTTGGATTTATGTTTCTATGCTTCAAAAAGGGCAGTCATTCCCGCAACCAAGAGGCCCTCCACTAACGCACACACCATCCCTTCAAGCGCAACACTCACATCTCCATCTATGTCAGCCCCTATTTCTCTGCCCTTAAGAAGAACAAACTTGTGCCTTTCTCCTAATCAAAGCATCTCAACATTAACTACCTACCCTCCCTCTCTATCATCGTCTGCCGCCTTTAATATTTTTCACAGAAAGAAATATTTCCAATCTGTGTATTGTAAAACTGTCTTTTCATTTTCCCACTTTACCAATAGTTTTACTTGTTCCTCACTAGCCTTCATCCACGCCCTCCCTACTAACCTTACTACCAGTGGAATTCCATGTTGGGGGTCTGTTTTGTGTCCCCCACTTTCCCTTTATACCAGCATCATGGGCAACATCTCCTTGTACAATCTCACACCACCTCTTTGCCAGAAACACCCAAGTTTGTCTTCTTTTCCAATGACTCTAACGTGCTCTAAATTTGTATAACAGGCTGCAAGTCCACAATACGATACCAAATGGCCACTCGCTATACCCTTTGCTGTCCCTTTGCACCCAACCACTCTCTTTCTGCTTTGGTGTCCATCCTCCCTCTCCTGATACCTCAGTTCCAGATCTGGCTACAACAGCCTCTGCCTGCTAATTCCTTCCAGCCACGTGTTAAAGCAAGCTTTGGCAATGCCAGCAGTTTGGGCTTTTGTGTAGTCATGGGAAAGGCTCTTGCCAGGCACAACAGGCACACCTGGCCATTGATGGCAGCAGGAACAAAATGCTGCAAGCACACGAGCATCTAATGGCAGTGCTTGGCAAATGCCTAATACATGCACACAAGCCAAAACATTTTTAACAGGACTTTAGTGAAGGCAATGTATAGTGCTTATACATCGAGTGGCAGAATTCAGACCTGGTCAAGACTTTTATATTACACCAGTAGCAGGTTTGCAACTTCAATTACAACATTAACTCTCAGAAGGCTGCTGCCTGGCAGACTTCGAGTGCAATGCCTGAGGGTAAGACTTGATTAAAGTAGGCTCACAGTACCCATGATGATGTTTTGGAGAGGGAGAGGCAGGAACTGGGTGGGAATGGGCATAGGGATTAGCATGGCCATGGGCAGTCAATTGGTGGGCATATAACCGAAGAACACATAAAGGCTGTGTCCCTTCCCATTTGCCATTTCTCTCCATCTGTAATCTAATGCAGATGTTTCAGCTTATAGGTGTAGCAAGCGACACCTAATAGCCCAAGCTAAAAATGCTCTCCACCTCATTGTTCATGCAGCCAAAAGCCTTAAAAAAGCTCGGTGCAAAATGTAGTACAATCTCAAGCCACATCGCCCATGAGCATGGCCACTTGGCACTGATGGTTGTGTTGGGATAGTAGCAGAGTTAATATGCAATATTATCTGCCTGCACATCATGTCATTGGTGGAGCCCACACCCTAACGTGAGGGCGTGTGCAAGGCTGAAAAGATGAAACTGAGTACAATTGTATAGGTTCCGTAGTCTGTCCGAGGAAGAATTTCACAAACATACTCATCTTGTATTCCTTAGAAGGTATTTATAAATGTGTCGAAACTCAATAAGTTAGGTAGCTGGTCCTACGTTTGGAAGATAAATATATAAGAACTATTTCTAAAAGGTTTTTCTTATTTTATCATTCTTGTTAATTTTACAATAAACAGAAGAGTTTTGAAAAAGAAAATAGTTTGCTCATAAATGTACATTCCAAAGCTAGCAAACGCAACAGCAAGAAGGCTTGTACAAGACTCTAATTCAATGCAACCTGAACCTATAACATGGAGGGGACACCGCCATACACACAACAACACAAAGAGGCAAATAAAGGGTGGGAGTGGACATAGTGCATGTAACTCCAATTCAACAACTTCTAGTCTAGGGTGACACACTTGGTCAAGAGCAATTCTTCAGGCAGGGAGTGTCACATTTCAGAAAGCCGTCCCAGGGGTCCAGCACCCCAAGGGGAGAAGTGCTGAGAGATCAAACACACCATTTAGCACACTCCCCATGACTTTTCGTAATGATCCAGCCTGTCTCACGTCTCATACAAGGCCCGTCATAGCTGGCCAGAAGGGTCATATAGCACACACAGTCTTTAGAGGTTGGCCTGACCTCCCACTTCCTCAGTTCCTCCCACATGTCAACTCTCTATAGACCCAACATCATGCAGGAAATGACAGCGGCCAGGAATCGTGCAAGTAGTTGAGGACACGGACTGTCATTGTACAGGGGAGAGACTCTTCCATTACAAGTGTAAGCTTATCAGAAACGCCCCACCAGAAGCCTCTGAATCTCTGGAAGTTCCAAAACAAATGCCTCAATGACGTGGCATTCTGCAAGCAAGCAAGGCAAGCCTCATACTTGCTAAGTGGGAACATGCATAAGCTCTGCAGGGAACAATAATCACGCAAAAGCAATGCCTGCGTTGTATTCCATAGAGTCAAATAGCAGTTGCTATTCTTTTGTACCCTGTACCCCACACACTGTTCGCCACATGTCCTCAGAGATATCCATGGCTAGATCTGCACCCCACTCCTAAACAAGCTTACTTGAACCGCTGGTCTGTTCCTGCGCAGAAGACACCATGACTGGAGGGCTATTGATCGATAGGTATTTGGCACAAGCCTATCAACCTGAGGTACTTCCTCCATCAGTTGCATGGAGATATCGTTCACCAAGACGGGAAGACCCTTCAGCTAATCATATCTCCCTTCTTCCTTTGCTGACAGCTTATATTTATACGTAAGGAATTCAAATGTATAGACCAATAAGCATGCCCAGATATCCTTCACTGTCACAATACGTGTCCTTATCAAAGATTTCCAGAACAACTTTGTATTGTCCCTGAGTATTGCAGGATTGCCGCTCAGGGATGTCTTTATTTGCAGCCGGAAATTGGGTCCTAATGTAGACATACATTTCTTTCATTTTCTGAGAGCGAATCATACAGGCTGTGGGGCTGTTCTGTTATTTGCTATGCAATCCATAGATAACGGACTCTCTAAGGTGCAAAGTTGTGCAACCTCGGCATCCAGGCAACACAATCTGGGACATTCCATTCAGCAGGTCAGGCCCAGTACCTTGTAGTGTGCATCAGAAAGGCTGTATGATAGTGTTTCAATGCTGCCTCCCGCCCACACCCCCTCTGCAAAATCTGCCAATCAAACTTTGCTCTCTTCCCTCACACCCCACAAAAGGTGTGCACACGATCGGTAGATCTGTTTAAATTCTTGACTGTTCGAAGGGAGCAGTAAGGCATTGACAATGTTACACAGCTTCGGGGGGTTACAGCAGGTATAGGTTGTCCCCTATTGATAGCAGCCAATACCTGGGGATAACCAGGGTGTGTTTCAGCACTAGAGATTCACTTTGGTCCTTAGAGAGCAATTGATAAAAGTCGTGTGGCCTCAAGGCTTGTTTCTCTATAACCAACCAGGCTGGGCCACCCTCTAAATATTGCTGCAGATGATAATGAACCAGACACAGCATAAACGCTTAATGAAAGCATTCCAATTGAAGGAAGCTAAATCCACCCCTTAACGTCCATGTTGTAACATGCCAAGGTACACAGGGGTCTTTTGCCATCCCACAACAAGGAATTCATTAAATTGTAGAGGGTTTCATAACGTTTGACACTAGCCATTACCTGGGGCATTTGCAACATGTTATATTTACCTTCCCCAGTAACCTGCTCCGATAATAGGGTTCAGTTTAGGCCATCAACAGAAATTCTTATCTAGTTCCAAAGCAGGTATTACTGGTCATTTCATTGTTTATGGTCCCTTACAATGGGAATCCCTGGATGCTTCATGCCGTCTTTGGACCATTTAATTCCCTGCCATCAATGCTTTCTTAAAAGCAGTTGGAGGAAAGGGATCGGGGTTGAAAGCCAGAGATCGAAATGTTCAAGGGAGAAAAGACTGAAGATTATTTTTCCGAAATAACCTACCGTCTTTTCTCCCCTGAACATTTCCGACTTGGCCCCTGCCCCCACCCACATCCCCACCAACACCCTCACCCCCACCCCCTACTTACCTTGCTGCCGACTCGCTTTTTTCTTGCATAGCCTATTCACTTTCACTTCCGTGATCTGGAACTGACGCTGCAGGTTCCTTTCTTTTTTTTTTTCTTTTTTTTTTTTGGAACCGGCTTCTGGGGACACCCCCGCAGCGCCCACTCACAATATAGTGACAGAGGGTGCGGGGGACACTCCAACAGCCCACACCACCGAATGGGGGACTTGGTCAAACTTTCCAGTCATTCAGCATTTTCGAACGGCTGAATTTCGGCCAAATCTCCCATTCAGTCTTTTAAACTCTGTCTTTTTGGACGATTCTGAATTTAACGGGGCTGAAAAGGCAGAGTTTTTTGTCGTATTTCAAACGTCCTTTTCGTTTTTTTGCACTTGCTTTCTTTTAAATGTGGGGATAGGCTCCTACGCAGACCCCCCTCCACATTCCCCCTTCCTTATTGTATTTCCTTGCCCCACACCCTATCTATTTTTTGCATTAAAAAAAGCAAAATAATCAAACATATGATCAAAATAACTCATAGTTTTCGGCCTTGATATTTTGTGATTTGTTTTAATGGGGGTTTACAGCAATTGATTTCAAACATGACAAGCTGGCTTGCTATGCAGTGATTTTATCGCTGAATATGCAACGCACATATATCTCAATGCACAATATTCAACGATAAAAATCACTGAGCCTTTTAAGTATAAACAGATGGTTCGTTTAGGAGGGGGACTTTTGAGATAGCATAGGTGGGGGTGGGATTGGAAGCTAATAGGGTGCTTTAGGGCATGTCCCACTTATTTTGCGTCTGAAATATATGGGAAGTAAATCAGCAGAAAATCTGCGGTAAGAAAATGGGCTGTAAAAATACATGGACCTAATACATACTTGGGTAAATACTATTGTGAGCCATGTGACTTTGTTAGGATATGTTGATGGGCTTTCATGCTGGTCCATATCACCTCTGTGGTGGTATGGTCACCTGGGCTTGTCTGTGGGTAGCATAATGTGCACTCAGCAGAGTCGACCAGACCTTGGTCTACACAAGGATGCTATGAACAAAAAGGTAGTGAGGGATGCAGCAGGGGTAGATGTTTTGTTATAGCATGGGTGCATGTCAGTCCTGTTGAGCGGGCCGCTGATCTAGATTGCAGAAAGGAAGATATATCTTTGATGTTTGATCATTGTATTCTGTTCCTAGGAAGACTTGGAGATTAGGAAACGTGCACTCGACACAGTCAGCCATGCCACCCTGCTCAACCACCTCTGTGATAACCTGGGTATCACCAATCAGGCCCTGGCCTGGCTGACCTCTTTCCTCTCCGATCAACCCTCCCAGGTCCAACTTGGGTCCTTCCTTTCCTCTATCTCACTCTCTACATGTGGTGTTCCCCAGGGGTCTAACCTCTCTCCCCAGCTGTTCAATAAATACCTGGCACCCCTCGCCCACCATATTGCCACCCTCTGCTCCAACTTTCAGTGCTATGCGGATGACAGTCAGCTAATTTTCAGGCTTCCCTCCACCACCTCTTCTCCTTCTCTCATCTCTGACTTTCTGTCTGCTATCCAGGAATGGTGGCCGCCAATGATCTCTGCCTTAATGGCAGTAATACGGAGATTTTCCTCATCGGCACACCTGGACCCTCCTCTTCTGTTACTCTCTGTCAAGCCTCCCTTGGTCTGCTTCCTGCTCCCACCTGTGAGGCTAAGAACCTCAGGGTCATATTCGATTCCACACTCTCCTTTTCTCCTCACATCTCTGACGTCTCTAAGTAGTCAAACTATCAACTGCACCTCCTCAGAGGTATCCTTCCTTTCCTCTCCTTCCCCCCGAAGCTTACTGTCTCTAGAGCACTGGTTTTCTCTAGGCTGGACTACTGCAACAGCCTCTTCCTATATCTTCCTGCTTCTACTCTCCGCCCTCTGCAACTCATCCAGAACAGGACTGCAAGACTTGTACATGGCCTCAAGCCCTGGAATCGTATCTGTCCAGCCCTGAAATCTCTTCATTGGCTCCAAGTGGCTGCAATGATTACATGCAAGACCCTTTGCAATGTCCATGAGGATTTCTGGGGCCTGGGTCCAAAATACCTTCAACTCTCCCTCCGTAAATACCTTCCCACTCAAGCTATTTGCTCCTCCACCTCCAACCCCCAGGGTCAGTCGCTTCTCCAAGCAACAAGTTGGGGGTAGATCTCTTTCCTCAGCTGGTGCCTCCCTCTGCAACAGCATCCCTGCCAGTCTGAAACTTGAGGAGAATCATCTCCGGTTCCGGGAGCACCTCAAGACCTTCCTCTTTGCTTCTGCCTTTGCTCTTCCTCTCCCCTGCTAATCTGTCTGTTTCGGCACCTTACAACTGGTTTCCCTCTGATTTCGGGCTCAGGTCCCTGGCCACCCAGCCACTTACCCGCACTACAACCTGGCATCCCGTGCACTTAGGTCTGTTTCTGTAACCCTACAGTCCCCTTACCTGCACTTATCAGACACACCTTGTCTGCGCCTTAAACCTTGCACTTGCCACCTGCTGGCTGCATTAACAGTTGTTGGTTTATCCCTTGCTCAGCACTTTCCACTTCTTCCCTCTTCCTTGCACTTTCCCCCTTGCCTCTCCCCTGCACTTGCACGTTCTCAATGTCACTGGGCCTAGTAAGATCATTGTTTTTGTCCTCCATTGTTCCCCTCCCTTGCCTCGTCGCACTCTGAAACACTTGTGTATGAGCGCCATACAAATAATATATCATATCATATCACACAGTGTAATTCTTGTATAAATTAGGGGCTCAAGTGCGCACAGGCAATTCAAGGAGATTCTCTGACTTAATTGCTGGGCCACACACTTAGTTTTTATCATGAGTGATAGAATATTAATTTTGACACTGCCAAGCATGAGGCTGCGGGTTGACTTAGGGAAGTGTTACATTTGTAGAGGGGTGAATGTTGTTGGATAACAAAAGGTAGAGATTGAATAAATTACATATCGAAAGCCTGGCATTTGAGAATTAGGTACACTAGCTCAACGTGAGAAAGGCTGTGCATGGAGCACTGTACTTAGGTGTTTAGCTAGAAGCTAGCTTGAATGCCACGCTCTAATTTTCCATTCCTTCTATAACACTCGCAGTGTGCTTGCATCTCCTAATTAGCTCATTAAGTAAGCCAGTCTCTTACTGCTTTACCATGTTATTTTAAATGTGTTGTTTAAATCCAGTTTTAGATACATATTGCAAGGTTCATGATTTAAGATCAAAAGTTCTTGCTCATGGGGGCATTAATGCAGTCATTTTTATTTATTTATTTTTAATTGAATGTTATAGTTTATTACAAATTTTTCACTCATGTTTTGCAATTATAACATTAAATAAACATTACGTTTAAATAGTAAAATATAAGTCCAGATTTTCCTTTCCACATTTAAAGGCATGTTTTGTCTTCCATAATTGAATTCCAGAATTGAATGACTCTAATTGTCAGTTGCTTGTCATTTCCAGAAATAATCAAGGACCATTGTTGTTCTGGTTCTAGCTGTATGGTACTTTTAGCTAGCATTCCACTGAACAAAGGTCTTTTTTCTTGGAGCGCGGTGCAATCCATTATCAAATATCTTAGAGTTTCAATGTGATTAATTTCTGTACAAAATCTACAATAAATTAGGTTTGCTGGTAATCGATGGGTTTTGACCAGAATTTGTCTTGTCGGGAGGATATATAGAGGCCGATTCATGGAATTAATGTGCGCTGAAATTTTTGGCGCAAGCGTGCGAAAGCGTGCGAATCGCAGTGCAAGTGCGAAAATCGCAGCGAAACCCACCCACAGCGATTCATGGAAGTCCGTGCGTGTGTAAATCCCTGGATGTGCACTAAAATTCTGCGTGGCGCGCGCTGGCGCACACGTCTCCAAACAGCGTGCGCTAAGTGCACAGAGAAAGCGCACACAGCGCAGCGCACACAACAAAAGTAGGCGGAACAGGGGGCGTAACACACGGAATGTGGGACAACGCGTGAAAATGTGGGCATCACGGGGGAAGTACAAGAGGCAAATGCGCGGAACACCCACACGCGCGTCTACAACACGTATTCATGGAATCGAACGAGGCTAATGCGTGCGCCAAAAAAGATGCGCTAATCTGGAAACACGTACGCCAGCAGGAAGCAGGCGTACGTGGACCCGCGCAGCATAAAAGTGCGCGCAAACAACAAACAAGCTGAGACGCCAAGATAAATATACCATTCCTAGCAGCAGTGGTCGTGGGATACCACAGGAGGAGGAGGAGGATAGTCAGGCCCAGAATTTTTACAACCAGAACCAGCCTTTTTGGGATGCCTGATGACCAGGTGTATGGGAGGTACAGGTTTCCACCTCACATAATACTCGACCTGGTGAGTGAGTGGAAGGATGACCTCACATCACCCACCCTTTGCTCCCAAGCACTCAGCCCCCTGGAGAAGGTCCTCAATGTACTGCACTTCTTGGTCACTGGATCATTTCAGCGGACAAGTGCTATAGTGGGGGGGGTGTCACAGGCCACGCAGTGGGACCTAGAAGCTGGGCGGCATGGCGATACATGGCTGCTTGGTGAGTATAAATGCCACTGCACATGCATGCATGTCAGATACTGAGTAATGTCACAACCCCAATAATGATACCCATCAACACCTCCCCAGGGGACAGTGCCTACCCTCTGAGCACCCACATGATAACGCCAATTCGGAACCCCACCACGCCACCCGAGGTAAGATACAACACAGCCCATATTGCAACCCGGGGCATAGTGGAGCGCACATTCGGAGTGCTCAAGTCACACTTTCTTTCCCTTGACCGCTCTGGTGGGCAGCTGTTATATGCTCCCCCAGTAGTGTGCAGGATCATAGTGGCAACATGTGTCCTGCACAATGTTGCAACACGCCGGGGCCTGCCGGTGGACCTGGTGGTGCCCCCACATCCCCAACCACATGCACGCCCGCTGCGCATGGGAGGGGAAAGGGCACGTGGTGAGGCAGCCCGTATGCAGATGGTGGCTAGTTACTTCACATAAAATCACACCCCTGTGGAGTGCACACAGCCCTGGCACATACCAGCTGACAATCAATGATGATGACATAAGGGACACTCAACTGTCACAACCATACCAGCCTGAGATTGGTCACCTGGAAGTGTTACATTGTGTGCATCCCTACCTACCCAAACACCACCAATGCTGTGTCATCAAAAGACATACATCTATGCTGCTAAATTCATTACCCCCTTGCTAAATACAACATGAGAACAGCGCCATGTCACCCAACCCCTCCCCAGCTCCACCAACAAACACACCATGGCATGTCATGCAATGTGAAAGCAAAAAAAAACAATGCACAAGACCTGACACAAGTGTCACAAAGTACACTGTCCCTAATGGAAACTGCCCACACACAATATTCTCCCAGTAATGTATAACTAACAGCACACATTACCAAATACTTACCACCAACACAATGCTGCAACACACCATGGAAAAATGCAAAAACATGACAGTACTAAGTTCAAGTAGTGGTAGTCTTACAACCTGAATACGCCAGCACATCGACCCCTTACAACTGTAGAGTTTTGCTGCCACGCAAATGTCTCAGTGTACTGCATACAATATGAACTGCATCTGCAAAGTAGACGGCCTTGTGAAGACATGAGGAACGAACCTGCAGATTAGGAGGAAGACATGGATCCACAAGCACATATCAATACACCATGCAATGTACAATACAACAATAGTATCCACTAGGAATGTCTACACAGTATTGACTACAGACTGCCCACACAGCTCATGGGAGCACAACGTCACTGTGTAATTCACTGTCACTTGGTCACACCCTTTGCAAGCCCATGGAAACGGGAAGCAGGAGGGGTGTGTGTCTCACGAACCCAAGCATCTAACCCAAACTCAGGACAAGCCTGCATGTGCCCAGTCGGAATACAGTGGATGCCCATGGGAGCCACACAAGGCAACACACTGTAAAAATAAAATCAAAAATGCCCATGTGGGGGAAAGGGGGGGTGGGGGAGGCCACCCAGGAGGTTCGAGGACAGGGTGCACACCAACACCCACCTTAGTGGATGTTGCGAAAAAGAAATACCTCCTTGGGCTCATGGCCTGCACGGCTATGCCATTGTGGGAGAACTGCTGTCGCTCTGCTCATCCTCTGCTGCTGCATCAGGAGGCGGTGGCACTATGGGAGGCAGCCCACACAAAGCCTGATATGGTCCTCCATGGCAGCAAGCATGTGGGTCTGGAAGGTCTGATTCTGGAGGATTAAAGTGTGGAGATCCCCATGCAGCACATCACGGGTTGCCTGCATTTCTGCACGCATGGCCTCACGTGATGCCCGGATCTCCTCACGTGTTGCATGCAGCTCAGCTGAGAGCGAGCGTGTGAGCTGCTCCAGCTGCTGTTCTGCCCTTAAATTACTGGAAGCCTCAAGTCTTCCTGAGGTTATGTAGTTCTACCCACAGGGCTTCCCTGTGGCCCTGTGACTCTATTGATATGGATTCGCGCAGAGTCTCCAGTGCCGCCCATCTGTCCCTGTTGGACGCCAACATGTCTTCCCTGTGTGATTGGCAAATGGAGTCTGTTGCCTGCTGTTGTTGCTCCATCTGCCTTTCAGGAGGGATAATGGAAGTGGCCACCCTCTCCATTGCCTGAGCCATCATTTCTACTGATGCTGCCTGTTGGGTTGCCATACTGTACATGGAGTTTTCCCATACAGCATTGCCTGGTGGGGGGCATGGCCACCGCGTCGACGGGTTCTACCCCGGTCCAGGTGGGTTGGACAGAACAGAATCCATGCCAGAAACACTTACCTGCGACTGCACAAAAGTCTCATCATCCGACTCAGCACCTGAATAGAGGTCTGGGGAGGTGCACCCAGAGGCACCCCTGGACAGTATGGTCTGCAGTAACATTGGGTTTTCACCCACCACCACACCACGTCCCCCACTGGTGCCCGGTCGTGCCTGAGATTCCTCCTGGGTCTGCACCATCTCCTCAACCTCAACAGCACCAAGTGCGTCATCACCTGCAAAAACATGAAAGACAACAAATGGAAACAGGCATGATCACCATGGCACACAAATAGGCCGTGACAAGCCAGAGATCCAGTACATGAATTACACATGTCCCACATGACTATAACCCTGCCATGCATGCACTGTCAAAGAGTTGGAAGTGGAGTCAAAAAGGCAGACACTGGGGAAAGCAAGATGGATATGCAACACATTTGCAGCATGTTGGGTAGCACTGGCATCACACATCAGGCTGTGAGTGGCATGTCCAATACACATACATGACACATGCCACCACACAGATGCCATGTAGCATAGCCACGGTAAATTACAAAACTACAGCAATATGTCAGTGAATGAATACTGTCAGACATCCATGTCACATCGACATGATGCGAAGATTGATGTTGAATAGTGTTGCAAAGTATGCATGTGCCACACACTGAAACACAACCAGTGTCCAATAACACAGTGATTGTGGGCTGATCAATGGTTGGTCACTTTAACATTACAGGAAACATCTGTCATCTTCCACATGCAAACAGGCCCTAGTAAAAAGTTTCTGCAGCCCAATAATCCATCGGCCTGAATGGTGTAATCATTAACATAACCAGGTAAAAGTAGTGGCCCAGTGTGGGCTGTAAACAATGACCGAAGCATATCACATATGTTGCAATAGGGCAGAATAATGCACAGTAAAAATGGGAGAGTGGAAACAATCAATCTGAATGAACACTTACAAAATCTGAACAATGTAGTTGCAAGATGACAGTTCAAGGTAAAGTGCACTAATGTGGGTGTAATTGGCAACTGTGGGCAGAGGGGATACAGTCATACACAAATCCAAGGCACGTGAATGTATGGGAGGAAGCAAATGGGTGACCCATAACACTCAGGAGTACATACCCTCACCTGGCACTCAATCAGAACCCGTCACCCAAACAACATACACATGGATTACACACACACGCATGGGCACTCACTGTACAATGCGCCGTAATCAGGTAGTTCTCCCACACCTTGGATCTGTTCCTCTGTGACGAAGGTCCCAGCAACAGACTCATGTTCAGTGAGTTTGTTGTCCTCTTGTGGAGACCCACCGCCAGTCACCAGAGCAGCGGCATGATTTGAGGCCAGCTTGTTCTTTGCTCTGCGTTTCAGGTCATTCCACCGCTTGTAGCAATCATCAGCTGTGCGCCTCTCAAATCCAAGGGCACTTATGCGGTCCGCGATGGTCTGCCAGTGTGCCCTACGTTGACCAGGTGTGGTCTTGCACCCTGCAGTCACCAACATTTCGCGGCTATGTGCCGACACATAGCTCACAAGTGCATCAAGTTTGGGGTAATTAAAGCTAGGCTTCCTTGACGTGCCGGACTGTGTAGCCATGTCTGGGGTCTCAGCCTGTAGTGCAAGAGCACCCTTCTTCCTCTTCTTCAAAGGTGGAGCTGAGCCTGAGTGGCTTGCGCCGCTCTGGTCAGTAGGGGCAGAAGCGCAGGTGGACTGGGTACTGGGAGTGTGCGAAGGCACAATGACCATAGGTCTTGGTGCAGACATTGGCTGAAGTGTGATGTTGGCAGGGGCAGCGTCAGTTTGATGGACCAGGACCGGCACTGTCCCGGCTGGGAGACTCAGAGCTGGGGTGGATAGAGCTGCAGCTGCCCCTGCAGCCTCCCCACCCTGCCTACTTGGGGCAGCAGATGACATCGCTGCCCCAGATCCACGTGGCCTGGTGACACCAACTTGCACCGACACACGTGGCTTAGACTTGCTGACCTGGAAGTCAGCCTGGGTGTCATCCTGTGCCGGCTCAGGTGCCACAATGGGCTGGTCCAACAAGGGTTGAGCTGGGATGGTGTCAGCCACGTTTCCCTCAACCAGGGCGGGGGGGCATGGGTGTCCCTGATTGGTCCTCCACACATGGGGGTCTAGGGGCACCCTGCAAATCCTGGCCATGTCCCCTACCTTGCCCACCACGCCCACCTTTTGGAGGTCGGCCGCCTTTGCCTCCCTTACCGCTAGGTCGCCCCAACCATGGCACTGATGTTGTTGTGCGTATGGGAATTGCAGTAAACAATTGTCCTGGGCAATTGGGGGTGAAAGGGGTAGGGTACTAGATGGAATTCGTACCCTAGTGCTCTAGCAAGGCTGTCTGTGACCCCTGGGGGAAGATGACGGGTCACGCAACTCACAGGCACCCCAAAAACAAAAAGTAACATGCACGCAACCCCTCGTAGACCACGTGCGTGGATAAATGGACCCGCACTACGCTGTGGCACCCAGAAACACAAAAACAAGCGTACGCGTGTTACACGCAGCCTACAATGACCTCTGAAGGGGTACGCGACATACGGGGCAAGCACAGTTGGTAAATGCGTGCACGACTCACCGTCTGCCTGGAAAAAGAACATGAAAAAAACACGCGTGTGCGCGTAGGCAACACCCCCGCCAAAAGAAGAACTGTACGCTGTCTGAGGAGACAGGACAAAAGAAGAAGTGAACGCTGTTTGAGGAAACAGGCCCAAAAAAAATAAAGAACGCTGTCAGAGGTAACAGGGAATACGAACTTGAAACGCTGTGAAGTAATCGCGTGTGAACCGACAAGAAGTACAGAATTCACCCACTCGCTCTCCACGAAAAGCACGTACAAGGGAACGGGGTCCTACACGTACCTTTTAAAGTGGCCCACACGTACAGCGTCACTTACGCGTGTACGCGCTAAGGCCCTGTCCTCCAATTACACGAGCTGACACTCGGACGTGCAGTTTTTGGACGTGTACGATGAACATGCACCCGTGTTGATGGAAACGCCCGCGCGCGTCACGTCACTTACGCGCATAGGCCCTTTCCTCGGATTAAGGGCCTTTGGTCCAATGAAACCGCGTACGTGTGCTGACGCGCTTACGCGCAAAGGGCCTTTCCTCGAATCACATGCTGCCGTGCAAGATTTTCACATGCCAAATCACTCCGTATAAAGCTGGCCACGCAACAACAAACGGAAGGCCACGCTCCTGCCCAGAAGGCCAAATTACTGCTCCCCAAAGCCCCGAGCATGCTCCCACCTGCCATCTGCTGCTGCCTGCCTGCCTGCTGCCCACGTGTCCTGCTACTTGGTGCCTGCACGTCAGCCAGGGTTCCAGTTGCTGTGTCCACCCCTGCTGGAACAGAAGACTCCCGACTGGGATACCATCGCTTCACAGCCCAGCCCCAGGATCCAGTTGCCCACCCACGCCTGCCTCGGGGGTCGCCATGTCGGGGCAAACACCATCTGAGACCACTGGCGACCCCCAGCCAGAGAGGCAGAGGGCCACCAGCTTCAGTATGGAGGAAGTTGGTGTCCTGGTGGAGCATGTCCTGGGGCATTTTGATGCCCTCTTCGGAACATCACGGGACAACAAGGAAGGACGGGAGAGGATCTGGGACGACGTAGTGGTTGCCATCAATGCGGAGGGGGTGGCAACCCGCGACATCAAGCACGTCAAGAAGCGCTGGGAGGACTTGAGGTCCAGGACCCTCTACAAGGCCCGGCGCCTCGTGGAGGGGGGCCAGGTCAGCATGAGTGACATCCAGATGCGGGTCCTGGAACACGTAGGCCCAGCGCTCCACACCCAGATCCTGCAGAGGAAGATCCGTCAGAGTTGAGCGGTAAGTGGCCAAGCATTGGTGTGTGAGACAGGGCATGTTGCAGTGTGCTGGTAGTCTGATACTTGCCTGTATGTGTGACATAGGCCATGTATGGATGTGTGTGTGCAGGGACATCATGGTCATGCATGTGAGACCAGTAATGTGTGAACCACATGATTGGTGCATGAGTTACAATGCAACATGGGTATCTGTATGGCAAATACACACATGAAAGCATGCCAGAGTCTGTTCTTGCACATGGCGGGGGTGTGAGGGATGGGTGCTGCTGTCATGTACATGTATGGTGCACATGTGTGTGTGTCTGAGAAGTGTGTGTGTGACTTAGGTACGCCATGTATTCATGACACATGTCTGTGATGATGTGTACATTCACTCATGCAGTGGGGTCACCGTTGTATGCACTGTGTCTATCCACTGTGTCTGTGGTGTGCAAGGCATGATGCATGACCCTCCGGTGATGTGTGTGCATGGGATCAGTGTGAGCCATGATGCATGTGAGTTTGAAGGTAAGATTTTGGTTAATAGAGGCCCTTGTACATGGATGCTGGTGTTGATTGCAGGCGCCGTGCCTGTTCATGCATGTGTGTTGCGTGCATTCACCCATGTGTTGTGGAGGGACAGGATGGAAGTGACGTTAGACACTGCAACTCATGTGTTATTGCTTTCTGTCTAGGGGAATGTTGTACTGTACCCGGGCGGCGACGCAAGGCCCAGCCACCCCCCCAGGACTTGCCATCATCCGGGAGCAAGGGGGCTGGTGCCGCGTCTGCCACTGCGGCTGTGGCGGAAGGGCCGGGTGAGCCCCCACAGGGGCTTGCAATGGCGGAAGACGGTACAGTGACATCCAGGTTGGTGGTCTCCACTGAGGAGGAGGAGCCCGCTACTGAGCCGCACATGGGGCCTGGTGGGGGTAGTACCACTGGTGCAAGTGGTGCAGTCCAGGGCCAGGGTCAGGAGGCAGCACAGGTCACCGCGGAGGGGCCTGTGCATGTCCCTGTCCTTGACCCTGTGACTGCACTACCATGCACCAGCAGGGATGCCCTGTCCCAGGCCCGTCCGCAGGTAGGGGAGAGTGCCATGTCATCTGCCTCTCCACTACCTGCGGATGAGGGGTCCCATGACCGTATGGGCTCCATCCTGATTGGTGTCAAGTTGCGCACGTGTGACATTTGTGATGACGTGCGTTCGTCCTGGCGGAGAACGCACGGCAGCACGAACAGCAGCTTTGCGAAGTGGCACTGTTGGGAGGGGCCCTGGTCGGTGGGTTCCTACATGTGTCACGCACTCTGGTGGACCTCTCCTCCTCTGTGGAGACTATGCGCCAGTCGTTCTCCCTGCCGTCTTCCGGCCCAGATTCCTCCAGGACCCCCTGGGTACCAGGCCCGACCAACACAGCCAGCTTGGTGGAGCTCAAATCCCTGCCACAGTCGGGAGTCGGTGGTCCAGCAGAGGTGGACACCACAACTGGAGACCAGCTGATGGAGGATGTGCAGGCACCATCGGACAGGGCACATGGACAGCAGCAGCAGCAGCAGGAGCAGGCTGTAGGTGGGAGCAATGATGGCTCGGGGCCATCAACATCGGAGGGGCAGGCATCGGCCAGAGGGCAGGAGGACCCAGGAATGGGAGTGTCTTCCGTGTGGCAGCGGTTGGGCCAGCGGATAGATGCGGAGCGGTGGCGGGCAGAAGAGGCGCGGCTCACCATGGTCAGGGCGGAGTTCTCCATGCGTCGGTCGTTGAGGCGGGCAGAGTGCCTCGAGGCAACTCGCAGGGAATTGGAACAGGCCATGAGTGCCTCCCTGCGAGACCTCAGGGCCAGGGCAGAGGCCCGCCTCCGGGACATCGACATGGAGTTCGATGATGCCCTGGGCCGGGACAGCACAGAGTGAGCCGAAGGACTTGCCCACCGCCATTGTATATAGTTAGATAGTGTTAGGTTTCCTTTCTGTTTTTGTTTATTTTGGGGCGATTGGACAATGCACCACGTTTTTGTATATAGTTCTTTATTAGGTAGTCTTTTTTGTAGGTTTCATTTCATTTGTTGGGCTCATGGACCCTGGATTGGTGATTTGTATATAGTTGACCACTGGATTTATTATTTTTTTTTTTATTTCCCCATGGAGCAATGGATTTCACTTATTTCTTTACCTTGGATTTGCTTTGTTGGACTGAGACTTAGGACACATTTTCATTTGGATTTCTTTGGATTCTGATTTCATATTTTTTATTATTTTCTGGACATGCTGCGTTTTATTTCTTCTTCACATTATTGTGTGTTTTCTTTTCATTACATTCATTTTGGGTTCAATGCATTTTTGTTTCATACTTCGATGTGTGGTATTCTCTCATTGATTTCATGCATGTCATGATGTGTGTTTTCACATTCACTTGCACCCATTGTGTGTGTGTGACGGACATGTGTTTATTTACATACTTGCCATTATGGGTTGTATCATGTAAAGGGCCTTTCTATGTGGGTGGATGCAATACTTGGTTGGGTCTTTGGGCTGGGGTGGCGTGGGGTGTGATGTGGCTGGCCATTAGGCCCATGATTGAGGATCGTCATGACGTGGGGGCCGGGGGACATGTGTGGGGGCCTGCTGGCAGGTGCCCCTGACTGCTGGGGGGTGGGGGTGCTGGGGGACATGAGTGTGGGCCTGCCGGCAGGTGCCCCTGACTGCTGGGGAGTGGGAGTGCTGGGGGACATGAGTGGGACATGAGTGGGGGCCTGCTGGCAGGTTCCCCTGACTGCTGGGGGGTGGGGGTGCTGGGGGACATGAGTGGGACATGAGTGGGGGCCTGCTGGCAGGTGCCCCTGACTGCTGGGGGGTGGGGCTGCTGGGGGACATGAGTGGGACATGAGTGGGGGCCTGCTGGCAGGTGCCCCTGACTGCTGGGGGGTGGGGGTGCTGGAGGACATGAGTGGGGGTCTGCTGGCAGGTGCCCCTGACTGCTGGGGGGTGGGGGTGCTGGGGGACATGAGTGGGACATGAGTGGGGGCCTGCTGGCAGGTGCCCCTGACTGCTGGGGGGTGGGGTTGCTAGGGGGCATGAGTTGGTGATCAGTAGTGCAAGGTGACATGTGGCTTGGCTGGGGGGCATGCCCATGGTGGATGGGCTGCCTGCGGGACATGAACAGAGATGCAGGGTAGTCCCCTGTGGTGTGGGCTGCCTGCAGGGGCGTGGAGGGTGTAGAGGGAACACCTGGGAGGACCCACACTTCCAATTCACGTGTAGGACTCCCCGCGCACCCCCAAAAATCACGTACCCTGCTCTGACAGCAAAATCACGTGTGAAACTTCCCGCGCACCCCAGGAATACACGTACCCCACTCGCACAGGGCCTATCGCGTGTGAAACTTCCTGCGCACCCCAGGAATACACGTACCCCACTCGCACAGGGCCTATCACGTGTGAAACTTCCTGCACATCCCAGGAATACACGTACCCCACTCGCACAGGGCCTATCGCGTGTGAAACTTCCCGCGCACCACAGGAATACACATACCCCACTCGCACAGGGCCTGTCACGTGTGAAACTTCCCATGCACCCCCGAAAACATGTTCCCCTCCCCAATCGCGTGTGAAACTTCCCGCGCACCCCAGGAATACACGTACCCCACTCGCACAGGGCATTTCGCAGGTGAAACTTCCCGCGCACACCAGGAATATACGTACCCCAGTCGAACAGGGCCTATCGCGTGTAAAACTTCCCGCGCACCCCAGGAATACACATACCCTACTCACACAGGGCCTGTCGCGTGTGAAACTTCCCATGCACCCCCAAAATACACGTTCCCCTCTCCAATCGTGTGTGAAACTTCCCGCGCACCCCAGGAATACACGTACCCCACTCGCACAGGGCCTATCGCGTGTGAAACTTCCTGCGCACCCCAGGAATACACATACCCCACTCGCGCAGGGCCTATCGCGTGTGAAACTTCCTGCGCGCCCCAGGAATACACGTACACCACTCGCACAGGGCCTATCACGTGTGAAACTTCCTGCACACCCCAGGAATACACGTACCCGACTCGCACAGGGCCTATCACGTGTGAAACTTCCCGCGCACCCCAGGAATACACAGACCCCACTCGCACAGGGCCTGTCGCGTGTGAAACTTCCCATGCACCCCTGAAATACACGTTCCCCTCTCCAATCGCGTTTGAAACTTCCCGCGCACCCCAGGAATACACGTACCCCACTCGCACAGGGCATTTCGCATGTGAAACTTCCCGCGCACACCAGGAATATACGTACCCCACTCGAACAGGGCCTATCGCGTGTTAAACTTCCCGCGCCCCCCAGGAATACACGTTCCCCTCTCCAATCGCGTGTAAAACTTCCTGCGCACTGCAGGAATACACGTATCCACTCGCACAGGGCATTTCGCGTGTGAAAATTCCTGCGCACCCCAGGAATACACGTACCCCAATCGCACAGGGCCTATCGCGTGTGAAACTTCCTGCGCACCCCAGGAATACACATATCCCACTCGCACAGGGCCTGTCGCATGTGAAACTTCCCATGCACCCCCGAAATACACGTTCCCCTCTCCAATCGCGTGTGAAACTTCTGGCGTACCCCAGGAATACACGTACCCCACTCGCACAGGGCATTTCGCGTGTGAAACTTCCTACGCACCCCAGGAATACACGTACCCCACTGGCACAGGTCCTATCACGTGTTAAACTTCCCGCGCACCCCAGGAATTCACGTACCCCACTTGCACAGGGCCTATCGCGTGTGAAACCTCCCGCGCACCCCAGGAATACACGTACCACACTCGCACAGGGCCTATCGCGTGTGAAACTTCCTGCGCACCCCAGGAATACACATACCGCACTCGCACAGGCCCTATCGCGTGTGAAACCTCCCGCGCATCCCAGGAATACACGTACCCCACTCGCACAGGGCATTTCGCATGTGAAACTTCCCGCGCACACCAGGAATATAGGTACCCCACTCGAACAGGGCCTATCGCGTGTAAAACTTCCCGCGCACCCCAGGAATACACATACCCCACTCGCACAGGGCCTGTCGCATGTGAAACTTCCCATGCACCCCCGAAATACACGTTCCCCTCTCCAATCGCGTGTGAAACTTCCCGCGCACCCCAGGAATACACGTACCCCACTCGCACAGGGCCTATCGCGTGTGAAACTTCCTGCGCACCCCAGGAATACACGTACCCCACTCGCACAGGGCCTATCGCGTGTGAAACTTCCCGCGCGCCCCAGGAATACACGTACCCCACTCGCACAGGGCCTATCACGGGTGAAACTTCCTGCACACCCCAGGAATACACGTACCCTACTCGCACAGGGCCTATCGCGTGTGAAAGTTCCCGCGCACCCCAGGAATACACAGACCCCACTCGCACAAGGCCTGTCGCGTGTGAAACTTCCCATGCACCCCCCGAAATACACGTTCCCCTCTCCAATCGCGTGTGAAACTTCCCGCGCACCCCAGGAATACACGTACCCCACTCGCACAGGGCATTTCGCATGTGAAACTTCCCGCGCACACCAGGAATATACGTACCCCACTCGAACAGGGCCTATCGTGTGTAAAACTTCCCACGCACCCCAGGAATACACATACCCCACTCGCACAGGGCCTGTCGCGTGTGAAACTTCCCATGCACCCCCGAAATACACGTTCCCCTCTCCAATCGCGTGTGAAACTTCACACGTACCCCAGTAATACACGAACGCCACTCGGACAGGGCATTTTGCGTGTGAAACTTCCCGCGCACCCCAGGAATACATGTACCCCACTCGCACAGCTCCTATCGCGCGTTAAACTTCCCGCGCACCCCAGGAATACACGTTCCCTTCTCCAATCGCGAGTGAAACTTCCTGCGCACCGCAGGAATACACGTACCCCACTCGCACAGGGCCTATCGCATGTGAAACTTCCTGCGCACCCCAGGAATACACATATCCCACTCGCACAGGGCCTGTCGCGTGTGAAACTTCCCATGCACCCCCGAAATACATGTTCCCCTCTCCAATCGCATGTGAAACTTCTGGCGTACCCCAGGAATACACGTACCCCACTTGCACAGGGCATTTCGCGTGTGAAACTTCCTACGCACCCCAGGAATACACGTACCCCACTCGCACAGGTCCTATCACGTGTTAAACTTCCCGCGCACCCCAGGAATTCACGTACCCCACTCGCACAGGGCCTATCGCGTGTGAAACTTCCTGTGCACCCCAGGAATACACATACCCCACTCGCAGAGGTCCTATCGCGTGTGAAACTTCGCGCGCACCCCAGGAATACACGTACCCCACTCGCACAGGGCTTATCGCGTGTGAAACTTCCCGCGCACCCCAGGAATACACGTACCCCACTCGCACAGGGCCTATCGCGTGTGAAACTTCCTGCGCACCCCAGGAATACACATACCCCACTCGGTCAGGGCCTATCGCGTGGAAAACTTCCTGCGCACCCCAGGAATACACGTAACCCACTCGCACAGGGCCTATCGCGTGTGAAACTTCCCGCGCACCCCAGGAATACACATACCCCACTCGCACAGGGCCTATCGTGTGTGAAACTTCCCGCGCACCCCCGAAATACACGTTGCCCTCTCCAATCGCGTGTGAAACTTCCCACGCACCTCAGGAATACACGTACCCCACTCGCACAGGGCATTTCGCGTGTGAAACTTCCCGCGCACCCCAGGAATACAAGTACCCCACTCGCACAGGGCCTATCGCGTATGAAACTTCCCGCACACCCCAGGAATACACGTTCCCCTCTCCAATCGCATGTGAAACTTCCCACGCACCCCAGGAATACACGTACACCACTCGCACAGGGCATTTCGCGTGTGAAACTTCCCACGCACCCCAGGAATACACGTACCCCACTCGCACAGTGCCTATCGCGTGTGAAACTTCTCGCGCACCCCAGCAATACACGTACCCCACTCGCACAGGGCCTATCGCGTGTGAAACTTCCTGCGCACCCCAGGAATACACGTACCCCACTCGCACAAGGACTATCGCATGTGAAACTTCCTGCGCACCCCCGAAATACACGTTCCCCTCTCCAATCGCGTGTGAAACTTCTCACGCACCCCAGGAATACACGTACCCCACTCACACAGGGCCTATCGTGTGTGAAACTTCTCACGCACCCCAGGAATACACGTACCCCACTCGCACAGGGCATTTCGCGTGTGAAACTTCCTACGCACCCCAGGAAAACACGTACCCCACTCGCACAGGTCCTATCACGTGTTAAACTTCCCACGCACCCCAGGAATTCACGTACCCCACTCGCACAGGGCCTATCGCGTGTGAAACTTCCTGTGCACCCCAGGAATACACATACCCCACTCGCAGAGGCCCTATCGCGTGTGAAACTTCCCAGGCACCCCAGGAATACACATACCCCACTCGCACAGGGCCTATCGCGTGTGAAACTTCCTGTGCACCCCAGGAATACACATACCCCACTCGCAGAGGTCCTATCGCGTGTGAAACTTCGCGCGCACCCCAGGAATACACGTACCCCACTCGCACAGGGCTTATCGCGTGTGAAACTTCCCGCGCACCCCAGGAATACACGTACCCCACTCGCACAGGGCCTATCGCGTGTGAAACTTCCTGCGCACCCCAGGAATACACATACCCCACTCGGTCAGGGCCTATCGCGTGTGAAACTTCCTGCGCACCCCTGGAATACACGTAACCCACTCGCACAGGGCCTATCGCGTTTGAAACTTCCCGCGCACCCCAGGAATACACATACCCCACTCGCACAGGGCCTATCGTGTGTGAAACTTCCCGTGCATCCCCGAAATACACGTTGCCCTCTCCAATCGCGTGTGAAACTTCCCACGCACCTCAGGAATACACGTACCCCACTCGCACAGGGCATTTCGCGTGTGAAACTTCCCGCGCACCCCAGGAATACAAGTACCCCACTCGCACAGGGCCTATCGCGTATGAAACTTCCCGCACACCCCAGGAATACACGTTCCCCTCTCCAATCGCATGTGAAACTTCCCACGCACCCCAGGAATACACGTACCCCACTCGCACAGGGCATTTCGCGTGTGAAACTTCCCACGCACCCCAGGAATACACGTACCCCACTCGCACAGTGCCTATCGCGTGTGAAACTTCTCGCGCACCCCAGCAATACACGTACCCCACTCGCACAGGGCCTATCGCGTGTGAAACTTCCTGCGCACCCCAGGAATACACGTACCCCACTCGCACAAGGACTATCGCATGTGAAACTTCCTGCGCACCCCCGAAATACACGTTCCCCTCTCCAATCGCGTGTGAAACTTCTCACGCACCCCAGGAATACACGTACCCCACTCACACAGGGCCTATCGTGTGTGAAACTTCTCACGCACCCCAGGAATACACGTACCCCACTCGCACAGGGCATTTCACGTGTGAAACTTCCTAAGCGCCCCAGGAAAACACGTACCCCACTCGCACAGGTCCTATCACGTGTTAAACTTCCCACGCACCCCAGGAATACACGTACCCCACTCGCACAGGGCCTATCGCGTGTGAAACTTCCTGCGCACCCCAGGAATACACATACCCCACTCGGTCAGGGCCTATCGCGTGTGAAACTTCCTGCGCACCCCAGGAATACACGTAACCCACTCGCACAGGGCCTATCGCGTGTGAAACTTCCCGCGCACCCCAGGAATACACATACCCCACTCGCACAGGGCCTATCGTGTGTGAAACTTCCCGTGCACCCCCGAAATACATGTTGCCCTCTCCAATCGCGTGTGAAACTTCCCACGCACCTCAGGAATACACGTACCCCACTCGCACAGGGCATTTCGCGTGTGAAACTTCCCGCGCACCCCAGGAATACAAGTACCCCACTCGCACAGGGCCTATCGCGTAAGAAACTTCCCGCACACCCCAGGAATACACGTTCCCCTCTCCAATCGCATGTGAAACTTCCCACGCACCCCAGGAATACACGTACCCCACTCGCACAGGGCATTTCGCGTGTGAAACTTCCCACGCACCCCAGGAATACACGTACCCCACTCGCACAGTGCCTATCGCGTGTGAAACTTCTCACGCACCCCAGCAATACACGTACCCCACTCGCACAGGGCCTATCGCGTGTGAAACTTCCTGCGCACCCCAGGAATACACGTACCCCACTCGCACAAGGACTATCGCATGTGAAACTTCCTGCGCACCCCCGAAATACACGTTCCCCTCTCCAATCGCGTGTGAAACTTCTCATGCACCCCAGGAATACACGTACCCCACTCACACAGGGCCTATCGTGTGTGAAACTTCTCACGCACCCCAGGAATACACGTACCCCACTCGCACAGGGCATTTCGCGTGTGAAACTTCCTACGCACCCCAGGAAAACACGTACCCCACTCGCACAGGTCCTATCACGTGTTAAACTTCCCACGCACCCCAGGAATACACGTACCCCACTCGCACAGTGCCTATCGCGTGTGAAACTTCTCACGCACCCCAGCAATACACGTACCCCACTCGCACAGGGCCTATCGCGTGTGAAACTTCCTGCGCACCCCAGGAATACACGTACCCCACTCGCACAAGGACTATCGCATGTGAAACTTCCTGCGCACCCCCGAAATACACGTTCCCCTCTCCAATCGCGTGTGAAACTTCTCACGCACCCCAGGAATACACGTACCCCACTCACACAGGGCCTATCGTGTGTGAAACTTCTCACGCACCCCAGGAATACACGTACCCCACTCGCACAGGGCATTTCGCGTGTGAAACTTCCTACGCACCCCAGGAAAACACGTACCCCACTCGCACAGGTCCTATCACGTGTTAAACTTCCCACGCACCCCAGGAATACAAGTACCCCACTCGCACAGGGCCTATCGCGTATGAAACTTCCCGCACACCCCAGGAATACACGTTCCCCTCTCCAATCGCATGTGAAACTTCCCACGCACCCCAGGAATACACGTACCCCACTCGCACAGGGCATTTCGCGTGTGAAACTTCCCACGCACCCCAGGAATACACGTACCCCACTCGCACAGTGCCTATCGCGTGTGAAACTTCTCGCGCACCCCAGCAATACACGTACCCCACTCGCACAGGGCCTATCGCGTGTGAAACTTCCTGCGCACCCCAGGAATACACGTACCCCACTCGCACAAGGACTATCGCATGTGAAACTTCCTGCGCACCCCCGAAATACACGTTCCCCTCTCCAATCGCGTGTGAAACTTCTCACGCACCCCAGGAATACACGTACCCCACTCACACAGGGCCTATCGTGTGTGAAACTTCTCACGCACCCCAGGAATACACGTACCCCACTCGCACAGGGCATTTCACGTGTGAAACTTCCTAAGCGCCCCAGGAAAACACGTACCCCACTCGCACAGGTCCTATCACGTGTTAAACTTCCCACGCACCCCAGGAATACACGTACCCCACTCGCACAGGGCCTATCGCGTGTGAAACTTCCTGCGCACCCCAGGAATACACATACCCCACTCGGTCAGGGCCTATCGCGTGTGAAACTTCCTGCGCACCCCAGGAATACACGTAACCCACTCGCACAGGGCCTATCGCGTGTGAAACTTCCCGCGCACCCCAGGAATACACATACCCCACTCGCACAGGGCCTATCGTGTGTGAAACTTCCCGTGCACCCCCGAAATACACGTTGCCCTCTCCAATCGCGTGTGAAACTTCCCACGCACCTCAGGAATACACGTACCCCACTCGCACAGGGCATTTCGCGTGTGAAACTTCCCGCGCACCCCAGGAATACAAGTACCCCACTCGCACAGGGCCTATCGCGTAAGAAACTTCCCGCACACCCCAGGAATACACGTTCCCCTCTCCAATCGCATGTGAAACTTCCCACGCACCCCAGGAATACACGTACCCCACTCGCACAAGGCATTTCGCGTGTGAAACTTCCCACGCACCCCAGGAATACACGTACCCCACTCGCACAGTGCCTATCGCGTGTGAAACTTCTCACGCACCCCAGCAATACACGTACCCCACTCGCACAGGGCCTATCGCGTGTGAAACTTCCTGCGCACCCCAGGAATACACGTACCCCACTCGCACAAGGACTATCGCATGTGAAACTTCCTGCGCACCCCCGAAATACACGTTCCCCTCTCCAATCGCGTGTGAAACTTCTCACGCACCCCAGGAATACACGTACCCCACTCACACAGGGCCTATCGTGTGTGAAACTTCTCACGCACCCCAGGAATACACGTACCCCACTCGCACAGGGCATTTCGCGTGTGAAACTTCCTACGCACCCCAGGAAAACACGTACCCCACTCGCACAGGTCCTATCACGTGTTAAACTTCCCACGCACCCCAGGAATTCACGTACCCCACTCGCACAGGGCCTATCGCGTGTGAAACTTCCTGTGCACCCCAGGAATACACATACCCCACTCGCAGAGGCCCTATCGCGTGTGAAACTTCCCAGGCACCCCAGGAATACACATACCCCACTCGCACAGGGCCTATCGCGTGTGAAACTTCCTGCGCACCCCAGGAATACACATACCGCACTCGCACAGGCCCTATCGCGTGTGAAACCTCCTGCGCACCCCAGGAATACACGTACCCCACTCGCACAGGGCATTTCGCATGTGAAACTTCCCGCGCACACCAGGAATATACGTACCCCACTCGAACAGGGCCTATCGCGTGTAAAACTTCCCGCGCACCCCAGGAATACACATACCCCACTCGCACAGGGCCTGTCGCATGTGAAACTTCCCATGCACCCCCGAAATACACGTTCCCCTCTCCAATCGCGTGTGAAACTTCCCGCGCACCCCAGGAATACACGTACCCCACTCGCACAGGGCCTATCGCGTGTGAAACTTCCTGCGCACCCCAGGAATACACGTACCCCACTCGCACAGGGCCTATCGCGTGTGAAACTTCCCGCGCGCCCCAGGAATACACGTACCCCACTCACACAGGGCCTATCACGGGTGAAACTTCCTGCACACTCCAGGAATACACGTACCCCACTCGCACAGGGCCTATCGCGTGTGAAAGTTCCCGCGCACCCCAGGAATACACAGACCCCACTCGCACAGGGCCTGTCACATGTGAAACTTCCCATGCACCCCCCGAAATACACGTTCCCCTCTCCAATCGCGTGTGAAACTTCCCGCACACCCCAGGAATACACGTACCCCACTCGCACAGGGCATTTCGCATGTGAAACTTCCCGCGCACACCAGGAATATACGTACCCCACTCGAACAGGGCCTATCGTGTGTAAAACTTCCCGCGCACCCCAGGAATACACATACCCCACTCGCACAGGGCCTGTCGCGTGTGAAACTTCCCATGCACCCCCGAAATACACGTTCCCCTCTCCAATCGCGTGTGAAACTTCACACGTACCCCAGTAATACACCAACGCCACTCGGACAGGGCATTTTGCGTGTGAAAATTCCCGCGCACCCCAGGAATACACGTACCCCACTCGCACAGCTCCTATCGCGTGTTAAACTTCCCGCGCACCCCAGGAATACACGTTCCCTTCTCCAATCGCGAGTGAAACTTCCTGCGCACCGCAGGAATACACGTACCCCACTCGCACAGGGCCTATCGCATGTGAAACTTCCTGCGCACCCCAGGAATACACATATCCCACTCGCACAGGGCCTATCGCATGTGAAACTTCCTGCGCACCCCAGGAATACACATATCCCACTCGCACAGGGCCTGTCGCGTGTGAAACTTCCCATGCACCCCCGAAATACACGTTCCCCTCTCCAATCGCGTGTGAAACTTCACACGTACCCCAGTAATACACGTACCCCACTCGCACAGGGCATTTCGCATGTGAAACTTCCCGCGCACACCAGGAATATACGTACCCCACTCGAACAGGGCCTATCGTGTGTAAAACTTCCCGCGCACCCCAGGAATACACATACCCCACTCGCACAGGGCCTGTCGCGTGTGAAACTTCCCATGCACCCCCGAAATACACGTTCCCCTCTCCAATCGCGTGTGAAACTTCACACGTACCCCAGTAATACACGAACGCCACTCGGACAGGGCATTTTGCGTGTGAAACTTCCCGCGCACCCCAGGAATACACGTACCCCACTCGCACAGCTCCTATCGCGTGTTAAACTTCCCGCGCACCCCAGGAATACACGTTCCCTTCTCCAATCGCGAGTGAAACTTCCTGCGCACCGCAGGAATACACGTACCCCACTCGCACAGGGCCTATCGCATGTGAAACTTCCTGCGCACCCCAGGAATACACATACCCCACTCGCACAGGGCCTGTCGCGTGTGAAACTTCCCATGCACCCCCGAAATACACGTTCCCCTCTCCAATCGCGTGTGAAACTTCACACGTACCCCAGTAATACACGAACGCCACTCGGACAGGGCATTTTGCGTGTGAAACTTCCCGCGCACCCCAGGAATACACGTACCCCACTCGCACAGCTCCTATCGCGTGTTAAACTTCCCACGCACCCCAGGAATACACGTTCCCTTCTCCAATCGCGAGTGAAACTTCCTGCGCACCGCAGGAATACACGTACCCCACTCGCACAGGGCCTATCGCATGTGAAACTTCCTGCGCACCCCAGGAATACACATATCCCACTCGCACAGGGCCTGTCGCGTGTGAAACTTCCCATGCACCCCCGAAATACATGTTCCCCTCTCCAATCGCATGTGAAACTTCTGGCGTACCCCAGGAATACACGTACCCCACTCGCACAGGGCATTTCGCGTGTGAAACTTCCTACGCACCCCAGGAATACACGTACCCCACTCGCACAGGTCCTATCACGTGTTAAACTTCCCGCGCACCCCAGGAATTCACGTACCCCACTCGCACAGGGCCTATCGCGTGTGAAACTTCCTGTGCACCCCAGGAATACACATACCCCACTCGCAGAGGCCCTATCGCGTGTGAAACTTCGCGCGCACCCCAGGAATACACGTACCCCACTCGCACAGGGCTTATCGCGTGTGAAACTTCCCGCGCACCCCAGGAATACACGTACCCCACTCGCACAGGGCCTATCGCGTGTGAAACTTCCTGCGCACCCCAGGAATACACATACCCCACTCGCACAGGGCCTATCGCGTGTGAAACTTCCTGCGCACCCCAGGAACACACGTACCCCACTCGCACAGGGCCTATCGCGTGTGAAACTTCCCGCGCACCCCAGGAATACACATACCCCACTCGCACAGGGCCTATCGTGTGTGAAACTTCCCGTGCACCCCCGAAATACACGTTGCCCTCTCCAATCGCGTGTGAAACTTCCCACGCACCTCAGGAATACACGTACCCCACTCGCACAGGGCATTTCGCGTGTGAAACTTCCCGCGCACCCCAGGAATACAAGTACCCCACTCGCACAGGGCCTATCGCGTATGAAACTTCCCGCACACCCCAGGAATACACGTTCCCCTCTCCAATCGCATGTGAAACTTCCCACGCACCCCAGGAATACACGTACCCCACTCGCACAGGGCATTTCGCGTGTGAAACTTCCCACGCACCCCAGGAATACACGTACCCCACTCGCACAGTGCCTATCGCGTGTGAAACTTCTCACGCACCCCAGCAATACACGTACCCCACTCGCACAGGGCCTATCGCATGTGAAACTTCCTGCGCACCGCAGGAATACACCTACCCCCACTCGCACAGGGCCTATCGCGTGTGAAACTTCCTGCGCACCCCAGGAATACACGTACCCCACTCGCACAAGGACTATCGCATGTGAAACTTCCTGCGCACCCCCGAAATACACGATCCCCTCTCCAATCGCGTGTGAAACTTCTCACGCACCCCAGGAATACACGTACCCCACTCGCACAGGGCCTATCGTGTGTGAAACTTCCCGCACACCCCAGGAATACACGTTCCCCTCTCCAATCGCGTGTGAAACTTCCTGCGCACCCCAGGAATACACATACCCCACTCGCACAGGGCCTATCGTGTGTGAAACTTCCTGCGCACCTCAGGAATACACGTACCGCACTCACACAGGGCCTATCGCGTGTGAAACTTCCTGCGCACCCCAGGAATACACGTACCCCACTCGCACAGGGCCTATCGCGTGTGAAACTTCCCACGCACCCCAGGAATACACATACCCCACTCGCACAGGGCCTATCGCGTGTGAAACTTCCCGCGCACCCCAGGAATACACGTACCCCACTCGCACAGGGCCTATCGCGTGTGAAACTTCCCGCGCACCCCAGGAATACACGTACCCCACTCGCACAGGCCCTATCGCGTGTGAAACGTCCCGCGCACCCCAGGAATACACGTACCCCACTCGCACAGGGCCTATCGCATGTGAAACTTCCCGCGCACCCCAGAAATACAAGTACCCCACTTGCACAGGGCATTTCTTCGTATGAAACTTCCCGCGCACCCCAGGAATACACGTACCGCACTCGCACATGGCCTATCGCGTGTGAAACCTCCTGCGCACCCCAGGAATGCACGTACCCCACTCGCACAGGGCCTATCGCGTGTGAAACTTCCCGCGCACCCCAGGAATACACGTACCCCACTCGCACAGGGCCTATTGCGTGTGAAACTTCCTGCGCACCCCTGGAATACACGTACCCCACTCACACAGGGCCTATTGCGTGTGAAACTTCCCGTGCACCCCAGGAATACACATACCCCACTCGCACAGGGCCTATCGCGTGTGAAACTTCCCGTGCACCCCCGAAATACACGTTCCCCTCTCCAATCGCGTGTGAAATTTCTGGCGTACCCCAGGAATACACGTACCCCACTCGCACAGGGCATTTTGCGTGTGAGGAATACACGTACCCCACTCGCACAGGTCCTATCACGTGTTAAACTTCCTGCGCACCCCAGGAATACACGTTCCCCTCTCCTATCGCGTGTGAAACTTCCCGCTCACCCCAGGAATACACGTACCCCACTCGCACAGGGCATTTCGCGTGTGAAACTTCCCGCGCACACCAGGAATACACGTACCCCACTCGCACAGGGCCTATCGCGTGTGAAACTTCCCGCGCACCCCAGGAATACACGTACCCCACTCGCACAGGGCCTATCGCGTGTGAAACCTCCCGCGCACCCCAGGAATACACGTACCACACTCGCACAGGGCCTATCGCGTGTGAAACTTCCTGCCCACCCCAGGAATACACATACCCCACTCGCACAGGGCCTATCGCGTGTGAAACTTCCCGCGCACCCCAGGAATACACGTACCCCACTCGCACAGGGCCTATCGTGTGTGAAACTTCCCGCGCACCCCAGGAATACACATACCCCACTCGCATAGGGCCTATCGTGTGTGAAACTTCCCGTGCACCCCCGAAATACACGTTGCCCTCTCCAATCGCGTGTGAACCTTCCCACGCACCTCAGGAATACACGTACCCCACTCGCACAGGGCATTTCGCGTGTGAAACTTCCGGTGCACCCCAGGAATACAAGTACCCCACTCGCACAGGGCCTATCGCGTATGAAACTTCCTGCACACCCCAGGAATACACGTTCCCCTCTCCAATCGCGTGTGAAACTTCCCACGCACCCCAGGAATACACGTACCCCACTCGCACAGGGCATTTCGCGTGTGAAACTTCCCACGCACCCCAGGAATAAACGTACCCCACTCGCACAGGGCCTATCGCGTGTGAAACTTCTCACGCACCCCAGGAATACACGTACCCCACTCGCACAGGGCCCATCGCGTGTGAAACTTCCTGCGCACCGCAGGAATACACTTACCCCACTCGCACAGGGCCTATCGCGTGTGAAACTTCCTGCGCACCCCAGGAATACACGTACCCCACTCGCACAGGGCCTATCGCGTGTGAAACTTCCCACGCACCCCAGGAATACACGTACCCCACTCGCACAGGGCCTATCGCGTGTGAAACTTCCCACACACCCCAGGAATACACATACCCCACTCGCACAGGGCCTATCGCGTGTGAAACTTCCCGCGCACCCCAGGAATACACGTACCCCACTCGCACAGGGCCTATCGCGTGTGAAACTTCCCGCACACCCCAGGAATACACGTACCCCACTCGCACAGGGCCTATCACGTGTGAAACCTCCCGCGCACCCCAGGAATGCACGTACCCCACTCGCACAGGGCCTATCGCGTGTGAAACTTCCTGCGCACCCCAGGAATACACGTACCCCACTCGCACAGGGCCTATCTCGCGTGAAACTTCCTGCGCACCCCAGGAATACACGTCCCCTACTCGCACAGGGCCTATCGCGCGTGAAACTTCCCGCGCACCCCAGGAATACACATACCCCACTCGCACAGGGCCTATCGTGTGTGAAACTTCCCGTGCACCCCAGGAATACACGTACCCCAATCGCACAGGGCCTATCGCGTGTGAAACTTCCTGCGCACCCCAGGAATACATATATCCCACTCGCACAGGGCCTGTCGCGTGTGAAACTTCCCATGCACCCCCGAAATACACGTTCCCCTCTCCAATCGCGTGTGAAACTTCGGGCGTACCCCAGGAATACACGTACCCCACTCGCACAGGGCATTTCGCGTGTGAAACTTCCCACGCACCCCAGGAATACACGTACCCCACTCGCACAGGGCCTATCGCGTGTGAAACTTCTCACGCACCCCAGGAATACACGTACCCCACTCGCACAGGGCCTATCGCGTGTGAAACTTCCTGCGCACCGCAGGAATACACTTACCCCACTCGCACAGGGCCTATCGCGTGTGAAACTTCCTGCGCACCCCAGGAATACACGTACCCCACTCGCACAGGGCCTATCGCGTGTGAAACTTCCCACGCACCCCAGGAATACACGTACCCCACTCGCACAGGGCCTATCGCGTGTGAAACTTCCCACACACCCCAGGAATACACATACCCCACTCGCACAGGGCCTATCGCGTGTGAAACTTCCCGCGCACCCCAGGAATACACGTACCCCACTCGCACAGGGCCTATCGCGTGTGAAACTTCCCGCACACCCCAGGAATACACGTTCCCCTCTCCAATCGCGTGTGAAACTTCTCACGCACCCCAGGAATACACGTACCACACTCGCACAGGGCCTATCGCGTGTGAAACTTCCCGCACACCCCAGGAATACACATACCCCACTCGCACAGGGCCTATCGCGTGTGAAACTTCCCGCGCACCCCAGGAATACACGTACCCCACTCACACAGGGCCTATCGCGTGTGAAACTTCCCGCGCACCCCAGGAATACACGTACCCCACTCGCACAGGGCCTATCACGTGTGAAACCTCCCGCGCACCCCAGGAATGCACGTACCCCACTCGCACAGGGCCTATCGCGTGTGAAACTTCCTGCGCACCCCAGGAATACACGTACCCCACTCGCACAGGGCCTATCTCGCGTGAAACTTCCTGCGCACCCCAGGAATACACGTACCCTACTCGCACAGGGCCTATCGCGCGTGAAACTTCCCGCGCACCCCAGGAATACACATACCCCACTCGCACAGGGCCTATCGTGTGTGAAACTTCCCGTGCACCCCAGGAATACACGTACCCCAATCGCACAGGGCCTATCGCGTGTGAAACTTCCTGCGCACCCCAGGAATACATATATCCCACTCGCACAGGGCCTGTCGCGTGTGAAACTTCCCATGCACCCCCGAAATACACGTTCCCCTCTCCAATCGCGTGTGAAACTTCGGGCGTACCCCAGGAATACACGTACCCCACTCGCACAGGGCATTTCACGTGTGAAACTTCCTACGCACCCCAGGAATACACGTACCCCACTCGCAAAGGTCCTATCACGTGTTAAACTTCCCGTGCACCCCAGGAATACACGTTCCCCTCTCCAATCGCATGTGAAACTTCCCGCGCACCCCAGGAATACACGTACCCCACTCGCACAGGGCATTTCGCGTGTGAAACTTCCCGCGCACACCAGGAATACACGTACCCCACTCGCACAGGGCCTATCGCGTGTGAAACTTCCCACGCACCCCAGGAATACACGTACCCCACTCGCACAGGGCCTATAACGTGTGAAACTTCCTGCGCACCCCAGGAATACACGTACCCCACTCGCACAGGGCCTATCGCGTGTGAAACTTCCCGCGCACCCCAGGAATACACGTACCCCACTCGCACAGGGCCTATCGCGTGTGAAACCTCCCGCGCACCCCAGGAATACATATAGCCCACTCGCACAGGGCCTATCGCGTGTGAAACTTCCCGTGCACCCCAGGAATACACGTACCCCACTCGCACAGGGCCTATCGCGTGTGAAACTTCCCGCGCACCCCAGGAATACACGTACCCCACTCGCACAGGGCCTATCGCGTGTGAAACTTCCTGCGCACCGCAGGAATACACTTACCCCACTCGCACAGGGCCTATCGCGTGTGAAACTTCCTGCGCACCCCAGGAATACACGTACCCCACTCGCACAGGGCCTATCGCGTGTGAAACTTCCCACGCACCCCAGGAATACACGTACCCCACTCGCACAGGGCCTATCGCATGTGAAACTTCCCGCACACCCCAGGAATACACATACCCCACTCGCAAAGGGCCTATCGCGTGTGAAACTTCCCGCGCACCCCAGGAATACACGTACCCCACTCGCACAGGGCCTATCGCGTGTGAAACTTCCCGCGCACCCCAGGAATACACGTACCCCACTCGCACAGGGCCTATCGCATGTGAAACGTCCCGCGCACCCCAGGAATACAAGTACCCCACTCGCACATGGACTATCGCATGTGAAACTTCCCGCGCACCCCCGAAATACACGTTCCCCTCTCCAATCGCGTGTGAAACTTCTCACGCACCCCAGGAATACACGTACCACACTCGCACAGGGCCTATCGCGTGTGAAACTTCCCGCACACCCCAGGAATACACATACCCCACTCGCACAGGGCCTATCGCGTGTGAAACTTCCCGCGCACCCCAGGAATACACGTACCCCACTCGCACAGGGCCTATCGCGTGTGAAACTTCCCGCGCACCCCAGGAATACACGTACCCCACTCGCACAGGGCCTATCACGTGTGAAACCTCCAGCGCACCCCAGGAATGCACGTACCCACTCGCACAGGGCCTATCGCGTGTGAAACTTCCTGCGCACCCCAGGAATACACGTACCCCACTCGCACAGGGCCTATCTCGCGTGAAACTTCCTGCGCACCCCAGGAATACACGTACCCCACTCGCACAGGGCCTATCGCGCGTGAAACTTCCCGCGCACCCCAGGAATACACATACCCCACTCGCACAGGGCCTATCGTGTGTGAAACTTCCCGTGCACCCCAGGAATACACGTACCCCAATCGCACAGGGCCTATCGCGTGTGAAACTTCCTGCGCACCCCAGGAATACACATATCCCACTCGCACAGGGCCTGTCGCGTGTGAAACTTCCCATGCACCCCCGAAATACACGTTCCCCTCTCCAATCGCGTGTGAAACTTCGGGCGTACCCCAGGAATACACGTACCCCACTCGCACAGGGCATTTCACGTGTGAAACTTCCTACGCACCCCAGGAATACACGTACCCCACTCGCACAGGTCCTATCACGTGTTAAACTTCCCGTGCACCCCAGGAATACACGTTCCCCTCTCCAATCGCGTGTGAAACTTCCCGCGCACCCCAGGAATACACGTACCCCACTCGCACAGGGCATTTCGCGTGTGAAACTTCCCGCGCACACCAGGAATACACGTACCCCACTCGCACAGGGCCTATCGCGTGTGAAACTTCCCACGCACCCCAGGAATACACGTACCCCACTCGCACAGGGCCTATAACGTGTGAAACTTCCTGCGCACCCCAGGAATACACGTACCCCACTCGCACAGGGCCTATCGCGTGTGAAACTTCCCGCGCACCCCAGGAATACACGTACCCCACTCGCACAGGGCCTATCGCGTGTGAAACCTCCCGCGCACCCCAGGAATACACGTACCACACTTGCACAGGGCCTATCGCATGTGAAACTTCCCGCGCACCCCAGGAATACACATACCCCACTCGCACAGGGCCTGTCGAGTGTGAAACTTCCCATGCACCCCCGAAATACACGTTCCCCTCTCCAATCGCTGTGAAACTTCACGCGTACCCCAGTAATACACGAACCCCACTCGGACAGGGCATTTCGCGTGTGAAACTTCCCGCGCACCCCAGGAATACACGTACCCCACTCGCACAGCTCCTATCGCGTGTTAAACTTCCCGCGCACCCCAGGAATACACGTTCCCCTCTCCAATCGCGTGTGAAACTTCCTGCGCACCGCAGGAATACACGTACCCCAATCGCACAGGGCCTATCGCGTGTGAAACTTCCTGCGCACCCCAGGAATACACATATCCCACTCGCACAGGGCCTGTCGCGTGTGAAACTTCCCATGCACCCCCGAAATACACGTTCCCCTCTCCAATCGCATGTGAAATTTCTGCCGTACCCCAGGAATACACGTACCCCACTCGCACAGGGCATTTCGCGTGTGAAACTTCCTACGCACCACAGGAATACATGTACCCCACTCGCACAGGTCCTATCACGTGTTAAACTTCCCGCGCACCCCAGGAATACACGTTCCCCTCTCCAATCGCGTGTGAAACTTCCCGCTCACCCCAGGAATACACGTACCCCACTCGCACAGGGCCTATCGTGTATGAAACTTCATGCACACCCCAGGAATATACGTTCCCCTCTCCAATCGCGTGTGAAACTTCCCACGCACCCCAGGAATACACGTACCTCACTCGCACAGGGCATTTCGCGTGTGAAACTTCCCACGCACCCCAGGAATACACGTACCCCTCTCGCACAGGGCCTATCGCTTGTGAAACTTCTCGCGCACCCCAGGAATACACGTACCCCACTCGCACAGGGCATATCGTGTGTGAAACTTCCTGCGCACCGCAGGAATACACTTACCCCACTCGCACAGGGCCTATCGCGTGTGAAACTTCCTGCGCACCCCAGGAATACGCGTACCCGACTCGCACAGGGACTATCGCATGTGAAACTTCCCGCGCACCCCCGAAATACACGTTCCCCTCTCCAATCGCGTGTGAAACTTCTCACGCACCCCAGGAATACACGTACCCCACTCGCACAGCACCTATCGCGTGTGAAACTTCCCGCACACCCCAGGAATACACGTTCCCCTCTCCAATCGCGTGTGAAACTTCCTGCGCACCCCAGGAATACACATACCCCACTCGCACAGGGCCTATCGCGTGTGAAACTTCCTGCGCACCTCAGGAATACACGTACCGCACTCACACAGGGCCTATCGCATGTGAAACTTCCCGCGCACCCCAGGAATACACGTACCCCACTCGCACAGGGCCTATCGTGTGTGAAACTTCCCAGGCACCCCAGGAATACACATACCCCACTCGCACAGGGCCTATCGCGTGTGAAATTTCCTGCGCACCCCAGGAATACACGTACCCCACTCGCACAGGGCCTATCGCGTGTGAAACTTCCCGCGCACCCCAGGAATACACGTACCCCACTCGCACAGGGCCTATCGCGTGTGAAACGTCCCGCGCACCCCAGAAATACACGTACCCCACTCGCACAGGGCCTATCGCGTGTGAAACTTCCTGCGCACCCCAGGAATACACGTACCCCACTCGCACAGGGCATTTCGCGTGTGAAACTTCCTGCGCACCCCAGGAATACACGTACCCCACTCGCACAGGGCCTATCGCGTGTGAAACCTCCCGCGCACCCCAGGAATACACATACCCCACTCGCACAGAGCCTATCGCGTGTGAAACTTCCCGTGCAACCCCGAAATACACGTTCCCCTCTCCAATCTTGTGTGAAACTTCCCACGCACCCCAGGGATACACGTACCCCACTCACACAAGGCATTTTGCGTGTGAAACTTCCCGCGCACCCCAGGAATACACGTAGCCCACTCGCACAGGGCCTATCGCGTATGAAACTTCCCGCACTCCCCAGGAATACACGTTCCCCTCTCCAATCGCGTGTGACACTCCCCGTGCAGCGGGGTACGTGTATTCGGAGGGGTGCGCGGGGAGTTTTACAGGCGTTTTCGTGGTTGGGGGCCTGTGCGCCATGTACGGGATTTGTGCGCTGTGCATGGTGCACGGGGAGGGGTTGGGGGTGTAACTTGCGCTGCTGCAGGGTCGCTGCGCCACTCTGCGCCACAGCTGGTTTTGGAAAATAAAATCCATGAATACGCTGTGACAAGAAATGGATTTTAGCGTACGCAGCTGGCGCAGAAATTTGCACGCGCACACTGTGCACCAGCCGCGTGCACCACTTGTGCGTTGAATTCTATGAATTACCCTCCCTATATCTTACTAACACTCTCCTCACTACTTTCAGCATTAATTGGAACATTTAGCAACAAGCCTTGGACAGGTTATTCGTCCAAATCCCATCTCACCCGAATTGTTACTGTAGGCAGGATGTGTTAAACTTCCCAAACTTTTAAAAGATTCTGGTAAGCGAGTTCTGGCAAGAAGGCTCATCGGGCTATATACAGGGAAGCCTGCTGTTGCTCTTCAGCAGTCACTGGCACTGTTTCAAAGTGGGAGGAGGAGGATGTGGACTCGTGTCTGTTGCTGTTGATGTGTTGGAGCATTTAACATTAATTCCTAGGTAGGCCTTTGTTGTGCTTGTGTATTTAATGGAGTATGTATAGATAGAGACAGAAAGAAGGAATATTGAAAAGGTAAGGAAGGTTTGGGCGATTATGCTTTCATTTTTAGATTGTGCTTTTTGGACATTGAAACAAAATAGTGTATGTTGTGCATTCAATATTGAAGCAGATAACTTGGGTTGCATGATTGCAGGCAGTGTTCAACAGACTATGAATATAGTTTTATTTTTGAAAAGCAATCTGTATTTCACAGGAATGCAGCTAACCTTTGGGATGTAATTTACTCTGCCAGCTACCTCAACAATGAACTTTGCATACATGCTGTGAGGCTGCTTGACTGAACATGAGCTCACACACAAGCAGTTGTATTGAATGTATTTGCCACAACACGAGGAGTATAAAAAAATGTGAGAGTGCTATAGACATGGTTTGAGGTGATGATGACATGGGTTGGGCATTAGTGGCAGGTTGATTGGCTTTGCGATGCATCACAGCATGTGCTTGAGCATACTGAGCAGAAGACCAGAGTAGAAATGTGTGCTTGGCCAGTTTGTTTGAATGGTTGCACTACCACACCAAACAACCAAGCAATCTGCCAAATTGTTTGGGGGAACAGAAAATAATGTGGCAGTGCCAGATAAATTGTTGAAGATGGTGGTCGTGATTACAGGGAGAGGGAATCATGCACTACCTTCTTTTGGAAAAAGGTCTGCCATTGTCTGTTTGTTTGAAGTAAATATCACTAGCAATAAAGAAGTCCTCAGAGCTAAAGGACAAACGAGAGAGGGGGAGAGGAAGGAGCAGGGGACATGTTGCACAGTTCACTGCAGAAACAGTAGCTACTGAAACTGCTTTGGTAGTAGAATATGTTATGTTATTTTATGTTATGTTATGTTATGTTATGTTATGTTATGTTATGTTATGTTATGTTATGTTATGTTATGTTATGTTATGTTATGTTAAAGGATATTTGTACGGCCCAATGTCACCACCGGAGTGGCGTTCTGGGTGATCTGAAATGCAAGAAGGTAGGGTAAAATAGTAGGACTGAGCGGGAGAAAGAGCAAGAGAGCTGTGATCTGCTGTTGGCAGCTTCAGTTCGGTTTACACCGTTCACTGAGCTTAGGTGTGTTTTTCGGTTGGCAGCATTCATGTGCTGTTGTGCAAGACTATGTGTAGTTGATTTTGTAGTTCCGGTGTAGTGAAGTGGATGCGGTTTGTGGTGCTTCAGAGGTATGGTTGTGTTTAGTTCAGAGTTTGAGAGGTGTAAGCAGAGGGGTGAGTTTTTTTTATTAGTAGGGTTAGTTGGTGACATCACTGTCTAGATGGAATGCATAATGATATCCACAATTTCATTTACATGGGATGCAACCTGATATTCACAAAACTGTCTATATGTGGCACAGGCTAATCTTCACAGTTCTGTCTAGATGTGACGCAAGCTAATATCCACAATTCTGTCTGGATGTGACGCAAGGTAATATTCACAATTCTGTCTAGATGTGACGCAGGCTAACATTCACAAATCTGTCTAGATATGACACAGGTTAATCTTCACAGTTCTGTTTAGATGTGAAGCAAGCTAATATTTGCAATTCTGCCTAGATGTGACAAAAGCTAATATTCACAAATCTGTCTAGATGGCATGCAGGCTAATGAGGCAGGCTAATGTTCACAAATCTGTCTAGATGGGTTGCAGGCTAATCTTCACAGTTCTGTCTGGTTGTGATGCAAGCTAATATTCACAATCCGATCTGGATGTTATGCAAGCTAATATTCTTCTGTCTGTATGTGACGCAAACTAATATTACAATTCTGTCTAGGTGTGACAGGTTAGCCTTCACAATTCTGTCTAGATGTGACGCAAGCTAATATTCACAATTGTGTCTAGATGTGACACAGCTTAATCATCACAATTCTGTCTAGATGTGATGCAAGCTAATATTCACAGTTCTGTCTAGATGCGATGCAAGCACATATTCACAAATCCGTCTAAATGTAGCGCAGTCTAATCTTCCCACTTCTGTCTAGATCTGACACAGGTTAATATTCACAGGTCTGTCTAGATGTGACAAGCTCATATTCACAATTTTGTCTAGATGTGACACAAGCTAATATTCACAATATTGTATAGATGAGGTGCAGGCTCATATTCACAAATCTGTCTAGATGTGACACAGGCTGATCTTCACAGTTCTGCCTAGATGTGATACAAGATAATATTCACAATGCTACCCCATCCATAACTGCCCAAAATGAAAACTTGTTTTTTTTAAATCAAAAAGAGACATCGACAGGGCGTGTTTATAATGCTATCCCCACTGTGACGTGTACTGTACCCAGGGTCCTTCACGTGTCAAGGTCCTCAAATGATTTGATTTCAGACCTGAATGAAGTGTGTAGTAAAAGAATGAAGAGATGTATGTTGTCTATGTACCTTCTATCCCGAGGAGAGGAAGGGTGGGAGCATGTGAATTTAACAGATACAACCATCAGAAAGGTGATTGCAGGTATGTAATGTTTGTCTTCTGAGACTTATGGATCTGCTTGAATCATATGCTTTGCATAGACTAGCGAGTACTAGTCTAGAGAAGAGGTGGGTTTTTCAAAGGAACAGAGGCAAGATGTTTTAACACTGCCTGTCCTATGAGAGTTGCTTCTAGCTTGTGTCTAGAGTATTGTAATGATACTTTTAGAATGACAACTAAGGCCCAAAAGCATTTAGGTGCTAAAGCAAACAGGCTAAGGCCCTCTAGAGAGCAGCAGAAAAAAACGTAAGATATGGTTTTAGAGCTTTAAAGAAACCACAGTTAATGGCTAGTTTCAAGAAGCTGAAGTGGTAGAGCGTTCCACATAGAAGGGGAGATGACCGAACAATAACAGCCTCCAGCCAGAGATCTGCAGTGCCTGGCGACTGACGCAGAACGAAACGCCCTGGCGAAGGGCAATTAGGTTGAGATACTCTGCTCCAGATTTATGAATAGTACAACGTCAGTCCATAACCACATTTTGTACATCAGCCACTGCTTCTACTTGTACTGGAAGCATTCAAACTCTGCTTGTGGGGGTGCCTAGGATCCCTTCTAATGTCATCTCTGGCATGTTTCTGCCACTTCAGTGCAGTAAGCCCAAACCCAACTTCCCTAAGATCGGAGCCTCGCACAGGTGGCGATGCTTCCCATGCTTCTTTTTTGCAACAGACCATAGTGCACACCCAGGCTCTGCAGTTGTGTTTTGAACTGCCAGATGAAGAGACTTCCATTGAATATTTTGCAGAATGAGCAGATGTTCTTGAGGGGTCTTGGTTTCGCAGCTCTCAGCAGTAGGTATGGGGCAGCAGAGGTATGCCCTTTTGCCCATGTTAGAGAGGCAGATGTATCTCAACTTAGCACACCCACTGATCTTCCTTCCCTTCCACTGCTTTGGCTCTGATTTCGATGATGGAAATGGTGCTGAAGATGACGAGGAGGATGATGATGACCAGGACATGAATCACACCCTCTCATCTCATAAGAGAACACTGGCAGAGGTTGTTATGACTATAAGCAGTGATACTTAGTCCAGCCCCAGCAGTGGCCCAAAGGGAACGTTGGAAGAACAAGCACAGCCATAAAGGGCACATACAACCACTACAACACTCGCACGGGGGTGATAGTACACAAATACAACCCCAAAGCACTTTTGTACAGTCTATTTGTGACACCTCCGAGATCCCGAGATGGCAATGTTGTACCTCATGAAATGGCAGCACCTACCAGGCCATCACGGCAACCAGCACCAACTATTGCACATGTGTGTTGTGTGCTATGTTCCCTCCTCTTCTGCCTCTGCTCAACAGCCAATGCCACATACTGTGAGGCCAAAGCAGTGTGGAATTTCTTTGTGTAGAGTCAAGAGCTGGATCTTGCTGTATGCACTCTGTCTAGAAGTGTTATGTCCTGTGGGAAGGTGGAAATCAATGTGGGCATGTCATCATTGCTGGGGCATATGAAGCAACAAGTACAAGAGTGGGAACAGCATATTGTACAGCATACTCACAGGAGCCAATCAACACTCAGCAGCATGCTCGTACTGCCCCACGCAGTGAGCTCAGAACTGTGAGGTGAGTCAGTCCTTCAGAAAAGCAGCGTGGCTGCCACTGCCATCAGTAATACCCAAACACAAAGTAGTAGTTGGCAAACAATATCTGAGTAGCAGACCAGCTGCAGAGAGTCATTTGAGCATAGTAATTAATACAATTGGAACCATTCATCGGATACAGTGGATCAATGCTAAATTCGGAATAATGCTAGTTGCAGACCTTCTGCCATATGCCAAAGGTTTTAGAGAGCAGGTGGCAAGTGCTGATACCCACTGGCAAATTCACAGGCATATTTGCTTTTCATGCGGCCCTGCACCTGCATTCTTGGACAGGTTAGTAGGTGGCAAAGTCCAGTTTACTATGGATATGTGTACAAGCATACATAGCATTGATTACAAGCTCATAACAGCAAATTGGGGGAACTTCCTCTCTAGTGGCAAGCAAGGAAAGCCATCCGAGCAGCTTCATGCTGTCCAGCAGCAAACAACTTTATGTATTTGAGGAAGCCACACATTGTGTGAGTGAAAGCTCTGTGTCTTTGAATGAGGTACTTCTATTGATCTACCTGCTCAAGATGAGCGTGTCCAGAAGAGCAATGGAACATGATACCACAAGCAAGTCTGACATTGAACAGCTTGTGAGAGAACTACTGGCAAGCTATCAGAATGATACATGTATAAAACCCATTAAAGAAAACATTGAGCATCATTTGGCGACATTCATTGACACATCAAGGCTAAAGTTGCTGTATCCAAGACTGTCAGCATTTGGATGCCACACACAGAAGACATAGTTGTGATGTGCAAGACTGCACTCAAGATACATTTTCAATATCACTTGCTTTCAGAAGAAAGGTTTGAATGGCATGCAACAACAGCAACTTCTCAGCATCCCCAATAGCAACTGAGAAGCATGTCTTCAACTGATAGCGGCCTCTCCATGTAAATGCTTCAGGTGCAGCGTCTCCCTATGTAGGGTGTGAAGCACTCACACATGCACCCATGTGTATGTCACATCCAGATTCTGCATTCTTCAGTGTGTCTGGGCCTGGGATAGTAACTGATAGCGGTAGTGAACCCACATCTAAACAGATGGTGGATGCATATTTGACTACAGATGCCAGCTTGGCAAAGACGATGACCCACACAGTACTGGTTCTCCAAGCAATCTGTGTAGCCAGCAGCACGTATCCGCTGAGTCATTGACATCCCAAACTTCCCCCCTGCTAGGGTACAGTTAGATTATACTAATGGTGCTGCTGGTGATACTTCTGATGACACAACTGCCCGCAGTGTGAAGTACCAAGTGTGAAGCCTTATGTATATCTAATAACAGAGCATAACACAGGTATGTATCATCAATTTACCATATATGTACTAATGTTTGAGCAGAGTCATTCACATTCTCCCCTGTCTCTTAGGAATGGGGACACACACTCAATGTTAACCTCTCTACTCTATTGCAAGGGTGAGGGCACACACTCAATTTGTATGTCTTTCCTTTCTTGCAGAAGTGGGGCACAGCCTGAATTATTACATCTCTCCTCTCTCGCAGGGCTGAGGGCCCATACTCAATTTTTACATTACCCCTTTCTCAAAAGAGTTGGGGCATAGCCTGAATTTGTGTGCCTCTCCATTCTCGCAGGAGTGGGGGCAAAGCCTGTCATTTTATATTTCTCCTATGTCACAGGGATGAAGGTGCACACTGACAGGGTAATTCATAGAATTTCGCAGAAAAGTGTCGCAAGCGGCTGGCCAGAGTGTCCGCGTGCGATTGTCTGCGCCAGGCGCGTGCGCCAAAACCGATTTCCGCGCACAGCGTATTCATGGATTTTAGGCTCCCAAACCAGCCGTGGCACAGAGTATCGCAGCGACCCTGCAGCAGCGCCAGTAACGCCCCCAAGAACGCCCTCGCGCAAGGAAAAGCCATCAAAATCGCTAAATCATCGCAAAGGGCTGCGCTAACCCTGGACCAGTTTACAGGGCTGCCAAACAAGGAACGCAAAGCGGGTAACGTTCATATCAGGGGTACGCGGGAAGTTTTACATGCGATTAGCCAGGGTACGTGTATGACAGGGGTACGCGTGAAGTTAAACACGCGATTAGCCAGGGTACGTGTATTACAGGGGTACGCGGGAATTTTCACACGCGATTTGGCTGGGTACGTGTATGACAGGGGTACGCGTGAAGTTTTACACGCGATTAGCCAGGGTACGTGTGTTACAGAGGTGCGCGGGAATAATCACACGCAATTTGGCTGGGTACGTGTATTACAGGGGTGCGCGGGAATTATCACACGCGATTTGGCTGGGTACGTGTATTACAGGGGTGCGTGGGAATAATCACACGTGATTAGGCTGGGTGGGTCCTCACAGGTGTACCCTGTACACCCTCCACGGCCCCTGCAGGCAGCCCAAAAAACAGGGGACTACCCTGCACACCTGCTCATGTCTCCCACCCCCCACCCCTCCCAGCAGTGTGGGGCACCCTCCACCAGGCCCCCACCCATGTCTCCCACCACCCCCACCCCCCAGCCACCATGGGCAGCCTCCACCAGGCCCCCACTCATGTCTCCCACCACCCCCACCCCCCAGCAGTGTGGGGCACACTCCACCAGGCCCCCACCCATGTCTCCCACCACCCCCACTCCCCAGCCACCATGGGCAGCCTCCACCAGGCCCCCACTCATGTCTCCCACCACCCCCACCCCCGCAGCAGTGCAGGGGCACCCTCCACCAGGCCCCCACTCATGTCTCCCACCACCCCCATCCTCCAGCCACCATGGGCAGCCTCCACCAGGCCCCCACTCATGTCCCCTATCATCCCCACCACCCAGCCACCATGGGCAGCCCCCACCAGGCTCCCACCCATGTCTACCACCCCCCAGCCACCATGGTCAGCCCCCACCAGGTCCCCACTCATGTCTCCCACCACCACCACCCCCCCAGCAGTGTGGGGCACCCTCCACCAGGCCCCCACCCATGTCTCCCACCACCCCCACCCCCCAGCCACCATGGGCAGCCTCCACCAGGCCCCCACTCATGTCTCCCACCACCCCCACCCCCCCAGCAGTGTGGGGCACCCTCCACCAGGCCCCCACCCATGTCTCCCACCACCCCCACCCCCCAGCCACCATGGGCAGCCCCCACCAGGCCCCCACCCATGTCTACCACCCCCCCACCCCCAGCCACCATGGGCAGCCTCCACCAGGCCCCCACTCATGGCCCCTATCACCTCCACCCCCCCAGCAGTGTGGGGCACCCTCCACCAGGTCCCCACCCATGTCTCCCACCACCCCCACACCCCCAGCCACCATGGGCAGCCCCCACCAGGCCCCCACCCATGTCTACCACCCCCCACCCCCCAGCCACCATGGGCAGCCTCCACCAGGCCCCCGCGCATGGCCCCTATCACCCCCACCCCCCCAGCAGTGTGGGGCACCCTCCACCAGGCCCCCACTCATGTCTCCCACCACCCCCACCCCCCAGCAGTGTGGGGCACCCTCCACCAGGCCCCCACCCATGTCTCCCACCACCCCCACCCCCCATCCACCATGGGCATCCCCCACCAGGCCCCCAATCATGTCTCCCACCCACCCCCACCCCCCAGCCACCATGGGCAGCCTCCACCAGGCCCCCACTCATGGCCCCTATCACTCCACCCCCCAGCCACCATGGGCAGCCCCCACCAGGCCCACACTCATGTCTCCCACCCACCCCCACCCCCCAGCCACCATGGGCATCCTCCACCAGGCCCCCACTCATGTCTCCCACCACCCCCACCCCCCCAGCAGTGTGGGGCACCCTCCACCAGGCCCCCACCCTTGTCTCCCACCACCCCCACCCCCCAGCCACCATGGGCATCCTCCACCAGGCCCCCACTCATGTCTCCAACCACCCCCACCCCTAGCCACCATGGGCAGCCCCCACCATGCTCCCACCCATGTCTACCACCCCCCAGCCACCATGGGCAGCCCCCACCAGGCCCCCACTCATGTCTCCCACCACCCCCACCCCTCCAGCAGTGTGGGGCACCCTCCACCAGGCCCCCACTCATGTCTCCCACCACCCCCACCCCCCAGCAGTGTGGGGCACCCTCCACCAGGCCCCCACTCATGTCCCCCTGCCCACAGGCCCTGACAATCCTCAAGCATGGGCCTCATGGCCAGCCACCACAGCCCAAAGACACAACCAAGTATTACATGCGCCCATGATACTACTCCAATGGAAACAATGTAAATCAACACATGTGTCTCACACACACACAATGGTTGCAAGTGAACCTGAAAACCCATATCATGACATGCATGAAAACAATGAGATGAAACCACACATTGAAGAATGAAAAAATCCAAATAATGTATTAATAACAACAGTAATGGCAATCAAAATTAAACAAAATACACAAGTAAAAAAAAAAAAAAAAATAAGCTGGCTGTCCCTTTTCAAATTAAAATAAATAAATGATAATCCAAAAAAATGTCTTCCAAAGTTCAACTCCATAAAAATGAAATGAAGGGAAAAAAGAAATAGAAAACCACTGCTCCATGGGAAAAAATATTCATAGTAAAAAAAATGTCCAAATCCAAAGTCCAACTATGTACAAAGTATTCAGGGTCCATCATCCTAAACAGAAGAAATGAAACCTACCAAAAAACCTATCTAAAATGGAACTATATACAAAAGGTGGAGCAGTGTCCGTCGACTCCAAATAAAAATAAACTATAAAGGAAACCTATCACTAAATAACTATATACAATGGCGGCGGGCCAGTCCAGCGGCTCACTTAGTGGTGTTCCGGGCCAGGGCATCATCAAACTCCTTGTCTATGTCCCGGAGGCGGTCCTGTTCCATGGCCCCGAGGGTCCGCAGGGACGCCGACATGTTCACCTCCAACTCCCTGCAGATTGCCTCGAGGCACTCGGCCCGCCTCAGGGCCCTCCGCATGGAGTTCTCCGCCCTGACCATCGTGAGCCGCGCCTCTTCCGCCCGCCGCCGCTCCGCATCTATGGCGTGGCCCAACCGCTGCCACACGGAAGACACTTCCCGTCCAGGGTCCTCCTGCCCTCCGGCCGATGCCTGCCCCTCCGATGTTGAAGGCCCCGAGCTATCGTGGCTCCCACGTACAGCCTCCTGCTGCTGCAGCTGCAGCTGCTGCTGTCCATGTGCCCTGTCCGATGGTGCCTGCACATCATCCTCCAGATGGGGTGCAGTCGTTGATGTGGCCACCCCTGCTGGACGTCCGACTCCCGACTGTGGCAGGGATCTGTTGTCCACCAGCCTGGCCGCACGGTCGGAGGCAGCTCCACAGGGCACCCAGGTGACACATGGGTGGGAAGATGGCATGGAGGACGACTGGGGTATAGGGGGTTCCGTGGAGGAGGGGGTCGGAACAGGGTCCAGGAAACGGAGGAATCCAACCCTGGTGAGCTGTCCCAGTGGGTCAACGCAGTCAACGAGCCATGCGAGAAGACGTGCAGACTCATCATGAAAAGACTGCAGGTCAGCTCGCATGGCCCGTTGACGCAATGCCACCCCACCCTGGACAGGCTCAACCTGGTGCAGGATAGCCACATCCGCAGGGAGAGGAAGGCCAGGTGTTGTAAGCCAATCCCCTCCCTGAGAACGGGTCTGGAGGTAGGCATCCCCACTGGTGCAAGATGATGCAGTGACAGGAGCAGGGACAGGATTGCACACAGTCACCTCCGCGGCGGCCTGTGCTGCCTCCTGTCCCAGATCCTGCACTGCACCACTAGCACCAGTGGAATCCCCACCTCCAGACCCCGCCTCTGTCGCTTGCACGGCCTCCTCCTCCTCCAAACCCCCCACCAACCTGGATGACTCCATGCCATCTTCCTCCGTTGGGCCCTGTGGGGTCCCAGCTGCCCCTTCTGCTGCCGAGGAGTCCAACTCCAACCTCCACCTCTTGGACCTCCCCTCGGCAGCTGCGGCCTGGGATACGGCACCGGACTCCTCACTCCCCGACGAGATCAGAACCTGGGAGGGGATCCGGGCCTTGCGTCTCCGGCTGGTGGTGCGACCCCTGCCGCTGTGATCCACAGCACCTTCTCCGCCCTCTTCATCAGTTGACGCTGCAGACAGGGAGAAAGAAAACACAGTCATCAGGGCACTGTCCAATGGACTCATACACACATGACAGTCATAGATGAGTGGCATTGGTAAACCTCAGACATGGCATCACAATCCCCAACACACATGTCATTTCAACTTGCACACATGAGCCATACCACAGCCATATTGCAACAGCCAGCACCATCCATTCACATACAACTGCATGAGCAGCCAAAGGTCATCCACACATCACATGCAACATAGGGAGCACCATCCATGTGTCACACATGAGACCCCTCGCATGTGTCACCCTCACGGCCCCGTACACCCCCCCCTACTTACCCACATAAAAATACATGTTCAACCTGCACACTCCTGGCACACCACACGCACAGCTCACAATCAGTATGCGTGTACACTTATCGCTCGACTCCAGACGGGTCTGCCTCTCAAGGACCTGGACGTGGAGCGCTGGGGATATGCATTCCAGGACCCTCATCTGATCTTCCGACAAGTGGCCCCGGCGCCCCTTAGCATCCGCTGCCTTCAGGAGGCGCCGGGCCTTGTTGAGGGTCCTGGACCTGAAGTCCTCCCAGCGCTTCCTGACACGTTCGTAGTCGCGGACTGCCACCTCCTCCGCGTTGATGGCAGTCACGATGTCCATCCAGATCCGAGTCCGTCCTTCCTTGTCGGCGCGCAACCTTCCGAAGAGGGCATCATACTGCCCCAGGACATGCTCCACCAGGACACCAACTTCGGCGGCAGTGAAGCTGGTGCCCCTCTGCCTCCTTGGTGTAATTGGTGGAAATGGCCTTAGCGCGTACACGCGGAAGTGACAAAGCATGTAATTGGTGGAAATGGCCCTACATGCGGAAGTGACAAAGCGTGTAATTGGTGGTAATGGCCCTACACGCGGAAGTAACAAAGCGTGTAATTGGTGGAAATGGCCTTAGCGCGTATACACGGAAGTGACAAAGCGTGTAATTGGTGGAAATGGCCCTACATGCGGAAGTGACAAAGCGTGTAATTGGTGGAAATGGCCCTACACGCGGAAGTGACAAAGCGTGTAATAGGTGGAAATGGCCCTACACGCGGAAGTGACAAAGCGTGTAATAGGTGGAAATGGCCCTACACGCGGAAGTGACAAAGCGTGTAATTGGTGGAAATGGCCCTAGCGCGTACAGGGCCTGCATAAAAGGTACGTGTAGAACACCATTTCCTTGTACGTGCTTTTCGTGGAGAGCGAGTGGGTGAAATCTGTACTTCTTGTTGTTTCACACGCGATTTACTTCACGGCGTTTCAAATTCGTACTCCCTGTTACCTCTGACAGTTTTTTCTCTTTTTTCTGGTTTTCCTGGGCCTGTTCCCTCAAACAGCGTTCCCTTCTACTGTTGTCCTGTCTCCTCAGACAGCATACAATTCTTCTTTTGGCGGGGGTGTTGCCAACGCGCACACGCGCTTCTTTTTCACGCTCTTTTTCCTGGCAGACAGTGAGTCACGCACATATCTAACATCTGTGCTTGCCCCGTGTGTAGCCTACCCATTCAGAGGTCATTCTAGGCTGCGTGTGACACGCATACGTTCATTCTTGTGTTACTGGGTGCCACAGCGTAGTGCAGGTTTTTTTTTCCGCACACGTGGTCTAGGAGGGGTTGCGTGCACGTCATCTCCCTTTTTTGGGCTTCCTGTGCGTTGCGTGACCCGTCATCTTTCCCCAGGGGTCACATTCAGCCTTGCTAGAGCACTAGGGTACAATTACCATCTGGTACCCAACCCCTTTGACCCCCAATTGCTCAGGACAATAGTTTACAGCCACTCCCATACGCACATTAACATCAGTGCCATGGTTGGGAGGCGTGGAATCCGTAAGGGTGGCAAAGGTGGACGAGCCACAAGTGGTGGCCGTGGTGGATCCGGTAGGGGACGTGGTCGTTACTTGCAGGGTGACCCTGTCCCCCCATGTGTGGAGGACCAGTCAAGGGCACCCATAATCCCCCCCTCACCCTCCCTGGTTGAGGCTGATGTGGCTGACACCATCCATGCTCAGCCCTTGTTGGACCAGCCCATTGTGGCGCCAGACCTGGCTGACTCCATGGCTGACTTCCAGGTCAGCAGGCCTATGACACGTGCGCTGGTGCACGTTGATGTCATCAGGCCACGTGGATCAGGGGCAGCAAGGTCATCTGCTGCCCCAAGTAGGCAGGGTGGAGAGGCTGCAGGGGCAGCTGCGGCTCCATCCACCCCAGCTCTCACACACCCAGCCAGGACAGTGTCAGTCCTAGTCCATCCTGCTGACATTCCCCCTGACACCATTACACTTGAGCCAATGTCTGCACCAACTCCCATGCTGAGTGTGCAATCCCACACTCCTGATACAGAGTCTACCAGGGCTCCTGTCCCTAGTGTCCAGAGCGGCATAGGACACTCAGGATCACCACCACCTTCCAAGCGGAAGAGGAAGAGTGCTCGTCCGGCACAGGCTGATGCCCCAGACATGGCTACACAGTCCGGCCCGTCGAGGAAGCCCAGCTTCCCGGATGCCGAACTGAATGCACTTGTCGAGTATGTGTCCGTACATGACAACGAAATGGTCATTGTTGCAGGATCCAAGACCACACCTGCACAACGCCAGGCACACTGGCAGACCGTTGTGGACATCGTAAGTGCCCTTGGAATCGTGAGGCGCACAGCCAATGATTGCTATAAGCGCTGGAATGACCTAAAGCGCAGGGCAAAGAATAAGCTGGCCTCAAGTCATGCCGCAACTCTAGTGACTGGAGGTGGGTCTCCAGTAGAAGACATGGAACTCACTCCACATGAGTCAGTCGCTGGGACCTACGTCACGGAGGAACAGATCCAAGGCGTGGGAGATCTGCCTGATTATGAGGCATTGTCCGGTCAGTGCACATGCATGTGTGTGTCATCCATGTGCATGTGTGTGTGTGAGGGCTTCTGTTTGTGTGCCAGGTGAGGGTGTGTGCGCCTGAGTCGTTTGGGTCACCCATGTGCTTCATGCAATACATTCTGCGCAGCAGCATTTGGCCATAGCAGTATCCCTTATGCCAAAAGTAGACATCTAGCCCAACAGCACGCCAGTTGCCCTTGAAGTGTCACCTTGCCACAACATTGTTGCTTATTTTTCTCTGTTCATTCAGGCAGATTGTTTGCATTTCACCACTTTTACTAGGCATTTCTCAGTCCTCTAGTCACATGTCTGACATGGCTATGGTAAAGTGGAGTGACTTTGTTACCTGGATATCATTTGTTTAGACATATCCCTGTGCAATCGGACCATTTTGGACTGGCAGCTCTAGGTGAAAAATCAGACCTGTTTGAATTAGAAAAGCTATTACATGAGGGAACTGGACTGAATTAATAAGTGCTGCCCTCCTCTCCATCTTCACTCAATAGCAATGGTACATGCCATCTGTGTGATGGCATGTGTATTTCACCTGGCAATCACTGGCCAATGTGTGATGCCACTGCCAGGCAGCATGCAGAAAATGTGTTCATCTTCCATCTTGGTGTCATCAGTGTGTGCCATTTGCCTACCCTTCATACGCAGTGAGGGTGCATGCATGGGAGGGTTTTAGTCATGTGGGACATGTGTCAATCAAGTACTGGTTCTCTTGCTTCTCAGCCCTCATTGTGTGCCATGGTGCTAATGCCTGTTTCCATTTGTTTGCTTTCATGTCTTTGCAGGGGAAGACGCACCTGATCCTGCTGGGGTTGTGGAGATGGTGCAGACCCAGGAGGGGTCTGAGGGCCGACCGACCACCAGTGAGGGACGTGGTGTGGTGGTGGGTGAGAACCCAGAACTGCTGCAGGTCGGGCTCTCAAGGGGTGTCTCTGGCTGCACCTCCCCCGAGCTGTACTCAGGTGTTGATTCGGATGATGAGACCTACGTGCCGTCGCAGGTGAGTGTTCCTGGGAGGGATTCTGTTCTGTCCCACCCACCTGCACCAGGGTCAGAACCCTCAATGGGGATATCAGTGTTGGCAGCTACGCCTTTGGTGGTTACGGATGCAGGGTCACACTCTGCGACATCTGATCCTGTTCCTGGGCCAGCAGATCAGAGGGGGAATGCAGTCCTGCAGCCTCAGGCAGTGCCGGCACAGCAAGGCGCAGTTCGCCTTGCCCCAGACAGGTGTGGTGCCCGCCGACGTGGTGGCCGTACGCCACCTGGCAATACCGCATGGGAGAAATCCATTTACGGTATGGCAACCCAACAGGCAGCATCATCAGAGATGATGGCTCAGGCCATGGATAGGGTGGCCACTTCCATTGTCCCCCCCGAAAGGCTGATGGAGCGACTACAGCAGGCAACCGACTCCATCTGCCAGTCACACAGGGAGGACATGTTGGCGTCCAACAGGGACAGGCGGGCGGCACTGGCGACTCTGCAGGAAGCCATCTCCATAGAGTCCCAGGGCCACAGGGAAGCCCTGAGGCAGGAACTCCTTCACCTCAGGACGACTCTTGTTGAGCTTGAGGCTTCAACAAACCGAAGGACAGAACAGCAGCTGGAGCGTCTCACCCGTACGCTCTCAGCTGAGATGCAGGCAACTAGGGCAGAGGTCCGGGCATCCCGTGAGTTGTTGCATGGGGACCTCCGCACACTCATCCTCCAGAACGAGACCTACCACACCCGCATGCTTGCAGCCATGGTGGAACAGACTAGGGCCTTGCGTGGGCTGCCTCCCATAGTGCCACCACCTCCGGATGCAGCTGCACAGGGTGATAATAGCGACAGCAGTGATACTCCCACAATAGGGTAGCCGTGTGGGCCATGAGCCCATGGAGGTGTTTTTTTTTCGCAAGATCCACACAGGTGGGTTTTGGTGTGCACCCTGTTCTCGGACCTCCTGGGTGGCCTCCCCAACCCCCCCGGGCCCATTAATGGCCATTTTTGATTTTTATTTTTATTTTTTATTTTTTTTAATTTTTTTTTTTTTATTTGGGACAGTGTGTTGCCTTGTGTGGCTCCCATGGGCATACGCTGCATTGTGGCTGGGCACATGCAGGCTTGTCATGTATTTGGTTCAGATGCTTGGGTTTTTGTCACACACCCCTCCTGCTTCCCGTTTCCATGGGCTTGCAAAGGGTGTGCCCAAGTGACATTGACGTACATGGTGACATTGGACTCCCACTACATGTGTGGGTAGTCTAGTCAATACTGTGTATACATTCCTAGTGCATATTGCTCTTGTGTTGTACACTGCATGTTGCATTGATGTGTAACTCATCATCCATGTCTACCTCCTAATTTGCAGGTCCTTTCCTCATGTCTACACAAGGCCCTCTACTTTGGAGATGGGGTCCATGTTGGCAGCAGTGCACCTACAACTCTACATGGCGGCAACACTGTACAGTTGGAAGTGGTGGGAGTGCAGGCATTTCCAGGTGGCGAGACTACTGATTCCTTACATTCGTAATGTCATGTTAATGGTAGTTTTGCGGGTCAGTATCTGATAAGTGTTATTGCTAAATACCTGCTCAAGTGTGTTGTTGGTCCTGCATTACTGTGAGCATTTCAGGTGTCGCGAGTTTCAATTAGGGGCACACCGTACTTTGTGACACTTGTATCATGTTGTGGGGATTACTTTGTTTACCTGCACATAGCATGACATGGCACGCTGTGTCGTGTGGCGGTGCTGGGGATGGGTTGGGTGACATGACACTGTCCTCATGTTGCATTTTGCAAGTGGGTATTCATTTTAGCTGCATGAATGTGTTTTTTCACAAAACTGCATTGGTGGTGTCTGTGTAGGTAGGGATGCACACATTGTAACACTTCCAGGTGAACAATCTCAGGCTGATATGGTTTTGACGGTTGATTCTCCAGACATTCAGGATCAGTGTCAGGTTGAGTCATCATTGATTGTCTGATGGTATGTGCCAGGGCAGTGTGCACTCCACAGGGGTGTGATTTCTATGTGAAGTAATTAGCCACTAGCTGTGTACGGGCTGCCTCCCCCCGTGCCCTTTCCCCTCCCATGCGCAGCGGGCGTGCATGTGGTTGGGGATGTGGGGGCACCACCATGTCCACGGCCAGGCCCCGGCGTGTTGCAACGTTGTGCAGGACACATGCTGCCACTATGATCCTGCACACTACTGGGGGAGCGTATAACAGCTGCCCGCCAGAACGGTCAAGGGAGCGAAAGCGTGACTTAAGCACTCCGAATGTGCGCTCCACTATGCCCCGGGTTGCAATGTGGGCTGTTTTATATCTTACCTCGGGTGGCGTGGTGGGGTTCCGAATTGGCGTCATCATGTGGGGGCTGAGAGGGTAGGCACCGTCCCCTGTGGAGGTGGTGATGGGTGTCATTGGTGGGGTTGTGACCTTGCTCAGTATCTGACATGCATGCATGTGCAGTGGCATTCATACTCACCAAGCAGCCATGTATCGCCATGCCGCCCAGCTTCTAGGTCCCGGCTTAGGGTGGACATTCAGTAAATGAAGCTGTCGTGGGTGGACCCAGGATAGTTGGCATATACTGAGGTGATGATTCCCTTGGCATTACATACTACCTGCACGTTGATGGAATGCCAGTGCTTGCGGTTCCTATAGATGTGCTCAGATGCTCTGGGGGGACGTAGAGCCACATGGGTGCAGTCGATGGCACCTAGCACTTTGGGGAATCGTGCCACACCGTAAAAATCCAGGGCGGCAGCATGCCTTTCTGCAGGTGTTCTGGGCAGGAATATGTGCCTGCGGACTGATGGGCGTGCTATGATGATGTTCAAGACCTGGTGTAGGCAGCGTGACTGCGTGGCCTGTGACACCCCACCCACTATGGCACTTGTCCGCTGAAATGATCCAGTGGCTAAGAAGTGCAGTACATTGAGGACCTTCTCCAGGGGGCTGAGTGCTTGGGAGCACAGGGTGGGTGATGTGAGGTCATCCTCCCACTCACTCACCAGGTCCAGTATTATGTGTGGTGGAAACCTGTACCTCCCATACACCTGGTCATCAGGCATCCCGAAAAGGCTGGTTCTGGGTGTGAAAATTCTGGCCCTGATTATCCTCCTCCTCCTCCTTTGGTAGCCCACGGCTACTGCTGCTAGGAACGGTATATTCATCCTGGCGTCTGAGCTTGTTAGTTTTTTGCGCGCAAATTTATGCGTCGCGGGTCGACGTATGCCTGCTTCCTACTGGCGTATGTGTTTCTTTGCGCGTGTTGTAGGCGAGCGTGTGAAACTTCCCGCGCACCCCTGAAATCCAGTACCCAGGCCAATAGCGTGTGGAAATTTCCGCGCACCCCGGAATACACGTGCGCTGATGTACTCGCGTGTGTAAGTGCCCGCGCACACCTTAACTACATGTACATAGGCCAATCGCGTGTACGTGCACTTTTGTCCAATTACACGCGATGACACTCTGACGTGCAGTCTTTCCACGTGTGCTCCGTCATCATGTGCTATGAGGGAAACACCCGTGCGGGTCACGTCACAGACGCGCTTAAGTGCTGAGGGCCTTTGGTCCAATAGAATCGCGTATGCGTGCTGACGCGCTTGCGCGCTAAGGGCCTTCCCTCGAATTTCACGCTGACGTGCAGGATTTTCACGTGCCAAATCACTCTGTATCAAGCTGGCCACGCGAAAACACACGGAAGACCACGCTCCTGCCCAGAAGGCCGAATTACTGCCCCCCAGTGCCCCGAGCAGCCTCCCACGTGCCATCTGCTGCTGCCTGCCTGCCTGCTGCCACCATGCCCTGCCATTTGGTGCCTGCACATCAGCCATCTGCAGGGGTCCAGTTGCTGTGTCCACCCCTGCTGGAACAGAAGACTCCTGACTGGGATAACATCGCTCCACAGCCCAGCCCCAGGACCCAGTTGCCCACCCACTCCTGCCTCTGGGGTTGCCATGTCGGGCACTTCGACATCTGGCACCAGTGGCAACCCCAGGCCAGAGGGGCAGAGGGGCACCAGCTTCACTGCCACCGAAGTTGGTGTCCTGGTGGAGCATGTCCTGGGGCAGTATGATGCCCTCTTTGGATCGTCCCGCGCCAGCAAGGAAGGACGGGAGAGGATCTGGGCCGACTGTGTGGTTGCCATCAACGCGGAGGGGGTGGCAACCCGCGATGTCCAGAAGATCAAGAAGCACTGGGAGGACTTGAGGTCCAGGACCCTCGTGAAGGCCCGGCGCCTCATGGAGGGGTGCCAGGGCCGCATGAGTTCCATCCAGATGAGGGTCCTGGAACGCGTACGCCCAGCGCTCCACACCCAGATCCTTGAGAGGGAGACCCGTCTGGAGTTGAGCGGTAAGTGGCCAAGCATTGCTGTGTGAGACAGGGCATGTTGAGGTGTGCTGGTTGTCTGATACTTGCCTGTATGTGTGACATAGGCCATGTATGCATGTATGTGTGCAGGGACATCATGGTAATGCATGTGCGACCAGTGATGTGTGAACCACATGGTTGTTGCATGTGTTTAAATGCGACATGGGGAGCCCTATGCAGATTTTACACATGAGAGCATGCCAGTCTCTGTTCCTGGACATGGGTGGGGGTGAGGGATGGGTGCTGATGCCAGGTACATATATGGTAGCCATGTCTGTGTGCCTGACCTGCGTGTCTGTGACTTGTGAATGCCATGGATGCATGACACATGTGTGTGACAATGCACAGATTCACTGATGCAGCCTAGTTATCCTTGTATCCGCTGTGTTTGGGGTGTATGAGGCCAGATGGATGTGACTGAGGTGAAGTGTGTGCATGTGATAGGCATGACCCATGATGCATGTGAGTTCCATATCATTGTATGTTTCAAGAGTCTATTGGACATGTATGGAAATGTCCATGGCTGTACCATGCCTGTTACTGTGTGTGTTTTGCCTGGACTGACCCATGTGTTGTGGAGGGACATGATGGAAGTGTACTTTGACAGTGGTACTCATCTGCTATTGCTTCCTGTCTAGCGGACCATTGAACAGTACCCTGATGCTTGTGTTCTATGTCTCCCTCTATGCAGCGGCTAGTGAAGAAGAGGGCGGAGACGGCGCTGTGGAGCAAGGCGGCGGGGTTGCCCCCACGGCTGCAGCGGAAGGGGTGGGTGAGCCCCCACTGGGGCTTGCTACGGCGGAAGACGGTGAGGAGCCATCCAGGTTGGTGGTTTCCACAGAGGAGGAGGAGGCCGCCACTGAGGCACACATGGGGCCTGGTGGGGAATTCCCTGCTGGTGCAAGTGGTGCAGTCCAGGGGCAGGGGCATGAGGCAGCACAGGTCACCGTGGAGGGGCCTGTGCATGTCGCTGTCCCTGACCCTGTGAGTGCACCACCATGCAACAGCAGGGATGCCCCGTCCCAGGCCCGTCCGCAGGTAGAGGGGATGTCCATGTCACCTGACTCCCCTCCACCTGTGGACGAGGGGACCCGTGGCCGCATGGAGAAGGTCCTGATTGGGGTCGCGATGACGTGCGTGCTTCCTGGGAGGAGCATGCACGTCATCACGAAGAGCACCGTGCCGACGTGGCCCAATTGGGATCTTCCATGTTCGGGGGTCCTGCATGTGTCGGCCAATCTGGCGGCCCTCTCCTCCTCTGTGGAGGCTATACGCCGGTCGTTCTCCTTGCCGTCTTCTGGCCCAGATGCCACCAGGGCCCCCTGTGGACCTGCCCTAACCAATGCAGCCAGCTCGGTGGGGATCCCATCACTGCCACAGTCGGGAGTCGGAGGTCCAGCAGGGGTGGACACCACAGCAACTGTACCCCAGCAGATGGAGGATGTGCCGGCATCATCAGGCAGGGCACGTGCACGACGGCGTCGGTGGATTCCATCAGCCTGGATGCCGTCGTGCTGGCAGAGGCAGTTGTGTCGGAGGCAGCAGCAGAGTCAACGTGGGAGGCATCATGGCTCGGGGCCATCAACATCGGAGGAGCAGGCATCGGCCGGAGGGCAGGAGGACCCAGGACAGGAAGTGTCTTCCGTGTGGCTGCGGTTGGGCCAGCAGATAGGTGCGGAGCGGCGGCGGGCGGAAGAGGCGCGGCTCACGATGGTCAGGGCGGAGAACTCCATGCGGAGGGCCCTGAGGCGGGCCTAGTGCCTCGAGGCAATCCGCAGGGGGTTGGAGGAGCAGATGGTGTCGTCCCTGCGGACCCTCTGGGCCATGGAACAGGACCGCCTCTGGGACATAGACGAGGAGTTTGATGATGCCCTGGCCCGGAACACCACGGAGTGAGCCGCTGGACTTGCCCACCGCCTTTGTATATAGTTCTTTAGTTTTAGGTTTCCTTTGTTTCTTCTTATGATTTGGAGTCGACGGACACTGCTCCACTTTTTGTATATAGTTGCATTTTAGTTAGGGTTTTTTGTAGGTTTCCTTTGTTCAGTTGGGCTCATGGACCCTTGGATGTTTTGTACATAGTTCTTCATTGGATTGGTTTTTTTTTTTTTTTATTTATTCACCATTGAGCAATGGTCTTTGCATTTATTTTTCTCTCTCGGATTGATTTTATTTTTAATGTGACTTTGGACAACATTTTTTGGATTTGGATTTGTAGTTTTGATTTTTTTGGACGGACATGCAGCTTATCTTTTTTTCATTGCCATTGTAGTTTGTTTCATTTCATTTGCATTCAATTTTTTTTAATACAATTCTGTTTTCATATTTCACTGTGTGGTATCATCTCATTGGTTTCATGCATGTCATGTTGGGTGTTTTCCCATTCAATTGCAACCATTGTGTGTGACGGACATGGGTTCATTTGCTTTATGAACATTGGGGGTGTAACATGTAATTTCCATTTCCATGTGGGTGAATGGGTTACTTGGTAGGGCCTTTTGGCTGTGGAGGCTGACCATAACGCCATGATTGGGGATTGTGAGGACCTGGGTGCAGGGGGACATGAGTGGGAGCCTGGTGGAGGGTGCCCCTGCACTGCTGGGGGGTGGGGGTGCAGGAGGCATGAGTGGGGGCCTGGTGGTGCTGCCCCTGCACTGCTGGGGGTGGGGGTGATAGGGGCCATGAGTGGGGGCCTGGTGGAGGGTGCCCCTGGATGCTGGGGGGTGGGGGTGGTGGGAGACATGAGTGGGGGCCTGGTGGTGCTGCCCCTGCACTGCTGGGGGGTGGGGGTGATAGGGGCCATGAGTGGGGGCCTGGTGGATGGTGCCCCTGCACTGCTGGGGGTGGGGGTGATAGGGGCCATGAGTGGGGGCCTGGTGGAGGGTGCCCCTGGATGCTGGGGGGTGAGGGTGCAGGGGGACATGAGTGGGGGCCTGGTGGAGGGTGCCCCTGCACTGCTAGGGTGTGGGGGTCGTGGGAGACATGAGTTGGACATGAGTGGGGGCCTGGTGGTGCTGCCCCTGCACTGCTGGGGGTGGGGGTGATGGGAGACATGAGTGGGGGCCTGGTGGTGCTGCCCCTGCACTGCTGGGGGGTGGGGGTGCAGGGGACATGAGTTGGACATGAGTGGGGGCCTGGTGGAGGTTGCCCCTGAATGCTGGGGGGTGGGGGTACAGGGGGACATGAGTTAGACATGAGTGGGGGCCTGGTGGTGCTGCTCCTGCACTTCTGGGGGGTGGGGTGATAGGGGCCATGAGTGGGGGCCTGGTGGAGGGTGCCCCTGGATGCTGGGGGGTGGGGGTGCAGGGGGACATGTGTTGGACATGAGTGGGGGGCTGGTGGAGGGTGCCCCTGCACTGCTGGGGGGTGGGGTGATAGGGGCCATGAGTGGGGGCCTGGTGGAGGGTGCCCCTGGATGCTGGGGGGTCGGGGTGCAGGGGGACATGAGTGGAGGCCTGGTGGTGCTGCCCCTGCACTGCTGGGGGGTGGGGGTGGAGGGGGACATGAGTTGGACATGAGTGGGGGCCTGGTGGAGGGTGCCCTGCACTGCTGGGGGGTGGGGGTGATGGGAGACATGAGTGGGGGCCTGGTGGTGCTGCCCCTGCACTGCTGGGGGGTGGGGGTGATAGGGGCCATGAGTGGGGGCCTGGTGGAGGCTGCCCCTGCACTGCTGTGGGGTGGGGGTGATAGGGGCCATGAGTGGGGGCCTGGTGGAGGGTGCCCCTGCACTGCTGGGGGTTGGGGTGATAGGGGCCATGAGTGGGGGCCTGGTGGAGGGTGCCCCTGCACTGCTGGGGGGTGGGGGTGATGGGAGACATGGGTGGGGGCCTGGTGGAAGCTGCCCCTGGTGGCTGGAGGGGTGGTGGTGGTGGTAGACATGGGTGGGGGCCTGGTGGAGGATGCCCCTGGTGGCTGGGGGTGGGGGTGCAGGGGGCCATGAGTGGGGGCCTGGTGGTGGGTGCCCCTGGATGCTGGGGGGTGGGGGTGATGGGAGACATGAGTGGGGGCCTGGTGGTGCTGCCCCTGCACTGCTGGGGGGTGGGGGTGATAGGAGCCATGAGTGGGGGCCTGGTGGAGGGTGCCCCTGGATGCTAGGGGGTGGGGGTGCAGGGGAACATGAGTGGGGGCCTGGTGGAGGGTGGCCCTGCACTGCTGGGGGTGGGGGTGATAGGGGCCATGAGTGGGGGCCTGGTGGAGGGTGCCCCTGGATGCTGGGGGGTGGGGGTGATAGGGGCCATGAGTGGGGGCCTGGTGGTGCTTCCCCTGCACTGCTGGGGGGTGGGGGTGATAGGGGCCATAAGTGGGGGCCTGGCGGAGGGTGCCCCTGGATGCTGGGGGGTGGGGGTGCAGGGGGACATGAGTGGGGGCCTGGTGGTGCTGCCCCTGCACTGCTCTGGGGGCTGCAGGGGGACATGAGTTGAACATGAGCGGGGGCCTGGTGGAGGGTGCCCTGCACTGCTGGGGGGTGGGGGTGATAGGGGCCATGAGTGGGGGCCTGGTGGAGGGTGCCCCTGCACTGCTGGGGTGTGGGGGTGATGGGAGACATGGGTGGGGGCCTGGTGGAAGCTGCCCCTGGTGGATGGGGGGTGGTGGTGGTGGTAGACATGGGTGGGGGCCTGGTGGAGGATGCCCCTGGTGGCTGGGGGGTTGGGGTGCAGGGGGACATGAGTGGAGGCCTGGTGGTGCTGCCCCTGCACTGCTGGGGGTGGGGGTGCAGGGGGACATGAGTTGGACATGAGTGGGGGCCTGGTGGAGGGTGCCCTGCACTGCTGGGGGGTGGGGGTGATGGGAAACATGAGTGGGGGCCTGGTGGTGCTGCCCCTGCACTGCTGGGGGGTGGGGGTGATAGGGGCCATGAGTGGGGGCCTGGTGGAGGGTGCCCCTGCACTGCTGGGGGGTGGTGGTGATGGGAGACATGGGTGGGGGCCTGGTGGAAGCTGCCCCTGGTGGCTGGGGGGGTGGTGGTGGTGGTAGACATGTGTGGGGGCCTGGTGGAGGATGCCCCTGGTGGCTGGGGAGTGGGGGTGCAGGGGGCCATGAGTGGGGGCCTGGTGGAGGGTGCCCCTGGATGCTGGGGGTGGGGGTGATGGGAGACATGAGTGGGGGCCTGGTGGTGCTGCCCCTGCACTGCTGGGGGGTGGGGGTGATAGGGGCCATGAGTGGGGGCCTGGTGGAGGGTTCCCCTGGATGCTGGGGGGTGGGGGTGCAGGGGGACATGAGTGGGGGCCTGGTGGAGGGTGCCCCTGCACTGCTGGGGGGTGGGGGTGGTGGGAGACATGAGATGGACATGAGTGGGGACCTGGTGGTGCTGCCCCTGCACTGCTGGGGGGTGGGGGTGATAGGGGCCATGAGTGGGGGCCTGGTGGAGGGTGCCCCTGGATGCTGGGGGGTGGGGGTGCAGGGGAACATGAGTGGGGGCCTGGTGGAGGGTGCCCCTGCACTGCTGGGGGCGGGGGTGATAGGGGCCATGAGTGGGGGCCTGGTGGAGGGTGCCCCTGGATGCTGGGGGGTGGGGGTGATAGGGGCCATGAGTGGGGCCTGGTGGTGCTGCCCCTGCACTGCTGGGGGGTGGGGGTGATAGGGGCCATAAGTGGGGGCCTGGTGGAGGGTGCCCCTGGATGCTGGGGCGTGGGGGTGCAGGGGGACATGAGTGGGGGCCTGGTGGTGCTGCCCCTGCACTGCTGGGGGGTGGGGGTGATAGGGGCCATGAGTGGGGGCCTGGTGGAGGCTGCCCCTGCACTGCTGTGGGGTGGGGGTGATAGGGGCCATGAGTGGGGGCCTGGTGGAGGGTGCCCCTGCACTGCTGGGGGGTGGGGGTGATAGGAGACATGGGTGGGGGCCTGGTGGAAGCTGCCCCTGGTGGCTGGGGAGTGGTGGTGGTAGACATGGGTGGGGGCCTGGTGGAGGAGGCCCCTGGTGGCTGGGGGGTGGGGGTGCAGGGGGACATGAGTGGAGGCCTGGTGGTGCTGCCCCTGCACTGCCGTGGGTGGGGGTGCAGGGGGGCATGAGTTGGACATGAGTGGGGGCCTGGTGGAGGGTGCCCTGCACTGCTGAGGGGTGGGGGTGATGGGAGACATGAGTGGGGGCCTGGTGGTGTTGCCCCTGCACTGCTGGGGGGTGGGGGTGATAGGGGCCATGAGTGGGGGCCTGGTGGAGGGTGCCCCTGCACTGCTGGGGGGTGGTGGTGATGGGAGACATGGGTGGGGGCCTGGTGGAAGCTGCCCCTGGTGGCTGGGGGGGTGGTGGTGGTGGTAGACATGGGTGGGGGCCTGGTGGAGGATGCCCCTGGTGGCTGGGGAGTGGGGGTGCAGGGGGCCATGAGTGGGGGCCTGGTGGAGGGTGCCCCTGGATGCTGGGGGGTGGGGGTGCAGGGGGATATGAGTGGGGGCCTGGTGGAGGGTGCCCCTGCACTGCTGGGGGGTGGGGGTGGTGGGAGACATGAGTTGGACATGAGTGGGGGCCTGGTGGTGCAGCCCCTGCACAGCTGGGGGGTGGGGGTGATAGGGGCCATGAGTGGGGGCCTGGTGGAGGGTGCCCCTGGATGCTGCGGGGTGGGGGTGCAGGGGGACATGAGTTGGACATGAGTGGGGGCCTGGTGGAGGGTGCCCCACACTGCTGGGGGGTGGGGGTGCTGGGTGACATGAGCAGGTGTGCAGGGTAGTCCCCTATGGTGTTGGCTGCCTGCAGGGGCCGTGGAGGGTGTACAGGGAATACCTGGGAGCACACAGCCAAATCGCATGTAGAATTTCCCGCGTACCCCTTAAATACACGTACCCAGCCAAATCGCGTGTGGAAATTCACGCGCACTTACCTGGCCAAATCGCGTGTGGAACTTCCCGCGCACCCCTGAAGTCCACGTACCCTGCCAAATCGCGTGTGGGACTTCCCACGCACCCCTGAGATCCACGTACCCAGCCAAGTCGCGTGTGGAAATTCCCGCGCACGTACCCGGCCAAATCGCGTGTGGAACTTCCCGCGCACCCCTGAAATCCACGTACCCTGCCAAATCGCGTGTGGGACTTCCCGCGCACCCCTGAGATCCACGTACCCAGCCAAGTCGCGTGTGGAAATTCCCGCGCATGTACCCGGCCAAATCGCGTGTGGAACTTCCCGCACACCCCTGAAATCCACGTACCCTGCCAAATCGCGTGTGGGACTTCCCGCGCACCCCTGAGATCCACGTACCCAGCCAAGTCGCGTGTGGAAATTCCCGCGCACGTACCCGGCCAAATCGCGTGTGGAACTTCACGCGCACCCCTGAAATCCACGTACCCTGCCAAATCGCGTGTGAGACTTCCCGCGCACCCCTGAGATCCACATACCCAGCCAAATTGCGTGTGGAAATTCCTGCGCACGTACCCGGCCAAATCGCGTGTGGAACTTCCCGCGCACCCCTGAAATCCACTTACCCTGCCAAATCGCGTGTGAGACTTCCCGCGCACCCCTGAGATCCACGTACCCAGCCAAGTCGCATGTGGAAATTCCTGTGCACGTACCCGGCCAAATCGCATGTGGAACTTCCCGCGCACTCCTGAAATCCACGTACCCTGCCAAATCGTGTGTGAGACTTCCCACGCACCCCTGAGATCCACGTACCCAGCCAAATCGCGTGTGGAAATTCACACGCACGTACCCGGCCAAATCGTGTGTGGAACTTCCCACGCACCCGTGAAATCCACGTACCCTGCCAAATCGCGTGTGAAAGTTCCCGCGCACCCCGGAATACACGCACACATTATTTTTCAGTCAGCGGGTGTCCGTGTTTGTGGGTACCCCTTTGCACGTCATTTGTCCTGGAGGGCCACAGTATAGGACATTCATCATAGCTGTATATAGGTGCTATTTGTTGGCGCACCTTTTGGCGCACATTTATTACAGGCGCAGAGACGCTACCGCCTGCTTTCTTGTGGCGGTCGTGTTTGTGCCTGTGCGCTGGTTTGACCTTGCGCTTTTTTGCCCTATTCGATTCCATGAATACGTGTTGTAGGCGAGCGTGTGGGCGTTCCGCGCACTTGCACCCTGTACTTCCCCCGTGACGCCCACATTTTGGCAAGTTGTTCCCCATTCCGAGTGTTACGCCCCGTGTTCCGCCTACTTTTGTTGAGTGCGCCGCGCTATGTGCGATTTTCGCTGTGGCCTGTGCGATTTTCGCTGTGACCTGGCGCACGCCGTTAGATGGCCTGTGCGCCAACGTGCGCCGCGCACTTTTTTAGCGCACATCCGATGGTTTTCTCGCGCACGGCCTTCCATGAATCGATGTGCGCTGCTTTTCGTGCGATTTTCGCACTTGCACTGCGATTTTCGCTATTCCACTGCGAATCGCATGTTTTTGGCCACTTGCGCCACGCTAATTATTCCATGAATCGGCCTGTCAATTTCTACATTACTTCTTTCTCAAAAGATAGGGGACTCATCCAGAATGTGTATGCCTCACCTGACTCGCATAGATGGAGGCACACACTCCATATGTAAATCTCTCCTGTTTCACAGGAGTAGGGCACACACTGAAGCGTTCCATCTATCCTTTCTTGCAGTAAGGGTACTGTCTGTATTTGTGCATCTCTCCTTTCTCATAGGGGTGGGAGCACAGCCAGAATGTCCATGTCTCTCCTGTCTCGCAGGGGTGAGGGCAGAACTACATTTTTTACATCTCCTCTGTCTCCCAGTGATAAGGGCGCGCATTCCATTTTTACAACTCTACTTTCTCACAGGGGTGAGAGTACACACTCACCTTTTATATCTCTCCTTTATCGCTGGAGTTGGGCACAGCGTGAATTTTTAGATCTCTCCTGTCTCCCAGGGTGAGGCACACACTCAATTTTTCGGTCTCTCCTTTCCCCGCAGGAGTGGTGGCACAGCCTGCATTTGGATGTCGCTCCTTTTTGGCAGCAGTGGGGGCGCAGGCTGAATTTTTACACTTCTCCTGTTTTGCAAGGGTCAGAGCACAGATGAAATATAAAGATCTCTCCTGTCGGGCAGGGTGGAGTAACACACTCAAGGTTTACCTCTCTGCTTCATTAAGAGAGTGTGGCAACAGCCTGAATTGGTAGAGCTGTCCTTTTCCACAAGGGTAAGGGTACAGCCAAATTGGTATGTCTCGGGTGATGGCGCACACTCATTTTTACATCTCTCCTTTCTCATGGGAGTGGTGGCACAGTTTGAATTTGCAAGTCTCTTCTTTCTTGAAGAAGTGGGGGCATATCCTACATTTTTATATCCCTTCTTTCTTGCTGGGGTGAGGGCACACACTTAGTTTGTATGCTTCTGCTTTCTCGCAGATATGTGTGAACAGCAAGAATTGTTACTTCTCTCTTGCCACCTTGGGTTGAGGGCACACACTCAATTTCGTACATCCCTCCTTTCTCGCAGGAGTAGAGGCACAATCCAAATATTTACGGCACTCCTTTCTTGCAGGTGGGGGGCGCAGCCTGAATTTGTAGGTCTATCCCATCTCACAGGGGTTGGAGAATAGCCTCATTATTAACATCTTCCCTTTAGCAAGAGTGATGGCACATCCTGAATTTGTGCAAATGGGTTGAGGCACTTGTCTTGTTTTCAGCATTCTAGATGTACCTGGGTGGCTCCCACACATGAGCCTTCACCGTGAGTGAGTGAGTGAGTGAGTGAGTGAGTGAGTGAGTGAGTGAGTGAGTGAGTGAGTCAGTGAGTGAATGAGTGAGTGAGTGAGTGAGTGAGTGAGTGAGTGAGTGAGTGAGTGAGTGAGTGAGTGAGTGAGTGAGTGAGTGAGTGAGTGAGTGAGTGAGTGGAGTCTTAGCTGCAGGTGCATGTTCATACCGCCCAGAGACTTTGTAAACATTTAAATGACAGATTCTGTGATTCTGGGTGGAAATGTTGGCACCACTGCGCACCATACACCATTGGCATGTTACAATCCACAGCAGCTTACCATGACTCCTATTTGCCAGCCACGGAAGTAAGAGTCCATATCTTTTTAGAGTGTGGCCTTGGTTTCATTCTGTAAAAATGCTTCCCCTATGTTCTGGTAAATGTTCTGGTAAATGTCTAGATCACTGGTGACTTCATTACAAACATAGTTCAATAGCACCCAGAATAACACCCATGGATGTGGCTATATTGTAGATATAGAAATAGCAGTTAGATTGTTTATGGTACTTACTTTTGAAAACCACACATAGAAAGATGTAACAGTCTGCAAATGGGATCCTATTCCATCAGCTGTTGTAAAGGAGTTTTTTTGGTTGCCACTATCATCAAGTTTATCAATGCCTTCTTTAGTTTGGCCACAATTACCCCAACTATCAAACAGGATTGGATCACCCTGCTACTGAGAAAACTTCCCTGGATCCCAATGTGGCTACCAATTATCGGCCCATAACCAATGTGCGTTTTCTGATAAAGGCCATTCACACAGCTGCTTATTTACGGGTTCAGTGTTATCTTGTAAGGCACAATTTACTTGGCTGAATGCAGTCGGGATTCAGGGCTATACATGGCACAGAGACCACCCTGTTAGACCCTAGGTCTAGCATGCTACAGATTCTGCACAATGGTGGGTTGACCTTGCTCATGATCTTAGATCTCTCTGCTGTATTTGTCCTGGTCCACTACAACATACTGACTGATAAGTTGTGTTATTCAGCTAACTTTTCATCTCAAGCTGGGAACATTCATTTATTTATCCATTCATTTATAAAGCGCACTAAACCCAGGTGCATCAAGGCGCTGGTTACATGATACAAATAGGGTGACTTACGAAAAGCCTTACATAATACACAGTACAGTCCTTTAACATGTGCATAAGTGTCAGTACAGGTAATGTTCATGGCAACCTCATGGAGAACAGTAAGGTTTTGAGCTGTTTCCTGAATGTCCAGTATGACTGTTCAGCTCTTATTTGCAGGGAGAGATCATTCCAACACCTAGCAACAAGTACCGGGAAGGTGGGCCCTCCCAATCTGGTTCTTTTTAGATTTTAGAGAATTTTTGAGATAGATATCTAGGAGCAGAGTTCGATACACATGTGTATGATGGCCGGAGATTTAAAGGTAATGCGATCCCAGATAGGAAGCCAATGTGCTTTCCTTCTAGCTGTAGAGATGTGGTTGTGCTTTGGCATGATGAGGGCAGCTCTTAATGCAGTATCCTGAATGGTGTGTAGCTTGCAGATATTGCGTGCTGAGTTTCCAGCAAAAAGTGCATTGCAGTAGTCACGCCTCGGTTCTCTGAGGGCTCTGGCAGTGGTGAGGCAGCTTTCTGCGGTCAGGAATGGAACAAACATGCCTCTTGAGAGTGACATGGTAGCATCCAGATAGATTCCCAAGGTTTTGACATTACTGGCCACCTGTATTGTGATGCCCTCAATGATGAAAGATCTGTAAGAGTGGCCATGATTGTAAAGCGTGGATTGTGAGCCAACCACCAGGATTTCTGTCTTCTCATCATTGAGGTAAAGGTGGTGAGAAGCCATCCAGACCTGGATATGTGGTACACCGAGCAAAGCTTCAAGAAATCTGTGACATATTTGACCATGAGAACAGGTAATATTTGAATATTGTCGCATATTTTATTGTATGAGATTCATTTGTTGTCTAGTAGGTCAAATAGTGGCTTTGTGAAAATATTGTAGAGCATTGGTTGCTGACCTTGAGGAGAACCACTGATGGGATCTCCACCACCAAAGTTGGCTGCTTGATTTGCGTGGTGCTCTACTTTGTACCGATACCACTGAAGCTTGAGCTTTAGTTTAGCTCTTAATTGTGCTCAGATTAACCATCTGTTATTTTTGGTTTGTTCTGTCTGTGCTAATTACTTCTTGTTGTGTACTTTTTGTACAAGTGTTCTCAGTGCTATACAGCCCCTGACGAATTTCCTACTAACCTCTTTTTTTTATTTTTGAATAGGAAAGAAACATGTTGGTATATTTGATTATTAGTAAGAATGAGTCTGAGTGATTTCAGAGTAGTTTGAATGAAGTGTGTGATTGTGTCTGACTGATGGATTTTGCACAGCACATGTCACTTTGTTTTGTTGGATATCTCCAAACGAATACCTATGGAACCCCCATCACATAACCCTATCTGTTTTCCTGACTCACTGACTGACTGACCCATTATCTATTAAGGGCCTTTTACTATTTTGTATCAACTTGGGCAAATTGATTGCTTTTTTATATATTGTTGTTCTATTGTGATTCAATACAATTGTTTATTTTTGTATATACAGTTCTGTAATTTGCTTGTGGTGGTTTGCTCTCTTGAGCTGAGACTTTTTGTCAAGCATCCGGCATTTGCAGTAGACTGTTTCACCCCCTAACATATGTGTCTGCATATGAAAGCTTTTTTGACCTACACTGAGGGATTGTTAGGCATGGGTTTAGTTTCCCTTGTACCTATTGTTGTTTTTTGTGAGCGTTGGAGAGACACATGAACCTTGTAGGACACGACATGTGACCAGGGATGGTGACGCAGCTGTGCTATGAGAGAAGACTCTTGTGGTTCTCTCTGAGAGAAATGAAGAGATCCAGGTGATGGCATCAGGTGAGAAATGAGTGGCTGAGGCCAGATATTGGCAAAGGATTTGGTGGTCTACCAAGTCAAAGGCTGCTGATAAATCGAGCAACAGGAGGAGGGCTGATTTGCCAGCGTCTTTGATCTCATTCAATTAATTCTTCAAGTCTTAGAGGGCAGATTCAGTGCCATAACCTCGGCAGAGGCTGTTAGGCAGAATTATAAGCAATACCCTTTGGGAACACTACACACAATTAGGACTACAAGTGACAGTACAATTTCAGCTTTGGTACAAGCCTGTACTACACAGTTATAGTGGTAGCAGTAGCAGAGCAGCCAGGCTTATCTTAAGAGCAAGTGGGCAGTACAAAGAGTTACACAAAGGACAGCAATAACTATGGTTCAGGCAAACACTGACTCAAGGTTTCTAAGTAAAAGTATATATATTTATTTACTCAACAGTTGTATAACATTTCACTATTCTAAGCAAGTAAAAAATCACAATCATAAATACACCCCACCACTTCTTTTAAATTCCAGAAAAGTTAAGCTCACAAAATGCAGTGGGAGCAAAATGGCACTCCAGCAATTTAAAAAGGGAGGGAAGGACAAAGTTATTAGAAATTAGGCAAAACCAACAGGTAAGTACTCGGGGCAATTTGAACAAGAGAGACTACAGTGAGGAGATCAGATAGAAAAGGCTTACGGCCAAAGTCAATAGGACAAAAGTCTTTTGCTCAAGATCACACAGTCCAAGGTAGTTTGCGGTAATGTTTGTGGCACAGATTTCGGATGAGGTTGGTTGGTAGAAAAGTTAGTTCAAAGAGAAGAGAAGGACAAGCCCTTGGATTGGAGAAAGATTTCAAACACTTTCACCGTGGCTGACCGAAACGGACAACCGGATTTGCACAGTACCATAAAAAGGAGAGGGAGCTGTAGCTGAGGCAGAAGTTCCCGGTGCATCCTACAGGCTCACGGGTGCTGAAGCGACTGTCAGACTGACATAAAGTAGGAAGACTGGAGGATCCTGCGCTACCCAGGGAAGAAACCAGCAGCAGAGCAAAACAACAAATTAAATGTGCGCGCCTTAAAACCCAAGCAGGGTCTGACCTTCCTGGCTATCCGGCCACTGTATCTCTGTACAGCGAATTCGACCAGAGGAGGGGTCCTGGCTTGTAGTTTGGGCGAACTGGTTGGTCCCATCAGCTCAAGGGAAGAAGTTTCCTGGAGGATCTTCTCTGTCGTCGGATTCAGAGATTCGGACCTGCAGCAGGGATCACCGGGCGGTTCAGTCGTGGTAAGGGTCCTAGTCTTCCAGTTCCTCGTTGGTTCTTTCATTCCAGTGGCGACTCTGCTCTTCCAGTTCCAGAGACCTGCTTTTTATGCAGTTTTCTCCCATTCATACAGCCGGGCTGTCAATCACAGAGCAGGGTGGCTGGCCTGGCAAGGCCAGTCCCCTTAGCCAATCAGACAAGAGTGCGACTTGGATTACCAAGGGAACCCATGGCAGGGGTCCGAAGATCCCTCCATCACATCCTGCCTACCTAGACTATCAGGCGCCTTAAGGAGGGCTTCTGTGCAGAAGCTCGCTAAAAGACAGCGAACAAAGGAATCATCCCCGGTTTGGCACGCAGAGAAAAACACGGGAAAGATTTTAACAAAAAGAAATGGTGAATAAACCCAGCCGGAACCAAAATAAATTGTATTTGATCAAGCGGGTTCATGTTCGAGGTTAACATAATAGCCTCAAACAATACCACGTTTATATAATATAATCGCGGTAGGAAAGTTAGGGTAGTTACCACTGCCACCAGCCAAGTCTTAATGTTAAGGGAGCGAAACAAGGCTCCAAGAGGTACAGACAAAAAGGGATAAGAGTTAACCCTTTCCAATACTCCATGTAAGATGGGGACTGGTGCTGTGGTTTAAAGTGACTATATAAAGTTAATGGCAATTTTACCTGTTTCTGGAGGACAGTAGTCAGCCCCAGAAAAATGGAGTCAGTGGGAAGTCTCAAAGACAACCTTGTGTCACTGCACTGAAGGTGCTGTGTTAACACACACAAAACGTGGTGCACATGGAGTAGGTGAGGCTCCAGTGCCCAAGATCACACAAAAAGTGAAAAACACACACAGCAAAACATATGTAAGAGTGGGAAAAAGGCTCACACTCTTACCAGGTGAAAAACATAAATCCTAGAAGTCCAGCAAAGATGCTGGGGGACTCTTTAGGTAAGGGAAATTAGCCATTTATGAGAATTCTCCCTAACTGAGGCCTGACTGGCATATGCCTAGCAGATTGTGGGTTTCCAGGAAACTCTGGATCTGCAAGCAGGCTGCGCCGGCCAAAATGTTTAGTAAGAAGGGGATGGTTGTGATGGGATGGTAGTTGGTAGGTATATAGGGTCCAAATTCATTTTGTTTAGGAGAGGTAGGGCTCAGGCATCCTTAAGGCAGGAAGGTATGGAGCAGGAGGCAATTAATGGAGTCAGTGGTTCCGCACAGTTGCTGAGCAAATATTGCCCTGGTAGCAGGAAGGTTTTAGGTCTTTGATGATATTTGTCATCTCAAGCTCAGAGATGGGTTTGAAGTGAAACAAAGGGGCATTGAGTGTTGTTGTTATAGGCCCAGTATGGGCGGCAGTGGGCACTTCAATAGTCAAGGAATCTTTTTTACTTGTAATCTTTTTTTAAGCTTTTCCATTTTATTTAATAGGGCCTTTTGGATGTTGGCACACCAGGCGCTATCCTTCATGCAATTAGATGCAAGTGAGATGTGCGTTTTTAGCTCTCGCATGATGGCAAAGAGCTTTCTAGAGCTGGATTTAGAATTCTCTATCCTTGGATTGCAGGCATTTCTTTTCTCAAGAAGAATAGCTTTTTCATAGATATTGGCAGAAATTGACTACGTTGTCGAATCCACGGCTAGAGTCTTTAGTGAATCTTCTGCAGCCGCTCCAGTTAATCTGGAATGTGGCATGCCTCAAGGGTCCTCTTTGTCCCCTACTCTTTACAACTTGTTTTCTAAACCGCTCATTGACATCCTGGATGATATTGGCGTTCTTCATACTAATTACACCAATGATGGGCAGTTCTTGTTTCATCTGTCTTGGGATTACAAGCATGATGCTACTAACATTAACATGATTTATGACACCATCCAAAGTTGGATGGTTTTTAATGGACTGGTGCTCGCCAAAACAAAGCTTTCTATTGCTAGCACACAATACAGACTACGTAGGCTTCCCCCAGAGTTCAATGAGTTTACCATTGCTGGCTATGCCAGCCCGGAAGCAGGCAAAGTTAAAAACTTAGGGCTCTACCTTGATGCCACCCTAAATATGAAAGCTCAAACCAACTATACTTTCTCCATAATGCAGAAGCATTGCTAGGGGTAATCTGCGGGGCTATAGCCCCCAGTCTTTTGGTAGTAGCCCCAGATGGAGCTGAGGGGTTACAAGCAAAAGGCTAGCCCTGAACAGGCCTGGACTGGCCCACCAGGTCACCTGGCCTCTTTTCTTGGGGGAAGCTGATATATCACACAGTTAGAATTGTTCCTGCACGCAGTGATGTTCATGTTCCCATTTAATAAATTAAATGGGAACACAAACGTTGCTGCACTACCTGTGCTCTGGCTCATGCCTGCACATTGTGGTGGGGGGGACACTGCCAAGGCATCAACCGCATGCGCTCTAGTGTGCTCTGACTGCTCTCTCGCATGCACAGCAGGTGCAGCCCGAGATGACTGTGCTGTGCCTCACAGTGGTCTCTACTCCAGATGACAAGGTGAGCTACCACCTTCATCCATTCACCAAAGTAGTTCCACAAAAACTAAAAGCAAAGTATTTGCTCGTCGGCTCAGCTGGGATTAAAAATGAATAGCTCAGATTTCTGCATTATAATGGGAAGGACCACATTTTTGAGGTGGTAGTTTCGGGTCAGGGAGGAATATGTATAAAGAGACCTATAAGCAAAGGGGGAAACTTTGTTTGTTGTATTTACAGAGGACATCATGCAAAAGATTGCTGGATGGAGAAAAATGTTTGGAGGGATTTCACGGTGCATACTTTCAAGTTGAAAGATCAAACAATTCCAAATAGGTGGGGAAATGGCCAGACTTGCCATGAGTGGGTGAAGTGTAAGAAAGAACTGGAAGGTCTAGAGGGCACCTCCTTGGACTACTGTCCTCAGAGAAAGTGAACGTGGAAGTAAACACAAGTGAACGGTTTGGCGGCAGAGGCTGTTCACCTAAAGCATTGGGTGAGGAGCAGTGGAGCAGTCACCTCTTTGGACTACTATCTTCAGGAAACTTTTTTTTGGAGACTCTGCGCGCTCATGCACACGCGCGCCTGTGGAAGTGAACACAAGTGAACGGTTTGGTGGTGAAGGCTCTTCAACTAAAGCATTGTCTGAGGAAAAGTGGAGCAGGCACCCCTTTGGACTAGTACCTTCAGAGAAAGTATTTATTGGGACCCTACGCACTCATGCACGCATGCTCATGTGGAAGCGAATGGAAGTGAACGGTTTGGCAGTTTGGTGGACTCGACGGGCAGGGGGGCTGGTAAGTTTTATCATGCCCACACTATCTGCTGATTCCTCAAACTGTTGCTGCCCTCCTTTTGTTGTTTTGTTGCAGATAAAATCAATGATATTCATCTGCCTCTGCCTCTTCTGACTGGCCATTCAGTACATGTCAGCTTCCTCTCAATTGATGTAGCTAAAAAGTTAGATTATATTTGGCTTTGGAGTGGAGTGGAGCGACTGTGGGTGTTGTGCGCCTTTGAGCTCCTGCCGCCTTATCATGCATTATCACGCTGAGGGTCCCATCATATTTCAATGAGGGGCTTCTGCTCCGTCTGTTTCTTATTGGCATTGTGCATCAGGCTATTGGTTCTAATACGGGAAAAATCTGTGCTGTATGTCAAATCTGCAAAGTGGTAAACACTGGGATCGCAGCATTAGACGTGTGAAAAATGTGCAGGTGAGGGATCCAGCAGCTCAGTCAAACAGAATGGATATTGATCAATTGAACAACTCTTCGGCTCTACAACAAAGCACAGGCAACGCTATGTGCACTCGGCCTGCGTGGCTGGATTCCGTAGCCACAGCTTTAGCGGCAGCCCCCGTGCAGAGTGCACTCTCCAGCCCAGCACGGGACACCAGTACTGGTGAGGCAGCCGCGCCCATAACTCTTAATGCTGCCAATGCTCCTTTGATTGAGTTGAATCAAATAGGATTGGACAGTGATGTTTTTCATGGGGTAAAACAGCTACATGTGGGTACTTAGCGGGTAGCTGGAACTGTGCAGATTCCTTTGAAAACTAGGACTATGGAAAAATGCTTGTCACACTTAATTTCAACTTCCAAGGGATCTGGGAGTGGGGCAATTAGCTCTAAGTGTGACATTTTGATTATGGCTTCGGATGTTATGGCAGAAGAAGAAATGGTGAAACAAACACTGTTAGCTGTGAGTCTGCCGGTGTCTACACACGCAACAGAAATGAAAGCTCAAATACCCAATGGCTATACTTTTCAACCTATCGACGTTGTGGGCGGAGTAGCCCAAACATATGTCCCCAATAGCAAATCACAAAGGAAGATGAAAGATTTCTTCATAAAATTTGGAGCCAGGTCTACAACGAACAGATGCATGGAAAGATAAGAACTCTTGGATGGTGGGCCTTTGGGGTGTCAGACAGAAGCATTCTAAAAGCCCTCCCGTTTGTTGAATGCGTGTGTAGGGTGTCATCCTCTAAATATAGACTTGAGTGAAATTAGGAACATGGGCAAGGTTGGGATAGACCTTGCAGACCTTGCAGATGGTCCTGCCTCGATACTTACTGAACATCTAACCTCTGACTTTGCAGATGTGCAGATTACTCCTGACAATAGCATGAACCTCTCAGAGTAATGGACGAAAGAACAGAATGTACAGCTCCAACCATATCAGCACCTCATGCGGTACTGAGCTATTTTGTTAATCTCTATGCGAACATCTGAGACTCTCTCCTGGTAAATGGGGCTGGATTGGGAGATTTAAAATGTGATTTGGAAGCAGCAGTGGGAAAGCTGACGAAATAGAGCAAAAACAAATTATTTCAATTGAAGACAACATCCTCCGTGGAGGCCTTGAATCAGAAAGTCGAAAGAGTTTCTAACATGATGGGATAACATCATCGTTTGCTTGCAGCACATATTCCTACAAATCCAATTAGAGAAGAGCCCACAGACGCAGTAGATAGAACTTTGTAGGCTTCAATGCCAAATGTTTTGGATAAAGATGTGGGCAAAGAATCTGCTGGCTCCGGAGCAGTATCACAAGAAATTCAGCGAGGGATACCCAAATCACGCTCAGGCAAAGGATAAAACTCCTTTCGAGGAAACCTCTGGTTCGCAGGATGCAGAGAAAAGGCCTAATTGCAAGGCCACCCCTGTCGGTAATGCGAAGAAAAGAAAAAACTAAAACATATCCAAGAAAATTGGGAAAAATGAAAATACATGAGGAACCTGGACCTGGTGGATAAAATGAGAATAGAGGTGGAGTCACCTTGGCAGTAGAAATATACTCGGAAAAATGCTATTGAAGGTAAATTAGGCTCAGCAAGACACGACAGAAGACCAGTTTGAGTGCAATAATATGATTCTTAGAGAGATATAGATGTCTTGGTAGAACTTGAATCTCTTCTGACTGTGTGGATTGAAAAGAGGGGAGCCCTACAATTTCCAAAATCCAGGGGCGGTGTCAATGTGCAGACTCAGTTATATTGGGGTCATTTGGACACAGCTCCGGTCAAAATGGTCAATAACACAGAGAATAAAATCAAATTACTGATAGAACAATGGGCTCTGATATTCCTTATGGGGAAGAATAAATTAAACATGAGCCAGGGAATTGAAACACGGTTACCTCAGGGCCCCTGCTCTGACCACTCACCAGCAGATATTCAGGTAAATTTATCATGCCCGCCAAATGCCCCAATGGCAAAAAGAGTGTAGCTGGAGCCTCTTCCACAGGGCCCATCAAATACGAGCGGTACAGCTTTGACCAATGGAGCTGAAGTTTCAGATCGAAAGGATGATTTTTCAAATTCTATTTTAGTTCAGCCCCATATATGGATAGAAGGTCTACCTAACACTGGAGAAAAACTAACTCTGAATAGACAATCGATTTTGAAGTTAGTAAAGGAAGTCCCAAAGCTGTACTTATTCTCAACGTATGACATTCACTATATTAATTTTCCCTGTGATAACATTACAAATATAGTGGACATTGGGCTACAGTCATATTTGGAAGTGAATGCTCTCTTGTCGCCAGGAGGAGTACTGCTGAAAAAAGAATGATCAAGAATAAGGAATACTGGGGAGGAATATGGGTATAAGTGGAAATAGACAAAGACCATGAGCCAGTGGTGGAGAACAGTAAGACTAAGGATGAAGGGGCAAACAGTAGAAGTAGGGTGCGGTCTCTGCTTCCAGAGATTCTGACTCAAGTGTTCCAGAAATTAGATTACTGTAATGTGTTGCTTTAGTGAACAGTGCTATTGATGTTTTGTGTTGGAACACGAGGGATTATAAGAGTTTTATTGAGGAAGAAAAAATACATTTATTTTTTGATCCTTTGATTTCATTCGATTGCGAGACACCTGGCTCTTGACAGAATCAAGGTTGGACGGCTTTACCATCATTTCTCCAATGACAAAGGTTGTCCTCCATCGGGTGGATTAATATCGGCCTGTCGTAACTCAAAAATAAAGAATATGGTAAAAATAACAAACATTCACTATGGAATATGGCTACAAAGATGGAGCTTACCATCAATCATTGCAAAACGAGCACTGTAGTCCTCAATTTATATTATAACCGCTCGCGTTTCTATTTAAATGAGTTTTTGGAAGAAATATCTAGAATTCTGTCTGAAGCAATAGATCTGGGAGAAGGCACAAGCATTCTCATTGCAGGAGACCTTAACTCGTGCTGCATAGACCGAAGTAACTGGTCTAATGGGAGTGGCCTCTTGCGATCTAATGGCAAGAAATGGCTTGGTTTCTTCAATAACTGGCATTTGATTATATGTAATTGCAATCTAACTGGCAACCTTACTCCAGCCTCGACACAGGTAGGAAATCAGGGGAAAATGTTCATTGGTTACATAATTCTTTGAAGAGGTCTTTTTGTTTGTAGCTCATTGATTGAGGCAAGAACCATTCAGAGAAGTGACCACAATATGTTGACGCTGAGAATGTTAGTTGGAATTTATTTGAATGAAGGGGGGCATGAAATGGATCTTTTGGAGAATATGAATAGGAATCAGGTGGTTAGGTACAAACGTGATGGCCAAAAGTTAAATAAAAATTTGAAAAGATCTATTAGGGCCTGATCAAAAGGACAATTAACAGAACTATGCCAACCAGAGTAATGTACACATTTTCTGTGGGAGTTAGATAAGCCAGAAAGGAGTGGGATAAAAAACATTCCGAACCATAAATACCAGTTTGATCAATCAACCTGGAATCGAAAGTGAGAACTAAGGCAAAGATTAAAAGTTATGAGTAATGTAATTTTAGACAGGGATGTTTTCATAAGGGGAAATAGAATTCTGAATTCTGATTGCAGAACATACTAATTGGAATAGAGTCAATTGATTATTTAAATTCCAACATCAAGGGGAGCTCATGTCAGAAACCCTGGTTACAAAAAACACATGCAATTTGTGGTCGCTAGTGAACGCCAGTAAGACTTTTCAATCCTCTATCCAAACTAACTCTGGTTCGGAGGATCTTTGGCATGTTCATTTTGAATCTGTGTTTGGGAAAATTGCAGGCGATGTGGAAACTGTTCATTTGGACGTTACCTGGTCTAATTGTGTTTCACAGCAAGCTGTTTGTGAATTTATTATAAAATAATCCAGCTCAAGAGCTGCGGTACCAAATGGGCTATCAAATTCAATTTTGAAATCTAATGTTGACTCCTGGTCTATGAGTCTGTTCCTTCTCTTTAAGAACATAATCTCGAGGAGGCAGTGCACTGCGAGTTGGAAATCTGAAGTTATCATCCCGATTTACAAGAGAGGCGATGGAGCGGATCCTAACAACTACCGCCTGATCACCCTTCTTGATGGGGGTAGTAAAATCTTTGCAAGTATTGTACTCCAGGAACTTGAAGGTTGGTCAGAGTCACAGGGTATTTTGGATAGGGCACAGACTGAATTTCAGCAAGCCATGTCCAAAGACCTGAATGGGCTGGTAGTGAACAAATTTAGGGATACCACTTGGCAGGCAAGGTCTCCCCCTGTGTATGTAGCCATGGTCGATCTAAGTAAAGCCTTCGACACAGTCAACAGAAATCGTTTGTGGCAACATCTGTGGGCCTGGGGCATTCGGTTGGGATTGGTTGCAATTTTGGTCCACCTACATGAAGAAACTAACTTCCAGGTCCGTTTAAATAGTCAGGGAGATTTTTCAGGACCTATTGCCACATTGAGGGGAGTGATTCAAGGCTGTATTCTTGCCCCCTTCTCTTTCTCCTACATCTGTCTGACCTGAGGGAAACTCTAGATAAACATGCTCTAGCAAGCCCAAAAATCGTCAGGCATAAAATAAACTGGATAGCATATGCAGATGATGTGGTGCTCTTTGATTTTGCCCCCAGGGGATTACAGCTATTGCTGGGGGCAATGAGTGAATCCCATCTGCAAACGATTTGGTGGTTATCCCTGAGAAGACAACTATATTAAGATTTTGTAACGGAAAAAAGAAAAAGGTATCATATAGTTGGTTTATGCAGGCAAAGAATATTCAGCCAGTAACAGAAGCACAATGTTTGGGTTTTAGATTAGCTGCCCATCGGAATGTTGGCTTGGTGGAAGATGGGCTCAAAACAAAAATTGATCAGCTAGCAGCCTAGATGAAAAATCGTAACTCCAATTATTGTCGCTTCTCTATAGTCCCTCTAATAAAATGTCATAAGTGGAAAGTTATTCCCACTCTGCTATACAGAATGGACATTGAATCCCAGGGATGGAACCTGGATTGGGAGCGCTTAGAGGGTAGTTTATGGAAAAAGGCCTTGAGCCTACCCATGCCTGTCCCTGTAATGGCGCTTCGTTATGAATTGGGTCTTCTGTCCTTGAAGGTTGGTTTGGAGTGGAGACTCCTACATCTATACAGGCTTATTAAGTCACCTAGAGAAGGATCATTGTTTGTGGATTTCCTCAAGGAAGATCTGAAATACTCTAATCCCTTCATCAAAGGTTTGCAGAATATTGGGACTACCATCCTAACAAACATTGGCAGAACAGTTTTGGAGTTAGTACTGTCCCCAATGAATGTAAAGAGAGCCCTACATGAGCTTGACTGGATGAGGATAGTCGATTCCATGCGTTTACTATCATTGCATGGGAGTCTATCCTATGTAGACAAACCAAAGGGGGTGCTACCCAACTATCTATCCAGATTTCTGGATGATAAAAGTCGAGATGTCATGTCTAGATTTAGGCTAAATTTGCTTCTGACAAGAGATGTAATATCCAGGAAGTCCAGAGAAAGAATGGGCCTGGATGTCTGCTCTATTTATAATCTGGAGCTGCGACAGACGTTGTTTCATATCTTGATAGAATCCCATGGGACTCGATTGAAAGTAACACAATCATTGGTGCCTTTTGTTGATGGTTCTCAATGGCTACAGACTATGGACTTCTGGCATCGATTGTCCTCAGGGCATGAAACGTTTTCGACAATGAATCTGATAAAATGCTAAAAATGCTGGGATTGTGCAATGAATATCCCTGAGGTCTGGGTGGAAGGGATGCATTTTTAATGTAACTGTGTTTTGTCATAGTTCACAGTCTTCGAATTTAGTCTGGATTTTTGTACTATGTGAAAAGTTAAATATTTGGCTAAGGCACATTAAATAAAAAAATAAAAAAGATGGATTGAAAGACAAAGCCAAAAATTGGCCAGACAGAGGCAAAAGGAAATGGCCCAAGGGGCCAGGTTAGCAAACCTTTATTTAAATCAAGCATGTATGGGATTTATTTGTGCTGCTACCTTCCAATGGTTGGGTAAGAATAGAATCAGGCCTACAAAACTCCTTCTAGGTTTGCCAAAACAAATGGGTGTGTGTTTGTGTAATTGTTACTAAAAAAGGCCAGAGCTCTTCACTAGGGAAAAGGTGACATATAGAAGTCACGCAGCTCCCGCTTCCACATCCTTAACAGGGCACTTTGCTCGTAATTTGAGGGTTTAATTTACTTTCTGAACTAAAACTTGCCATCCCTTGTTAGATAATAAATGCATATGTAACTATATATTTCAAAGGTACCTGGATACTATGCTTATGCTTTTGTCCCTTTTAAGATTTAAAATTCTATTAGCATCCAATGTTCTTTTGAAAATCAAAGCTCTGTCCTTTGCTCAGGCTTTTTGTTGCATTCCACTGCACTGCTTAGTTGTGTGTGCCAATGGCCACACACAGCCCAAAAGGATGTGCTGTGCACCTAGGCCTGTTACCCCGAGGAGTGTGTTGGGTTTCTTTTGGAGACAACAGTCAATTTCCATTTAATACAGGAATACAGATTTGAAGGGGGGCTGAAACTAGTGGCTGCTTACCAGTAATCTTCAAAACTCTGCATTGCCCTTCTTGCTTTGTCCCAGTCTTTAATTTTAAGTTCTAAGACCACTCTTCAAGACAGGCATGTCACTAGCCTGGATAAATGGTGCTACTGCCTTCCTCCCCCGTGTTATATCACCTCCTTAAGTGCCACCCTAGTTTCTGCCCAGCCTCCCCCACTGGTCAGGATTATGGCTCAGCCTCCATCAAAGCAGAACAAGTTCTTCACTTTGCGTTTATTGTAACATGCACCGTATGTCCTACTGTCACATAGTTTTGTACATGGTATGATGGAGCCCTGGGAACCGGTAACCAGTTTTGGGAGTAAATCATTACTGTCACAGTACCGGCTGTTTCAGGATCATTATCTAGCTGGGCTGAAGCCGCACACCACTCAAAGCATGCATGCAACCACTGCTGCTGTGCATGTCAACATACTTCACAGTGCTAGGACAGCGTGCAACGCCCAAAGAGTGAGCAGTGCTTCAAACGTAAAGTTTGTTCATACTGTATAGACCCTGAACACTGTGCCTCGCTCGCTGCACACTGTACAGTGCCTACAGCTGTGCTCAACCTACACACAGCTCGAACCATACCAACAGCGTGCAGAGTATACACAGTGAGCAGTGCCTTCAATCTTGCAGTTACTGCACACCGTACAGTGCCCACTGCTATGCAATGCCCGCACAATTCAGCTCCCAGGACAGACCTGCATGAGGTTTAAGACCTGCTGTGTAATCCACAAGGTCACCCAAACCAAAGCACCATCTTGGGTCATCAAAGAGCCATCCACACCCATTGCATCACTGGACTAGAAATCGAGAGATGCAGCAAAAAGGGGGCTTGCAAGCAATGCTGCCAGAGTGAGGGGCGGGGGCAGAAACATTGCTTACATGTTGCTTTTCCCCTTATGTAAATGGGCAGAAGCTACATAATTATGACAGATTATGAAAAGTAGTCCTCAATCCCCCCTGGCTTGTCACTGTCCTTAGTTTATAAAGGCATTTAGCTGTCATATACCAAGTACTGTAAGGAGGAAGAGAGAGCAGGAGTACAGAGTGCCCAGTGCATTGCCAGTGGTCATGAATAACTCTCAGACTTCTGTCCATTACTTTAAAACGTGCAAATTGTGACTGACATCACATGCATCTGGATCTCTTAGCACAAACAGATTCAGAGCTCTAAGGTTTTATATGGCCATGCGCGAGAGGAATATCCAGCCATGTTTTTCCCCTTTGGGTTCTGGGACTAGTAGGTTTCGTTCCTATTTAAACTTTCAGAAAATTACAAGTCCCAAAATTACAAAAAAAATAGGACTGGATTCACCTCCCACCCCAGCAAGGTGAAACCATTTCCCTCAAACAGCCAGGGTTGGTTCTTGGGTAAGGCTAATGCGCTTCCTAGGGAACCACTGATAAGGGTCCTTGGATTTAGCGATATAACATGCAGATGGAAGAGATGCTAAAAATATAGCCTAGATCAGGGAACCCACAATATTTGCCCCTCCCTGGTGTAACACTACACCAAATCAGTGTTTTCTCAAAGCAGTCTTCTGCAAGTTAATGGCTTAATTAGAACTGTAAAAGCGCTACTGATGAAATAAAAATGACAACCAGTTCTGCCTTCAGCCACTCAATCTATAAGCACTATGCGTATCCTTCACTGAAGTCCTGGTGAAAACAAGCATTGGCAAAGACAACAGTTTAAGCTTGTGCATCAAGTTTAGGCATTCGCAAAACAGTGCTATTATATGCGCAGGTACTCTCACCACTTCGCAGCTGCTTCACTCGAGTTAATACCACTATTGCAATGCTTAGCAAATGCCTTTGCCATGCCTACACAAAAGCTCCAACTCTTGAAATTGACAATGCTCATTTAAGGATGCCTTTTATCTGTGTGCCTTTCCCATCATGGGAATAGGAATAAATTGCTTAGGGATAGATGTTGTCTGGGCACTTCTAATACTGGATGAATTTGTTTTTTTCATCTGCAAAATGTATAACGTCCCTGTGCAGCGCTGTCTCTGATTGAGTGATTGTCAGAATGTGTGTTTTTCTCTTAGGTCAGCCTTGTGGCTGTGCTTGGTTCGTCATCATCATATTTGGAATATTCCACCTGTATAACTATAAAAATCTGCAGAGGTATCTCAATTTATGCCCGGATAGGAGACTTAGACGTTTCATATTACTTCTAAGGCTAGAACAACTACCTACTTTAATGATAACAGGCAGAAGAGACATGATCCCCCCAGAATTACGGCTTTGCCAGTTATGTAAAGGAGTGAATCAGCTAGAAACGGCCAGACATGTATTGACTGAATGTCACAAAATGTTAAGTACCATAAACCTTGGCTTGGGTCAGCTTGTGCATAACCAAGGTTACATTAAAGAGGAGCTATTTTGGCATCACTGTATTAACTCCAACAGTATAAGGCTCATGATGGCACTGTACAATGTTTGGCTGAAAGTGGAAACAAGACTTAATATAACCATATAGGAGAATATAAAGAGGAGTTGATGTATAGCCATCACTGAAATCCATGAGGGGCTGTTGGCTAATACAGGCCCCTATTTATATAGGAATTGTAACAACACTGAAATTAGATTGATATTCCATCTGAAACTCTTATTGGAGAATATACGGTGGGATGTGGTTAGATCTGGTTCCTGAACTATTGTAAATGTGAACTTAAAATGAAGCTGTTTTATATGGTTTTTAGGAAATGTATATTTAGAGAATTCAATGTATTGTCTTTCTTGGTAATTTTTTATGCAACGTTTTTGTTAATTACTGATGGTTTTCTCATTATAATTTTGTTCCTATTTAAGGTATATGTTATGTGTAAAGTTTCATTGTAAACTAAGTTACAATATATTATATAATAATAATATTCCACCTTGCTGAGGCAATCCATTTAGGCCGGCCAGTTTGTCAGCCCTGAGCCCAACAACCAGCAATACGTCGACTGCTGGCCTTTTAAAGTAATGTCAAATATGTGGGAAGGCTTCTAAAATAATACACATGAGGAGAAGCCAGAATCTGTAAATGAATCTTCTTTATTTTAGGAAATGGATATTAAGAAGTACTTTGGCAGTATGCATTCAGCAGCAGCAGTAGCAACAGCGTTTTCATCATCCACATTCAATGAGTCTCGGCAGCAGCAAGACGAATCAGAGTGTGGAAGAGAGAATTCAGGTTGATGATTATTTGCAACATGTTCAGGACGGCTCAAGTATGGACACAAGTCAGAGTACAGTTCCAGAAAGATTAAGTGGCTGACCTAAGGCTGTCAGTAGATCTAGTGATGCAACAGATTTAGGAGATATTGATAAGGGCCCTGTACGGGTCAAATTACTACAATATCCTAATGAAATGTTTGGTTTACGATAAATTTAACTTCAGAATAATTGGCTTTCTAAAATATTTTTGGCTGGAATATTCTGTCAAAGGAATTGCCTCTTTTTGTTTTCCTTGTAGCCATTTTCTATTAAAACATAACCGATAAAATGTAGATTCATTGTGTACAAGGCTGCTCTAGTGCATGGCAATGTAGTCAATCAGATGCAAACAGGCAGTGAACTTCAACTCAAAGAAAAGCGAGAATATCTTCTCCATATTGTGGCAGTAACAATGCTTCTTGGTATGCAAGGTATTTCATTTAAGGGGTATGGTGAGTCAGAGGATAGCGAGAACAAGAGAAATTTCATAGCATTCCCAAATGTACTTCTAAGTTTGACCCTTTTCTTAAAAAGTATAAACCTCCTGACAATGCTACCTACACTTCCCCATCTTCTCAGAATGAGATCATCCAGTGTTGCTCTGAGTAAGTGACATGTACAATAGTAAATGAGCTGAAAGTTTCTGGCATGTATGCAATAATGGCAGACGAGGCAAGTGATCATCACAAAGAGCATTTGGCAATCTGTGTTCGATATGGTTTATGGTCTTTTCCATCAGAATGTTTGCATCAAAATAAAAATTTGCATCAAATTCTTTTTTTTTTAATGGGGGGGGTCCCCGCCCAACCCCCTGCTTTTTACCCTTTAAACCCCCCCAGAAAAATTAACCTTTACCCTTTAAAACATGCATATTTTTTTCGATGCAAATCCTTCGATGGAAAGTAATTTGATGGAAAGTCCATCGATGGAATCACCAGATACCGTTTGCTGTGTCTTATCAATACGCGGTGAAATTAAAGAACATTTTCTAGGTTTCAGGGAATTGGAAGATTGTAATGCAGATGCTGTCACAGAGCCTTTACAGGAATGCCTAATAGAACAAGGGGTAGATAGTATGTTATGAGTGGAGTAAGTGATGGTGTGCAGGCAAAGTTTAAGAAATACCATCCAGTAGCTATTTATGTTCATTGCTTTGCTCATGAACTTTACCATGAGCTATGTCACTTCTTCCATGCAATAAAGGATGCCAAACATGTCTTCATTACAAATGTAAACCTATATACATTGTTCAGTACTTCTCTTATTCTTCACCATAAATTCAAAGCGGTTCAAAACACTCTGAGATTAAAACAAGGTGAGCCTGTCCAGTTTTCAGACACATGCTGGTCTTGTCAGGTATGCTCTGTAAATGGATTTATAACTCACTTTTTCCAGCTGTCCATCAGTGCCCTTCAGAAATGAAACAGCAACTGGTTTATTGTTAAAGGTAAAGAAATTACCAGTAGTATTTTTGCTCTTTGTGTTCCAGTTTTTGCTTACCGCCAAAGAGGGCACCCACACACTCCTCTAAAAAGCACCTCTAGATTTAGCTAAAGCATTTGACTTGAAAGCTGTGTGCAGTACGTTAAAAGCTATGCGAACTACAGAAAGAGTTCCAGAGCTACTGCAAAAAGCAGAATCCTTGCTCAGTGATACCAACACTGAAGGCAAGGAAATAGTAGTGGAACGAAGAAAGAAGCAAAAGAACATGGAAGACTTTGTGGTTGAACAAAGTTTTTCTCAGGAATATGTCAGTACAAAAGATGACTTTTGAACAAAGTTATTTTTCCTGTGCTTGGATCGCATGATCTTTGAACTAGAACACCGGTTCTTGAGTGTCAAAAAAGAGATGATGAGAGGAATTCAGGCTTGCAGTCCACTTCCCCAAACTTCCTATCTGAGGATTTAAGGGCAATTGGAAACCATTACAAAATAGAATTTTACTCTGAGGAAGCACTTGTAAAAACACATTATTTTGCTAAAAAGAAACAGAAATGTCAACCTTTCTCAATGGATAAAGTGTATACGCTTTTAGATACTTTGTTTCCAACTGTAAACAAAATTATTCAAATTGCTTTAACTGTTCTAGTATAGGGACGTTATACATTTTTCAGATGAAAAAAACAAATACTGTTAAAGCAGTTGTAGCTGTGAGAGATCTACAGAGACTTCACAAATGGTTCAGATGTACAATGGGACAATGGGGCAATGGGGCAATCTAGATTACAAGACCTTGCTGTACCTTCACTGCAGAGAAGAGTGCTACAACCGGTTTCTGATGATGCTATTTTTGAACGTTTGGTGGCATGCACGCACAAAGGCAAGCACTTACTTTTACTTGTCAAAATGGTAAATTAAGTTATTTGAGATTGTGATACTATACAGTTTATTAAATTATATTCGACTATTATATTCGGTTTGTTTTAATTGGTTTGTATAGGAACCCAGTCCAGTATCTGTGTACATTTCACAGTTGTTGCAAAGAATCATATTTGTTATGTATTATGTATCGTTTGAACTTATATTTATTAACAACATTTGGCTAATCTATGTTGGAATTAGAAATGCATCTTTCATTTTTATTGCAGTATGTTCTGTCTATACTGCATTTCTACTAAATGCAACTCACACAGTAATGGAATAAATCCACACATTTCATTGATTAAAAAGCTATGTTGGAATGGGAAATGCTTTTCATTTCTTAGTTATGTTATATTGAGTATTTGTATCCCACAGGCTTTCCGCAGCTTACTAATGGTACAGTATTCAGTAGCCGTTTAGATCACTAAGAAACATATGCACTTTTGTGGGGGTTTTTTAAAGCCATGCTGAAATGTGTGATTTTGACTGGGGTTTTTCAAAACGATTCTCATGGGTGGAGAACCCCACACCCCCGTACCACCCTGGTCAAGTGCAGGCTCACTCGTTGTGCTCCCTCGCAACATTGTGTAATTAAATTATGTCCCACCACCTTTGAAGCACACTAGATACCCTCTGTCAGTTTGTCAGCTCAACAACCAGCAGGGAGCGACTGCATGGTTAATGTGGCAAGTATGTAGCTCTCCAGCTGCTACTTAAATACAACTTCTCAATCCACAGCAACTCTTTGACTGTCCTGTCCAAAGGCGTTTCTTTGTCTTATACAGGGCCTTAAGTGGCACTACAAATCGAGCCGGGGCTCATTGAGGGGGCGTGGCCTAACAGCGGGGGCCTTGATGGCCCGTTAGGCCACGCCCCCTTGACGAGCCCCAGCTCAATGGGCTACTGGCACCCCTGCCAGGCAGCCTTTTGTAGAGATTATCACCCTCTCCCCTATGGGGGAGAGGTTGCTGATCTCTGCATTTATATTCTATAGGCTTGCCTGGCAGGGGACAGCGCCTCCCTATTCAGCCTTAATGGTGGTGCTGCCCCTCGCCAGCTGGGGAGGGGCAGCGTCACCATCAAGGCTGAAAGGGTGAGGCCACTGGAAGCAGAGGCCTTTTTCCTAAAGACTGAAACTCCCGCCAATCTGCGGGAGCTTCAGTATTTAGAAAGCAAGGCCTCTGCTTCCAGCGGCCTCACGTTTTCTCCATAATGGTGGCGCCGGCCCACGTGCATCACTTGATTAAAGGGATGCCTCGCAGGTGCGGCGCCACCATTGTGGCTGAAAGGCATTTTTTTCTGAAGCCTGAAGCTCTCGCACACGGCAGGGACCCGCCTCAAAACGAAATTTCGGAGCCCCGGCAGGCCCCGGCCCACTTAAAGCCCTGGTCTTATATAACCTTTAAAGTATTACCTAGCACTATTGAATGAATGTTCACACTTGGAGAAGCAGTATAGCTACATGTTAGCATTACTTCCGAATGAGTATGAGCAGTATTGTATGCAATATTAAAGCTTGAAAGCACAATGCAGCACGTGCGTTGATATAATATAGTTATGTGACGTCTAAACTTGCCATGGGCTCTAGCCCCAGATCTTTCACAAACCTAGCAACGCTCCTGCCACAATATTGTACTATCTGAAATTGCTCTGCCTTATTCACCCCTTCCTCACTAAAGAGAATTGTGTTCACAAGGCACAAGCCATTGTTGGGGCTCTCGAGTCTCAATTCTTCACTTAGTCGGCCTCCTGATTTGTTTGATCTGCCTGACCTTTAATGTAGATCTGATCAGTGTATGTAAGTGGTTTTTGATGGATGCACCTATTATCTTATGTCTCTTGTAGGGAAGCCACGGTATCGCAATTATGACACCGACACAATAGATACAATTTGTAAAACCTTTATTAAAAATGTTGGGGTCAGAGAAACTCCTATCTTGCCCTATAAGTAAGATGGGAGTAGTCTTGACCATCAAACGATAAACAAAACAGTCCTAGTGGAGTCTGGCAAAATAAAAAATGGCCCATACTAATAAAAACCTAATGCCTGCCCTATCTCTTGTATAAAAAAAGTTTAAAAAGGAGAAATGTATGCAAAGGAAAAATCAGTCTTCAAAAGAATAAAGGTGGTTGAACCCGATCTCCTCCTCACATTAAACCTCATTGAGAAAGGCTGTTCTTGAAGGCAGAATGACACACTCTGGCTCGGTTTCTAAAATTCTTAGCAGAGTTAAAGTTAAAGTCTTTTTCTTGACTTTACAAAATTGTATTCCAATGTAAAGTTCACAAAGGTCCCACTCTGCTGGGCTCAGACCTTACAGCACACAGTTCATGTAGGTCCCCTCTGTCGGGCTCAGACCTCTCATGTCACAGTTCAACACAAACTTGCCGGGAGGCTACCTTCCCCAAGCTTATTCTTCTTCGGGTCTCCCTCTGTTGGGCTTGGACTCCTTTCAGTTGTCGAAGACTTTTGAATGTACATGGCTCTCTTTACAAACCCCCGTTGGACCACTTTGACTCTTTCGGTGGCCAGACCAAATACTTGTCGCTTGTAAAGATACAATATAAAACATTTTAGAAATGCTTTTTGCAAATGAAAGGTCTTCCCAAGCTTAATGACAATAAAAAACCTCTGAAGTCTTTTTAGGCAAGTGAGACAAGTCAGTGGCTGCAACTGTGTGACTCACCTTTTCCTGCCCAGTTCACATAAATGTTGCTCGGGTAAAACAATCTTTGAATTCTGTGGAGGTAGAATGAAATTATGTTCTGCGATTGTTATTAAGTGTGACGTCTTTTTATGGACAGTATACAAATTTGTTGCCTGCTTAAAAAGGTTTCACAATTCTTTGGTGGCATGAGCCGATTATACTCAAAGGCTTTAACTGAGTTTACAATCCCAGTACTAAGGAGGTTTGAATCTGATTGACAATCGTGCATGATATAAACACACATGCCATTGTTTTTCAGATTGTGCAGAACAGCATTACAAAATGGTTTGAAAACAATGGCATGTAAGTGATTGTTCAGTGTCTGTAACTGAGTGTGCATAAGTAACTGAGCCTTTTTAAGGATGTGATGGTGACCAAGTACAAGGTCTCGTATGACAGCTGGGAAATCTCACAATCAGCTATATGTGTTTCTAGTGAAGGACCCCAGAGCATTTGTCCATCAAATGGAGGATAGAAAACCATGTTTTTCTGTGAGATGTCATTCTTCTAGTCCTCAATGCCTGTTACTATAGTTAGGGAATTAGGGTAGAAATATGTGGAGGTTGGTGGCACATGCATGATCTGGGGTGGGAATGGCAGTGCACCAGACCATTGAGAGTACATCTGTGTTAAGGACATGTTGTTTGTAGGTTTAGGAGAATGTTAAAGCACTGAGAGCCCAAATGCCTTTTGTAGGCAAAGTGGAACACAATGGTAGCGTTGGACACACATGCATCTTGTAGATGGAGGAGAAGGCTATAGCACTAACAAGTAAAAAAGGGGGGGTGGAGGGGTTGAGGCGCGCACTCCAATTCCTGGCCAATATACTACCTGAAGAAAGAAAAAAAATATATAACTGGGTTAAATCCCAAAAGTGTCCAATTCACAGGGTTAGATCCCAATTGTTGCCAAAATGTTCAGGGGGAGGGGAAAACCATAAATATGATTCTCCACTGTAGGAGAAAATGTCCCCGGTGCTGCAGCCTCTGGAGTCCGGATCTCCACAAATTACATGTAAAAAAGCCTCCCTGAAGAGTGTTGGGACACAAAAGCGCTAGGAGGAGGAGAACAACAGCAGAAATGCAGCAGATGGGATTCAACCCTGTGAATATATTGGCAGCAATTGGGATCTAACCCAGTGAATTGGACACTTTTGGGATTTAACCCAGTTATATATTTTTTCTTTCTTCGGGTAGTATATTGGCCAGGAATTGGAGTGCGCGCCTCACCCACCTTTTTTACATGTAATCTGTGGAGATCCGGACTCCAGAGGCTGCAGCACCGGGGATATTATGCCCTACAGTGGAGAACCATAGTTATGGTTTTCTCCCCTCCCCCTGCTAAGGGTAAGATGTGTGCTCCTGGAGGGGAGTCTTTCCTTGGTCAACTGAACTGAACAACATTTTTTCACTACAGCTCCCATAATCCTTAGAGACTGCATTAGCAATTTAATTGGATTCACCTGAAAAGCAAGACAACATAGCCTCCCTGAAGAGTGTTGGGACACGAAAGCACTAGGAGGAGGAGAACAACAGCAGAAATGCAGCAGAAATGCAGCAGAAGGGATCCAACCCTGTGAATATTTTGGCAGAAATTGGGATCTAACCCAGTGAATTGGACACTTTTGGGATTTAACCCAGTTATATATTTTTTCTTTCTTCAGGTAGTATATTGGCCAGGAATTGGAGTGCGCGCCTCACCCACCTTTTTTTATAGCACTAACAACCTCAGGTGCATTTAGGATGCAGAGGAGAAGGGAAAATCATTGTTACTTACACTTTAATTTAGATGGGGAAGGAGAAGGCCAAAGCACTTAAACACCCACATGCATTTTGCAGGCAAAGAAGGCCAATGCAGTGTTTTACATGTTTGCATTTAGTACGTGGAGGAAAAACAACAAAGCACCAAGAACCCTATATTCGTTTTGTAGACAGAGAAGGCTAAAGCAGTGTTAGGCAAATATAGACACGTAGAGCCCAACAGGAATTTTGTAGATGGAGGAAAATGCTAAAGAACTGAATACTCAATAGAGCTATTACTTTCAGTGGAGTAACATGAATTAAAGGATTTACACCTTTAATTCACGCCACGCCACATTTTCATCCATTTGTGTGGCGGAGAGAAGGATTGTAACGCATCTTGCATTTCCGGTGCCTCCCTTCCTCTCCGCCATACAAATGCCCCACCAATTGTGCATTTCATGGGATTCCTATGGAGCCTGCCGGATTTATACACAAGCAGAAAGCAGGCAGACTCTATAGGGATCCATGGTAAATGCTGTGTACCATGCTCGAATGGCAGTAAGCATTTACAATTTCAACGAGCATGGTAGGCAGTGTGTAATTGTAAATGCTTCCTGCCATGCACGCATGGTAGGCAGCATTTACTCATTTGCATGGAAAAGTACAAATGTGCAGGGTAAACGGCAGTATCCACGTGTGTGTGCCGCCTTATGCCCTGCACATTTGCACTCCACCATGAAAATGACAAAAACTTGGTGGTGGGGACCTGGCTGCTGAGTGTAAACCTACCTGGTCTCCGCAATTAAATTACAAAATTGAGCAAAATGAGCTCCAATGTGCATTCAGTAGGCGGGACAGAAAGTCAAAGAACAGGGACCAAAACATGTATTTAGTTTGCGGAAGAAAAGCCAAAGTACTCAGAAACCCACATGCATTTTGTAGGCAGAGGTCTGGGTCAAAGCAGTGTAAGTGTTAGGCCCATTTATATTTAGTAAGATGAGTAGAAAATCAAAACACATAGAGACCCCTGTGCATTTAGTAGGTAGAGGAGAAGGATAAATAACTGAGAGGAACATGTGCATTTATTATTAGGTGGAAGAAAAGGTTGAACATGACAACCTTATGTGTTATTCATAGGCTATCGACAAGGCTAAAGAGCTGCAAACCTCATGTGCATATAGGAGACAGTGGGAAAGTCTAACCACGTTAAACCCCATATGAACTTATAAGGCAGAGGAGAAGGCCAAAGCAGTGCTAGGCACACTTTCATTTAGTAGGCTGAACATCAGGTTAACGCACATCAAAACACACACACATTTTACAGTCAGATAAGAAGACCAAAGAAGAGTCAAGTCCACTTACATTTAGTAGCCTGAGAAGATCAAAGCCCTCAAAACCCAACATTCGTTTTGTGTTTGGAGAAGGCTGAAGCAGTGTTTGGCTCAGTTGAATGCAGAGAACCCCACAGTAATTTAGTAGATGGGGGAGTAGGCCAAAGCGCTGAGAACTCAACATGCATTTAGAAAGCAGAGGAGAACGCCAGGACAACAAGAACCCTGCATGCATTAGGGGAGACAGCTAAATAACTGATGACCATATGTGCAGCACACAGTGTGTAGAGTGGTGGAGTGAAAAACGCTACAGTGCGCTGCTGCCTACGACAACACCTGGAGCTGGAGAAGCTCGGCCACGCGAATGGAAAAGAGTAGCAACCACACTGAAAGTGGTCAACAGGCACCGGATGGAACCAATACTAAAGCCCTGTCACAAACCGACGGGAAGAACCAATGGCAATGAAGTGCTGTGGAAGAGTGAAGCGAAGCCAGAGCCACGGTTCTACATCAGCCGAGGAGCCCACCTCCCCTGAGGAATGCTGTTGCCGCAAAACAAGGTACACAGTGTAACCAGGGTACCGGTAGGAGGTTGTGCAGGCTGGCTATACCCACAATGGCATCAGAGGCCAAATGGCCCAAGCTGGTCTGAGGAATCAGTTAGCTCAAGACAGGGCGAGAATTATATACCCAAAGAAGGGCCACATACCCTACAGGAGGGGATGAAAGACCAAATACTCCAAGAATGCGTGTGAAACCAAAGACCCCGGGGCAGGGTAAGAATCAATTGGGCCCAGATTGGGCCGCAAGCAAACTGGACCCAGAAGGTGGTGTGATAGCCGAGACACCAGAGAGGGGTAGGAACCAAAGTGTTTGCAAACAAGCTCGGAAGAGACCCAGCTGTCCAGAGACATTGGAAAGGCCTGTGTTACGTACCCGGATTTGAACTGTGCTGGGAACCTGGAGGCCGAAAGACATTCCCAACTCAAGTGAACAGGGTGGGAAGCCCTAAGGAGATTTGTTAAACATTTTTGTTGGTACTGTAAATCGGGCAGGAAGCCCAGAAACAATGGCTGGTGATCGAGTGGGATCTGTGGCTAGGGCAAGCCGCCCTTGTCTAACTCAGAATATGCTGGGGACAGAAACCAGCCAACAATATATCCCTTGGGTAGCAGGCCCTTATGGTACATATTTGTTTAAAGTAGGTCCCTTCGTTTTTCGTGGGGGGACAAGAATTGGGCTTGGCTATGTTTCTAGACAGCGGACAGGCATTGTTTTGTCCAACATTCTGACTTGCACCCTTTTTTTATCATAGGGAGAGGAACTGGAGGGTTAGTAGATGGTTTTGGCACTTAAATAAAACACCACAATGAGTTGTCTATCTCCTGATCTGTCTCCTGATTCTGACTTACCAAAATATATAATGCAGTTCGAAATAGGTATGAATATACATGGTTTTCCAATCTGAAAATAAATATAATTGGGGTGCAGGAGATAACATGTGCTACCAGACATACCAATTGCACTATTTCGAGCATATCCATATAGTACAATTACTATTGTGCACTTTTAAGAAATACAAGATGGAATAGTGTGCTTCCTGTGTCTCATGCATAGCTCTAGGTCACCTCCAAAGATGTACAAATAACTATGTTTCTTTAACTATATTTAATGAAATGGTGAAACAGTACAATCGTTGCCAGGAGAGGCACAACTCATGTCTTGCCCCCCAAAAGTATAACCAAAATACAAAAACGAGAATGTAAAAATACATATGATATGTACATAAATTAAAATACCCTTCTCAGAGCATTTCAAAATGTACCCTCCATAAAATGACAATGCAGATTAAAATGTTATTTGAAAATATAATTAATTCACTACAGTTCTTTAGAACTGGTCACCAGTTACACACAACACATTGCATGATAATACCTACGCCTCTAGGTAATTAAGGTTGCAACCTTTTTAATATAGCTACTACTACCTATTTACCATTTATATGCATCAAATAAATCTAGCTACAATACATTTGACTTTTACTCCTCAATTTCAGCCAGATAACCTTTTTCTAATTTCTACAGAAACCTGAATCCTGAATCAGTCACAAATGCTGTGTTGGCAGTACAATGTCACTGATAACTGGAATCCATAAAAACAAAGAAAAGAATCGGGTGGAAAACGTACATGTTAATATTGAGAATACACAGGTTGGTGTCTAACAATGTTAAAAAGGTATATTGTTTCCATGCCACTCCAACTAACAACTCCCTTTAATGTACTATCTATGCGGGTTAAAATATATTGTTTGTAATGTTCTCCAAATCATATTCCAGTTCTAATTACGTTTTCCTTTCTTTCCAAACATACTGACAAAAAGGGGGACAGGGCAGGGACAGTTTCATGGATGAGAAGGAGAAAGAAGAGGGTTGGAGGAAGGGGTGGGATCATCCAGTGGTCACTTGAAATATTTGGTGTGGTGGTAACACATAATGTTCCACACTTCTAGCAAACTCTTCTACACAATACATGCTAAGATACTACGTACTCCTCTCAGATACTCAAAGTGCAACACCTGTAAGAAAACAAATGCTACCTGGCGTCCATATAAGTGCATCAAAGAAATATAGCTGCAAAACAGTTGTCATAAATTCCACAATAACAATGATATATCTCCTTCCTAATTTTCATAGAAACCTCAAACATTAATACTTTCATCCATGTTGCCAACATGTCAGCAATAGAACTACTGAATTAATGTTATAAATATACACTAATATACATTTAATTGAAACAATTACACCATGAACTGAAAATATGTGGTTTTAATCCCTCTTGGATTTTTTCCCCACAAACTAGTTATTATTGTTGTTTTAACATATTTGTAATGTTGTACACATACATTGTTGTATAAAACATAGTACATAAACAGGGTAATTCATAGAATTGCGCACAAAAAAGTGGCGCACGCGGCTGGCGCACAGTGCGTGCGTGCGAATGTCTGCGCCAGCCGCGTGCGCTAAAATCGATTTCCGCGCACAGCGTATTCATGGATTTTCGCCTCCAAAACCAGCCGTGGCGCAGAGTGGCGCAGCGACCCTGCAGCAGCGCCAGTTACGCCCCCAAGAACGCCCCTAGCGCAGGGAAAAGCCATCAAAATCCCCAATCCAGCGCAAAGGGCTGTGCTAACCCTGGACCACTTTACAGGGCTGCCAAACAGCAAACGCCAAGCGGGGAACGTGTATTACCGGGGTTCGCGTGAAGTTTCACACGCGAAAGGGCCTGTGCGAGTGGGGTATGTGTATAACTGGGGTTCGCGGAAAGTTTCACACGCTATTTCAGCAGGGTACGTATATTACGGGGTTTCGCGGGAAGTTTCACACGCTATTTCAGCAGGGTACGTATATTACGGGGTTTCGCGGGAAGTTTCACACGCGAAAGGGCCTGTGCGAGTGGGGTACGTGTATAACTGGGGTTCGCTGGAAGTTTCACATGCGATTTCAGCAGGGTACGTGTATTACGGGGTTTTGTGGGAAGTTTCACACGCGAAAGGGCCTGTGCGAGTGGGGTACGTGTATAACTGGGGTTTGCGGGAAGTTTCACACGAGATTTCAGCAGGGTACGTGTATTACGGGGGTTCGCGTGAAGTTTCACACGCGAAAGGGCCTGTGCGAGTGGGGTACGTGTATAACTGGGGTTTGCGGGAAGTTGCACATGCGATTTCAGCAGGGTACGTGTATTACGGGGGTTCGCAGGAAGTTTCACATGCGATTTCAGCAGGGTATGTGTATTTCTGGGGTTCGCAGGAAGATTCACACGCGATTTCAGCAGGGTACGTGTATTTCTGGGGTTCGTGGGAAGTTTCACACGCGATTTCAGCAGGGTACGTGTATTTCTGGGGTTCGCGGGAAGTTTCACACGCGATTTCAGCAGGGTACGTGTATTTCTGGGGTTCGCGGGAAGTTTCACATGCGATTTTGCAGTCAGAGCGGGGTATGTGAATTTCAGGGGTGCGTGGTGAGTCCTACACATGAATTGGCAATGTGGGTCCTCCCAGGTGTTCCCTCTACACCCCCCACGGCACCTGCAGGCAGCCCACACCACAGGGGACTACCCCCCACCGCTGGTCATGTCTCGCAGGCAGCCCATCCACCATGGGCATGCCCCCCAGCCAAGCCACATGTCAGCTTGCACCCCCACCCCCCAGCAGTCAGGGGCACCTGCCAGCAGGCCCCCACTCATGTCCCACACATGTCCCCCTGCACCCCACCCCCCAGCAGTCAGGGGCACCTGCCAGCAGGCCCCCACACATGTCCCCCTGCAGCCCCACCCCCCAGCAGTCAGGGGCACCTGCCAGCAGGCCCCCACTCATGTCCCACACATGTCCCCCTGCACCCCACCCCCCAGCAGTCAGGGGCACCTGCCAGCAGGCCCCCACACATGTCCCCCTGCAGCACCACCCCCCAGCAGTCAGGGGCACCTGCCAGCAGGCCCCCACACATGTCCCCCTGCACCCCCAACCCCCAGCAGTCAGGGGCACCTGCCAGCAGGCCCCCACACATGTCCCCCTGCACCCCCACCCCCCAGCAGTCAGGGGCATCTGCCAGCAGGCCTACACTCATGCCCCACACATGTCCCCCTGCAGCACCACCCCCCAGCAGTCAGGGGCACCTGCCAGCAGGCCCCCACACATGACCCCCTGCACCCCCAACCCCCAGCAGTCAGGGGCACCTGCCAGCAGGCCCCCACACATGTCCCCCTGCACCCCCACCCCCCAGCAGTCAGGGGCATCTGCCAGCAGGCCTACACTCATGTCCCACACATGTCCCCCTGAACCCCCACCCCACAGCAGTCAGGGGCACCTGCCAGCAGGCCCCCACTCATGTCCCCCTGCACCCACACCCCCCAGCAGTCAGGGGCACCTGCCAGCAGGCTCCCACACATGTCCCCCTGCACCCCCACCCCCAGCAGTCAGGGGCACCTCCCAGCAGGCCCCCACACATGTCCCCCCAACAGGTCATCACACTCCAGACCCATGCCCCTCATGGCCACCCAAATCCCACCCCAGCCCAAAAACACCCCACATTGAATTCCCAAAGTCATGATAGAAAATACATAACCAGCATGGCCATGAATCAATGTCCCTCAGACCCACACAATGGTGACACATGACTGTGAAAAGATCAACATTGTGACAAGCACAAAACAAATGAGATAAGACCACATCAGTAAAGTATATAATAAATGTGTATTCAATAATTAACCAAATGAATAAAAAAAAAAAACACACAATAATGGAAATAATGAAGAAAAAGCTGCATGTCCAAAATATTCAAAAAAAATGTGTGAAAGCAGAATCCAAATCAATCCAAAAGCAAATGGGTCCAAAGAGTCTGTCCGTCCAACCAAATCCAAAGTGTAAAAATAAGACACATCCATTGATCCATGGTAAAAAAAGAAACTTAAATGAAGTGAAATCCAGTGTAGAACTATATACAAAGTGCAAATCCAGGGTCCATGAGCCCAACCATTGCAAGGAAACCTACAAAAACCCTACCTAATGAACAACTATATACAAAAAGGTGGGGCATTGTCCAAGCGCTCCAAATGAAATGAAAACCAAAAGGAAACCTAACACTAATTAACTATATACAATGGCAGCGGGCTAGTCCGACAGCTCACTTCCTGATTTCCCGGGCCAGGGCATCATCGAACTCCTACTCGATGTCCCAGAGGCGGTCCTCTTCTAAGGCCCAGAGGGTTCGCAGAGACGATGACATCCGGACCTCCAGGTCCCTGCGAATTGCCTCGAGGCACTCGGCCCGCCTCAGAGCCCTTTGCATGGAGTTCTCCGCCCTGACCATCGTGAGCCGTGCCTCTTCCGCCCGCTGCCGCTCCGCATCTATAGCATGGCCTAACCGCTGCCACACGGAAGACACTTCTCGTCCTGGGTCCTCCTGCCCTCCGGCCGATGCCTGCCCCTCCGATGTCAAAGGCTCCGAGCCATCATGGCTCCCACCTTGTTGCTGCTGCTGCTGCTACGCCTGTGCCCGTGCCCTGGCTCCTGCTGCCTGCACATCCTCCTCCGGCTGGGGTGCAGTTTTTGAGGTGGCCACCCCTGCTGGACGTCCGACTCCCGACTGTCCCAGAGATGTGTCCTCCACCAGCCTGGCTGCACGGTCAGAGGCAGCTCCACAGGGTACCCAGGTGATACATGGGTGGGAAGATGGCACGGAGGACGACTGGCACACCAGCACGCGCACAGCTTACAATCAGTATGCATGTACACTTACCGCTCGACTCCAGATGGGTCTGCCTCGCAAGGACCTGGAGCGCTGGGGATATGCGTTCCAGGACCCTCATTTGATGTTCCGACAGGTGGCACCGGCGCCCCTTAGCATCCGCTGCCTTCAAGAGGCGCCGGGCCTTGTTGAGGTTCCTGGACCTGAAGTCCTCCCAGCGCTTCTTGACATGTTGGAATTTTCGGACTGCCACCCCCTCCGCGTTGATGGCAGTCCCGATGTCCGTCCAGATCCTGGTCCGTCCTTCCTTGTTGGCGCGCAAACTTCCGAAGAGGGCATCATACTCATCATACTACCCCAGGACTTGCTCCACCAGGACACCAACTTCAGTAGCAGTGAGGCTGGTGGCCCTCTGCCTCTCTGGCTGGGGGTTGCCAGTGGTCTCAGATGGTGGTGTGCCCTACATGGCAACCCCAGAGGCAGGCGTGGGTGGGCAACTGGGTCCTGGGGCTGGGCTGTGGAGCGATGGTATCCCAGTCGGGAGTCTTCAGTTCCAGCAGGGGTGGTCACAGCAACTGCACCCCTGCAGATGGCTGATGTGCAGGCAGCAAATAGCAGGGCACGTGGGCAGCAGGCAGGCAGGTAGCAGCAGATGGCAGGTGGGAGCGTGCTCGGGGCTCTTGGGGGCAGGAAAATGGCCTTCAGGGCAGGAGTGTGGTCTTCCGCGTGTTTTCGCGTGGCGAGCTTGATACGGAGTGATTTGGCACATGAAAAAATTGCACGTCAACGTGTAATTTGAGGAAAGGCCCTTAGTGCGTGAGCGCGTCAGTGCACGCACGCTATTCCATTGGACCAAAGGCCCTTAGCACGTAAGCGCGTCTGTGATGTATAGCGCACGGGTGTTGGCCTGGCATGGCTTGAAGATCCCACGTGGATTTCCATTGCTCTGTACGTGCTTTTCGTGGGGTGCAGTGCGTGTGTTTTCCAGGCGTTGGGGTTCACACGCTATTACTTCACAGCGGGTGGGTGTTGGCTACGCGTTCTTCTACACGCAAGGCAGACAGTGAGTGGTAGCCCGCTCGCCCAGGCCCAATCACATGTAAAAATTCCAGCGCACCACTGAAATACACGTACCCTGCTGAAATTGCGTGTAAAACTTCCCGCGCACCCCGTAATACACATACCCTGCTGAAATCACGTGTAAAACTTCCTGCGCACCCCGTAATACACATACCCTGCTGAAATCGCGTGTAAAACTTCCTGCGCACCCTGTAATACACGTACCCCGCTCGCACATGGCCCTTTCGCGTGTGAGACTTCCTGCGAACCCCATAATACACGTACCCTGCTGAAATGGCGTGTGAGACTTCCCGCGCACCCCAGGAATAGTGCTCCTGTGCATGCGGGGTATGTGCGCGGGAAGTTTTACACGCGATTTCAGCAGGATACGTGTATTTCAGAGGTGCGTGGGAAGTTTTACACGCGATTTCAGCAGGATATGTGTTTTTCAGGGGTGCGCGGGAAGTTTTACATGTGATTTCAGCAGGCTACGTGTATTTCAGGGGTGCAGGGGAGTCCTACACGTGATCTGGCAGTGTGGGGCCTCCCAGGTGTTCCCTCTACACCCTCCACGGACCGTGCAGGCAGCCCACACCACAGGGGACTACCCCCCACCCCTGGTCATGTCCCGCAGGCAGCCCATCCACCATGGGCATGCCCCCCAGCCAAGCCACATGTCATCTTGCACTACTGATCAACAGCGCATGACCCCCTGGACCCCCACCCCCCAGCAGTGCAGGGCACCTGCCAGCAGGCCCCCACTCATGTCCCACTCATGACCCCCTGCACCCCCACCTCCCAGCAGTGCAGGGCACCTGCCAGCAGGCCCCCACTCATGTCCCACTCATGACCCCCTGCACCCCCACTCCCCAGCAGTGCAGGGCACCTGCCAGCAGGCCCCCACTCATGACCCCCTGCACCCCCAGCCCCCAGCAGTGCAGGGCACCTGCCAGCAGGCTCCCACTCATGTCCCACTCATGACCCCCTGCATCCCAAACCCCCCCATCATTGACAGGCACCTGCCAGCAGGCCCCGACACATGTCCCCCAGCCAACACGTCATCACAATCCAGATCCCTGGCTCTTATGGCCACACAAATCCCACCCCACAGCACCCCAAACCAAACACCCAACCAAGCTTTACATCCACTCCAAATTGGAATCATCATTACATGATAGATCACAAATAAGCAGTATGCGCATGAGTACAAGTCTGTCAGACCCACACAATGGCAAAACATGACTGAGAAAACCCACATTGTGACATGCATGAAACCAATGAGAGAAGATCACACATTGAAGTAAGAAACAAAAATGTGTTCAAGTCAAAATGAAGGGAATGAAATAAAAACACACAATAATGCCAATAATAATCAAAATGCAGCATGTCCCAAAAAATGATAAATAAAAAAAATGAGAATCCAAATTAATCCAAATGAAAATGTGTCCAAAGTCACCGTCCAACAAAGCAGATCGAAAGGGAAAGAAAAGCGCAATATCCATTGCTCCATGGTGAAGAAAAATAAAGATGAAGGAGAACAATCCACTGTAAAACTATGTACAAATAGCAAATCCAGGGTCCATGAGCCCAACGACATAAATGAAACCTACAATGAAACCTACCTAATTACTAACTATATACAAAAATGTGGGGCATAGTCCATGTGCCCCAAATGAAAGAAAAAAGAAATGAAACTTAACACTAATGAACTATATACAATGGCGGCGGGCAAGTCCAACGGCTCACTTGTTGATGTCATGGGCCAGGGCATCATCGAACTCCTGTTCAATGTCTTGGAGGCGGGCCTGTTCTCTGGCCCCGAGGTCTCACAGGGATAACGCCATGTCCACCTCCAACTCCCTGCGAATTTCCTCGAGGCACTCAGCCCGCCTCAGTGCCCTGCGCATGGAATTCTCCGCCCTGACCATTGTGAGCCGTGCCTTGTCCGCCCGCCGCCGCTCCGCACCCATCTGCTGGCCCATCCGCTGCCACACGGAAGACACTCCCATTCCAGGGTCCTCCTGCCCTGCGGCCGATGCCTGCCCCTCTGATGTAGATGGCCCCGAGCCATGATGCCTCCCACGTTGAGCCTGCCACTGCCTCCGACGCAACTGCCTCTGCCAGCATGACGGCATAAAGGCTGATGGAATCCACCGACGCCGTCGTGCGCGTGCCCTGCTCGATGATGCCGGCACATCCTCCATCTGCTGGGGTCCAGTTGCTGTGGTGTCCACCCCTGCTGGACCTCCGACTCCCGACTGTGGCAGGGATGGGATCCCCACCGAGCTGGCTGCATTGGTCAGGGCAGGTCCACAGGGGGCCCTGGGGGCATCTGGGCTCGAAGACGGCATGGAGAACGTCTGGCGCATAGTCTCCACAGAGGAGGAGAGGGCCGCCAGAGTGTGCAACACATGTACAAAACCGCCCGACCATGGACACTCCCAACTGGGCCACGTTGGCACGCTGCTCTTCGTGATGACGTGCGTGCTCCCCCCAGGAAGCACGCATGTCATCACGAATGTCACGCGTGTGCAACACGACACCAATCAGGACCTTCTCCATACGGCCAGGGGTCCCCTCGTCTGCAGGTAGAGGAGTGTCAGATGACATGGACATCCCCCCTACCTGCGGACGGGCCTGGGATGGGGCATCCCTGCTGGTGCATGGTGGTGCAGTCACAGGGTCAGGGACAGTGACATTCACAGGCCTCTCCATGGTGACCTGTGCTGCCTCCTGGCCCTGGACTGCACCATTTGCACCAGTGGTACCACACCCACCAGGCCCCATTTGCAGCTCAGTAGCGGCCTCCTCCTCCTCCTCTGTGGAAACCACCAACCTGGATGGCTCCACACCGTCTTCCGCCGTTGCAAGCCCCTGTGGGGGCTCACCCACCCCTTCCGCTGCAGCCATAGTGGCAGACGCAGCACCAGTCCCCTCACTCCCGGACGATGGTAAATTCTGGGAGGGTGATTGGGCCTTGTGTCGCCGGCAGGTGGGGGCATCCCCGCCGCTTTGCTCCACAGCGCCGTCTCCGCCCTCTTCATCACTTGCCGCTGTGTAGAGGGAGACATAGAACACAAGCATCAGGGTACTGTACAATGGTCCCCTAGACAGGAAGCAATAGCAGATGAGTGGCACTGTCAAACATCACTTCCATCATGTCCCTCCACAACACATGGGTCAGTGCAGGCAAAACACATGCAGTAACAGGCATGGCGCATGCTATGAACATTTGCATACATGTCCAAGGGACTCTTGAAACATACAATGCTGGTTTGAAACTCACATGCATCATGGGTCATGCCTATAACATGCACACACTTCACCGTAGTTTCATCCATCTGGCCTCGTACACCCCAGACACAGTGGATACAAGGATGAGTAGGCTGCATCATTGAATCTGAACATTGTCACAGACATATGTCATGCATCCATGGCATTTACAAGTCACAGACACACAAGTCAGACACACAGACATGGACACCATACATGTCCATGACAGCAGCACCCATCTCTCACACCCCATCCATGTCCAATAACAGAGACCAGCATGCATTAATGTGTGCATTCCCCATGCTGCTCCGCATGTTGCATTGTAACACATGCACCAACCATGTGGTTCACACATTACTGGTCTCACATGCATGACCATGATGTCCCTGCACACACACATACGTACATGGCATATGTCACACATACAGGCAAGTATCAGACAACTAGCACCCTGCAACATGCCCTGTCTCACACAGCAATGCTTGGCCACTTACCGTTCAACTCCGGACGGTTCTGCCTCCGAAGGATCTGGGGGGGGGCGCTGGGCCTATGCGTTCCAGGACCCTCATCTGGATGTTACTCATGCCCTCCACGAGGCGCCGGGCCTTGTTGAGGGTCCTGGACCTCAAGTCCTCCCAGCGCTTCTTGACTTGCTTGATGTTGCGGGTTGCCACCCCCTCCGCATTGATGGCAACCACAAAGTCGTCCCAGATCCTCTCCCGTCCTTCCTTGTTGGCGCGTGATGTTCCGAAGAGGGCATCATTCTGCCCAACGACATGCTCCACCAGGACACCAACTTCCTTCTGACTGAACCTGGTGGCCCTCTGCCCCTCTGGCTGGGGGTTGCCAGTGGTCTCAGATGGTGTTTGCCCCGACATGGCGACCCCCAAGGCAGGCATGGGTGGGCAACTGGGTCCTGGGGCTGCGCTGTGGAGCGATGGTATCCCAGTCGGGAGTCTTCAGTTCCAGCAGGGGTGGACACAGCAACTGACTCCTGCAGATGGCTGATGTGCAGGCACCAAATAGCAGGGCACGTGGGCAGCAGGCAGTCAGGCAGCAGCAGATGGCAGGTGGGAGCATGCTCGGGGCTCTTGGGGGCAGGAAAATGGCCTTCAGGGCAGGAGCGTGGTCTTCCGTGTGTTTTTGCGTGGCCAGCTTGATACGGGGTGATTTGGCACATGAAAATCTTGCACGTCAGCGTGTAATTCGAGGAAAGGGCCTTAGCGCGTAAGCGCGTCAGCACATGCACACGATTCCATTGGACCAAAGGCAAGCACACGCACGCGATTCCATTGGACCAAAGGCCCTTAGCGCGTAGGCGCGTAAATTACATTACGCGCGTGGGCGTTTCCCTCATAGCACGTGATGACAGAGCACACGTGGAAAAACTGCACGTCCGAGTGTCATCGCGTGTAATTGGATGAAAGCGCCCACGTACATACTTCTCTGATGTGTACGTGTGGGCCGGTTTAAAAGCTGTGTGTAGGACGCCATTTCCTTGTACGTGTTTTTCGTGGAGAACGAGTGGGTGAAATCTGTACTTCTTGCCGGTTCACACGCGATTACTTCACAGCGTTTCTAGTTCGTACTCCCTGTTACCTCTGACAGCTCTTTTCTGATTTTTTGTTGGGCCTGTTTCCTCAAACAGAGTTCACTTCTCCTTTTGTCCTGTCTCCTCAGACAGCGTACAATTCTTCTTTTGGTGGGGGTGCGCGTATTTTTCACGTTCTTTTTCCAGGCAGACGGTGAGTTCCGCACATACTTAGCAACTGTGCTTGCCCCGTATATCGCGTTCCCCTTCAGAAGCCATTGTAGGCTGCGTGTATTACACGTACGCTTATTTTTGTGTTTCTGGGTGCCGCAGCGTAGTGCGAGTTCATTTTTTCACACACGTGGTCTACGAGGGGTTGCGTGCACGTTTATTTTTGATTTTGGGCTGCCTGTGCGTTGCATGACCCGTCATCTTCCCCCAGAGGTCACAGACAGCCTTGTTAGAGCACTAGGGTACGAATTCCATCTGGTATCCTACCGCTTTGACCCCCAATTGCCCAAGACAATAGTTTACTGCAACTCCCATATGCCCCCATATGTGGAGGAACAATCAGGGACACCATGCCCCCCCCCCATGGTTCAGGGAAACGTGGCTGACACATCCAAGATCAGCCCCTGTTGGGCCAGCACATTGTGGCACCTGACCTGGCAAAGGATGACTCCCTGGCTGACTTCCAGGTCAGCAAGTCTAGGCCACGTGTGGCGGTGCAAGTTGTTGTCACCGATCCACGTGGATCTGGGGCAGCTATGTCATCTGCTGCCCCAAGTATGCAGGGTGGGGAGGCTGCAGGGGCAGCAGCAGCTCTGACTCTCCCAGCCAGGACAGTGTCAGTCCCAGTCCATCAAACTGACATTCCCCCTGCCAACATTACCCTGCAACCAATGCCTGCATCAAGAGCTATGGTCATTGTGCATTCCCACACTCCTACTACCCAGTCCACCGGTGATTCTGCCCCTACTGACCAGAGCGGCGTAAGCCACTCTGGATCTGCTCCACCTTTAAAGAAGAGGAAGAAGGGTGCTCTGGCACGACAGGCTGAGACCCCAGACACGGCTACACACTCCGGTACCTCAAGGTAGCCTTGCTTCAATGAGATGGAACTTGATGCACTTGTGGGCTATGTGTCAGCACATAGCCATGAAATGGTGGTGACTGCAGGGTGCAAGACCACACCTGGTCAACGTAAGGCACACTGGCAGACCATCGCTGACCGCATAAGTGCCCTTGGATTTGTGAAGCGCTCAGCTGATGATTGCTACAAGCAGTGGAATGACCTGAAACACAGAGCAAAGAACAAGCTGGCCTCAAATTATGCCGCTACTCTGGTGACTGGCGGTGGGTCTCCACAAGAGGACAACAAACTCACTGAACATGAGTCTGTTGCTGGGGCCTTCGCCACAGAGGAACAGATCCAAGGTGTGGGAGGACTACCTGATTATGAAGCATTGTCCGGTGAGTGCCATGCATGTGTATGTTGTTTGGGTGACGGGTTCTGATTGAGTGCCAGGTGAGGGTGTGTGTGCCTGAGTGGTATGGGTCACCCATGTGCTTCATCCAAAACATTCAGCGGCCTTGGATTTGGGTGTGACAGTATCCCTTCTGCCCACATTAGTAATTTGGATCAACATTACGGTAGTTGCCCTTGAAGTGGCATCTTGCAACAACATTTTTTGTATTTTTCAGTGTTCGTTCAGGCTGATTGTTTCAATTCTCCCACTTTGGCTATGCATTCCTCAGCCCTATTGTCATATTTGTGACATGCTTCTGTCATTGATGAACCCCACATTGGACCACATGTGTTACCTTGTTAGATGAATGATTTGACCATTCAGGCTAATTGAGTATTGGCCTGATCACAGGAATTTATGGGGCCTGTTTGAATGTGGAACGTGATAGTTGTTTCCTGTCATGTTGAAGTGACAAACCATTGATGTGTACATCGGCCTGCAATCATTGTATTTTTGTACACTGCAGTGTGTAGCACATGCCTATTTTGTCACACTATGTAGCATTTTTCATCTCATCATGTCCATCTCACATGGATGGCTGACAGTATTCATTCACTGACATGTGGAATTTACCATAGCTATGGTACATGCCATCTGTGTGATGGCATGTGTCATGTATGTATATTGGACATGCCACTCACAGGGCAATGTTTTATGGCAGTGCTACCCAGCATGCAGCAAATGTCTTGCTCTTCCATGTAGGTGTCATCAGTGTCTGCCTTTTGGGTCCCCTTCAAACTCAGTGACAGTGCATGCATGGGAGGGTTATAGTCATGTGGGACATGTGTAATCATGTAAATCATGTACTGGTTATGTAGCTTGTCAGGCCTATTTGTGTGCTATGGTTCTAATGCCTGTTTCCATTTTTTGTCTTTCATGTTTTTGCAGGGGATGACGCACTTGATGCTGTTGAGGTTGAGGAGATAGTGCAGACCCAGGAGGAATCTCAGGCATGACCGGACGTGGTGTGGTGGTGGGTGAGAACCCAATCTTGCTGCAGAACATTCTATCGAGGGGTGCCTCTGGGTGCACCTCCCTAGACCTCTATTCAGGTGCTGATTCGGATGATGAGACCTATGTGCCGTTGCAGGTAAGTGTTTTTGGCAGGGATTCTGTTCTGTCCAACTCACCTGTACCAGGGGTAGAACCCTCTATGGGGATGTCAGTGTTGGTAGGTCCGCCTTTGGCTGTTACGGATGCAGGGTCACACTCCACAACATCTGATCCTGCTCCTGGGCCAGCAGGTCAGAGGGGGAATGAAGTCCTGCAGCCTCAGGCAGTGCCGGCACAGCAAGGCGCAGATCGCCTTGCCCCAAACAGGTGTGGTGCCCGCCGACGCAGTGGCCGTACGCCACCAGGCAATACCGCATGGGAACAATCCATTTACGGTATGGCAACCCAACAGGCAGCATCAGTTGAGATGATGGCTCAAGTAATGGAGAGGGTGGCCACTTCCATTGTCCCCCCTGAAAGGCAGATGGAGCTACTACAGCAGGCAACAGACTCCATTTGCCAATCACACAGGGAGGACATGTTGGCGTCCAACAGGGACAGACGGGCGGCACTGGAAACTCTATGCCAATCGATATCAATAGAGTCCCAGGGCCACAGAGAAGCCCTGAGGGTAGAACTCCATCACCTCAGGGAGACTCTTGTTGACCTTGAGGCTTCCACTAACTTGAGGACAGAACAGCAGCTGGAGCGGCTCACACGTTCGCTCTCAGCTGAGATGCAGGCAACTCGGGAGGAGATCCGTGCATCACGTCAGGTGCTGCATGGGGATCTCCGCACTATAATCCTCCAAAACGAGACCTTCCACACCTGCATGCTTGCTGCCATGGAGGACCATACCAGGGCTTTGCGTGGGCTGCCTCCCATTTCACCACCACCTCCTGTGGCAGCACCACCTCCTGTGGCAGCAGCAGAGGGCGATGATAGCGACAGCAGCAGTTCTCCCACATTGGCATAGCCGTACAGGCCATGAGCCCATGGAGGTGTTTTTTTTTGGTGCACACCCTGTCCTCGGACCTCCTGGGAGGCCTCCCCCCCTGGCCCCCACATGGCCATTTTTGATTTTTGATTTCTTTTTTTTTTGTTGCAGTGTGTTGCCTTGTGTGGCTCCCATGGGCATCCACAGTATTCCGGCTGGGCACATGCAGGCTTGTCCTGAGTTTGGGTTAGATGCTTGGGTTCGTGAGACACACACCCCTCCTGCTTCTCGTTTCCATGGGCTTGAAAAGGGTGTGCCCAAGTGACATTGACTTACCCGGTGACGTAGGACTCCCATGTGCTATGTGGGCAGTCTGTAGTCAATACTGTGTATACATTCCTAGTGGATATTGCTGTTGAATTGTACACTGCATGGTGTATTGCTATGTGCTTGTGCATCCATGTCTTTCGCCTAATTTGCAGGTTAATTCCTCATGTCTTCACAAGGCCGTCTACTTTGGAGATGGAGTTCATGTTGTAAGCAGTGCATTTGGACATTTGCGTGGCAGCAGCACTGTACAGTTGGAAGTGGCTGATGTGCTGGCATGATCAGGTTGTAAGACTACCACTACTTTAACTTTGTACTGGCATGTTTATGCTATGTTTGAGGTTGTAAAGCTGCATTGTATTGTTGGTAAGTATTTGGTAATATGTGTTGTTAGTTCTACATTACTGGGAGCATATTGTGTGTGGGCAGTTTCCATTGAGGACACTGTACTTTGACACTTGTGTGATGTTTTAGGGATTTCTTTGTTTGCTCTCACATAGCATGACATGCCATGGTGTGTTGGGTGGCGGTGCTGGGGAGGGGTTGGGTAACATGGCACTGTTGTCATGTTGTATTTTGCAAGGGGGTAATGATTTTTCAGCATAGAAGTGTGTCTTTTGATGACACAGCATTGGTGGTGTTTGTGTAGGTAGGGCACACAATGTAACACTTCCAGGTGACCAATCTCAGGCTGGTATGGTTGTGACAGTTGACTGTCCCTTATGTCATCATCATTGATTGTCAGCTGGCATGTGCCAGGGCTGTGTGCACTCCACAGGGGTGTGATTTTAGGTGAAGTAATTATCCACCAGCTGTGTACGGGCTGCCTCACCCCGTGCCCTTTCCCCTCCCATGCGCAGCGGCCGTGCTTGTGGTTGGGGATGTGGGGGCACCACCATGTCCACGGGCAGGCCCCGGCGTGTTGCAACGTTGTGCAGGACACATGCTGCCACTATGATCCTGCACACTACTGGGGGAGCATATAACAGCTGCCCGCCAGAACGGTCAAGGGAGTGAAAGTGTGACTTGAGCACTCCGAATGTGCGCTCCACTATGCCCCGGGTTGCAATGTGGGCTGTGTTGTATCTTACCTCGGGTGGCGTGGTGGGGTTCCGAATTGGCGTCATCATGTGGGTGCTCAGAGGGTAGGCACAGTCCCCTGGGGAGGTGGTGATGGGCATCATTAGTGGGGTTGTGACATTGCTCAGTATCTGACATGCATGCATGTGCTGTGGCATTTATACTCACCGAGCAGCCATGTATTGCCATGCCGCCCAGCTTCTAGGTCCCGGTTTAGGGTTGACAATCTGTAAATAAAACTGTCGTGGGTGGACCCTGGATAGTTGACATATACTGACGTGATGATTCCCTTGGCATCACATACTACCTGGACGTTGATGGAATGCCAGTGCTTGCGGTTTCTGTACATGTGTTCTGATGCCCTGGGGGGACATAGAGCCACATGGGTGCAGTCAATGGCACCTAGCACTTTGGCGAAGTGCGCCACCCCGTAAAAATCCTGGACGACAGCCTGCCTTTCTGCAGGTGTTCTGGGCAGGTATATGTGCCTGCGGACTGATGGGCGTGCAGTCATGATGGCCAAGACCTGGTGTAGGCAGCGTGACTGCGTGGCCTGTGACACCCCCCCCCACTATAGCAGTTGTCCGTTGAAATGATCTAGTGGCCAAGAAGTGCAGTACATTGAGGACCTTCTGCAGGGGGCTGAGTCCTTGGGAGCACAGGGTGGGTGATGTGAGGTCATCCTCCCACTCACTGACCAGGTCGAGTATTATGTGAGGTGAAAACCTGTACCTCCCATACACCTGGTCATCAGGCATCCCAAAAAGGCTGGTTCTGGGTGTAAAAATTCTGGGCCTGACCAATGTTCCCTCTAATTTTTTTGGGCTGTGTGCGCCAAAGAATAGTTGTGTGCGGGCAGTTTTTCAGTCATGTGCGCAACTGAGTGATGCGCTGCCAGACCGGTGGTGGTCAGCGGCGGTGCGGCGGCCGTGGCGGCGCAGCGCCCCCACCAGTGAGCAAGGCTTAGTGATCAGTTTCCACAGTGTGCAAGCGAGGAATGCGAATTTGCGGCACAAAAAGCTCTACTTCAAGGGACATTTGGGTGCTCTATTCTCCTCCCAAGACTTTAGCTCATCTCTCAGGCTTATCAAAAATCTGTTCCCTCTCCATCCATCCTCTCCTCCTATTCTCTGTTCCACAGAGTCTGAAGTTTGCACGCATCAGTGCACTGACTTGATGGACACAGGACACACAAACTGGGGGGGGGATAAAGGCCATTGTATCCCCCCACTTAAAATTGTGGGGGGATTTGTCCCCCATCCCCTCCCGTGTCCTACGCCCATGCCAGCAGGCCCCTTCCTGAAGCCCTAGAAACCGAAGCAGACTCATGCCGAGTGCTGAGTGCTGCTGACAGGGCCATCCTACTCCTAGTCGGACCCTAGTTCGTTCGGCACATTACCAGTCCAGCCAATGGGCCCCCCCAAAAAAATGTGTTTTATAAAAAAAAAATTGAAAAAGCAAAAATAATGATTTGCAGCAAAATGAGCAAGTGCGCGCTAAAATGTGCAATATGCGCGGCTCCCAAATCAAAGGTGCGCGGCCGCACAGGCGCGCACCTTACAGGGAACGTTGGGCCTGACTATCCTCCTCCTCCTCCTGCGGTATCCCACGACCATTGCTGCTAGGAACGGTATATTCATCCTGGCGTCTGTGATTGTTTGTTGTTTGCGCGCACTTTTATGCTGCTGGCGTACGTGTTTCCAGATTAGCGCGTCTTTTTTGGTGCACGCGTTAGCCCCGTTCAATTCCATGAATACGTGTTTTGAACGTGCGCGTGGGCGTTCTGCGCACTTGCCTCCTGTACTTCCCCCGTGACGCCCACATTTTCACGAGTTGTTCCCCATTCCGCGTGTCACGCCCCCTGTTCCTCCTACTTTAGTTGTGTGCGCCGCGCTATGTGCGATTTCGCTGTGCGCTTAGCGCACGCTGTTTGGAGACGTGTGCGCCAGCATGCGCCACGCAGAATTTTGGTGCACATCCTAGAATTTCCTTGCGCACGGACTTCCATGAATCGCTATGCGTGGGTTTCATTGCGATTTTCGCACTGGCACTGCGATTTGCACACTTTCGCACGCTTGCGCTGAAAATTTCAGCGCACATTAATTCCATGAATCGGCTCGATAATGTTTTCTTTTCTTTGCAGACGAAGTGGTGTTTGGAGACTTAACCCTGGCCTTAAACATGTTATGTTATGTTATTTTGCATTTATGTAGCGCCTTATATACCATTGGTATGGTCTGAAGGCGCTGGTAGGTTGAACGCCCTTGGGAACCGAAGTTCGGTTCAGTAGAGAGAGTAGAGAGAGTCAAAAGGTGCGGGTGTGCACCAGGTATGTGTGCAGCTGGTGCGGAATTTGTGTAGTAGCTGCTTCTTAGCGGTAGGTGTGGTGGTTGAGAGATCAGGAGTATGTGTTTGTTCTGGCAGGATTTATCCAGACCGAGTGTGGCTGCATTAGGCCTGAGGAGAACGCCTGACTGGCGGGTGAGTAACCAGCAGTGTTTACTTAGAGTGATGGGGAGTGAGCGGGAGATGTTGATATGAGAACAGTTATACCGAATGGTGTCATAGTATCTCTGTGTTCTAATTGAGTGGTGGTGTAAAGAAGAGAGTAAGCGTGGGGTGTGGTATGATGGGATATATGTTTTTTCAAATGTTCCCTGCATTCCAAACCTTACTATGTACGTCACGCAATTCTATGCGATCAAGTCCGTTCTATGCACTTTTATTCGTTTCATGCGTCCCAGATTGCCCTACACACTCCGGTCTGCTCGATACACTCACGCATTCCAGTCCGCCTTTGAACACATGCGTATTCATCTACCCTGCGCAGTTACCATCTCCTCGCACGTACTCGCTCTCCGCACTCACCTGTCCCCCGCACCTGTCTACTCACCACACTTGTCCGCTCATCACACTCATCCGCTCGCCACACTCATCCGCTCACCACACTCATCCGCTGTCAATGTTTGCCCGTTCCCTGCATTCATCCACCCTCCGCACTCATCCGTTCCCCGCACTCCCCGCTATGTACTCATCCGCTCTATGCACTTGTGCTTTCCATACATTCAACTCGTCTGCGCGCCTCACTCATTCGCTCGCCGCACTCATCCGCTCGCTGCACTCATCCGCCCCCACACTCTTCCGCCCCCCACACTCTTCCATAAAACTACAACCACACCCACTACCAATGAACACAGTACCGCAATTTACAACCCACTGTTTAACTTCAATCCCAACCAACAAGTAACCCTGAATTGAGCAAACATTTTACAGAACTATTACCCAACCTAGTAAGCACGCAGCATTCCACAGACACGGATACAGCACTACATTGTCGTCAGTGCCAGGAAATATTGGGTGTCACGCCACACCTGCAACCAGGCCCCAAGCCCACATTAGAATGGAATTGACAATAACAAGATCAACACACATGCCACAAAGGTTTTACATTACTACAAGCAGTACCTGAACAGTGCAAAGAAAAAGTGTCACACTAAACCTGGGCTCCTTTACAAAAAAACTAAATATTTCCTTCTTTTACTATCCAACTACAACACTGCCAACGTTCCACAAACATTACCACCACCCAACCTTAACAGCAGTCATCCCGTGGCAAACACTGTCGATTTACAACTCTACAATCATTGCATTGTCAGTGCTAGGGAAAAGTAGGGATGAGGCCAAGTATGTGGTCTTGCCCCGTGCACAATTTTCTCAGGCACTCAGGATAAGACCCACAAGCATCTTCACAAAACTACCAACCAACCTACATTCCATAGACACTTATACAACACTACAAACAGTATATCATCAGTGCCAGAGCAACGTGGTCATGGAGTGTATCCTGTGACCAAGCCCCCATACCCACTTTACAGTGCGACTGAGGATAACAACACCCACGCACACTCTACAGAAAGTTTACAAAACTAAAACCAATGGCTCAACAGAGGGCTACTGAAAGCGGGCACAGATCCTGGACTTCCCATAAATATGTCATTTGTTCCCAAAACATTGCCATAAACAGCCATCTTGTTTGAGGATTCAGCAGAAAAAAAAGGCTAGTTGGTTTGTGTGGTTCTATCAACCCAGCAAGACCACTTGTTTAAGTGTGAGACAATTGTAATGAACTATGTGTCCTAATATGACCAGCACGCCACCAAAGTCTTCATTTGGCCGTTTTGTAGACCTATTCCACCCAATACAGACCACCCTCACCCCACCACCCCCAGAGGATGTTTAATTCAAAATAGTACTGGAATGGTATGTTATGTTTCTGCATTCGCATACTGTTGATTTAAAATGTTTTGATATTCTCACACTCCCCAATTGAATCATTGGCACCTTTCCATGATGTCTGTGAACATCGAGGCTCACTCCATCTGGTTGAGAGGCATCCACGGACACTGAATCTGGCAGTCAGTCTATAGGCTGAAGCGGGTTATCACTATTGTTTTACCTACATTTTGGCATTGAACGGATTAACACCAATATGCAACAGCAAGCTTTTAGGACCAGATCGCTGCTGCTTCCCTGACAGAATTTCTTTTCGGTGTGAGTCAATCAGGAGTTCAAAATGTTCCAGCACTTTACATAAGTTACTAACAAGAGCTCCTTTAATATATATACAAAAACTCTAATGTTCCTTTAACAAACTGACTTTCTGCAGTGGACATCACCACTGTCAATTTGTGCAGCGCATGCTGAGGGTGCAAGTTATATCTGAGTGTCCTGGGTCATGAGGTTCAGCCCGCCACCAGGACCAGCCAAGCCACACAAAAGATTCTTTGGCCCCAGTACCCCCATAATAAGACCATGGACCACTGGCCATGGCCTGCAACAATGGCCATTGTCCACATTCCACGGGCTCTGGTGTTTAGCCATGCTGCAGTTCCTACCAAGCAACCCACAGCAGACACTGAGCCTGGCCAGGCCCAATGACCATTTTCACCTCATAGCTGCTCCGTTGTAGCCATGGCCAGTGGCAAGATTGTCCGGGGCATCCCAGGAGAATGTTTACTGCATTACGGTGGTAAGACAAAAACTACTGAAAATTGAAATGTCTTCCACAGCCCCTGCCCAATTTACCTGTGCACCCCTTCTCCTTTTTAAGTCTTCCCACCACCCCCTATTGTGAAAGTACTCCAGACCCCCTCCAAATATCAATTTTCACTCTTTTGAAGACGAACTTCAGTTCCCACAGTAATCTCGCTCTTTACCTGCAGCAATTCTATGAGATACCCCGAGGAAAACAAAAAAAAGGCCACTCTATCTCTCCCCAAGTGTCAAACTCACCATGTGATCCTCTTTTACCCTTCCCTCATTCTCTCTGATGTCAAACCACCCCTTTGCCTCCTATTATTTGAAGTTTTAAAATTTTTCTGTCATCGTGAGATTATCACAGTACCAGCTCATTTTGAGCAAAGAAAAAAAATAGTGGGTTTTAATTTATGAAAAGCCTCAGCAGCTCATGTTCCATAGGGGTGTAACATTAATGGACGGCGTAAAAGCAATGACTAAGGCTTTAACTCCTTCCATTAACGTCACGTCCCATTTTTTATCATTTGGCTGGTGGAGAGGATGGACTTGACGCAATTTGCATTTCCACCACCTTCCTTCCTCTCTACCATAGAAATGCTCCAGCATTTGCACCTGCATGGATTTTCATGCCAGTGCAAATGCTGGCGATGCCTAGAGGTTCCACTGGTTTTATGCCAGAGCATAAAGCCTGCTGACCCCATAGGGATCCATTGTAAATGCTGCCTGCCATGCTCACATGATAGGCAACATTTACAATTAATATTAAGCACTATTACAATTAAGCGCTGCCCAACATGTCGGGCAGTGTTTGATTGTAATTATGAATGCTGCTTACCGTGCACGCATTTTCTTCCTGGTTCCTCTGCACTCACGGAGCCTCTCTGAACTTGCTCCTGAAGATTTCTGCCTGCCTGCTACAATCCACCTGAATGTCCGTCTGTTTCCTGGTAAGTGCCTCATTACTGGCATCCATTGTGCATGATGCAGCCTGCTTGTGACATTCTAATGCACTATTGATTACCTCCATGCTGGCAAAGCACAGATCGCGGCAAGAGTAATCTCATTGCTGATTTCCACCAAGACCCTGGGTTTTGCTTTATTTTCCTTGTCCTTAAATTGTGCCTCACTTTGTTATTATGGCCCTCAAGATGACCGCACCAACTTGGCATTTGCGATCTGCTTTGGGCTTGCCACTGGTCTCACCCTCCCATTGGTTGCACTGGTCTGCATAGACCAATCACAGCAACTTGGGGGTGGGAGCCGACCCAGTACACCAAGGCCCACAAGGAGGCCCCTGTCTGCTCCCTGTCTGCTACCAGGACGTTAATTGATTTGGGGTCCTCCCTGCACCACAGAGCTTAACTTCAATGAAGCTGCCAATTCACTCCTCTAAGAAACCTGTACAGCCTTAACATTGTAACCTCCTAAACTATGGTATGGGTTAGTTCCCTCCTTCCGGACTCACTCCTACCACCTTTGACTATCACTGTTCTTTCTGCTTGTTTCTCCCATGTTGTCATTCTGATTCGCAGTGCTTCTTTAAACCCCTTGCTTACATCTGAATCCCTAATTGGAAAGTCACATTTTGCTGTTTTTGCTTTTTGACTGAAAGTCACATTTTTCTGCCCATTGCTAATTTCTCTGTACTTTGCTTGTATACTGTTGCTTCTCTGTAACTTGCCAGCCCAGTGACCTCACCACTCTCTTTTGTTCCACACCTACCTGCCTTAGCCCCCCTGCCCCTGCTTTTCCCTCCTTCGACTCCCATGGCACTTTCTGTCTCCCCTATCTTTTCCAACTGCTTCTCCATTGACTATCCTTCCCTTCTCACTAAGTCTGGCAGGAAGAAGTTCAAAAAGGATCTCCTGGCCTCCAACCCTGGTCTTCCTATTGCCGACACCTACTCCAAAGCTACCTCCAGACAGACCCTCACCGACATCATCTTTGTCGTTGCTTCGCCAGATCTATGGACTCTTCATATGATCTCTGTGCTCTGTCCTATCTCCTCCTCTGCCATTAATGGTGGCACTCGCTGGAAAGTTCTCATGGCTTCCTTTGACTCCTCTAAAGTGTTCATTAATGTCTACCTTAATGGCACTGTCATGGTCCAAGGCCCTCATGCCAACCTCCTCCTCTTTGATAGGCACTTCCCTCGCCTCATCAATTTCCTCTCATCTCCTGCTCAACCCTCATCTCTCCCCTTGGCAACCTTGCCCTCTCTCTCCTCCTCTGACTCTGCCCCTCCTAGGGCTCCTTCCCTTCTGCAGGGCATAACTCTGATCTGTACCTCTCCCCAGAAGGTCTGTAAGGCTGGCAACCTTCTTCATCTTGCCACTCTTAACTCTCGCTCTGCTGTCAAACACTCCTCTGACATCTGCCACCTCCTTGAAGAACTAGACCTTGATGTCCTTTGTCTTACTGAGACATGGTTTATGGCCAGCTCTCTCACAAGCTTTGACACTCTCCTCCCTGATGGCTACAAGATCCTCTCTTTCCTGATTGGATTCCTGCCTCTATCATTCCCACTGAGACCTATTTCTCTTTTGAATACCTCATCTGTAGGCTCTATCTCCTAGCCATTCTCTTAACGTGGCTAAGATCTACCGGCCTCCTGGTCAAATCACCTGATTTCTCTCTGAGTGGGCGGACCGCTCCTCCTCCCTCCTGGCCTCTACCACTCAACTTCTCCTACTCTGTGACCTCAATATCCATATAGACTCTCCCTGTTCCTCCTCTTTACTGTTCTGTGACCTCTGCGACTCCCTCTCCCTGTCCATCTTGCCCTTTGGCCCAATTCACTCTGCAGGGCACACGCTCAATGTCTTGATCTCCTCTGACCTCCCCCTCTCCATCCCCCTGACCACTCCTCTCTCCTGGAATGATCATTCCCTCCTCTCCTCTCATCTCTCCATCTCTTCCCCCCAGGCAAAGCCTACCCCAACATTGGCACCTAACTTCTCGGACATCCGGCCCATGAAGCGTGTGTCAGTTGAGGCTTTCGCCACCACCTTTTCTCCCCCCTCCACTTTTGGCTGACTCACATCATGCCACAGCCCTGTCTCTGCTCTACTCTTCTATTTCTGATACTCTTGATGCTCTTGCCCCTGTCATGAGGATCAGTTTGAAGTCCAAAGCCACGTGAAATTCCTGGTATGACTCTGACCTATCTACCCTTAAACGTAAGTGTAGGGCGACTGAGAGAAAATTGAGGGCTTCTTGTTCATCCTCTGACAAATTGGTTTGTGGCTCCACCAAAGGCAATACCGACTCTCTGTCCTCACCAAGAAGAGAGTCCACATTCAAGCCTGTGTCTCTGTGGCATCTAACAACTTGGCCGAACTCTTTAAAATCTGCAAGGAGCTGGCCAGCCCTGCTACAGTCTCTACCCCTCCTGTTGCCTCCCAGGCTCTTTGCAATGCCCTTGCCTCTCACTTTATCTCAAAAACCAAGGAGATCCTGGCCACCCTCTCCTTCGCTCCCCCTCCTCTCCCCTCTCCGTCTGTGCATGCTGACTCTCCTTCAGCCACCCCCTACCTTCTTTCTCATCCTTTCCTCTTTTCTCCCCTGACGAGGTTGCTAGACAAGTACGATCTATGAAAGCCTCATCAAAACAGGTTCATCCCAGTTCCCCTAAAACCATCAAGTACCATGTCGATACCCTTGCTCTGGCTCTTGCCGATTTCTGCAACCACTCCTTTGCCTCAGGATCCTTCCCCTCCCCTCTGAAGCACTCCCTTGTGCATCCTCTTCTAAAGAAACCCGCAGCTGATCCTTCCTGCCCGGCTAACTATCACCCGATTTCCATTACTCCTTTTCTGGGCAAACTCCTGGAAAAGCTGGCCATCTCTCAGCTTAACCTTCTTTCCTTTTTTACAACATATGTTTATTGTTTTAATTACAAATACCACAACATTAACACATTCCCAAACTCCCCCCTCGCCCCTCCCTAACCTTGGGAAGATCACTTTCTTTGCTCCTGTGTGGATTCTCTCATGCCGCGAATAGGTCCAATATCCTTATTTTGTGTGGACACCATTGTTCCATGTAGTCTGATTGAAGGTAGTCCCGCATCGCCCACCATTCTTTCGTAAACATTCCTCTTGTAGCCTGTAAGGTTTGTGTTAGTTTCTCCATGGTCACCAATGGCCACACTTTCTGTAGCCAACCAAACATCAATGGTGGGTCTGTTGTTTCCAATTCTGGGCTATTGTAGCCCATGCCACTATCACCAGGCCCATAAAGCTCATCCATTGTGCTTTAGTGTATTTCCTAGCCATGGGGTCCTTGACCCCAAATAGCCAGACCTTATTTCCCAGTTGAGCCACATTTGGGAACATCCCCTGCATCTGTGACTTTACCTCGGCCCAGAATCCCTGGATTTCTTTGCAGTCCCACCAAATGTGTTTCCATGTTCCCTCCCGTCCGCATTCCCTCCAGGAGAGTTTGGATGTTTGCTGGAACATCTTGTTTAACCTCTCCGGAGTATAGCGCCACTTGGTCATGACTTTCACCCACATTTCCCTCATTTGGACTGAGAGGGTCAGTTTAGGAATGCTCCCCCACAGCTCCTCCCAATGTGGTATACTGATTGTTTCCCCCAGGATTATGTCCCATTATCGCATATAGTTCCACCTCACATCCTCCTTCTGTACATTAATACATTTATATAGTGCTGATACTAGCTTCCTTGTCCCTGAGTTGGTCAGTGTGAATTTTTTGAAAGCGTGAGCTCCCTCGAGGCCCCTTGTTTTATAGATGGTGTCACCAGCCAATGTCTAACCTGTTCATATTTGTACCACGCTCAGTGTTTGAGCCCTAGGAATGTTTTACATACCTCGAAGGATCAGACCTCCTGGTCCTGTATCATTTCTCCTATTTTAGTACACTGTGCCTCCTCCCATTTACTGAATGCCCCCTTTTCCATTCCCGGCGCAAAATCTGGATTCCCAAACTTGGGAGTGAAGGGAGCCAGCGGCTCTGTCAGGATCCCCCTCTGTGTTTGGTCATCCCACACTTCCAATGGGGCCCCCTTAACTTCACTGATATTAATATTCGGATGCCTGTGTTGCCTCCCCTTCCACAACAACTCCATCAGTGGGTATCTGGCCACCGCCATGTCCTGTTCTACCCCTATTTTCTTTCTGTCTTCCCCCATCCACTCCTTTAATACCCATAATTGCGCCGCTTGATAATACCTGTAAAAATGTGGGAGGGACATGCCCCTTCTTTTACTGGCACTGTTAGAACTGATCTACTTATCCTTGAGGGCTTCTTTTTCTATATAAATGGTATTACTTTGGTAAGTGCTCTAAAAAAGGACTTATTATCAGGGTGGCCCGGAAGTAATATACCAGCTTGGGCAGACGGTCATCTTTACCGAGGTAATGAGTCCCCATCAAGACATCGCCAGGGGGTTCCACCGCTCTAGGTCCCTCTTAATTTTCCCCAGCAATTCTGGAAGGTTTTACCCAAGTAGGAGATCCACCCTGTTAGTAAGGGTGACGCCCAAATATTTTATCCCTTTATCCGCTATCTTCAGATGTAATGCTTCTGCCTTCCGCTTAATCTCCCCCCTATCTCCTGCCATAATTAAAATTTCCTATTTGTTTCTGTTAATTTTCAACCCTGAGATTGTCCCAAATTGCTCTAATTCTTGTATTACTTCCGGGAGGGTAATGGTCGAATCAGATAGGGCTAGTAGCATATCATCCGCATCAGCAGACACCTTGTGTTGCATGCCCGCCATTTCTATCCCTGTGATGGAAGTCGCCTCTATGATTCTGATTAGAAAATGTTCTAAAAAGACAGCATAGATGAGGGGTGACAGCGGACACCCTTGTTTCGTGCCCCTAGAAAGCTCCACCCTACCCGTCACTTCCCCATTTATGGCTATTCTAATGGACATTTCACATTTGTGATGTCATCTTTGATGTCCTGGGTGTTAGTCTTAGCAGTGCACGGTGGTGGCGCGAGTTATGGTTGCTTAGCTTACCATAACTGGCGAATTTCAGGGGGTTTTCGGTTGTACTTGGAACCATAACGTCCCTACAAAATTTTTTCACTGAATTTCATAGGTTTTTAGTAGCGCAACTTAACCATAACGTCCCTTTAACAAAGTATTTTTACTGAATATATATATATATATATATATATATATATATATATATATATATATATATATAGGTTTGGTTATTACATGGACGCGGTAGCGTCCATGTAGTTATGGTTAAGTTGGTGTTTCCATAGGAAGAGCATTTTTTGGGTGGCTTATAACTTTGCTCCCTCTGGACGAATCCTCACCAAACTTTGCAAAAGAAGTATATGGCCCACCCTGAATTGTTTTGCAAAGTTTGGAGAGGTTTGGTCAAGGGGGGGCAAAGTTATAGGGGGTCCCAAAACTTTTGTTTTGTCCCATAGACTTAATGGGAAAAAACTTTGCACACGCCTACAGCCCAAACCGCTGGACGGATGTACACCAAATTTGTGCCAGGAGCGGGGGCTTGGTCCCGAAAGCATGCTTTTGCAAATTTGGTGTAAATCCGTCCAGTAGTTTTTTTTTAAATTACCAAAATGTAAAGCAAAAAAATTAGTGATATCTCCGCGGACGGACATCCCTGTTCGCTCCGCGGACAGCTCCCAATTGGCCAAGCGGCTTGCGTTATGTCCGCAGACGTGCGATGTGTTTGCTGATTGGACGGCGTGGTGCGTGAAGCGCGTCAGATTTTTTGTGGTGCCTGCCATCTTGCATTCGCTGACGACCGCGGACAGCGTGGTGAAACTTGGATTAAAAATTGTATTTAGTGGAGTGTGTTGGTGTAAGAGTGTTTGGGGAGGGTGGGGGATTATGAGATAGGTTCAATGTTCTGTTTTTTTATGTGCTAGACGCTTTTGTTGTGTTCGATTTGTCTGCAGACAACACGGCTGTTCTGAAATTTTCTATATAAACTAAATGGTGGGGTGTTCTGAGGACGGAGTATGTGTCCGTTTTGTTTGCAAGCAAGCTAAAATTGAGCTAAGAACACTCGCGGTGTCCTTAAATGTTCATACATAAACAAAATGGGGGTGTCCTGAGGACGCTGTCCGTATTGTAATCTGGCAAGTTGAATGTGTTCTAAGAACACTCGTGGTGTCCTGAAATGTTTGCAATTAAACAAAATGGAGGTGTTCTGAGAACGCTGTTCGTATTGTTCGTTGTCAGGTTGAAAGTGTTCTAAGAACCCTCCTTATGTCCGCTGACATTACAATTTCCTATGGGCCTTACCCGACTTTTTGTCCACTAAACAAACGATAAATCAGGCTGCTGTGCGCCGACATTATGTGATAATCCTATCACTTGCCCCATCGACCTGGCTGACCTGCTTTTGCAACACTAAATCATATCTCCCGCCCCTAAGCCTGACAATATCAAAGCATTCATATTCCCCGTCTCTCTACGTGACCTTATAGGGTGTGTAGCCAAACACGCCCAGTCGTCTCCAGTCCTACGCGACTTTACACAGAATCCGGAAAACAACACCCATCATCTCACAACACAGCGCGCCACAATTCGGAATATTTATGATTTAAAAGCAAACAGCAACATTGTACATTTCGTAAACTACATTTATTTGATATCAAATGTTTAGAGAATATTCAGCGATTTGCATTTGTCTTTGCTGTCGATCCGCAAAAGTTCATCTTGAGTCACGCGCTGTTCCTTTGCGCTACGCAGGGTGTTGGTTTATGATAAAAGAAGCACTATGGTCGCACTGATAATCGGCAGGCTGTTCCAACAACGAGGCATTATGGATTATAAAATACTAGCATATTAAAAATGGCAGTACATGTTTAAGAAGCGACAACAGAACAACCTAATCATTGTGGGGTTTATTTAAATACTACTGCATTTGCATGTGAATGTATGCATATGGATGCAATGAGTTTGCATCTGTGCATTCGCGACTTTCATTACAAAAAAGGGGTGAGCTCAATGAGAGGCTATAACAACCATGCCCTCGGCAATCACCCATCATGCACCTGGTGAATTATGCAACTTAGGTTATGACGTCATTTAGCTACTTCTAGCTACTTTTATGACGGCCAATAGCTACTTTTCTTACTAAGGAGTTGCCAACACTGCTCCTACGCGACTTCATACAGAATCCGGAAAACAACACAGATCATCTCACAACACAGCGCGCCACAATTCGAAAATGAAACTGTGATTTAAAAGCAAACAGCAAGATTGTACATTTCGTAAAGTACATTTATTTGACATCAAATGTTTAGAGAATATTCAGCGATTTGCATTTGTCTTTGCTGTCGATCCGCAAAAGTTCATCTTGAGTCACGCGCTGTTCCTTTGCGCTACACAGGGTGTTGGTTTATGATAAAAGAAGGACTGGGTCGCACTGATAATCGGAAGGCTGTTCCAACAACGAGGCATTAGCCCACCATAACGGTTGGTATGTTGCTTCTAGCCGCTAGTACTGCGTAAGGGCATATTGGTCCTTGGCGATTGTCCCATAAAATGGTGAGGGTCATGAAGTTGTTTACAAGGAGCTGCACCTGGCAGTTAAAAAATCCGTCGGCCGGGGTCTGAAAATCGTGGCATTGACAGTAGAGAAGGATGTACCTGTTTTAAAAACATAAATTAGTCTCACCAGCCGATCTTCATTAAAAATATTCATTTTATTTATTAGGGCGTGAAACTATTTGCTAGCGAGGATAGTGCAACGGAGTATGTTAACTTATTCCCACTAACCCACCCTCTCTCCTCTGCCTTTTTCAGAGCCATCTGAGCGCCAGGGGACCACTTCGGCGGTGATAGTGCACAGTACAAAACAATAGGCCACATTGAACAAACAAGTACAACTTAGCCGGGCTTTAACGCCATGCTATTGTTATTATATTCCGGTATAAAATAATCTAAAGGGTTACTTACATTATATTGCCATTTTCCATTGTCTACACGTAATGCAGTCCCTAAATACGACTCTGTCTGTGCCAACGATCTTTCTCATAGTGATATAATATATAAAAGCGGTTTCGTTTCAGAAATTTCATCCTTATCATCTCTTACGTTACTGCACCCCTACTTCAAAAGAAGTCTTTTGGCACGATCCCTGTCTGTCAAGGTAAAAAAACAATAGAACCTTATAGTGCGAGTCGTGGGCAACTCCGGCCCGCGAGCAAAAAATGGAAGCAGCTGACCTTCACTGTGAACGAGCATAAATTCTTACTTTGCAACATTCTGTGTAAAGCCATCCCTGAGATGTTGCTTTTTACACTCCATCTTTGTATATTGTCTGCATGCTAATGAAAAAAGTTTGTTAAAGCGAGGTTATTGTTAAGTTGCGCAACTAAAAACCTATGAAATTCAGTAAAAAAAACTTGGTTAAAGGGACGTTATGGTTCCAAGTATAACCGAAAAACCCCTGAAATTCGCCAGTTATGGTAAACTAAGCAACCATAACTCGCGCCACCACCGTGCACTGCTAAGACTAACACCCAGGACCTCAAAGATGACATCACAAATGTCATTGATGACATCACTGATGACATCACATGAGTATTTACTTTTCATGAAATTTCTGAACAAGGGATTTTTAATATAATGTTGAGAAAAAAAGTGTCAAGGATCATTGCAATAAATATCATAAGCTAATTAGTGCATTAAATAATGCATTGATATAAATAGCATTCTATTATGAGGTTCTATCTAGTATGCTAAGCTACTCATGCAGAAACATAGCATTGTGTGCAGCATACATGATGAAGGTATAATATTCAAAATGTTGATATGTTGAATAATGAAATGATTAATGTTTTCTTATTAGAGTTTTGTGTACTGTGAAGTATGTAATAAGTAGCTAATAAAACCCATGTATTACATAATTGCATTACTACAGACAAAACACAAAGAGACAAGAAAGAGAAGTAAGCAAAAAAGCAGAAGTAGTAGCAGTAACAATTCATAACCTAACTGATTATTTTCATGCAAATAAATGATTGCTCTGTTTCAAAGCTGCTATTTACCCTATGTATATGTATCACATGATGTGACTGAAACCTAAGGAAAGTAGTGTGAGTACAATGTATACAAATATGAGCATATACAGGGAAAGTACAGCCATAAAAAAACAACAGCGTGTGTCTTCCCTAATGTATATGTTTCATATGATGTGACTGGACTCTAAGGGAATTACTGTAAGAACCTACTTGAAGGATAAGTCTACAAATATAGTATGTTTACAATTTTTAGTTCCTGACTGTTACTGAAGAAAACCATGTGGCCTAGATATGTCAGTAAAGGAAAAAAGAGGGAGCCAGACATGTGATGTCATCAGTGATGTCATCAATGACATTTATGATGTCATCTTTGATGTCCTTGGTGTTAGTCTTAGCAGTGCACGGTGGTGGCGTGAGTTATGGTTGCTTAGCTTACCATAACTGGCGAATTTCAGGGGTTTTTCGGTTGTACTTGGAACCATAACGTCCCTTTAACAAAGTTTTTTCACTGAATTTCAAAGGTTTTTAGTAGCGCAACTTAACCATAATGTCCCTTTAACAAAGTTTTTTTACTGAATATATATATGTATTACATGGACGCAGTAGCGTCCATGTAGTTATGGTTAAGTTGGTGTTTCCATAGGAAGAGCATTTTTTGGGTGGCTTATAACTTCGCTCCCTCTGGACGAATCCTCACCAAACTTTGCAAAAAAAAAGTATATGGCCCACTCTGAATTTCTTTTGCAAAGTTTGGTGAGGATTCGTCCAGGGGGGGAAAAGTTATAGGGGGGTCCCAAAACTTGTGTTTTTTCCTATAGACATAATGGGAAAAAACTTTGTGCACGGCCACAGGCCAAACCGCTGGACGGATTTACACCAAATGCAGCAGGAGCGGGGGCTTGGTCCCGAAAGCGTGCTTTTGCAAATTTGGTGTAAATCCGTCCAGTAGTTTTTTATAAAATGACCAAAACGTAAGGCAAAAAAATTAGTGATATCTGTGTTCGCTTCGCGGATGGACTTCCCTGTTCGCTCCGCGGACAGCACCCCGATTGGCCCATGGCCTTGCGTCATGTCCGCGGACATGCGAAGTGTTCGCTGATTGGACGGCGAGGGGCGTGGAGCGCTTCAGATTTTCTGTGGCGCCCGCCATCTTGTATTCGCCGTCAACCGCGTACAGCGCGGTGAAACGTGGATAACAAATTGTATTTAGTGCCATGTGTTGGTGTGTAAGAGTGTTTGGGGAGGGTGGGGGAGTATGAGATAGGTTCAATGTTTTGTTGTTTTATGTGCTAAACGTTTTTGTTGCGTTCGATTTGTCTGCGGAGAACACGGCTGTTCTGACATTTTGTAAATAAACTAAATGGTGGGGTGTTTAGAGGAGGGAGTATGTGTCATTTTTGTTCGCAAGGAAGGTAAAAATAAGCTATGAACACTCTCGGTGTACTTAATTGTTCATAAATACACAAACTGGGGTTATCCTCAGGACGCTGTCCGTATTGTAATCTGTCTAGTTGAATGTGTTCTAAGAACACTCGCGGTGTCCCGAAATGGTTGCAATTACACAAAAAATGGGGTGTTCTGAGAACGTTGTTTGTATTGTTTGTTGTCAGGGTGAAAGTGTTTTAAGACCACTCCTTTTGTCCGCTAATAGTACAATTTCCTATGGGCGTCACCCGACTTTTTGTCCACTAAAGAAACGATAAATCCGGCTGGTGTGCGCTGACATTATGTGATAATCCTATGACTGGCGCTATTGACCTGGCTGACTTGCTTTTGCGACACTAAATCATATCTCCCGCCCCGAAGCCTGATATTATCAAAGCTTTCATATTCCCCGCCTCTCTCTGTGACGTTACAGGGTGCGTCATGAAACGCGCCCAGTCCTCTGCAGTCCTAAGTGACTTGACACAGAACCCGGAAGACAACACATATTATGTCACAACACAGCGCGCCACAATTCGGAATATGAAACAGTGATTTAAAAGCAAACAGCAAGATTGTAAATTTTGCAAAGTACATTTATTTGACATCAAATGTTTAGAGAGTATTGAGCAATTTGCATTTGTCTTTGTTGTCGATCCGCAAAAGTTCATGTTGAGGCACGCAATATTCCTTTGCGGTACAGAGGGTGTTAGATCAGCTTACAACTCAGTGTGCCACAATTCGGAATATGAAACTGTGGTTTAAAAGTAAACAGCAGGATTGTACATTTGGTAAAGTACATTTATTTCACATGAAATGTTTAGTGAATATTCAGCGATTTGCTATTGTCTCTGCTGTCGATCAGCAAAAGTTTATTTTGAGCCACGCGTTGTTCCTTTGCGGTAAATAGGCTGTTGGTTTATGATAAAAGCAGTAAATGGTCACTCTGATAATCGGCAGGTTGCTCCAACAACAAGCCATTAGACCACCCTATTGGTTGGTATGTTGTTTGTAGCCGCTAGTACTGCGTAAGGGCATATTGGTCCTTGGCGATTGTCCCATAAAATGGTGAGGGCCATGAAGTTGCATATTTGGACCTGCATCTGGCAGTTGAAGACCCCATCCGCTGGAGTCTGTAAATCGTGACATAGGCAAAATGGGGCCACATACCTGTTTTAAAAAACATAAATTAGTCTCACCAGCCGATCTTCATTAAAAATCATAATTTTATTTATTAGGGCGTGAAACTGTTTGCTATTGAAGATAGTGCAACAGAGTATGTTAATAATAAAATAATAATATTTTCCCATTCATATAGCGCTAAGAACCGTGAGGTATCTAAGCGGTGCTTATTATTAACCGTGTGGTGCTCATTTATCGACCACAGAAGGATGAAAGGCTGAGTTTGGCCTTGCCGGGATTCGAACTTGCGTTAGCAAGCTGTACACGGATGTCAAAGCGAGCGTTGTACTCGCTGTGCCACTTGACAGGCTACAGTGAAGTGGCACAGCGAGTAGAGCGCTTGACCGCCCATAGACCGGTTACATTATTTCTATTAACCCACCCTGTGTCGTCTGCCTTTTTCAGAGCCCTCTAAATGACAGGGGATCAATTCGGCAGTGATAGTGCGTGGTAGAAAACATTATGCCACTTTCAACGAACAAGTTCAACTTGATCAGTCTTTAATGCTACGCTATTGTAATTATATTTGGTATAAAATAATCTAAAGGGTTACTTACAGTACAATTGCAATTTCCATTGTCTACGAGTAGTGCAGTCCCAAAATACGACTCCGCGTGAGCGAACGATCTTTCGCATAGTGATATAATATATAAAAGTGGTTTCGTTTCAGAAATTTCATCCTTATCTTCTCTTACGTTTTAGCAACACTCCTTCAAGAGAAGTCTTTCATCACAATCTCTGTCTGTCAAGGTCAAAACACAATATAACCTTATAGTCCGCTTTGTGAGCCTCTCCGGGGCCCGAGAAAAGAATGGAAGCAGCTGACCTTCGCTGTGAATGAGCATAAATTCTTACTTTGCAACATTCTGTGTAAAGCCATTTGTGAGAAGTTGGTTTTTGCACGCCATGTTTGTATATTGTTTGCGTGATATTAAAAAAAGTTTGTTTAAGGGACGTTATGGTTCTAAGTACAGCCGAAAGACCCCTGAAAATCGCAAGTTATGGTAAGCTATGAAAAATAACTCGCGCCACCACCGTGCACTGCTAAGACTAACACCTAGGACATCAAAGATGACATCGCAAATGTCATTGATGAAATCACTGATGACATCACATGTGTATGTACTTTTCATGGAATTTGTGTACTAGGGATTTTTATTATAATGTTGCGAAAAAAGTGTCAAGGATATTGCAATAAATATCATACCGTTATTAGTGCTTTGAACGATGCATTGATATAAATAGCATTGTATTATGGGATTCTATCAAGTATACTGAGCTACTAATGGAGAAACATAGCATTGTGTGCAGAGTACAAGATGAAAGTGTAATATTTGTAATGTTAATATGTTGAATAATGAAATGATAACTGTCCTGAAATGTTTGAAAATTCACAAAATGGGGGTGTTCTGAGGACGTTATTCATATTGTGTGATTGCTTAGCTGTATGCAATGAGGGAATGGCACAGAGAGTAAAGGGGACGCCGTCCGCGGACACCGCGGCTGTTCGTGGACAGGGCGTGCTATATCCGGGTTTTACCAGGAAATCCAACATGGAAAGAAGACTGTACGGATCAGCCAATCAGATGTCGAGGTTGTGGATTTGTGTTGAAAGAGACCGTGTGTGGTGAAGATGGCAGAAGTAGAGAAAGTCAGGGTGTTGGTGCCTGGAGATATGTTTGTGTATGGTTTACAACAGTACGCTCAATGCAGGCATGTTGCAAAGAACTTTGATGTGAAAGGAGTGGAGGTGGTGTGGAGCACTGTGCCTGATTGCAATGTACGGGGAATTGTACAAGTTTATGAGGATATGGCCACGATGAACAGTCCGCATGTGGTAGTTTTGCACTATGGTGCTTTCCATTTGGGCAACGTCAGTGCCCCTACTTTGTTGGCTGATTTGGAACGCTTGGTTCAAGCCGTAATGAAGATCCTTCCAAATGCGAAAGTAATTTTTTCTGGATTACTACCTAGGGCAATATGGGACAATAGTTCAGTTTTTTGTCATCAGCAAAACATTGCTAGGTGTGTCATCAACCGAGGCATGTGTGCCTTCATGCTTAGAGCTGGTATGTTCTTCTGTAATAATGAGAATATTGATGCCAGTAATGCTGTTAATTTTAAAGAAGATGGCATTTCTTTATCTTTTTCAGGAAATGCCTTTCTATTTTGGAATGTAAGGGTTGCTTTGGAGAAGGTTATGGGAAGATTTTAGGAGTAAAGTAAGAAAAAAAACCAAGAAAAAAAATACAAAATAACAGGTGTCTGTCAAGCATCTGTAAAAAACAAAAAAAAACGGCTCTTTTCAGAGCCAACTTCAAAGGGGAAATGGGGCACACTATTTAAATTTACATTCACCACGCTCAGATTTTCGATATGTCCGCGGACATGGCAGTACTCCGCGGACATGAAAATCACTACGAGGGGGTTAGTATGTTCTATATTACATGTATATGAAGTCAGGGATATTATGGTTAAGTTGTGCTACTAAAGACCTATGAAATTCAGTGAAAAAACTTTGTTAAAGGGACGTTATGGTTAAGTTGCGCTACTAAAAACCTATGAAATTCAGTGAATAAACTTTGTTAAAGAGACATTATGGTTCAAAGTAAAACCGAAAAACCCCTGAAATTCAGCAGTTATGGTAACATAAGCAACCATAACTCGCTCCACCGTGCACTGCTAACACTAACACCCAGGACATCAAAGATGACAAAATGTCATTGATGACATCACTGATGACATCACATGGCTGGCTCTCAGTTTTTATCCTTTACTGACATATCGAAGCCACATAGTTTTCTTCAGTAACAGTCAGGAAGTAAAAATTGAAAAGGTACTATATTTGTAGACTTAGGGTCAAGTCACATCATATGAAACATATACATAGCGGAAGACACAGGCTTGAAAGAGAGCAATCCTTTCTGTGCATGAAGATAATCATTAGGGTTATCAGCACTTTCTCATAGTTTTATTTTTATTACTCTACCTTCCCTGTATATGCTCATATTTGTATACATTATACTCACTCTCCTTTCCTTTGGGTGCAGTCACATCATGTGATACACATACATATGGTAAGTAGCAGCTCTGAAACAGAGCAATAGTTTCTCTGCATAAAGACAATCAGTTAGGTTATGAACTCTTTCTGCTACTACTTCTGCTTTTTTGTTTACTTCACTGTCCCTGTATATACTCATATTTGTATGTGTTGTTTTCTCTTTGTGCTTTGTCTGTAATAATTATGTATTAAGTGGGTTTTATTATCTACTTATTACATGTTTCACAGTACGCAAAACTCTAATAAGAAAGCAGTTATCATTTCAGTATTCAACATGGCAAGATTAAGAATATGGCACCTTCATCATGTATGCTGCACACACTGCCTATGTTTCTGCATGAGTAGCTTAGTATACTGGATAGAACTTCATAATAGAATGCTATTTATATCAATGCATTGCTTAATGCACTAATTAGCTCATGATATTTATCCCAATGATCCTTGACAGTTTTTGGTCAGCATTATGAGAATCCCTTGTACAGAGTTTTTATGAAAAGTAAATGCACATGTGATGTCATCAGTGATGTCATCAATGACATTTGTGATGTCATCTTTGATGTCCTGGGTGTTAGTGTTAGCAGTGCAAGGTGGCGCGAGTTATGGTTGCTTATGTTACCATAACTGCCGAATTTCAGGGGTTTTTCGGTTTTACTTTGAACCATAACGTCCCTTTAACAAAGTTTTTTCACTGAATATATATATATATATATATATATATATATATATATATATATACATATATTTATATATATATTGGGGGGTTGCGGGGGGTTTCCCCCCCGCATATATGTAACAATTGACCTTCACAATTTGGTCAATTTTGCAAAGGTCAATTGTGATTCGAATAATTGTAGTTCGAACAATTCGTATACAACCTTCCAAGAGGTTACTCTCTTCTTTCATTATTCGTGGTATTGTTAGAGCTTTTAAGTATGTTTCTTGGTCTGAGATGGCCGGGTGGTCCGATGTATACAGCGCCCGATAGTAGTCTCTGAAAACCTCCCCCATGTCCCTAGTGCATGTTCGTGTCTTTCCCTGTGCATTTCTAATATTTTTTATTGATAACTCCTGCTGTTTGCCTCGCAGCTGTCTTGCTAGAAATGTATCGGCCTTGTTGGCCTTCATATAATACCGGTGTCTAAGGTGGAGGCGGATCTTCTCCGCTTTCTTTGTGTGGAGTACAACTAACTGACCCTGCACATGTCTCAGAGCCTTCTTCAATGCCGAGGTGGGCTCCCGCATGAGTTCCCCTTGTATGTCTGATAGTTTCTTTTCCAACTCCTTTTCCCATAAGAACCTCTGCTTATCCTTTGACGCCTTCAAGGCAATCATATGAATGACCCTGCATAACAGCTTTAAATGCCTCCCATACAGTTCCCAACTTGGCGTCCCCCGTATCAATATGGGCAAAATATTCTTCCATCTTCTCCTGCGGGTATCTACCAGGATGGGGTCATTGAGTATCACCTGTGGGAGCCTCTATCTCCATAGCCTGCTATTGCTCCCCAGAGTTTTTACCTCCATCCACAGGGGGGCATGATCTGAAAGTGAGATCGGACCTATTTCTAACCCTTGAATTTTCCCCAACAGCCCCACTGAAACCCAGAAATAGTCGATCCTTGACATTGTGTTATAGACGTGGGAGAAGTGTGTATATCCCCTTTGCTAGCAATGAGCTCCCACCACACGTCGCATAGTGCCAGGTGGTCCATCGTATGCCAGAGACGCTTTGAGGGAGCACCCTGCCCTTAGTGGTCTCCTGAACTCCGTTGCTGGATGCCATGCCACATTTAACTCCCCTCCCAAAATGATCTCCCTGTTGGCAAACTCCTCCAGCTTCCCCAGCGTGTCCCTCAAAAAACCATCCTGTCCTGTATTAGGTGCATATATCTTAGCTAGCGTGAATTTCCACCCTTTTACTGAGGCATTGGCAAATACATAGCGTTCCATCTTGTCCACCAATGTGTTGTGTAATTGTATACTCCTTCCATCTTGTACCGCTATCAGCACTCCTGCATTTTTGTGTGGGTCGTTGGATTGCACTATCAATTTATATCCCCTTAGACGTAGCCTTGTTTTGTCTTGGAGCCTGATGTGTGTTTCTTGTAGCATTATGATGTCCCCTCCTTCCCTTCTTATCAAGTCCACTACTTTCTTTCTTTTAACCGGGAAGTTTATGCACCTGACATTAAAAGTAAGAATGTTCAGCTTCCCCATGGTCGCAGCCCAATGTGGACGGTGTTTGCCACCCTATATCCTGCTGCCACCCTTCTTCCGTTTCCACCCCCTCCCCCCCAAACTTGTAACTCCCCCAACGAACTAATAACTGTCCTGAGGAGGGCCCAGGGACCTAAGGTAGCTAGGGCACTCAGCCCATTGCTCCTGACCCTCTGCTTACTCTGGGATAACTCTTTGGGGAGTCCTAAACCCTGCATTGCCTCTGCCTTTCTGGATTTTGGCAGAGTTTCCTCGCCAGGCCACGGTCATGTTTGTCCATTGGTTTGCTTGTCCTCTCACCTCTCGAGATCTACATTGCGTTCGTCCCGTTGGTTGCAAAGTGTTCTATTCCAGGGTGCGTATGTTCATTGCGCTCAGCGTTTATCGCTCCCCCCACCCAGGTGATTCCTCTTCTGCTGCACCGTTTTCCATTCCCATGGCTTCCTATGTGTCTCCTCCCTTGTCCGTTGGTGGACTTCGTCTCTTCTTCTTGAATGTCCATCACCTGTAGCCCTTCCTCGCAAGAAGACACCCTTCTTTGCCTCCCCTCCCATGTGAAGACAAGGCCAAAGGGGAATGTCCATTTATACCTTATCTTCCTAGTCACCAGCTCCTTTACCACTGGTGCCATTGCCCTTCTTTTCTGTAGTGTGACCAGAACCAAGTCTTGGAATAGTTGGATTTCCATTCCATTCATCCTGATGTGATACATTCCTCTTGCTTTCCTCAGTATCTGCTCTTTCTGAGGGTACGAAGACATTGCCACCAGAACTTCTCTTGGACATTCCCCTGGTTCACCTGCTCGCTTGGGGCCCACTCGATGCAACCTATCAATTTTTATGTCTTCCGCATCTTCCACCACCAGGATATCTCTGAAGACTTCTTGCACCGCTGTCTAAAGATCTTTTTCTTCCACAGATTCTGCCATGTTTTTTATGCGTATATTCGACCTTCTTCAGCAGTTTTCCAAGTCCTTGCATTGTAACCCCAAATTGTGGGTTAGCCTCACCAGGTGTTCTTGCGTCTCACTATATTGCTGAGCTTCTTCTTCCACATTTTGAACGACTCTCTCCAGCGTGTCAGTGTGTTCTTCAAGCCTTGACACATCGAGCTGCAATTCTTGAACTGCCTGTTTCATATCTTCTCTCATGAATTCAAATTGCCCTTGCACTGTGGACATAAATTTGTCCTGGAGTTCCCTAAACCACATCTGCATGTCCTACTTCGAGGTCTGTGTCACTGGGGGGCGAGGGGAGGGTTTTGTGGCTCCGCTGGTTCCTCCTGGTTTGCCTTCTCGTGCTTACTGCGTTGTCTGCGGACCACATTTGGACCAGGCTTGCGTCCTGCTTGTGGGGCTGGGTTTGTGTCATGGGCTGCTACCACTTCCCCTTTGTCTTTGACATCGTTGCGTCTGATGGGATCCTCTGGCCTCTTTGTGCGGGCTCCCTCACCTTTGCCTGCCACCTCCTGTATTTTATACTGTTCTGCCTCTGCAGTCCACTCCCCTGGTAATGACTTTACACAGCAGAGTGTAGTCCTTGCAGTTGCCCCCTCCTCTCGCTCTGCATCCACTCTCTGCCAAGGGAGGCGAGCCCGGCCTTACACGCCTCAACCTGTGCCTGCCAATTGTGTTCAAGCTACATAGCTTGGTGTATCTCTGCTTCCCCCTTAGTCTTCCCTCACCTACTTGGATTTCCCCTGGTTTGGGGCTGTCTCCTCTGCTGCGTTGACCCTGCTGCTGACTCCCTCTGCCCGGCTTTCTTGCCTCTTTGGCCAGGGGGAATTTGTGGTGTTGGAGATGGGATAACTTCCTTGTCCCTCAATGCAATCAGCTGCCTCCCCTCCGTGGCGTTCCGCTCTCCAGATCCTGTAGTCATCCCCCGCACCTGCGTCTCACTGCCCCAAGCGGGCCTTGCACGAGTCCTGGTCTAGCTGTTGGGTTGTACCCCAACTAGCGTGCGGTCTTGTTCTCTGTTGGTCTACCCCTGGTGTCCCAGAGGTTTTGTGCATTGCCCCTGGGCCCTTGTTGCCTCTTCCTCTGGTCCCCACACCGAGGCACTCTCCTCCTCCCCGTGGGACGGCACAGTCTTCTCCACCATTGGGGCTGGGGGTCCTCCCCACCCAATCTGGCCACTGCTGCTTGCTCCCACATCTGCCCCCCGGGAGGTGCGCCTTGCACTGCCCTTCGTGTAGCCTGGGGGGGCGGTCCTTCACTGGTGTTCATGCTCAGTCCCCCACCACCTGGCCCGTGATCGTGACGGGGTGCCCTCCCTGGAGATTCTTTTCCTTGCCTCCTGGGGGGCTCCGCTCCTGCTACTGCCCCCTAATCTCCAATGTCGGCGGGGATCACATGTAGGTGCCTGCCCTCCGCAAGGGGGCCTCCGTGTCCCGGGTGGCTGCGGTGGCTCCTCCTCACCTTTCCCGATGGTGGATCCGCTCACCTCCCCACTCTTCCTCAGTCATGTCTCCTTCTCCGGGACCCGAGCTTGCTGCGCTACTGTGTTGCTGCTTGGATGCTACTTCCCCCCGCTCCCGCTTTTGGCATCTCCACGGGACTCCGGAGCTAGTCTCTTTCAGGAATGGGGCTCCGGCTGGGTGTCCGAGTTCCCTGCCTCTGCTTCTCGCCCCTTCGCAGGTAAGGCTCCAGGTCCTGCTGTTCCCCCAGCCACGGCCAGCTTGCTCCTCTGCTCTGTTGAGTTCACCGCCCATGTCTCGGCACTTCGGCACTGTCCGGAGGATGGTGCCGGCTGGAAGTGCGCGTTCTCCCTCCACCTCCGCTTCTACGCCCACTCACAGTTGGGATACTGACTCCCTCCAGTGTCTCTGGCCGAGAAATAGTGTTGCCGCAAAAACCAATGCTCCTTATGTGTGTTTATGTTCGCGGCCCGGCGGGAGAGAAAACTATGTATGTCTCATCGCCACGGCTGCCATCTTGGAAATAGCTTAACCTTCTTTCCGATTCTGTTGACTGTCTCCACGACCACCAGTCTGGCGTCTGAGCAGCCAGAAGCACAGAAACTGCTCTCCTGAACATCTGTGAAGATCTGCTCTACACACTGACTCTAACATTCCCTCTGTCCTCATCCTACTTGATCTCTCTTCTGCCTTCAACACAGTCAACCATACCATCCTGTTCAACCGTCTCCGTGATAATCTGGGTATTACCAATCAGGCTCTGGCCTGGCTGGCCTCTCTGATCAAGCCTCCCAGGTCCAACTTGGGTCCTTCCTATCATCTATCTCCCTCTCTACCTGTGGTGTTCCCCAGGGGTCTAACCTCTTGCCCTGGCTTTTCAACCAATACCTGCCAACTCTTGCCTACTGCATTGCTATTTTCTGCTCCAATTTCCAGTGCTATGCTGACGACACTCAAGTCCTTTTCAGGCGTCCCTCGGCCACCTCCTCTCCTTCTCTCATCTCTGATTGCTTAACCGCCATTCAAGATAGGTGTGCCGCCAAAGATCTTTGTCTGATCCTCCTCATTGGCACACCTTCACCCTCCTTTCCCCTCACTCTCTGGCTGGCCTCCCTTGGCCCTCCTCCTATCCCTACCTGCGAGGCTAAGAACCTCGGGGTAATCTTTGACTCCAAACTTTCCTTCTCCGCCCACATCTCTAATGTCTCTAACAATTCAAACTTCCTACTGCAACTCCTCAGAGGTACTCTGCCTTTCCACTCCTTCCCACAGAAGCTCGCTGTCTCCCAAGCTCTGGTTCTCTCTAGGTTGGACTATTGTAACAGCCTCTTTCTAACCTCAAGCCCTGGGATCATATCTCTCCAGCTCTCAAATCCCTCAGTTGGCTCCCAGTGGATGCAAGGATTAAATTCAAAACCCTTTACGTTGTCCCCAAGGCTTTCCGGGGCCTGGGTCCAAAATACCTTCAGATATCCCTCAGCAAATACCTCCCCTCTCAAGCTCTTCGCTCCTCTACCTCCAACTTCATCATGGTCAGTGATTTCTCAAGGAAACAAGCTGGGGATCTCTGTCTTCGTCTGGGGCCTCCCTCTGGAACAGCCTCCCTGCCCCTCTGAAACTTGAGGAGAACCATCTCCGGAAGCACCCCAAGACCTTCCTCTTTGCTTCTGCCTTCGCCCACCCTGTCCCCTGCTGATCTGTAATCTCTGCACCATGCACCTGGCCTACCCTCTGTCTTCCGGGCCATGTACCTGCTCACCCTGCCTCCCTCCCACAATGCACCGGGGCCACCACTTGCACTGGGACTGTATCTCTACCCATAGAGTTCCCCACTTTTTCTTCTGCACTTATCAGACATATCATGTCTGCTGCCTTAAACCCAGCACTTGCCACTTGCTAGCTGCACTACCACTGTTTGTTGCCTTTATTATTTATTTATTTGTTATTATTTTTCTGTTTTTCTCCTTTGATCCACACTTTCCACTTCTCCCCCCTCCCATGCACTTTTCCCCTCTCCCTCTCCCATGCACTTGCGCATTCTCAATGTCACTGGGCCTAGTAAGATCGTTGTGTTGTTCCCCGTTCCCTTCCCTGGCCTTGTCGCGCTCTGAAACACTTGTGTATGAGCGCGATATAAATAAAATATCAATATCAGTATGCAGCATTTACTCACTTTGCACAGCAATGTGCAAAGGTCCAATGCAAAAGCTGGCATACACGCTTGTATGCCTGCTTTTGTCGTACCGTATTTGCACTATGACATGCAATTGATGAACATTTGGCAGCGGGAGTTCAAACATATCAGGTTCCTGCTATCAAATTACGAGTAGGAGTAAAATGAGTTTCTCAGTGCTGCAATGCACCATGGGCTGTATACAACCCTTTTTGGGCCATGGGCACCCCATCTCTGCAACATTTAAAAGAAACTACTGGATAGTATTACACCAATCTACCGAATGACATATCTGCATTTCTTTGTGCCCAACTTGTTTCTTATTTGGTGCAAATCCATCCAAATGCTTTCACCATGTTCGTGTCTAAATGATGCACATTTTTGCCTATATATATTCATAAATGTGATTGTCATTTTGACAGCCCCATAGCCAGTCTGTAGCAGAAATGGCCAGTGTTCAAGTGAGTGTTCATATTTCATTTTGAAAAAGATGAATGGTTTGCACATTAAGTTCTTGTTCTCGTTCTCCTTTGTCCATGCAGGCAGATGTGGACCTGCCCGATTCTGGCCAATAATCTACAAAGCTCCTTTGTTACTCTGGTTCCCGGACACTAGGTGACACCAATCCATTCCTATTAGGCTGTACTTCACCTCCCTCTGATGTCATTAAACATTACAAGCTGCCAATAAAGATGTTACTCATTATTCTTAAATGTTTGGACCCTGCACAAAACCCTGCTTGTTTACCTTTTCATAATTCCTTATCCATAGCTCTGAACTTTATCTCCATGTACTCCTAGTTGGCCCTGACCAAAGGCACGTTTCTGTTGCAAAATCAGCAGTGTTGCTGTCTGTCCAGCAACGAAAATGACAGAATGTCTTACTGGGGGATTGGTGGAGGTAGAGGGTGGCCTAGTGAAATGCGACTATCATTTTGACCCAGCACATTATCTGCCTTTCATCCCAGTTGACTTTTTTATGTCTATATGAAGGTAAAAATAATTGGATTATTTCACAAATAAAGTGTTCTCAGGAAAGAAACAGCAAATTTGCCCTACCCTTCTTACTATTGATGTATGCCACCATGCTCTTCTCCCTCTCTATCACAAATCTTTAACCACAGGCATTCCTTATGGTAAACCTGTGTCGGTGGCTCAACGCAAGCTGCATTGGTTACCAGATTGGGCTCCTGTCCACTTTAAGTTCTTGTGCATGATTCATTTGGCCTTGCAGGGGAAAGGCCCTACTGTCCTTCCAGGCCTCTATGCTCTGCATCCTTGGCCCGGGTGATAGTTCCGTGCTATCGCCTTGAACGGTGTGGACGCCGTGCCTTTTTCCGTAGCTGGCCCGAAGTTGTGGAACTCCTTGCCAGTGGCATTCACCAGATTACAGACTGATGCCTACATTGAATTTTGCGCTTTATAGGAACCCGATTGATTTATTGACTTATCTTTATGTAATGAAAGAAAATAAACCTTTATATTGTGGTCACTGGCCAGTGCTGCAGGCCAGGGCCGATGGCCTTCGATCCCACCTGGTCTTCCCCTTCTCTATCATTTCCTTTATTTCATAAAGAAAATCAACCTTTCTCTCATTGTACAGTGCAAAGGCAAAATATGCTAGTTCAAATAAAACAACATGTACAACTGTGTATTTTAAATGCTAACTGCTAGTGATTTCAAGATGAGATCCCATGGTCTAGCCTCACATCTCCCAGCAGGACCTACACTCAAAGATGTAATCTCCAAACCTTCATCTGTGTTTCCTTGTTATCACCCTGTTTCCATATTTCCAGAAAGAGAGCAATCTATGGTTTCATTATAATGGTTTACCACTACCACCTCTCCTCTGATCCTGTTGGCCATGCTCAGGAAGGGAGACACGGCTGAAGTGCTGCTTGTGCCAGGTCTCCCAAATGAGACCGACAATTCTTAACTAAGTGAGGTTGCTCCATCATTCAATGAGAACCAAGTTTCATGTAATTTTTTGTCACTCGTTCTTGTTTATGCAGTATATGTATCAAGCTGTATCATTTTCCATGTACTTACTATATTGTCCAGAAGAGACTTCTTTATTGTTCTACACTGCACCAGGGAACTCTTTCCACTGTGCTTCTATTGGTGTCACCTTGCTTGTGTATTATAAGGGTACCCAGAGCAGCCAGCAGCTGTGACAACTGTTTCCCACTGGCATTTCCACAGGATTGCTTTCTGACGTTCAGTACAGCAGAACAGAATATTCAGGTCAGTGTTTGCCTCAAAGCGTTCAATCCTGAAACAGTGATGCTGGATTTGATGTTATCCTTCAAAGGGAGGGATGCATCAGGCTGCCTGGTAGACGACGATAAGGCAACAACATGACACACTCTTCTCTCTATGGCACTGGCAGACAAGTTACAGGGAACTGTCACTCTGGCTTCAATTTCATTCTTGAACAAAGCCTATTTGTACATTTCACTCGATTTCAATATCATCAATGTGATGTTCGGGCTTTAGTATTGTGAGGTTCATGAGGACTAAACATCTTTAATATACTTGCGCATATGTTACCACCCCCCCCACACTTTGTTTATTTGCCATTTCCAGGTGACTAGGTATAGGTTTGTTTCATTTTTCATGCATAGGTTTAGGTTCTTTTGATGTCATATTTTCATGTTTTGTTTGTTATTTGCAGTGTTATTCATATGGAGCTTTCACCAAAGTGCTTTACATAGAACATAATTCCATGCAATATCCCCCAACCCCCCCCCCCCCACACACACAGTAGTGGCCGTGTAGTTATGGTTAAGTTGCTAATCCCATAGGAAAGCACTTTTTGGGTGGCTTATAACTTTGCTCCCCCTGGACGAATCCTCACCAGACTTTGCAATAGAAGTATATGGCCTACTCCGAATTATTTTGCAAAGATTGGTGAGGTTTGGTCCAGGGGGGGCAAAGTTAATGGGGGGGTCCCAAAATTTCTTTTTTCCCCATAGACATAATTTGAAAACACTTTGCTCACGCCTATAGCCCAAACCGCTGGACGGATTTTCACCAAATGCGGCATGTTCCCGAAAGCGTGCTTTTGTTAATTTGGTGTAAATCCATCCAGTAGTTTTTTTTTAAATGACCAAAACGTAAAGCAAAAAAATTAGTGAAATCTATGTCCGCTCCGCGGACACACTTCCCTGTTCGCTCCGCTGACAGGACACCGATTGGATAATTGACTTGCGTCATGTCCGCGAACACCCAACGTGTTCGCTGATTGGTTGGCATGAAGCGTGAGGTGCGTCAGATTTTTGGAAACGCCCGCCATCTTGGATTCGCGACATCGGCCAGTGTCCGCGGACATCGCTGTAAAAACATATTAAAAAACACAACATTGCACTTGTCAAGCTTATCAAATAATCTCTGGGGAGGTGAGGGGTGATGAGGATGGGATGGAATATGGCTGCAAGAAGCAAAAAAACAGGTGTTTTTCACCGCAAAAGTCCGTAAACAGTTCGGATGTTGGCGAACAGTCCTGTGAAAGTTTGCGGACACCTCTGCGTTACTGGTTTGGTGAAAAGCAGTTCTTTGATGGCTTATAACTTTGGCACCACTTAATGGAACTGCATGTAATTTTGCAATTATATTCCTACACTGATTCCGGATGAGTTTGCAAAGTTTGGTGGGATTCTGTCAAGAGGGGGCAAAATTAGGGGGGTCCCAAAATAATGTAAAGGCTTATAAATGAGGTGCCATTTGACGAATCTACACTTAATTTGGCAAACTGATAATAGATCTAGATACAAATGTTCTTGCGAAGTTCGGTGGGATTTTGTCAAGAGGGGGCAGAATTAGAGGGGGGGTCCCAAAATATTGTAAAGGATTATAAATGTGGTGTCATTTGACAAATCTGCACAAAGGTTTGCAACAAGATTATAGTTCTAGATATAAATGTTTTTGTAAAGTTTGAATGGATTTTGTCAAGTGGGGGCTAGGTTATATGACGATTGTATGTGCATCATTTGACATTTTTGAAAAAATAAAACATGGGTGGATTTCCAGCAATCTTGTGCAAGGAGCATTGAGAAGGACATGAAAGCATGGTTTTGCAAATGTGCCCGTGTTTTATTTTAAGTGTCATAATGAAGGTACAAAAAATAGCGATATACCTTTGGTGACTGAGATGTAGCCTGTGGCCATGGGCAGTGGCCAGATTGTCCAGGTCATGGAATAAGGTCATGATCCGGACAATCTGGCTACTGGCCATGACCACGAGGGACAAAACATGGGGTTAAAGTGGCCATGTCCACCTGGGATTGGCTTTGTGGTAAAGTTATTCGAAATTGGGATAAATTTGAAAAGGAAGAAAAATGTGCTCGTGGTAATATGGTCATAGAGTTCTCTTTTTGCCTTCTGCAGGCTGCCATGGAAAGCAAAGAGGGGCCCTGTATGGAACCCCGCCTTCCCTTTCCATGGTGGACATCTTGCGTCACGGTGTAGGAAGAAAAATCCAGCATCCTGGGTTTCCGCTTTGGGAACCTAGGGTGCTAATGGACTTCATCCCCCATTACAGGGGCTGGAATGAGGGGATAATAGTCCAGAGACCTCTCTATCCACCATCGCTTCGCTTGGGCTGTTAACTTGGGCTGCCAGGCCGGTATCCACCGTTCCATCCCTGGAACGGAGGATAAACTCCACAATATTGCCATTAGCATAACACAAAATGCAAATGGAAATGTTGGAAAATCTTATTGAGTCTATGTACTTTACTGAGAAATATAAAGTAGATGAAGTCTATAAGTTTTTTTTAGCTCTATTTTTTAACTGTGAAAGGTGGTTCCTAAAGGAACATGTCTTTATTGTTTTTGGATGCATTTTTTTTTGTTGGCAGGAGAGTTTAGAATGAAACGTGGAGAGGGAAATGACAGAATAGGCACCAAACACTAATATGGAGGGGCAGGTGGACAGGGGAAAATGTTGCGCGTGAGTTATTTCTAAGGTAGGGGGCAGTGTTTCTCATGCTCCTTGATTACAGCAGTGGTGGTGTCTCTTGGGGAGGAAGGATGGCATTAGCTGATTCTATATTAAGATAAATAGCAGTTTTGCTAAAAGTATGTACTGTGTACTAGATTGTTAATGGATGAGTCTGAATAGGTGTTGGAGGTGTGGAAGGGAAATGTTGAAGTTGAAAGTTCCTAGATCAGTAGAAAATGTAGTTCCAAACTGTCCACGAAGCACTGATCTTATTGTGAAGTGCGTACGGGTTCTCGGACACGTCATCGTGCTGCGCACCAGCATATGGTCATGTGGCACTCTCCAGAAGGTCTGCAATGAAGTCAGATGTTCGTAGACATTATGGTTAAGTTGCGCTAATAAAAACCTATGAAATTCAGTAAAAAAAACTTTGTTAAAGGGATGTTATGGTTAAGTTTCGCTACTAAAAACCTATGAAATTCAGTGAAAAAAACTTTGTTAAAGGGACATTATGGTTCCAAGTAAAACCGAAAAACCCCTGAAATTCGCCAGTTATGGTAAGCTAAGCACCCATAATTTGCGCCACCACCCTGCACTGCTAAGACTAACACCCAGGATATCAAAGATGACAACACAAATGTCATTTTTGATGTCATCTTTGATGTCCTGGGTGTTAGTATCTGAAGGGTGGTGGCGCGAGTTATGGGTGCTTAGCTTACCATAACTGGCGAATTTCAGGGGTTTTTCCGTTTTACTTGGAACCATAACGTCCCTTTAACAAAGTTTTTTTTACTGAATATATATATAATATATATATATATATATATATATATATATATATATATATATATATATATATATATATATATATATATATCGTAGGGCGGCAATAGCTGCCCTATAGGTAAGGTGAGTCGGACTCCCATAGGAACCCCTTAAAATTCTATTGTTAATAACTTTTGATTTGAGTAATGAATTTAACTGAAATTTCAAAAGTGATTAGGGACTCGCGCCGCCTCCCCCCACAATACTGCAGTTTTGTAAGGATCTGTTAAAAAAAATAAAAAGTTACCAAGGAGACAAAAATAAATGTGTGGGTCTACTTCCCATTCATGTTCCCTTAGAAAAACAAGGTCAATTTTTGCCAAAGCGCACAGCCCAAACAACTGGACGGATTTGGACTAGGTCCAAAACAACTTGAGCACAAAGCGTTAACTCGCAAGCCATGCTTGATTTGGGGTTATTCCGTGCAGTAGTTTTTAAACATTTGATGGAGAAGGGGTGCCCCCTTCTCAAAAATAGATATCTCAGGGATTTACCCTAAACTGGGTGTTTTTAGAAAGGAAACAGCTGCCATCTTGTTTTTCTCTCAATGCGAGAGATATTCGAGGCTATAGCCGAGGTTATGGGAAAATGAAACATAGGAAAAAAGCAATTTGCAGGTCGAAAAAGATGGAGATGGCTAGAGGTGGGGGGATGCCTAGAGGGCCTCAAGTGAAATTTAGGAGTTGGAGGAGTTCTAGGGGCTGGGTTTGCAACAGGAAGCTTTCTGTAGCCTCGAATAGTCAACATCTCAAAGCAAAGTGTGTCAAATAAACAGCCTCTGTTGTGGAGGCAAGGCAGAGAGCAGACCATCTGCGGAGTGGGAGGATCTGGCACAGATGAGGGGGACGATTGGTGAGGGCCCTGTGGTGCAGGACAGCCTTTTATCAGATTTTGAGACTATAGTGACATCGGGGGTGAAAAACGATAGCCATCCAGGTCTCTGATCCATGCAGTAACCAGGACAGACCCTGCTTAGCTTCAAAGTGAGGAAGGGACCAACCCCCTCAGCCCATGTTGCATGATAAATGAGCCAAAGTTGAGAAACGGGTCGGCCCTTTCCTTGATTTGAAGTTAGTTAGAGTCAGTCCTGCTTTGAAGCTAAACAGGGTCAGTCCTGGTTACTGCATGGATGGGTGACCAAATGGGCATCCAAATTAATATTTTTTTAAACCGGGCTGCTGTCAGTCCTTGAAAGTTTTGCACTCCGAAACAATTTGTTTGACTTTTGATGAATTGCATTCTGGTATTTGTAGTCTCCCAGTCAATAATAATAACAAAAGAACAGATATATTTTACAGCTACAGCGGGTTTCCCATCCTTGCAGTAACTGGGACCAACCGTGCCTAGCTTCAAAGTGAGGAAAGGGTCAGCCCCATAAAGCCATTTTGCCTAATATGTTAGCCCACCTTACAATACCACTTAGATCTACTTGGCCTTAGGGGACGGGATTCTTTCTTGCTTTGAAACTAAGCAGGGTCACTCCTGGTTACTGCATGGATGGGAGACAGGCCACAGTCCTGAATGTTGTGTGTTTTCTTAGTTTGAAATATCTCATAACACACAGCATTCCCATTCTGTTTTTTTTTAACCGTGCTACTGTCAGTCCTTGAATGTTTTGCACTCAGAGGCCTTTTTTTACCTTTTGCTGAATTGCATTCTGGTATTTGTAGTCTCACGGTCAATATAGGGGGAATAATGCCACAATTGGACACTAGTTGTATAAGGTTTTATATATCTGAGTGAAACTATGGTATGTGTACTTTTCAAGTTATCTTTAAAAAGCAGAGTATTGTTGAACACCAGATATGGGGGTGAGGAGGGGAAATGATCAGAGGGCAAGTAAGTAATGAGTATTTGTGACAAGAGAGTTTGAAATCCTGGACACTGGTGCCGGTATCTTCCCCTGATTGTGTCTGCTTTTCAGGGAACAAGTAAAGGACACATGTGGGTGGACAGTGTACATTTTTTTGAGAGGGCGGGCACAACCACTTGGGTTTTGAGGTTGGCAAGCTTGCTCAAGTATTTGGCTACCAGGATTGTACTCTGGTTGCCATGTTCCCAGTGCAGACACTTACCCACAAGACCACAAGCACTTGTTTCGTATTGGGATTTTGTTTTGCAGGGAATATTGCACGACAGATTGCCGGGTTTAAAAGGTGAGCACCTTTCATACTTTGCCAGCATATTTTTTATCATAGATTTCCTCTCTCAGTTTTTTTTTTTTAAAGTCCAATGCTATTTTGTCTTGGGCACTTTCTTTTAAGGAGAAGGTCAATTAAACTATATTTGTATATTTCACTTTAAAATATATATTCACATAATGTGCCTATGGTTGCCAGCTTTAGATTTTCGCTATCGGGCAAAGGTACCTGGGCATATGTTTTTTTTGCAGCTGGTCATTTTTTCCCCTTTTGTCTGCTGCTTCAATGTGGTTAGTTGGGCTTGTGTGATGCATCACAAAAGTCACCAAGAAACCAGCCATAAAACAAGGGGCTTGTAGCATGCTGCTTAACCAAAGTGTTTGATCCTCAGCAAATAATTTAATATTACTGCGCATTGAGTAAAAACATTGTGAGTTCTCAAGCCTGCAATATTTTATACATAACAATACCACTGTCAAAACAGGTCAGAAATCAGTTAGGGATTGATGAACTTCTTTGAGTGATGGGTTGCAAGTGTTTTAAAATATAGAGTGGCCGTGCCCAACGGTCATGGCCAAAGGCCATGGCTAATGGTGTGGTATTGTTTTAAAATATACAGTGGGCATGTCCGTAGGCCGTGGCCACTGGGCATGTGCGAAAATAATCTATGGAATAACAAAATCCTTGAAATGCAAGTAAAAACTTTAGTTGCATGGATGTTAAGGTGAGCAATATATTGTAAATAAAAACCTTGGAATTCAAGGAAAAAACTTTAGTTGCATGGACATTAAGGTGAAAACTTAATGCAACAAAACCCCTGATATTCAGCTAAAGCCACCTTAACTTCACGCCCCCTATTCCGCAGTGTATGACCACAATGATGGACATCACAGATCACATCACTGATGACATCACTAATTACATGACAACAGTAACCGGCATGAAGGATGGCCTTCAACCATGGTCAGTGTGCATGGCAAAATATATTTTAACAGTTCTCACCTTAAGGTCTGTTGGGACGCATGTCCAGACCGCAGATCCTCCCAGACGAATTAGATTCCAAAATATATATTGAAACATGGAGAGTAAGTACAGGACGGTGTAGGGGGGGGTGCTTTGCGATGGGAATAATTGGTGGGAGTGGGAAATCACATGGGGGGGACTAACCACTAGCTGTGCAATAGAATTATGTAGGATGCAGTATATTACAGGGCCTTTGGTAGCGGCCCTGTAGTTATGGTTAAGTTGCTCATCTCATAGGAAGATCACTTTTGAAAAATGTGTATGTCCCGCTCTGAATTATTTTGTCAAGTTTGGTGAGGTTTCATCAAGGGGGGCAAAGTTATAGGGGGATCCCACATTTGTTTTTTCCATTGACTGAATGGAGAAAAAATTTGCTCATGCCTACAGCCCAAACCGCTGAATCGATTTTCACCAAATTGGCATTAGGAGTGGCGACTTGGTCCCGAAGCGTGCTTTCGTGAATTTGGTGGATATCCATCCAGTCGTTTTTAGAATGTAGGTCAAAAAAATTAGTGATATCTGGTTTCAGTCTGCAGACCCATTTCCCTGTTCAGTCCGCCGACAGGCATCCAATTGGCTTAGAGGGTGACGCAGACATCGGACGTGCCACTGATTGGATGGTGAAAAGCGTGAAGTGCGTCAGATTTTTGGAAACGCCCGCCATTTTGAATTCGCAGACTTTGGCCGATGTCCATGGACATCACAGTAAAAACATTTAAAAAAACACAACATTGCACTTGTCAAACTTATCAAACAATCTCTGGGGAGGTGAGGGGTGATCTGGATGGGATGGGATATGGCAATAAGAAGCCAAAAAACATGTTTTTCACAGTAATAGTCTGCAAAAGGTCCGGCTGTCCGCAAACAGTCATTTGAAGTTAGGGGACACTTCAGACATTCGGGAGCAGTTCTTCGATGGCTTATAACTTTGGCACCACTCAATGAATCTGCATGAAATTTTGGAATTCTATTCTAGACCTGGTACTGAAAGGCTTTGGAGGGATTCCGTCAAGAGGAGGCAAAATTAGAGGGGGTCCCAAAATATTGTGGACCCATTTGACGAATCTGCACAAAAGTTTGCAAAACGAATTTAAATCTACATATACATGTTTTTGTAAAGTTTGGTGGGATTTTCTTAGGGGGGCTAAATCAAAGGGCTTCTCAACATTTTTAGATGGCTTATAACTTTGTTGCCGTTTGACGAATGTGGACAAACGTTTTCAGAAAGATTATAGACCCAACCTTGAATGTTTGTGTAAAGTCTGAATGGATCTTGTCAAGTTGGAGGCTAAGTTATATGACTATTGTATGTACATACATTTTGACACTTGAAAAAAAAAACATGGGCGGATTTCAAGCAAACTCATGTAAGGAGCATTGGTAAGGACCTGAAAGCATCCTGCCTCACTGTAACCCAAGGCACAACCTGTACCCATTGTAACTAAGTTCCTTTACAAGTAACAGCGCCACAATGCCCCTGGGTTGCCTGCGCGCTATATAATTGTAATAAATAAAATAATTAAATAAAATAAAATAAAAGCATGGTTCTGCAAATGTGCCTATTTTTCATAATGTAGGTACAGAAAATAGTGATATACCTTTGGTAACTGAGGTATAGCCTGTGGCCATTGGCAGTGGCCAGATTGTCCAGGTCATGGTATAAGGTCATGACCCAGACAAGCTGGATACTGGCCTTGACTGCGAGGGATAAAGACTGGTGTTAAAGTGGCGATGTCCACCTGGGCCTGGCTATGTGATAAAGTTATTTGAAAGTAGAATAGGTTTGAAAGGGAAAGAAATGTGCTTGTGGTAATATGGTCATAGCGTTCTGACTTCGCCTTCTGCAGGCTGCCATGGGAATGGAAGAGGGGCTCTGACTAAGCCCCACCTTCTCTTTTCCATTGTGGCCATCTTGGAAAAGGATTTTCCTGCCTACAAATCTATTTTTTAGCATGGAGCCCTTGTTATTTATTTATTTATAACGCGCCAAAGTCCACAGGCATCCGGGCGCAGACAGACACACTTCGCTTTGGGCGATAACTTGGGCTGCGGCCCGTTATCTCCCATTCCCACATTATTCCCATTAGCATAACACAACATGCTAATGGAAATGTTGGAAAAAGGTATTGAGTCTATGTAAGGTCAGGTGGCACTGTCCGGATGGGCCACAGTGATGTCAGAGATTTGCTTACGTCAACAGTGTTAAAAATGATGCTAGAAGATGGGAAACAGCTGAGTTTTTTAGGTGAAACAGTGTAAATTGGACAAAAAACGTTGCTATATTGGGGTAAGTATTATATTAGTAAGTTGTAGGAAAGTAAAATGCACTGGTAAAAACCCATGGAATTCTCTGAAAAAACTTTGTTAAAGAGACTTAATGGTTAAGTTGCACCAATGAAATCCTATACAATTCAATGAAAAAACCTAGTTAAGGGGACGCTATGGTTAAGTTGCACTAATAAAATCCTATGAAATTCAATGGAAAAATGTTGTTACAGCGACGTTATGGTTATAGATAAAACCGAAAAACCTCAGAAATTCGCCAGTTATGGTAAGCTAAGCAACCATAACTTGCGCCACCGCCGTGCACTGCTAAGACTAACACACAGGACATCAAATATGACATCACAAATGTCATTGATGACATCACATGTGAAATTAATTTTGATGAAAAGTCCCTACAAGCGATGAAAAGGTTAAGTAAATCCTATGTTGCAACAAAGTTCCACTTCAGTCCTTTTTAGTTCCAATTTGATAATCCAAAGTTCTGATTTGGTCTTTGGTTCTGGTGGGGGACAGGTGGCATCGTCCCACCCCCCTTTAGCATTCCTGCAGTCAGCAAACCATGTGTAAGCTAATGGGGGGGGACACCTCCACCCCCTTTGTACATATCCACGCATCATAACACTACCCTTTACGCCAATAACCTACTTTATGTATGTGTTTAGAAACTCCATTTTGTGTCCTGCGGTCCGCCATCGTTTACTAGGTCCAAATTCACTCCACTGAAATGTCAGCTCCCCCTTCCCCAGCACTGCGTACAGACAGCCCACAACACCTCCACCCCCTGCCAGCTCCACGCGAGCCTTGTTCTCACAGAAGTCCTGCCATTTATTGTTGCAATTAGCTGGTATCAAATGCCGACAGAATGTGCTCACTGCAGAGTGTGAGACCGGGGCGAGCTCCAAACCCTGTGCCCATTCATCTCTGCTGACTTACTCATGCCCTCTTTACACCCTCCCTGCCAGGCCATGGTCCACTGGCCCGCTAACCCCCACTCTCTTTGAAGGTAACGGCTTGAAGGACCCCTCCCAACAGCCACGCCAGAGTACTCACCATATAGGTAATCCTGTGCAGCAGTATATTCTCCTCTAAACTAACATCTGTCTATATATTCCTTTTAATCGTGAGGCACCAGGGAGCGTAAATTACAGATCAAACCCCACAGAAAAGGCACCTGGGAGAGGGACCCAGTGCCACCAAACCCCCATAAAATGCAAGGGTTAGAATGCCCATACATCTGTCTATACTCTAAGAAGACCCCATCCACACAATAGTTTATGTCCATCATTATTCTTTGTATGACAATGATTGTTGTTTAGTTTATATTAGTCAGAAACGTAACTCTTCAAGAACTAAGTACCACCTTCACACCGCAGAGATGAGCCCAACTGACCCACGTGCTAGCCAATCAACCCAGACACAGCAGCCAATCGCAGCACAACATCTCCTATAGAGTATGCAGCGCCTAGAGGGCCAACCAATTGAAACTGTTATTTCATACCCTATGTTGTTACATCATTTGTGATGTCATTCTGGTTCATAATGTGCTGCCCGTGTATTGTTTGGCAGAGTGCTCTCAGGCACCTTGCATTTCATATCTTATATAAAATGGTTTTAAATGCAAGTACTCTCCTGTTCTCATTCCCTAGTGGGGTGTGTCCTTTATTTTAGTCTAGTGGATATACGTGCATGTGGGCAGTAACCTTCATTTGGTGACCCCGACGGGATATTCCTCGAGACACCCCTGTACTTGCGGCAAGATCCTGGGGTTCCCCTGAAGGGCCACCCCGCACCTACGGCTGACCAGCCCAAAAGAAATGCATACGCAATGGAGCAGGTTTTGTGGGTCCCAGCTTTGCGAATACCCAACTGGTTGCCGGAGCCGGGTGGGGCCACAACCGGGAGGCCCACACGTTGTGTATAGACCATGAACTGAGGCTCTTCGAAGAACACAGGCACGTGAGTATTAATTGAAAAGGGAAAACAAATAAGGGAATGTGGGGAAATTGGTCTATGGGGTTTATATAAGGGAAGGGAACACGCATGGTTAGCATATGAATGGGTGAAATGAGTATATGAAAATAAGTCTTTTTTATGGCCATTGTTGCTTATATTGAAGAATATGTTGAAGAATAGAAGAGAAACACGAACCTAGCAAAGTGGTAGAAGGCAATGCCGCATTGCACTGTCCAGACCAGTACGGATATTAAATGGAAAAGAGGATAAAAGTAGGAGCCTCGTATAATTAGTAGACTCAGGAATAAGTTGTGGTTATTTTTCTTATAGTGTTTTTTATAAGCTTTGTGGAGGCAAGCGCAGAGGGGCAAAGGTGGTGTGAATGTTGAATGTGTGAGAAGAGGAGTACAGCTTGATGGAGGGGGTCCTGGGTAAAAGTAAAAATGTAAGGTTTGTGTTTCTTGTTCCATATTGTCCACATGTTTGTTGTGTGTGTTCTGTCAAAATGTTCAACGGTTCATGTTTAATGTGTCTGTCCTGAAAATGTATAAGTAAGGTTTTGAAACAAAAGATCGACCTACCTATATATTATAGTTGTTGCAATATCAGAGGATAAGACCTAGAGGTGACAGTGGAAAAGGGGGTGAGCGAGAGAGACCCCTAGAACATGGGGAAGGATACCCCATTAGCCCATATTTGCAAAAACCTCCCCCATGCCAAGTCAGGATAAAAAAGTAGCATAGTCAATGGGTGATGAAATTGTAGCAACTTATTTAATTGCAAAATACAAAGGGAAACAGCTCCAAAGTTGGGAAGTGCTAAACCTGTAGAAAATGCTTGAGGAAACACCTGTAACGCAAGGTAAAGGAAAGGAGGGGGGTGAAAGTGGCGACAAAGTAAGGTGAGGGGAAGGCTGACAAGGGGAGCGAAGAGCCCAAGAAAATATATCCATTGCTCACAAGACCTGCTGAGGGATATTCAGATCTGGCCTATGTACCAGGGGGAAGCATGCAACCACACCTGGCACAGCACCCCACCTCCTTATGTCCCTCAGATAAGTGTACCTGCCACTCAGGGACCATCCACTAGAGATTTAGAAGTGGCATTGCCATCAACCCGAACGGAATTACCATGATTGAGCACAATATGTGAACCAACTCAACCCTTGGGAGAAGGGCTCCCACTACCCTTAAAAAGCTCCTCTCTCATACCCGAATATGAGTGGAAATTAGGAGACTTTCTTTTCAGAATAGATAGTGCTCCAATTACAACAGTTAGAGTGTAGAGAGAGGGAGAAATAGAAAGCTTGGGATATGTCATAGGGGCCTCAGAGAGGGAGGAGGAATGATGGAGCGATTTTGAGGAATCAGATGAGGGGGCTGTGGGAGGGATACAGCAAGTACAATGGACCACACCACAGGTGACAGGGGAGAAGCGGGATGGGAACATAGGCTACGAAACAGAATAGGGAGGATAGCCCTAGCAAAAAAGAAAGGAGTGAAGGTAAGTAAGGGGAAGGTGAGATCAAAATTACAAATGGCGCTCATTCACAAGGCAGCAGGACGACCCCATTATGTGCCTAGGGCATTGATGGACAAAAACAACCTCCTCAAATCCCTCCCCCTGCTCACGGCGGGTATGGGAAAATGGATGTATGCACTCTAAAAGAACACTGCAGGGGTACCTCTAGCTATAGGGGATATTAAAAGCCTTCTAGTATCTGCAGTGGGCGACCAAGCAGACTCAGTATGGGTGAAGGCAGGGTTCCCAGGTGTTACCACGGGTAATGATACACATGATGGGGTATCATTCAATAAAGTTCATGCACAAGTGTGGGGTGCACTGCGGAGGACCTTCCACGACACCCCTGATCTACATTCTATAATGCAGTGCACTATGGGGAATGAGGAAAATGCTGTGCAGTTCATTCTTCGGTTTGCAGGAAATGTTGAGGGTGGAGATGGGCATGGCGTCGGACCAATCCACCTCCTTATTGTACTTTATCATTAAAAGAGGCCTCTTCAAGGAGGTTCATAAGGCCCTAGATAAAATAGCTGGGATAGAAGCCAAGAGGTGGCCAGAAATACAAAGCAGTATAGGGTTCCATGTGTTAAAATCGCAGCAAATATGGCCATTTACACAAAGATTGTGGCAAAAAGGCTGTGGTTTTGCCGCTGGAATCCATGTAAAGGATCCCCTGCAATCCTCAGACCCATTATACCATTTAAGGGGACGAGCGACACCCCCGCAACCATCGCTCCCCTAAAATGGTATAATGGGTTACACCTTTACCGGGTCAAACCACTGCATTTTTGCCGCAATTATTTGTAAAGGCAACATTTTTGCTGCAATTCTATTACTGCATACCGCATTATAGTACACCATTGCAGGAAGATCAAAGAAAGGGAAAAAGAAACAGCTCAGAGGAGATTATCAGAAGAAGCGAAGCTAGTACAGAGCAAGTTAGTGAAGGTCATGGCAGTAGCCGCAGTGCCGCCCCCAGAGCAGCAGGGGGAAGAAAAGGAGGTGTCAGTGGCTGTATAGGCTAGGATGGCTGCAGCATGGGCAGACAATGACTAGGAACAGTGGGGTGGAGAAGAACGGTATGTGGGACCCCAATGGCAAGAAAGACCCTCAAGAGGGAGAGGTGGGTACTGAGGACAACCAGGAGGAGGGGTTATGGAGGACAAGGACCAAGGGTGGTGGACCCGGACTATGCAGGTCCTGAGGGAGGTGGGGTCACATTACAAGAGAATGCTGAATTAGACCAGTGACCAATTACCAGAATAACCAAAGGTATGGCAATAAGCAGCAATACGGACACCCGCACCCGGGTAGCCCGTATGGCCTGACATAGGGAACTATGAACCAGATGGCAGCCTGATAGCAGACCTATACCAGTGAACAATACGCTTAGACACCCCCCGCACTGTATGCATTCTCGCCCAACCCGCCAAAATCAAATGACACATGCACATGCAAACCCATTTGTCACTACTGCCAATGGCGTACCTACACCCTATCGGGGTGCCTGTGTGCTCAGTGACAATATTTTCTCTTGCCCCAGAACAGAAACTCATCCCTACTAGGACAGCCCACAGAGGACCCTTGTGTTTCCAGTCCTATCTACTATCTTACGCCCAGACGAGGAAACACTGGTGGGGGCAGAGAAAGGGAATAAACAGTTCATCCTTATGGTGGACTCAGGGCCAGAAAAATCCTTTTTATGGGAAGGTCATTTTCCATTATCTGGCAAAAATCTTGAGATGCAGGGATTCTCTGGGGCTGTGGTCACGGTTCCTTATACAGAAGAATTGGATGTCAAAATAGAGGGAAAACTGTGCGAGCGCCCCTACTATATCATGAGGAATCCCCCATAAACGCATTGGGTCGGTAAGCTCAGTAAGCTTCACATGACAATAGCATTCACGGACAGGGGAATAGTGTGTTCAACCACCGGGATATGCGCACTCCGAGCAATGTTACTAATACAAACTTTAGCAAATGAGACAACTGTGCGTGGAATACCTACAAATGCAGACATGTTTGTGTACGCAATACAAGTACTAGCAAGGGCTGTACCCGAACTAACATGAAGAATGGAGATTACCCTCTGATTTTGTTTTCCCCCCTGTGGACATACCCAAGATAGTGCCTGCTACAGTGATTTCTCTCGATTTACAAGGAGTGCAGGTGTCAGCAAAGCATATTGTAGTCATTGGCATGGACCCGCGTGGATGTGAGCGGCGAACAGTGTTGTGTATTGATCCAAATATCCCACTACGAGAATTACCGGACGAAGCACTGTTTACTGACAACGACACTGATGGGGAGATTATACCAGAGATTTGCATGCCCTGTGACATAATGATTCAGAAAAGACAGGTAGCAAACCCTCTCATGGCTGCTGTCAGTGCACTGCCATCTTTCTGTGACACAGACTTACAACAAGTACTGCCATATCTGTGGACCACAAACCCCCATGACGTAGGGTTGCTGAGAGAGGTGACCCCCAGTAAAAATCAAACTGAAACCAGGTGCTGTCCTGCCCAGAGTGAGACAATACCCTTTGTCCAGAGAAGCAGAGGAAGGTAGAAAAATAACAATACACGCATTATTGCAGCAATGCATAATTGTCCCCTCCAGCTCCCCATGCAATACAGACATTTATTTGATTAAGAAAGTGACAGGGGGGGTGTGGCGCATGATCCAGGAAATCCACCCCCTAAATGATATTGTTGAGAAAGAGTTCCCTCTAGTCCCAAATCTTGCATCCATTTTGTGCAGCATCCCGAAACAGGCCATCCACTTCACGGTGGTGGGCCTGAAAAATCCCTTTTTCTCAGTGCCACTTTACCCAGAATCTCAATACCTCACTGCCTTCACAATAGGAGGCAGGAGGTACAAACACTGCAGACTGCCACATGGGTACTGCGAGAGCCCAAGTATATTTAACAGGATTTTGCACGAAGACCTCAGCAATATTGATGTGCAAAGCATGGTCATTTAGTATGTAGATGACCTCCTAGTATGTAGTGAAGGGGAGGAAGCATGCAGAAAAGATTCCATTACCCTCCTAACATTGCTGACCCAGAAGGGGTATAAGGTAGACAAAAGCAAATTACAGTATTGTTTGGCTGAGGTCCTTTACAACTGATCTCCAAGGATGGCAAAAGAATAATACCTGACAGAGCAGCAGCAGTACTTGCCTCAGCCACACCACATACTGTTAAAGATATGCAGAAGTTTTTCGGCATCTGTAATTATTGCCGAGCATGGATATTAGATTTTGCCACCTACACCCGACCTCTATTGCAAGGGCTGAAAAAAGCACAGAAGGATAAGGTGCCACTAAAATGGAGACCTGAAATGCACACTGCATTTGCAACATTAAAAGAACTAATACAGTACCAGTTCTAACTGATTATGAAAGAGAATTTTTCTTATTTTCCCACACAAACAGGACACTAATGACTGCTGTGTTGACACAGAAGACACCCTGGACCACAAGCCACTGGCCTATTGCAGCAGCACACTTCATTCAGTAATGTAGGGACACTTGGCATGCGAACAAGCCCTCACAGCCACCACCTTTGCATTATAAAAGAGCTCCGCAATTGTAATGGGATGTTCCGTCACATTGTACGTTGAACACTCATTGGTTGCCATCCTTGAACGATCCAAATCTACCATCACCACACAGACAGCATCAGCATAAGAAATCATAATTTCAAGCCCCAATATCCATGTGGTACGCTGTAAAACAGTAAACCCTGCAATGTTCCTCACATGCACAGTGAAAGACATGCAGGATCACGATTGTGCTACCTATGAAGGAGAAGAGGATGACATCCCTAAGGCTAGTGAAAATGCACTGGAGGGAGAAGTGTTTTTTGTAGACGGGTCAGCGTCAATTTGCCCAGAAACAGGAGAAAAACATTTTGGGAATGCAGTGATGAGATTAGAGGAAGGGGAGTATGAAATCTTGGTGCAAAACTCCTGCCTATGCACTATTCAGCACAAGAAGCAGAATTAGTAGCCCTAATAGAAGCATTACATACAGCAAAAGGATGTGCAATAACAATATATTCCGACTCAGCTTATGTCACCACTACAGTACATGCTGGGTTATCACGATGCAGGAGAAGGGGGTTCAGAAGAGAAGACGGGTCCCCAGTCCAACATGCAGAATTATTAAACAAATTGATTGAAGCACTTGCAGAGCCATCTGAATTAGCCCTGGTAAAATGCCAAGCCCCTACAAACAACAATGACGAAATATCACTTGGCAACAACAGAATGTGTGTTAAAAGGGAAACCACAAGAGCCCATGGGGGAGGGATATAATGCACTACCCACAGCCCAGATTATAGAAATGCAAATAAGGCACCCTGAAGAACAGAAATAATGGTCAAAAAGAGGGTGCACCCAATCCCCTAATGATCTCCTCTGGAGACAGGATACCACGGGAAAGGTAGTAAGGCCTCTAGAATTATTACTACCAGCCTTCCAACAACTACATTTTCCAGCACATACATCAAAACAGCACAATGCAGCAGATGTCCAGGAGGATTGGTTTGTGCCAAACCTCCAGGAATATCTTAACAAAATGTCAATACAATGCACCACATGTCAAAAATTCTATTTGGGAATGACACTCAGAACAATACAAGGAACATTGCCGCGCCCAGTTGGTCCCTTCTGTGAGCTGCAAATCGACTATGCAGACATGGGAGAAAGAGGCAATGGAACAATATATCTGATTGTGGTGGTCCATCCCTTTTTATGTTAGGTGGGAGCAGGGCGCTTTGCTCACCCAGACAGGAAGTGCACAGCAAAATCTTTAGTGAGAGAAGTGTTCCGACGTTGGGGGATATGTGACGTCATATGATCTGACAACGGAACACATTTTGCAAACAATCTCTTCAAAGAGGTAACAATCTTACTGGGAATAAAACACAAAATGTGCTCAATTTACCACCCACAAGTTAACGGGATGGTCAAGAAAATCAACAGACGCCTCAAAAGTAGGTTGTCTAAACTATGCCATACTCTGAAAAAGAAATGGGTGTATTGTTTGCGTCTAGCCCCATTCCAGTTGCACACCCAGCCTAGCAAGGACCCCTACTTGTCCCCCCGTGAAATAGTAACTTGTAGACGCATGCAAACGCCACTGTCAACAGTGAGAAGAATGTCAGATGCACATAGAACAGCAACAGTATTAGGGGAGGGATGAAGTACCTTAAACAGCTAACAAGAGCAGTAAGATGTATTGTCAAACAAATTCCCCCACCCTTCACATGAGAGAATGAAACAGATACAACCACTGCAGCACCTGACAGTCCAACAAAACCTCTAATGCCTGGGGAACTAGTTTATGTTCAAAGTTTCATAAGAAGGTGAAACTCACCAAGGTTCCACAGTCCCTATGAGGTAATCTATTGTACCCCCTTAGCAGTAAAAGTGACCTAAAAGAAGGGTGGAGTTGGGGACAATTAATACGGGAAGGAGGAAGCTTAATATGGGATGGGGTAAAGCTGATTTGGGATAACACAATGCTGCCTAACCGCACCACTTTGCACAAGAACATAACAAAAGCATTTCCAGAGACTTCATTATTTGTATATAATGAGAATAAGAGTGTTTCTAGTGAAAAAATAGTAATGGGGCCAACGCCCACTTTATGTACACTACAAACTACCTCACAACCTGAAATTGTGACTACCTCATCGCTAATCTAATTGTATGATATGTTCCCAACTACCACCCCAAATGTCTCATCGGATACCCCATATTGGCAACGAAACACTGATCACAATGTAGATATGAATACTGGTATTTTCCCGATCTACCGCCTGAAAATTCTGTATGTACATAAACTCCCAGGTTGTGCAGATAGACGATTAAAAAGATCACTTGCTGATGACAAAAGTCAAGTGGTTAATAGAAGGAAAAGGCAAATGCAACAGCATAAGTATGATGTGTATCACGGGTTGGAGTTGGATAAGGAGGAAGACCTCCACCATCCAAACCAGTCTGACAAATGGTACTCTGATATGAGCACCACTGGGAGACAGGCCACAAATGGTAGCCGCTATGTGTGTTCACTGATACCTCATGCGTCAGGGAAGCCTAAGGTCTTAGTACCTCAAGAGACCCCAATACTAGAACCCCAATATCTCCTTCATCTCACACTATGCAGAATCAGGAGCACCTTCCAGGCACACACAGTCGTACTACAACTGCTTCCTCCAGATGAGAAAATCTGCAAGAGCAAACCTAAATGTGCGATGTGTTTCAAGGAGCCGGCATTTGTAATAAAAGGAACAATGTTTGGAGAAAGTAAATGGCAAGATGCAACCGTCCTGTGCAAGGCTAATGCACTGCGTGGCTTATTGGATGAGAGGCTGAAATTGGTGGATGACACATGTGCCCAGACCTGCACTCAACACATCACAAAGCTGACATGGATCACCACACTCGAAAAACCAATCAAGATCCAGCACGAAGAAAAATATGAACTGTACTTTCACGGGGAAGGAAAAGTATCCATAGGTTCAAACATTTGCTGCAACCAAACCCTCATCATCCCTGACATGCGAAAAGGAACTGCTGCCCGAATGGACCCCTACTGGGTGTGCAGCAAACAGGCATACTTGCACCTCCTGTCATCATGGAGGAGCTACTGTGCTCTGGCAATGCTGCACTCTGCATTGCTGGTGATACCGGAGAAGCACATCAAGGGGGAAGGGGTGCCCAACAGACAATCACCGGCACCACAACCAGTGAATGAAGAACCCCCCCATTTACCACATACTATCAGAAGACAAGCTGCAGGATCATGTGTCACGCAAAAAGAGAGCATCCAACTATCTCTTTTCCGACCTTTTGGCACACATCCCCAATGAATATAAACTTTTCAACTCAGCAGAGAAATTTTTTGAATCACTGATCCCCAAGTGGCTTCAAATCATGCGCTGGGAGCTGATCCAGCTGGTAAACAACACTGAGGAGGGGTTCAATGTCATCAAGGTGGAACTAAGAGCACTGAGACTAATGACGATGCAAAACCGCTACGTGTTTGACCTCCTCACAGCTAAAGAGGGCAGTCTTTGCCAAAAAATCAGAAGTGCTAGTTGCACGTTAGTGCCTTCTTCAGATGCTTAGAATGGGACCCTTTCACATGTAATATCAGCAGTGCATGAACTCGGAGTGCGAATGAAGAAAGAAGGTGGCGTGCAGCAGAACTACTGGTTCAGTGCATCATTCGAGTGGGTGCCATCATGGCTCGGGACACTGATGAAAATGATGGTCCCCACTATTGTCTTCCTCCTGCTAATTTTTTGTGTGTGCCAGTTAGAGGTTTGATGCGGTGCTAAAGCGATTCCTAGTAGTGCGATGATGATGGTGACTATTGGTAGCAAAAATAGTAATGGTAAGGTGCCTCACAAAACTGGAGAAGCCCAAGTACAAACAGGAGAGAGTGACGAGCCCAAATATCGTATGGTGGCAATATATAAAACAGGCGATATAGTAGATAACCTTTATCACACTACAACCAAACAGCCCCAAGATCTTGAGAATCACAGGGAAGTGTGGCTGCACTTAGGCAGTGATGGGGATTGTATATAAATATGTCCTGCACTCCTGAAGAGTATGCATGTCATGGGGAAAGCCTAAGAAACATGTGCAGAGCGTGGATGCCAATAAAGGGCACCCCCGCCTGGGATGAGGCAGTAAGGGTTGGAGAGGAACGTAGACGGAATGGGACAAAGTATTTGTTACATTAGTAGTAATGAAAGGGGGGAATGTTGGGGAGAGGTAGCATTCCCGCATTCAGCAAACCATGTGTGCAAAGAGAAAGAAGAAGTAGTTATCATATTTCTTGATAAGACACAGGAGATGAAGAAACATACCAGAAATGGGAGTCATTTTAAATGGTCTCCAAAGTGGGAATCCGAATTTGACAACACGAAGGAGGAAATTGCTAAAGCCCCAGTACTGGAACCACTATATGTGGAGAGGAAGGCAATAGTGTAAACTGAGGCCATGTGGGGCACTAGTTGTTTTGGCCAATTAATACATTCAAGACCTATTCGTGGGAGAAGGCCTTCACAGTGCAACTACACCACAAGCCGTTGCTAGCCACCTTCAATCACAAAAGTACAGATGGATTGTCCAGGAGAATTATACATTGGGTCATAGCCCTGCCGAATTTGAACTTTGTGGTTGAACATGTGAGGGGTAGAAAGAAGCTAGTAGTGGATGCTCTTTTTCTATCTACTTTTGGATAAGCGGCACACCAGCGCTACCTAGAATTAGCTTCCCATCAGGTAGATTTAGATAGACAATCCCGCTATCCTTGTATCTCTTTTAGGGGATGAAGACCCAGTCCCTCTACTGACCTATATATGAATGAGAAGCCTGTTGCATAGTACTACTATATTTGATGTGCTTTGCCTTTTTTGTGCTGTTTGGCCCTCACCTTGCTTGCCCTGATTCTCATTGCCACTGCTCTGACATCCAGGCTTCTTACAAAGCTTTGCCCATCTAGGGCAGACATAACTTAGAGTTGGGTTTACCGCTTCTCATCATCTCAAATGGAGACCTCTAAAAGTAGATAGAAAAAGAAAAGGAAGGGGAGTTCAAGCAATTAATTGCTACCGCAATCACTATCTTGAGAATTTATTTCATAGTTCCCTCTCAGACCACCCTCTTTCACTCACTAACAAAATTAAGTAAAAATGAGGACATATATGGCATTGTTTAGAAGCCTATTTGTGGGTACAGTATAATGTATTACCCTATAGACTCGCTGAACTTGTTTCATAGGTTCTCTTAACATACAAAATTATACAAGATTTCTTAAAAAATATCAAAAAGTAGCTATGTTGAAGACAAAGGCTCTAAACTATCTCTGACTGGTTGCTACCAATATGCAAGAAGCGTGAAGTCCAAGCTGTAGGGCTAAGTACAATAGTTACTGCCTACTAATGCAACTTCTACTGGCCACTGGGTTCATTGGTGTATGTTCATTAGAACCACTTCCTTCAGGACAGTCTTCTATACAAACAGCAGTTTGTTCACTGATGTCTAAAGGAGGTCCTGGGTGTTAACTACATTAGCACACCATCCTCTGCCGCCATATACAAGAAAAAAGCGGGAACCTACAACAGAAAAATATATAAAGCAGGTTCACGTCTTTGTTGCACCATGCTAAATCAATTAGAAGAGGGTAATGTGCATTAATAACACATTGCATAACAGCACATTTATATCGCACAAAGCACAATTCACAACGCCTCCAAGTAACTATGCAGCTAAATGTATATATTGATGAAGAGTGGTCGCCTGTTCCTCACACAGGATCCATAGATACTTGGCTGACATCCAATTTTGCATGGTGTCTAGCATCTACAACAGAAAACATAAGTAAAGGCATATGCTGACCTGGGTCACATCTGTTTATGCAGTTCGCTGGTTGCAGAATAAAAATAGTTCTTCCACAGACTGATGCTGTGGCCACAATGAATCTGCTGCCCCTGCGGTTTTCCTTAGTAATTCTGAAGTCCCATTCAGAAAAGTGCCCTTAGTTGCAGGGATGACATAGTAGTAAATGTCACATTGCATTTGCGAATGTTGCTCTGTATGGTCCAACAATGGATCAAGAGATATATTCCAGATGCCCGACATCTATATCTACAGGCCGCATAGCGAATTAGTTGGCGAGCCACCGACATAATGACAGTATATGGTGACGCGAATGAAATGAGTAACATACGCAGTGTGATGACTTACTTAGGAACGGTTCTCTCCCAATGGCAATCCATGCTCATCATCCAGTTGGCAGAGCTGCTACACATAGCCGGACTGGACAAGACGGCAGCTTTTACTGCCACATTTTGATCTGAAACATAGTCACGTGTGTCGCGTATCACAGCGCGGAACACTTGACAACTGCTACGTGATAGGTCATCGCGTTAGGGTCAGGCAGGTCGGGCAACTTGCCCGTGCCTTTAGTGGAAGCTTGAATAGCACACAATTATATAATAAGAGTGAGTCCACATAATAGTTGATAATGTCTGAGTGTAAATAAGTTGATAAGTAAGTATCTATCGGCTCATTCCAATGCTGAAAATGGTGAAACAGCATTCATGCATGGATAGTATATATAATTCCACGAGTTTCTGAATAGATGCATTACAGCAATTAGTTGGTTTCTTCTCACAATCCAGGCAGCGGACTGGCATAGGCATATTTATCCTGGTGCATGTGTCATGGTCTTCCATACATCCATTATCCACTTGATTAATGCCCCATGGTTTTCAAGTATAATTCGCTATAATATTGCTAGAGTTTGCCATGGTCTGGATTCATTGAGGCCAGTGCGGTCTGTGTGGAGGCAGAGAATTCAGATTTTCCACACATTCGTTACAGAAAGTCATAATTCTATTAAAGACACGGAGGCGAAGGATTATGCTTTCTCTACAACTTTACTGTTCAGCAGCAAAGAAACAGTACCAAAGAACATGAATACAAAATCTAATAAAAACTACAATAACCATGTTTTTCTAAGATTTTTAGTTCATTTCAATTGGTCCTCAACTGACCATGTGATAGTTCCATAAACCAATAAACAAGTCCTCAATGCATCAAAACTCCTGTCCTCTTTCACTTCCTCCTCTTTCTTTGTCCTTGCGAGGATGAGTTCTGTACATCTTTGATATCTTCTTCCATTCTCAAATTCCTGCCTGTTTGCCGTCTGATGTCGTCCCTGAAGAAACATAAATTTAAAAGGTGACTATAAACCGAAACCGGATGGGTCAATCGTAAATTCCACATTTAGTAATAACCTGTAAACTCATTGATTATTAACAACATCTTCATAAGTATTCTACATCCTGTATGATTCATTACATAGATAACAATATTACATGACATGTAAAATATATCACTCTTACGATTGATCGGGTGGGATAATCCTTCGCCTCCGTGTGTTTAATAGAATTATGACTTTCTGTAACGAATGTGTGGAAAATCTGAATTCTATGTCAAGACCGGAGGCTCGGATTATGCTTGTTCAAAGCTTACTTACCACTAACGATGTTGCACTTTCCATGGGTTTAAAATAGAAAGTTTTAAAGGTCGATTCATTCGACCAATCCGCAGACCTCATAATGTCTTCCACTCTAGCACCAATATTATAAGCTTTAGTAGCCATCGCTCCTCTAGCTGAATGAGCGCCATACCTCTCAATATCTATGCCCGCTTTTGCCATCACCCACCTGAGCCATCTAGCTATGGTAGCTGGTCTAACCACTTTAAAAGGTTTACAAATAGCTATCAATAATTGAGTTATCCCTTGAGGCCTTACTTCCCTCGTCATATCTTCGTATGCTGCTAAGTATCTCACTGGACATAATTTTGTTTGGTTCGGAAAAGATTCATATGAAATAGATCTCAACCCCATTTTGGTCCTCTTTGAAATGAGAAAAGTCACTCCGTTAGGGGATATACTTTTCCTGTTAACCTCCGGAGCTCTAACATCAGAAGATCTCTTACATGCTAACAGACCTAAGAGCCTGGCTAACTTGCCTGAAATTGCTTTACGAGTCAAATATTGATTATCTGGCCATGTCAAAAATAATCTCAAGACCTTGTCCACATCCCATAATTGACTATATTTTTCGCTAGGGGTTTCAGCATCTTTACTCTTCTTAGAAGTCTACAAATTAATGGGTGTTCCCCAATCGCTAAGCCTTCAACTCTAGGATGCCCTGCCGATATCGCAGACCTGGCAGTATTAATGGTCCTGTACGCTTTACCCTGCGCTGCCATCTGAGCTAAGAAATTTGCTACATGATCTACATCCATTCTATCGGGATGAATGTTCCTCTCCAAACACCAGCTACTCCATCTAACCCATGCTGATCTATACGCTTTATGAGTCCCTGGGGCCCAGGATTCGTTAATGATGTTTTCAGCATCGTCCGATAGTCCTGGCCTAATCCAAGATCCCCTGAAATCGCCCACGCTAAGAGATTGAGTCCTCCTGACCTCACTAAAGGGTGACTGAGGCCCCTGGGATCTCGAATGATTAATTCCCTGTTGGGTAAAATCAGGGGTCCTGGAAAAATTGCTTGGATTGATGCCGCTAGGCGCCCTACCAATCTCGCAATATCCCTCAGCGAGAGTTCTCCCTTCGCTAGTGTGTGTCTCAGCTGCTTCTTGATCTCGTTCACCTTGTGAATGGGCAGGCTGAGGGTACCCTGATTCGAGTCCACTATGAACCCTAGGAATTCCATAGTCTGAATTGGTACTAAGCTGGATTTCTCCCAATTTATAATAAAGCCAAGGCTTTCTAATAAGTCTATTGTTACCTGTATCTGTTCCACCAATGTGTCCTTCTCTTGGCACATCAGGCATATATCGTCTAGATATATTATGAGTCTTATCCCTTGAGCCCCGAGATATGATACGACTGGCTTCATCATCTTGGTGAAACACCATGGTGCCGATGCTAGGCCGAAGGGTAGGCATCGACACTCCCATGTTGCCTCCCCCGAGATGAATCTCAGAAATCTGCAGTGTTCCTCCGCTATGGGGATAGTCAGATATGCATCTTTTAAATCTATTCTGGCTAGCCAGTCTCCTTGAATTAGAGTATCCCTTAGAAGGTGTATCCCTTCCATTTTGAAGTGTCTGTACACCACCTAACCGTTTCGGCCTCTTAGATTTATTATTGGTCTTGTCTTGTGTTTCCCTTTTACTAGGAACATATTGCTTATGTAACCTCCTGACTGATCTGATGCGGGTCGTATAGCTCTTTTGCTTTCCAGCCCTCTCAATTCCCTTTCCAGCAAGATCTTGTCTTCCCTGCTCAATACCATCCCTCTTGGTGGTTTCTCTTGCTGAGGTGTATCTAGAAAATCTATATAGAAGCCTTGAGCGGTCTGAATTACCCAGGAATCCCCCGATATATTCAACCAATTCTTTAGAAATTGAGCAGTTCTCCCACCTACTTCTAAGATATTTAGATGTGGGATTGGTATTCTCACCTGGGTTATTTTGCTGACGTTCCCCTCGCCAGTTTCTTCCTCTTCCTCTGCCTCTCGATGGGAAGAAAGGTGTCTGTTTGCGCTCCTCATGATCTCTCCATTGTGCTCTGTCTTGGTAGGATCGATTGTATTGGAACCAGCCAGCCGAACGACCCCTTCCTCTGCTGGCCCGTCCAAAAACCTGCCTCCCGAAAACTCTCTTAAGAGATGCTTGAGCCTTATCCAAAGCTGCATAGGAATTTACAAATTTGGTGAGCTCCTTGATAAAGGAGTCCCCAAACAACTTCCCCTTCGCCGAGGTGGCGGATTCTGAGGAGGCTAACTCACTCAATTTAGGGTCGATCTTTACTAGCAAAGATCTCCTCCTTTCTGTGGTTATAGCATGATTAGCGTTCCCTAACATGCATATCGCCCTTTGGGCCCATCCGATAAGGATTGCCGGGTCTATCGGCTCCCCTTTTACTGTCATGATCTCTGCTTCCAAAAGGTCAGGGTTTTCCCAACTCCCTTGGAAGCAGATTCATAACCCAGGTTCCGAGTGCCAACCAGTCCCAATTGGGACCTTTTGGACCCAGTCCTGGCGCCAGTGGCACCAGGCTCATAAATATGTCCAGTCCCAGCGCTGGAAGCGCCGGGCTCATAATGCTTGGGTGGACTTACCTGCAGCAGACCATGCTGCTTACTTGCCTGCCAGTTGAGCCTCTGATCCTCTTCTGTTTGGAACTACTTTTCCTGTTGGGTGGGGCAGGAGCCACTCCCTAGGTTCAGAACACTGGAACTCTTCTGGAAAGCAGGAACTCTTTTCTTACCTAGGCGTGGCTGTGGAAGGAGACACCTAAGCACTACAGGAGGCTATTTAAACCACACCCGATGGATGAATCTTGCTTTGCGTTATTCTGCATCCTCTGCAGCAGAACGCTCATCGTGTCTTCTGCATCTGATCCTGGGCCTAAGGAAAAAGGCTTACCATCCTGAATCCAGTCTTCAGCAACACCTATAAAGACAAGAAAGAACAGGTTAGCATTACGGTCTTCAGTGACAGCTCTTCACTTACCTGGGCCATCGGCTGTCACCAACGCCTCGCGCTGCATTCTGAAAGACAAAGGCTTATCTACTCTTCGTGCGCTCCGGAGGTCTTCACACTGCATTCCGGCATCTGAAAGACAAAACAAGGTGCGTTTAAAGACATTGGGGAACTTTAATACTCACGTGCCATTACTCCTTTCCACATCTAACCCAGTGGGTATTCCGGCACCCTGCAGCCGCTCCGAACTTGTACCTGCAAAATAAAAAGACAGTTAGAGCGCATCGTGAAGCAGGCAACAAGCGCTTACTTACGTGCTTCCAGGCGCTTCTATTCATCACACGGGCTCCATCTTCAACTCACTTCAGCCCGTCATCCACCATCGCCGGAACCCTGCAAAACAAGAGACATCATTACTAAAGACTTTAAAGACATTAGAATTACTCGAAACTTACCGTTCGTGCAGTAAACGACGGACAGCAGTCCTCTGAAGTCAAGAAGCCTGCTCCCCTTATCCAGTGAAGAAACTGGTTACAGCACCCTGCCCCAAGGCAGATGGAGAGCACGGCGTTCACTTACCTAAGGTGAGAGCGTTAACCTTCGGGGTTCTACAGGAGAAGAGAAAGGGAAGAAGAGAGAGACATTCAATAACCCAGTTCATTAATCCCATATTTTCTATCTGCAGACATCTTACCCTTCGAGTCAAACATACAGTGCACAGAGGTACAGCCCAAAGAGCCAGCCGTGTGTTACACATCACCTTTGAAGATACGGTATACGCCCAGTCAAGACCGGCGCCTCTACGGGAATCAGGTGAGCGTTACAGAACGCAAAGCCTACCACAAAACTCCCGTCCAGGCGCTATGGAAACCTCGGATACCGACCAACTAGCCCAGTTACTTGGGGAACTAAGGGCAGAAGTGCATGCAGCCCGTCAGGAAACGAACGCTCTAAGAAGGGAACTGATTATTTCCAAGGAGCGAACAGATGATCTTGCTAGACAATTGCTACAGTCACAAGCCGGACAGACCCCGTTACCCGCATCTGGGGGAAATCTTCCTTCTACATCCTCTATGAATCCAGTGCAGATCACCTACCTGGGAATGTACCTCTGGCTCCGCCCGAACGATTTTCTGGTGACCCAAAGAGGTTTGCAGTATTTATCAATCAGTGCCGGTTGCATTTCTTATGCCGGCCAGCAGCCTTTCCAATTGATCAAGCTAAAGTAGCTTTCGTGCTTTCGTACCTTAGTGGCAATGCGGCAGACTGGTCGATCCCTCTAGTAAATCAAGATGATCCGGTCCTCTATGATTTTCAAGCTTTTCAGCTCAGTATGGAAAAACTGTTCGCAAGACATTCACAGGGGCAGGCCTTGGACAATGAGCTTCTTTCGTTGCGACAGGGTAATCAAGACCTTTTGGCTTATATTGCGTCTTTCAACAGACTGATAGTGGAAACTCAATGGCCTGAGGACAAAAGGATTACGCTGTTTTATAGAGGTCTACGTGGAGAGCTCAAAGATGTGTTAGCCCAAGTAGTGAATCCCCCACAAGATTGTTCGGACTATATAGACTTAGTCGTTCAAATAGATCACAGACTGCAGAACAGGAAGGCCGATCGTTCTAAGTTTGATGCTCGAGTATTTTCCAAACCGCCAACTCCTTCCAAAGGAGTAGACTCCGGGGAACCCATGCAAATAGGGGGTCTGAAAGGTCCTCTAACACAAAAGGAGCGGGAAAGGAGAAAACAGTTGCAATTATGCCTCTATTGCGGAAACTCAGGGCACTTTCTTCGAGACTGTCCGGTGAAACCTGCTAAGAAGGCAGTAGGAGCTGCAGTTACCAAAGTTACAAACTCTGAGCAGGGAAACGACCTCGCCCGACAAGAATAGAGGTCCTCTTGCCGAGCGTGAAAACCAGTTCCGTGACCTCGCATTTCGTGATACCTATGGTCCTCATTAGCCCTGATAATCCGGATCGATTACATGCAATTGAAGCTTACGTCGACAGCGGTGCCATCGGCAATTATGTGGATCATGAAATGGTTTTGAGGATGAATCTAACTCTTTGTCCCAAGGCTGTAAAGGACGTCATTACTACGGTGGATGGTACGGAGATAGCCTCCGGGCCAGTAACGCATACCACTCAAGAAGTGATGCTAATAAGTCAAGATGGACACCATGAGAAGATCGTGTTCGATGTGATCAAGGCCCCTCAGTTTCAGATTATTCTAGGAATACCTTGGTTAGAGAAACACAATCCTCTGATCGATTGGCGAGCAAGAACGGTCCAGTTTCCAGAATGTGTCTCTACTTGTCACCCTCCACCTGGTGTTGCACTGGCAGCAATTTCTTCAGAGACTCCCCAGTTACCTCCCGAATACCTAGAATACCAAGATGTTTTCCGGAAGGATCAGGCTAACTCTCTACCTCCTCATAGGTCTTATGACTGCCAGATAGACGTGATACCTGGATCTACTCCTCCTTGTAGTAGAATTTATGCCCTCACCGAGCCTGAGAACCTTCACCTTCGACAATACCTGGATCAATACCTGGCAAATTGGTTTATTCGTCCTTTCAAGCCCCCTGCTTCTTCAGCTTTGTTCTTCGTTCCAAAAAAGGAAGGAGACCTTAGAACTTGTATAGATTATCGCTCCCTGAACCAGATCACCGTTAAGAATAGATATCCGTTACCTTTGATCCCTGAACTCCTGGACCAAGTCAGAAAAGCATGCATATATACAAAGCTGGATCTTAGAGGAGCTTACCACTTGGTACGAGTAAAAGAGGGCGATGAATGGAAGACGGCCTTCCGCACCAAGTATGGGCTATTTGAATATCAGGTCATGCCCTTCGGACTTTGCAATGCCCCGGCCGCCTTTCAATATTTTATGAACGATGTCCTCAGAGAGCTCATAGATGTGTGTGTTGTTGTTTACATTGACGACATCCTCGTTTATTCTTTATCGGAATCTGAACATCGGAAACACGTGAAAATGGTCCTCGAAAGATTGCGTCAACACAAACTTTTCGCTAAGTTGGAAAAATGTGTTTTCAACGTGACTGAAGTTGAATTCTTGGGATTCATATTATCACCTGGCGGAGTGCGTATGGATTCAAAGAAGGTCGATGCAGTTCTCAAATGGCCATCACCATCCTCCGTAAAAGGTGTGCAAAGCATGTTAGGCTTCGCTAACTTTTACCGCAGGTTTATCCCCGAATTCTCTCGAATAGTCCAGCCCATCACTGCCTTGTTAAAGAAAAACAAACGTTTTGAATGGTCTACCGAGGCGGAACAAGCTTTCCAGCATTTGAAGACTAAATTTATCTCTGCACCAATCTTAAAACACCCTCGCTCCGAACTCCCCTACATCGTGGAAACTGATGCTTCAAGCCTTGCCATGGGGGCAGTTCTATCACAAAAGGACCCGGTAACCAATCAGTTGCATCCCGTGGCATTTTGGTCCCGCAAATTCTCGCCTCCTGAAATCAATTACACGATTACTGACAAGGAACTTCTGGCTATCAAGTCTGCCTTTAAGGCTTGGCGGCATTATCTGCTGGGGGCCCGACACACCGTTACTGTGATTACGGATCACCGAAACCTGCAATATTTGAAAACCGCAAAAGCCCAATCCTCTAGACAACTCCGTTGGGCATTATTCTTTGCCGAGTTTGACTTCATAATTACCTATCGACCTGGTACAAAAAACGGTAAAGCTGATGCCCTTTCTCGGATGGGAGTGGAAGAACACTTGATCAACCCTAAACCTGTACCAATCATTCCCGAACAAAGAATTCTGGGTGTAATCGCCACACAATCCATAGAGGAAGTTAAGGATAAAGCCAGGCAACTTGTAACTCCAGCAGACATACAGAATTGGCATCTGCAAGGAAAGGACTTTGCAGTAAAGGACAACTTATTGTATTTCCAAGAACGATTATACCTACCCAGCACAGATTTACAGAAAGAAGTAATCTCTTGTTATCACGATTCTTTAATGGAAGGACATCCCGGTATAGCCAAGACCTCAGAAAAGATCAAGCGCTACTTCTGGTGGCCGTCTTGGAAAAAAGACCTCAGAAAAGATCAAGCGCTACTTCTGGTGGCCGTCTTGGAAAAAAGATATCAGAGACTTTATAATGTCCTGTGGAGTATGCGCCCAAAACAAGAGTCAAAAGGAAAGACCAGCAGGCCTCTTACGCCCTATTGACATCCCACCTCGCCCTTGGCATACGCTTTCTATGGACTTCATCACCGATCTACCTCCATGTTCCGGACACAATCCGATTCTAGTAATCGTGGACTTATTCTCCAAGATGGCGCATTTCATTCCGCTCAAAGGCTTGCCAACAGCAGCAACTCTGGCCCGAAAATTTCTCGAAAAAATCGTCCGACTGCACGGTTTTCCTTCGGTTCTAATTTCGGATCGAGGTAGTCAATTTATTTCTCATTTTTGGTGAAGTTGCTGTCGGTCGGCTCAAATTGATGTGAGACTATCGACCAGTCACCACCCTCAGACCGACGGACAAACCGAGAGGACCAATCAAACTCTGGAACAGTATTTACGCTGCATGCTGCAACAAACTGAAAAAACTTGGAAAGACATCCTTTGGATAGCCGAATATGCCTACAATAACTCTGTCCATTCGGGAACTGGGAAAACCCCATTTTTTCTTTTGTACGGCAGTCACCCTCGAACCTCGGAGTTGGATCCCCTCCAAGATCTTGAAACACCAGCAGTAGACTACCTGCATTCTACAATCACCCAAGCCTTTAAGGAAGCTGTTTCTCACCTTCAAAGGGCTAAAGAACAATACAAGAAAGGAGCAGATCAACATCGGAAGGAAGCCCCTCAATATCGAGTAGGGGATCAAGTCTGGTTATCCACCAAATATCTACCTCTAAAAGGGCCACACACATTCAACCCAAGATACCTTGGTCCCTATTCCATCACTACCATAGTAAACCCAGTAGCGGTCAAGTTGGACTTGCCCCCGCACATGAAGATACATCCGGTATTCCACGTCTCTCTATTAAAACCCGTGCAACCTCAAACCCGACTAACTAAATCTCCAAAACCTATCCTAGTTGATGGGGAACTCGAGTTTGAAGTCAAAAGCATTCTGGACTCCAAGATCTCCAAATCTAAACTATTTTACCTAATTGACTAGAAAGGCTAGGGCCCCCAAGAGAGATCCTAGGAACCTGCTGAATATGTCCACGCTCCTCGCCTAATCAAAAGATTTCACCGAACATTTCCTGACAAGCCAAAACCCCCGGAGAAGCCCGGTTTGGGAGGGGCCTTGAGGGGGGGTACTGTCATGATCTCTGCTTCCAAAAGGTCAGGGTTTTCCCAACTCCCTTGGAAGCAGATTCATGACCCAGGTTCCGAGTGCCAACCAGTCCCAATTGGGACCTTTTGGACCCAGTCCTGGCGCCAGTGGCACCAGGCTCATAAATATGCCCAGTCCCAGCGCTGGAAGCGCCGGGCTCATAATGCTTGGGTGGACTTACCTGCAGCAGACCATGCTGCTTACTTGCCTGCCAGTTGAGCCTCTGATCCTCTTCTGTTTGGAACTACTTTTCCTGTTGGGTGGGGCAGGAGCCACTCCCTAGGTTCAGAACACTGGAACTCTTCTGGAAAGCAGGAACTCTTTTCTTACCTAGGCGTGGCTGTGGAAGGAGACACCTAAGCACTACAGGAGGCTATTTAAACCACACCCGATGGATGAATCTTGTTTTGCGTTATTCTGCATCCTCTGCAGCAGAACGCTCATCGTGTCTTCTGCATCTGATCCTGGGCCTAAGGAAAAAGGCTTACCATCCTGAATCCAGTCTTCAGCAACACCTATAAAGACAAGAAAGAACAGGTTAGCATTACGGTCTTCAGTGACAGCTCTTCACTTACCTGGGCCATCGGCTGTCACCAACGCCTCGCGCTGCATTCTGAAAGACAAAGGCTTATCTACTCTTCGTGCGCTCCGGAGGTCTTCACACTGCATTCCGGCATCTGAAAGACAAAACAAGGTGCGTTTAAAGACATTGGGGAACTTTAATACTCACGTGCCATTACTCCTTTCCACATCTAACCCAGTGGGTATTCCGGCACCCTGCAGCCGCTCCGAACTTGTACCTGCAAAATAAAAAGACAGTTAGAGCGCATCGTGAAGCAGGCAACAAGCGCTTACTTACGTGCTTCCAGGCGCTTCTATTCATCACACGGGCTCCATCTTCAACTCACTTCAGCCCGTCATCCACCATCGCCGGAACCCTGCAAAACAAGAGACATCATTACTAAAGACTTTAAAGACATTAGAATTACTCGAAACTTACCGTTCGTGCAGTAAACGACGGACAGCAGTCCTCTGAAGTCAAGAGGCCTGCTCCCCTTATCCAGTGAAGAAACTGGTTACAGCACCCTGCCCCGAGGCAGATGGAGAGCACGGCGTTCACTTACCTAAGGTGAGAGCGTTAACCTTCGGGGTTCTACAGGAGAAGAGAAAGGGAAGAAGAGAGAGACATTCAATAACCCAGTTCATTAATCCCATATTTTCTATCTGTAGACATCTTACCCTTCGAGTCAAACATACAGTGCACAGAGGTACAGCCCAAAGAGCCAGCCGTGTGTTACACATCACCTTTGAAGATACGGTATACGCCCAGTCAAGACCGGCGCCTCTACGGGAATCAGGTGAGCGTTACATTTACTTTCGCTTCTTCTCCCATCTGGAGAATCTTTGTGAGGGGTCCCGTCATATCCATCATCTTGTCCTGGCACGATCGCCAGGATCTATCAAGACCCTTCCTCACATGTTTAGTAAACTTGCTCATAAAAGTTATCATTTTATCATCTATTACGGGGGTGTCTGCCGCACCTTCAGGGAGGAGTGGTCTGGGGCATTCCGCCCTCATCTTGCTTCTAGCCTCTTTGGCTAAGGGCGCCGTCAGGCGTTTCTTTAAATATGCCGAAATTCTTCTGGGGGGTTCCCATTCTGATGATCTGGAATGGATCAATGCTTCTGGATCGAAATCCCCCTCATCGGCAACATCCTCCTCCTCCTTCTTCCTTTTCTTTGACGCTTCATGGCTCTCATCCCCTGATGAGGATATTGATAACACTTCCTCTTCCTCGGGGTATTCCTCCTACCAATCATTCTCACCCTCATCTGAGGAATCGGAGGATGACTCACGTCCCCTGCTAGGCACCGTCTTACCCTTTCTCTTCCTTTTACCACCTTTCTTCTTCGGTGGGGAGCCCGGGGGGGTGTGGGCCTCTTCTGCCCTACGGGCTGATTTACTGCATGCCTTAAGACACTTGACCTCTTCCATGCCCTGAGAGAATCAGAGCCAATCCTCCATCAGCGCTATTTGCTGGGGATTATGTCCCAGTGAAGCCCCCAGGGCTTTCTGGAAAACATCAGTCATATCTGAATGATTCCTCTTTTGGCTAACACTAGCCTTCCCCTCATCACTGGAGGAGATCATGATTCTAAGGCCCTGGGAAGAATTTATGTTATGAATGATAATATTCAAATATATACCAGGGCTTCTCAGAACGAGATTGTAGGTAATTTGATAATATCTCCCTGGTTCTGATTATATCACGGATATAATCCTATAATAACACAGGTTTTACCTGGGACTGTGCCCGTGTGAGGTGCGGTATCAACTGACAGCCTGCAGGGGCGCTGTTGAGTTCTTCCACAGGATATTACGTTTGTACGATGCGTGCTGTGGCAAATCGTATTATTATTATAGCTTTCGTCGGAATAAATATCTCTCGTGCTTCTCACCAACCGAATGAAATTCGCAATGAAAAAACGAAGGAGAGAGCGCCGGAACTACGCGGTCCCGTCGCGCTCTCCCTTCTGTTATATAGTGCCCTCTCTGACGGGTCGGCGGAGCTGCGGCCGCCGGTGCCCCAGACCCGTCGCGGCCGCAACTCCTCTGAGCCGCCTGCACGTAGCGGATATGCTCCGCCAAACACAGAAATAATGCGCGTGTCACTCGCGTACCAAATTAGTCTAACTCACATTCACATTCACACGTAATTGGAATAATATAAAGGTTGTACATAACTCGCTGCCGAGCAGCAAAGAAAGAGGAGGAAGTGAAAGAGGACAGGAGTTTTGATGCATTGAGGACTTGTTTATTGGTTTATGGAACTATCACATGGTCAGTTGAGGATCAATCGAAATGAACTACAAATCTTAGAAAAACATGGTTATTGTAGTTTTTATTAGATTTTGTATTCATGTTCTTTGGTACTGTTTCTTTGCTGCTGAACAGTAAAGTTGTAGAGAAAGCATAATCCGAGCCTCCGGTCTTGACATAGAATCCAATTCAGCACTCTGACCAGCTTTACCTGTGCAGAAGAGGTTCTTTCTCATTGTTAGTGAGATTAGAATTCGAGTGCCCTGAGTGGTCTGCAAGGGGGACTCAAAGAATTCAGAGAAGATGGTGGTTGCAGAGGATATGTGGGTTGCTATAAGAACTCGAAGTGGACAAGTGTGGAATAAAGAGAGTAAGGTTTTGGGAGGGGGGGGGTCGCGTCCAGTCAGGAAGAACTGAGCAATCACAGAGTGTCTTCAAAGTGTAACTTGCAAGAATTGACTTTTCCAACAAAACAGAGTAAAATAAGAGCAAAGCTGATTTTGACTCAAGTTTTTGTTTTCCCTTTTGCACTCTTTTTTGTAAATGTGGAAAACCAAACAGCACATAACTGCCATTTTTGGTGGTTTCATGCATGGAATTTCTACTTTTTACACATTTTGCCACAATGGGAATCATTTTCAATGGGGAGTAACATAAGCAAAATCCGTAAAATCCTTGTGTAAATGCCTTCACACATTTTGCTTATACTAAGATGCATTTTCCGGCATTTGCACGGCAGAGAGGCGGGGAGGAACGCAACTTGCGTTTCTGCCACTCCCTTCCTCTGTCCCATACAAATACTCCAGTATTTGCACCTGCATGCATTTGTATGATGGCGCAAATGCTGGGGATCCCTAGGGAGCCCGGCAGCTAGCTGGCATACTCCATAGGGCTCCATTGCAAATGCTGCCCGCCATGCATACATGCATACATGGCAGGCAGCACTGACTTCCTTTACACGGTGGAGTGCCAAATTGCAGGGCAAAAGGTGGCATACACACTTGCATGCCGCCTTGTGCCCTGCACCTTTGAACTCCGCCATGCAAATGACCACCGAATAACATAGGGACTCGAAAATGAGCCCCTGTGTGTACTATGCTGTTGTCGACATTGATCCAGATAAGAACGCTGCTTCTGAAATGTTTGAAGATGCTCCCAGAAGTGGTCAGTTCGAATGTGTCAATGATGATGTAGTCGGAGAGACGTATGACCACTACACTATCCATTTCAGAGATGTTTTGGTGCAGACTTCAGAAATGTATCAAATACATCAGGACATAGGGTGTCTTATGAGTGTTTGGGAGAAGAGTTTAGAGCTTGATGTTTTGAGCTCCTTGTTTCTTCAGTTGAAGTAGGCTCTTATAATAATCAGACCATTTAAGTAACTGCTTCTGCACCTTGGTCCATATAAGTGTATTCAGAAGATCCATGATTTCAACAAAATATTGAATATATATTCCATTTGCTCTTTGAAAGCGACCTGGCTACTTTGTGTTATGGAGTTGTGCCTACTTTGAAAATATATTCTCAATTTGCCAATTAATCAGCGAGTGCACTAGTTAAAAAAATAATAAAAATGAAATATTGTAGTCAAGTACAACTAATATATTGGCTAACATTTGTGGCACAAGAGAGGACTGGTTTCGATGTCATGCAGATGTGAGATAGATGGTCAGGAGCCTTGGACCTCCGACATGGTTCATAACTTTGAGCTGTACACGGTATGCATAGGGGCATTGCATGCTTTTCTGTGACAGGCAAACCAAAGCAAAGAAGGAATTGCTACAAAAAGTACTGATTAACTGTTTTCAATGGACCCGGTGAGTGGCCCGGTACTTTCCTTATCGATTTCTTTCTATATTACATTTCTATATAACCTATCATATCATATCATTGCGGCGTGGCATTTTTAATAGCAAAACATTAAATTTAATTAAAGCATTAATGTTCGTGTGCACTGTTTGTGACTTGCTTGTATTGAAGTTTTTGGATTTGTTACCTTTTTGCCTTTTAACACATTTTTCTCAGAAGTGTGCTGTATATTGCATTAAAACAGATATTTATATCTTTCTCTTAGTTCAGTGTGTGGCGTACCCGTGCAGCAGCACGTTTCTGCATATTGCGCAAGCGTGGTAGTTCAATATGTTTAATACCTGAGGAATATATATTCCTCAGGTATTAAACCTACTGTATACTGAATGCATTCAAAAAACAAAAGAGGGGCAGATTGAAACCTGGGATCCACGGTGTCTAGTGATAATTTTGCAGTGAAAATAGCCACCAGGATGCAACATTTCCTCAGAAATGCGCCCTCCAGACAAACACTTTCTAAATATTCTATGCTTGCAGGTAATAATATAAATTAGTAACCCGGCGAGAGACAATCTGAATGCAACAAGCATTCTGATTGGCTCTCGCCAGGTACCTACCCGGCCGGGAATCCCTCCGTCGGGATTCCACAGCCTTTTTCCCTGGCGGGGGGCGTGGCAACCCCTCAGCCAATGAGGAGGCTCGAAGCAGACCATCCCCCCTCCGAACTTCCCTGCGGCTCAGAGGCTGCCTTGCCCCCCGCCGAGGACTCCGGTAAGTCTTTTTTTTTTTTTTTAATTCCCTCCCCTCCCACCTGCCCCCCCAACTTACCTTCTTGGTCCTGCGTCCCCGGCGGAGGACGAGGGAAGCCTCCAGCCGTGTGGAGACTCGGGGTGGGGCCCTCCCCGCCGGGGATGCAGGTACTTTTTTTTTCCCTCTTCCCCCCATCCCACTCCCGCCCTCCCAACACTATTTACCTTCTTTTCGATCCTTTTTCGGGAGCGGACGCGGTGGGAACACTTGTGTTCCCAGCACGTCCGCTCCATATGGCCGCCATGGAGAGGGAAAATGGACTCTGTTTTCCCGTTCCATGGCGGCGGCCATTTTCTTTGTTTTTTTTTTTCTCCCGAAACGCTGCAGAGGCCGAAACGCTGCAGCGTTTCGGGACAAAAAAAAGCTTTTAGTGCTTCGGTCACGCAATTTTTGCTTCGCTCGGGGCCTTACCTTTGGCCCCGGGTCATTACCTGAGTCCGTAATGCCCCCGACGCTCGGGTTCTATTGCTTAAATAATACCCCTCCAAGAATATTTGGGGAAAGAATTTTAGGGGTCAGGAAAATAAAGTCACCTACCTGGCGACTTTTTCACAGCATGATGATATGATCACATGCAACCGGATCCACGTAATTTAGAGGGCACCCAATCGATGAGGGGTTCGGTCACTTGAGAAGGTACATACCAGTTTCGAAAACTGTCCCCAATCTTTCCAGGATACACTAGGTAGCTGCTCAGCCCTACAACCACCACTGTGATAGAGAGAGAGTCGTGCCTGATCGCTGCATATTTGGAAGGACTGCCTTAGTTAAACAGTGCATTTACAGCTAGTGCCGCTGCATGGTATCTGTTGAATGAGAAGCAGCCACGTAGTGGTGAAATAATGAATTGCATCTTGAATGGCTGTGTCTGGTTTACATTGGGGATACATTGGGGCCAGAAAAGTGCTGAGATATATTTGTGAGATGGACTATTCGGCCCATAAACATAGCAACATGCCCAAATGTTGCTCTCAACTTCAGGATGGCCATTTCACCTTTGAGATGTTGGTTGTCTTTGAACTGCACACAGCAGAAGTGTATATGTACCCATCATATAAATGGCAGTTATTACATCACGTTAACTTACATACTCGCTGTGCCAGGAGAGCTCAGGCGTAACCACAGCATCATTTTTTTTTTACCAAAGTGCAAATCAAGGATGTGTGTCTGTCTTGCAGAAAAACACTTCCACTATGCGTTTGTTTCAAAAATGTATAAAGCTCTGGGGGGCACACCGCCATTGACGCATTCCGTACACATGCACATTCCTGTGATTGCCACAATACTACACTCACCTTGAATGTGTGGATATAAACAACTTGCAATATACATATTCCCGTCTAATAGGTTCAAAGAAGCGCAGCGTGTCTGGGTTAAACATTGTACAGTGCCTTTCAAGTGGGAGAAGGAATGGCAGATCACACACTCCAGTCACGGTAAGCAGGCCTGGGCTGTTACTGTTTGAGATGGGTAAAACAGTAGTGTATGCACTTGACAGGGCCTGCCAGCAGAAACTGGCCCTCATTACGACCCTGGCGGAAAGGGGTTTACGCCGGCGTAAACCATGGCGTACCTTTCCGCCCGACTACAAGTTCCCGTAGCGCCATGGTGATTTTTACGCCTGCTTTTTGCAGGCGGAAAAATCCATGGCGCTACGGGACTTGTCGTTAATTACGCCACCGTAATTTATGGTGGCGTAATGAACGCCTTCCCCACTCCCATTATACCCTATGGGGCAAAAATGGGAATGCGGAAGGGTAAATGGGGATTGGGGACTTACCGCCCCGCCAAGGTCGGAATGGGGCGGTAAGTCCGCCAACCCCCATGGCGGAGTTGGCAGCTTTGCGCCATGGACCATGGTGCAAATTGCACCATGGTCCTCCGCCAGGGTCGTAATGAGGCCCACTGTCTTCGGTTGGCCTTCAGTTACGCTTTACTGCGCCCATGAACATCCAAGCCCTTAGACAGCATTCATAGTGTCGATAATGTTCACAGAATGTCATAGCTCACTGCTCAGTCTGGGGATTGGGGATTGTTGGTTAGCCGCAAAGTGACCTTCAGTGCTGACAACACCCCTGCAAAAGCAGATGGCAAATGGCAAGTCGCTGTGATTAAGCAAGGCATCGCTTTGTTTTTCAATTGGGACAGGTGTTATAAAATGGCAGAGAATTTTACAAATAACCCGTGTAGGTTGAAATGTTTGATTTCATTTTTTTTATTTTTAGTGGCAGAATTGCGATAAATGAAAATAAAAGAACTTTGTTTACCTTCAGATCCGAACTCAAGTGGTTGGATTTCATGCAAGATACTATGGCAGCTACCCTAGGCTAACAAAGACATGGTCGAATTCATCAGCTTTAAAATACCTACTGCACACACTGGGCCTGATGACGAGTGTGGCAGTAGTGGTAACGCGCCCAGTAATTATCATTACTGAGTGCTTTATCACCCCACTTAAATCTGAGTTTCATTACCGAAACTCTTTTTTGTAGTTGCTTTTGTGGCAGAAATTTCCACCACACAGAATCAGTACCACATGCAGTAATTACTGTGTGCAGTAATTATTGGGGCCCCATGGAGTGATATGGTACTCCAAAATAGAGAATGGCCGAAAGGTTCTCATGACTAATAATCCTGCAGTCCTACAAGACCACCTGGGAACAGCACATGCAGTAACTATAAAATAGTTTGGAGTTAATACCTCCAAACGTGTAATGAGGCACTTCATATGAGTTTAACCGCATGTTCAGCGGTAATTCTGCCGAACTGCTGCCAAACTCATTTACAGGTACTGCCACTTGGTCCCGTGGACATACCTCTGGATTACAAGTCACGGGAGTGTAAATCCCCATTTTCAGAGTCCATAGGACTCCATGGGGTTTTTCAGTGAAATTACCTCTGGTGGTAGTATTGCTGTGCTAATTGTGGAGAAAAATGGCAGTAGGGTGGCGGATTGACCTCCAGCTTTGTGCTGGAGGTAAATTCTCCACTCCACTGCCAATCTCATAGTTCGGCGGTGTGAAAATGTGGTGCAAATGCAGTGATAACGGAATTACCGCAGGTCTGCCGCCAATTTTCTCCACACCGCCGACCTCGTAATGAAGCCCTAATTAGTATTTTATTCAGAAGAAGAGGTGAGCAGGAGTTAAATTACTCAAGATACCTTTTATACCGTAGCTCATAGGATCGTTGAAATTCCCCGCCTGAGACTCAATATTATAGTCCTGGATCTTCCTTGTACTTTAGTCCAATGTATTCAACTGACCAGGCTTCAGCTCCTAGAATGCAAAATAAAAGCAAAGAATTGGAACGCGGGCAAACCCTGCTGACATGGCCTCATCCGGTAAACTTAACAGAGCAAAACAGCCTTGATTATCCAAGCGCTCCACCTGCCTCAACTGCCGTGATAATGTCACGAGTGTGGGAACAAGGGCAGAGCAGTGGCTAGACAGAAAATAATGGATGTTGCTTTACATGTATAATTATGATAAGAACATCATCAGAATAACATTTAGAAAAATGAGCGCTCGTAGGTGCCGCAGAACAAACCCATAGCTCCTGGTTCATAAACGATTTGGCTCTTTCACATGCCTGAGACATGTGCCAGTGTGCTGTGCCTGCTGCCTGAGTGGGGGGCTTCAGTGACTCCTATTGAGCTGAAACCCAATATGGACGCTGGAGGGGTAATATGTGCACGCAGTGCTGCTCTTTAGGATTCACAAATCAAGATCTTTAAGAACTTGATCTTATAAATGTGAAATATTAGCATGTACTCTCCTATTAACTGTGGAGACATCCCATTTAACTGGAGAGATAAATAGATAAATAATGGATCTTACAATTAGACACATGCCTTTGGCGTTCTCTCCATTCCCGCAGTCAATCCATTACACATCTCCTTCCTCTCTGCAGGACAAGTAATTATGCAAAGCAGAACGTGTCACTATCTTTGGAGCAGCATTTTCATCAGTGTAATTTCTTTTCACCAAAAGGCATTCTTCTGGACATACTGTTGCCCCAGATACCTCTGGGTTTGGTGCGCTATAGAAATAAATCAAAAAACAATAAACAAACAAACTGTCTTAATCTGTTGTGGTGCTGGCTGAAGGTCCTCTGTGAAGGTTTGGTATACTCTGGGTAATACAGAGACTGAGGGCAGGCAGAAAGAAATGCAGGCGGATCCTGTGTCTGCGCTTAACGTATTTACAATACGCAAAGCAAAAAAGGAGGATGTAATGTTACCCTTAGGGAAAGCCCATTAGCATCGGATACGCCTGTCCTTTTTCATTCATTGCATTTCAACATTCTAAAACAGAACATGAGCACATAAAGTATTCACACATATCCACAGTTCACACGCAATTGGCCTTATTATAGGTTTCCGGTCCAGAAACAAACTACGTGTCTGCCTGCTGTGGCTGCTATGCCCAACAGGTCTGACAATGTCGGGCGCAGCGGCCATGATAGGCAGACAGTTCACGGAAGCAACGGTGCCGGCGCTTCCAAGTCCCCACTTCCATAGAGTCCTATAGGACACTATGGGAGTGGGGACTTACATTTTACCGGCGCCTGACTTCCCGGGCCAATGGACTTGGAATCTCCCGGTGGCACCAGCAGGGTTACCGCCAGACTCGTAATGAGGCCCACAGAAAGAACATGAGTATGTACAACAGGAAGGTAGAAGAGCATGAAAGGTCATGATGAGAAAGTTCATGACCACGATGGACTGCAATGTGGAAGAGCATAAGCATGAAGGACCAGAACATGCTAGAGTAACAGCATGAAGGACCAGAACATGCTAGAGTAACAGCATGAGGGACCAGGACAAGGAAAACCATGATCATGGCGGATCCCCAACAAGGAAGAGTACGTACATAAAGGACAGGGACAGTATGGGCATGAGGGACCCCAGAGAGGAATAGCATGAGGGATCATGATGAGAAAGGGAATGAGCATGAGGGAGCATGCCAAGGAAGAGCATGAGCACGAAGGAACGCAAAAGGGAATAATATGAGCATGTGGGGAGAAGAAGAGGAAGAGCATGAGGATCCACAATGATGAGCATGATGAACCGTGACGAGGAAGAGCAAAAGCATGAGGGGCCGCAACGAGGAAGAGCAAAAGCATGAGGGGCCGCAAAGAGGAAGAGCAAAAGCATGAGGGGCCGCAACGAGGAAGAGCAAAAGCATGAGGGACCGCAACGAGGAAGAGCAAAAGTATGAGGGACCGCAACGAGGAAGAGCAAAAGCATGAGGGGCCGCAACGAGGAAGAGCAAAAGCATGAGGGACCGCAACGAAGAAGAGCAAAAGCAGAAGGGGCCGCAACGAGGAAGATCAAAAGCATGAGGGGCCGCAACGAGGAAGAGCAAAAGCATGAGGGGCCGCAACGAGGAAGAGCAAAAGCAGGAGGGGCCGCAACGAGGAAGAGCAAAAGCATGAGGGGCCGCAACGAGGAAGAGCAAAAGCATGAGGGGCCGCAACGAGGAAGAGCAAAAGCATGAGGGGCCGCAACGAGGAAGAGCAAAAGCATGAGGGACCGCAACGAGGAAGAGCAAAAGCATGAGGGGCCGCAACGAGGAAGAGCAAAAGCATGAGGGACCGCAACGAAGAAGAGCAAAAGCAGGAGAGACCGCAACGAAGAAGAGCAAAAGCAGGAGGGACCGCAATGAGAAAGAGAAACCGTACAATGGGCCAGAATGACGATGCACAAGAGGGACTGAAATGAGGAGTACCCCCCCCCCTTCTGTTATCATTGTAATGACTTTCATGCTCATGCTCACTTTTGAGAGTTTCCCTCAAATGATCGCAGAGTTTTGTAGTCAGGATATCTAAACGTCCCATCCGCTCAGCTCAAAGCAGTCACACAACTCATGCAGTAGTGCTCACACTCCCATTGCACCCCTCAATTGCTTATCTTTTATTTAAATAAATCATTTGACCCATTCTTTTTTGGCATGGTAAAGTACTGCACCCCATTAAGAAACACATGAACAATGTTTTATGGTAACCTAGGGGAATTACGTCAAGAACATTTTTAATAAGTTACTTATTTTAAAGCATAAGAGTCATGAAAACCTCCCTAATTCAATCAGAATACCCAAATGGATGTTTCTCAAACTTGTCTGAGTCCTGTGCCCAGTATCTTAAACATCACATTTTTAATATACATTTATAATCTCAGATATCTAAATGTTTTCTGAAAATATGAATTACAAATCTTGATTTCCGATTATATCTTGCTAGTGCATATAACTTATTTTTACACTTTTTAGCAAAGATCTTTCTTAATAATAAATGCTGCATAAATAAATATATTTTTGTATCATGAAAATGTCGGCATGTTTGAGCTATTTGGCTCGGGGCTCTGTTTAATATGAGATATATCCGTTTGGGTATGCTGATTGCATCAGGAAGAATTTAATAACTCCTCGGCTCTAGACCAATTTAATTATTACAATTCTTCATGAAATAAGTTTGCTGTCCTTTCACATAATTGAGTTTCAGAATCCCAATAGTTTCATCTCACAGAGGTGTTGCAAACGCTAGGGCTAGTGGACATTTGAATAATTCCCCTCCTGTGTAGGACCTGAATTGGGCCCATTTAGCGCTGTGCAAAGAGTAGTTTTTCAGTGCAAAGTGATTTACAGAACAGTGCAAAGTGAATTTTGCAGTGCAAAGTGACTTTGCACTGCATAAATACGCTTTGCACTGTTCTGTAAATCAGGGTGTTTTTTGGCAGTGCAAAGTCACTTGACACCAGTAAAAAGTCACTTTGCACCGCGCAAAAAAAAACCCATAGTTCAGGCCCATAGTTGTGGTTAAGATAATTTAGAACAAAATGCCCACATTTTCAATCATGTGTATTCCCATAGTTATAATAAAATGAGTTTACGTTTGCATAAGCTTGCATTTTGAAATGTAAAACCACACACACAGAAACAGACAGACACACACACACACACACTCTCCCTTGCTTTGTTGTCAGACCAGCGGACCAAAGTGAAATAGCGCTGCATGTTCTTGCCAGGCACCTGGTTTGTGGAAGCACAGAGGGTTTCTGATCAGTGCTCCGTCAACCACTTCCGCGCATTACGATTCACAATGCAATGAAGGCAAGTGATAGCTTCCCCCAAGACTTGAGTGACAGCAGGCTGTTAGTGATGCCAAGGATGAACAAACCCATACCTAATGGGGTCATGCTAATTGGCATGTCAGATGATATGACAGACTGTCTAAACCGGGATTTCAAATATCCGAGGAAAACAGAGATGTCAAGATGAATTGAGCATTGCTGCACCCGAGTGTCAAGCCTGCGCGGGAACAGAATGCAGAGTAAGAACGCGGCCGGCGAGGCGGCCCACGGATGCAGAGGACTCTTTAATAAGGTATCAGTCACCGGTGCTGCCAGTGCCCCCTCAGAGGCTGTGGAAGGCATGGCGGCGGAAGAAGTGCTCGCTCACAATCATCGTTCATGTTTCTAGCATGAATGGATGACAGCCGCCCCAGACACTCGCCTTTCCGGTTGCACACGCCAAGCATGATCGAGACAGCCTTGAACATAATGAGGAGAATTCTTACATGCGTATTGGCAAATTCCTCGGGATGTCTCCCCGTCGGTTGATTTGGGATTGTTTTAATTCTGGTTTAATGCAACGTGTGGCATTCTATGTTTAGAATCACGGGTTTGAAGGCTGCATTGTTTGTCATAAACATAGATATTTTTTGGCTGGCATTTTCTTCTGCGAGAGTTGCTGAGAGGACAGAAAGCATACTAATATGATATGATAAGTAATTTATAATGCGCCTGTAGACATATTTTTTCTATGCGCGACAAAACAAGGCAGGGAAGACAGAGGGAGGGCACAACAAACGATCTTACTAGGCCTTGAGTCATTCAGATCGTGCAAGTGTGATACGCAAGAGTGCAGGGAGGAGAGGGGAAGTGCCGAGGGGAGGGGCAAGTGCAGTCAGGGCAGCAATGCTCTGAGTAAGTGCAGCCAGGGCAGCGCATCCCTGTTAAGTGCAAGGAGGCAGGGGACTGTAGAGTCCCAAATACAGCCCCTAAGTGCGAGCTCGGCCCGGAGGCAGTGCAGGGGCTACTGGTCATAGGGAGCATGGCATTGCTGAGAGTCTGCGGGTAGCCAGACAACCAGTCAGCGCAGCAGACAGGTCAGTCAGCAGGTCAGAGAGGAAGGTCTTGAGCTGCTTCCGGAACTTCAGGAAGTCCGGCTCAAGTTTGAGAGGGGCAGGGAGACCATTCCAGAGGGAAGCACCTTCAGAGGAGAGATATCTACCCCCTACTCAATGCCTGGAGAAGCATCTGACCCGCAGATAGATGGCGGTGGCTGAGCAAAGGGCTCGAGAAGGAAGGTGTTTAGGAAGAGAGTTGGATGTAGTGTGGTCCCCGGCTCCAGAAAGCCTTCTGGACGATGCAGAGGTTCTTGTACTTGATCCTTGCAGCCACAAGGAGCCAGTGGAGAGATTTCAGGGCTGGAGAGATACAGTCTCTGGGCTTGAGGTCAAGGACAAGTCTTGCAGTCCTGTTCTGGATTAGTTGCAAAGGACGGAGAGTAGAGGAAGGCAGATTGAGAAAGAGGCTATTGCAATAGTCCAGCCTAGAGAGAACCAGGGCTCTGGAGACAGTGAGCTTCTAAGGAAAAGTGAGAAAAGGAAGAATATCTCTGAGGAGGTGCAGCTGGTAGTGGGCCTTCTTGGCAAGGCCCGTGATGTGAGGAGAGAAGAAGAGAGTGGAGTCGAAGATGACACCAAGGTTTTTTGCCTCACAGGAAGGCGAAGGTAGAGGGCCCAAGGAGGGTGGCCAGAGTGAGAGAGGGAAAGCGGGAGCATGGGTCCTAATGAGAAGGATCTCAGTCTTGCCGGCATTAAGGCAGAGTTTGTTGGAGGTGCACCATTCCTGAATCATGGATTGATAGTCAGAAATGAGCAAGAGAGGAGGCTGAGGGGAGCCTGAAGGAGAGCTGAGTGTCATCCGCAAAACATCAAAAGTTAGAGGAGAAGATAGAGATAAGGTGGGCCAAAGGGGCCAAAAGGACATTGAAGAGCTGGGGTGGGAGGTTAGAGCTCTGGGGAACATCACACGTGGAGGGAGAGGTGGCAGAGAGAAAAGACCCAAGTTGGACCTGGGACGGTCAGTCCAGGAGGAAGGAAGTCAACCAGGCCAGAGCCTGATGCCCAGGTTCTCATGGAGATGATTAATCAGGATGGCATGATTGACTGTGTCAAAAGCAGAGGAAAGATCAAGGAGGATAAGGACAGATGGAAGGCTAGAATCAAGATTAGAGAGCAGATCTGGAGATATTTCCCTACAAATGTACAGGTACGGGAATCTGCAGGGTTGGCTGTCACCGTAAAACGACATTCAAGCTGTATTTATTAGTTTGGGTAATAGGTGTCACTTTTGCAACACCTCTATGAGATGAAACCAAGGGTATACAATACTGAATATTAGGGTAGCCTCCGAGAGGACATTTCAGTATGAAAACAGTGCGTTGGTCGTGTTTATCCAGCCTCTGTTATTTTCAATCTCTTGCCCATTATATTCATCTGTTGCAATTGGGCACCCTCAAGCATGCTCCGTTATATCTATTCCTTGTCTACTCTCATTGATGTATGGTGATATCAGTGGAAGATGAACAAGTTGTATTGTTTTCTCTTTTCCTTTCTTTCTTTGAGCTGCTTTTTAAATCCATTTCTGAGCTGGACTACCCATTAGAAAAGCTTCCTTTATTTATAGATGATACCTTCCTTTTCTTGAGAGGAAACTACCATGAATCAATTAAAATAAATAAATAAAAAATCACCTACCAATGGCTCCTAGGCCACCACCAACCGACTAGCTAAATAGCCTCATAATCAGCCCTCCATTTGGCTGCTGGGGTCAGCCATCTCTCCCACTGTCACTAATGAGGCTGTGGACATGACTCAAGTTACAAATCAATAATAATGTTTACTGATCATTGCAGGACCCTTTCTTCAACTATAAGTGGCAACGGCTGCTATCACAATGTACCTATAATGGATCTGACTGCAGGAAACCTTTTTAAAATGCAATGATATACATTCGAAATTAAAGAAATGGTCACCCGAGAAGCATTGTACTTCAGGTGTGCTTGTCTGTAGAGCACAAGTCTCCTGCGTCCTTTGTCCTGAGGTTATAAGTAGGTGGTCCGCCATGTTGGATTGTCTCTGATGCTCGTACATATGCAGAAGCTTCATAGCTCCATAATGAACAGAGATAGCCAGCGCCACTCTGGCAGAAGGCTTAGTCCCGGAACGACGTGTCTGATTGAATAGTTGTAAGCATTGTGGTCAAAGTCACTATTTGCTTCGGAAAAATACAAAATGTTTCTCCACTATGGGGTCTGAGTTAAAAGGCTCTGAAAGCACAACCACTCCTTTTATACTTTGGATATTCTTTAAAGGGCCAGATGTTTTGTGACAAATTTGGCACGCTCCTGACCCAGGTGTTGGTGTGTGAATATGGGATCCTTCCCATACACCCTTGCGTTCTAACATCATGGAGCGGGTGGTGACAACTGACCTTCATAGTCAGATTTCCCCACACAAATATGGTTAGGCAATGAACATCATCACAGTATGCCGCACTCTAGTATCCTACATGTTCCATGTTGTAGTGTATTGTTTTATATGATTTACAACTGAGATGTATGACTTTTTAAATGGCATATTGCAAATTCTAATTTATTACAAAATTACGTGCTAGTCCACTTATTTTGGAGGTGTGTTTGGGAGTGGTGGAGACAGGGACTGGAGGGTGGTAATGAGGACTTTTTTCTTAGTGACTATCAGTCTTGGGCTGTTCCGGTCGTGTCTGCATGAGTGTTTTGGCCTATATAGTGGTGATGGTGTGAACACTAGAGTACTATCCTGACAGTGTTTCACATGTGCAACGTTTGAATGCATTTCTGTGTACATGGTTGACTTGCATCTGTGTCGCTGTCTTCATCCAAGCTCTTTGAAGTAGACAAAATGCAAAATGAATGTCAAAAGAAGTATGTTCTAAAGTTTGAATTGTGAATTCTGCATGCGCAAGTGAGGTGTGTAGGGATGTGTGTGTGTGTGCTTGTGTATGTGTTTGTGTGTCTGTGTGTGTGTTTTTGTGTAAGTGTGGGGTTTATGTACAAGCAACGTATGTATGTCTTTTCCTTGTAGCTCTGGTTCCTGCGGCTCTTATGTAATACTGTGGGTATTGCAATGGTGGTTCCTGTCTGATCACCTCGCACTGGCATAAGCTTCAATTTGGGTATGCCTATTTAAGTAATGTGGTTTCGCTGCGTTGGGCTAACATTACAACAGTGTCATTGATCATTGCATTTTTTGATTCCAAGTTTTAAGAGTATTTTCTTTTTCTTGAATGCATATCTGTGCAAACAGTATGGGTGTGTATTGTCACAGATTGCTAGAGGGCTCTAGAGTTTTTATGGCCATCACTCTATCACATCTAATAAGGCATCTCACCCCTAACCCAAGCATCCGAGACCCCAGGTTCGTAGCTAGTGAAGATTGAACCCTACTGTCTAAAAAACTATCTTGTACTATATATGATGACGTAATGGCCAGATAACTTCTCTAACTAAACTCTCCCAGGAACTTCCTAAAACTGTCCCTATACTATCCAGTTGTTAATGTTCTAAAATGGGTATGGGATTGTACCTTGCATGCACCCTGCTTGGCTCTGTCTTCCTTCTGCCACACGCACATTCTCCTCTCCTTATCTCTCACTTCTCCCGTCTTCTAATTCCGCCACCTCAATTCTAATCCCTCTTCTCTCTTCTTTTCCTCCAATGCCTCTCGCTCCTTCTAGGTCGTGGCTTCACAATTTGATGTAACTCCTCACACATTACTCCTCTCTTCTCTATTCTACTACTCCCTCCTTCACTCCACTGCTCCCTCATCCATCACCACTACTTAATTTAATTTAATTTAATTTAGCATTTATATAGCGCTACAAAGCCTCAGGTATCTGAGCGCTGCTTGTTATTACCCACGGTGTGTGGTGCTCATTTATCGACCTCGGAAGGATGAAAGGCTGAGTTTGACCCTGCCAGGATTCGAACCTGCATTAGCAAGCTCTGCACGATGTCAAAGCGAGCGCTTTACTCACTGTGCTATCGGACCAGCTGTATGTCCCTCCACACTACTACTCTTTCTCTCTACTCCACTACTCAATCCTCCACATGACTCCCTCTTCCACTCCACTACTGCCACCTCCACAGACAATTCTCTCATCCACTCCACTACTACTACCCCACCATCTCCCACTCAGACACCCTCCTTTCAGTCAGTCCCATACTCTTCACAGTCATGACTTATGCTACTTCACCTAATCACACCGACACACTGTTATGCACTCACAATGCGATACCACTTGCACTCACTAACCAATACATCACCATCTCAAGAAATCACCTCTACACTCTGCTGTACCTTCCTTCCTCCTGCTGGTCTCTTGGCCAGCCACCTCCACCTTCTCCTCCTCTGACCTCACCCGAATGGCCCAAAACTTCCAGCTTCATTTCCATCTTTTTATGCTCCCCCTCTTGTTTCCAGTGGTCAACTTTCTCTGGCCAGTCTGGCCCTATCTTCCCGATCCAAGAGGGATTGGTTACAGCAAAGATGTTAAACAACTTCGTTTTTTGGAATGATACAAGTATGATTTCTTCCTGTAATGCTGCATTGGTGAGTGAGTCATATTTTGTGAATAATCCACATGTATATGGTTCATAACTAATCAGGTATTTTGGCTATTGTGGTCATATAGTGTTTGTGGTTGGATGGCTGTGTATGTGTTCTGGAAGTAAATTTACGTGAAAGTAAAAGTGATGTTATGTGGCCATTTTAGAATAACAGCAATTATGTATAGCATCAAGTGATTTGAATGAGCAACCAATCACATTTTGATTGGTTGCTCATTCCTTTAAGTACTATTATGACAGGCCACTTGTTCTTTTGGTGTGCACACTTGGCAGAAAATGATTTCCCTGTTATCACTATGTGATGCCGGAAATGCCTTTTGGGGGGACAGGGCCTCCTTGTCGTACCACTTCTCTGTATGTGTCTTCTTTATGTTTTCTGCCACTGAAGTCCTGTCTGGACCTCCGGAAGTGCTGTTCTTCATGTTTTCCGTTTGGTGAGCAACACCCATGAGATACCCTTACGGCACCCATGGGTGGGGGTACACCTATGTACCTCTTATATGTGTTTTTGGGCACCTGTGTGTTGCCCACAGAGCAGGATATGGGTTGGTGGCAGCTACATTCAGGCTTGACAGTGGCTCTGAGTGTCCTTCATTTGTAGAATATCCAGGCCCTGCCATAGGAATCAATAGATTCCTGAAGAAAGGCAAGATGACCACTGTAGCCTCTTGGTTTCTTTTGGCTTTTGCCTTGTTTCCCAAAGTCCTGGGAAGTCCTGACTCTGTCCCTTCCTCCTGACTGGCTGTTGGTTGGAAATACCATATATGGCTCTGGGGCTACCTCCTGTCAGACTGACTGGAGCCTTCCCAGGGGCTGTGTTTTGTGAGCACACCCTTTGGGAGGGATCTGTATGAATGGAGTCTGAAGTGAACTCACATTTTGTGTTGTGGGTGTCTCAGTGTGTTTGTATGACACAATGCAAGAGACAGCCCAGACTGAAACTGGAGTAAATGCAGTGTAGTGTGCTGAAAGGTCTGGGTCCTTACTTCAATCCACATTCTGTGTTATGGGTGACTGAGTGGAGTGAATGGCCCGGATGCCTGTGAGCCTGATTGGCTGCCTGCCTGCATGCATGAATGAATGCACTTGTGAATGATTGGCTGCTGAGCCTGGCACAGCCTGAGTGAATGGTGACCAAATACCCAATAATAATAATAATAATAATAATAATAATAATAATAATAATAATAATAATAATAAAAATGTGTATAGCAGGGGACCTCTCACTCACCAATCTGTTCAGAAACTGAAGTTGAAGATGAAGCAAGAAGACACTGTTCCCTGGAGGCCAGCTGGACGAAAAAGTCTGTTGCTGCATTTTCTTCACATAATCCGAAAGCTGCTGTGATTTTCCAAAGACTGATCTAAGGGTCCTTCCTGGATAGGAGACCACTTCCTGAGCTAGAAAGTACTATCATGCACATGCTACACTTCATCAGAAGTACGTGGAAGCCAGTCCTGTGTGTCTGCCATCCGGAGACAGGGTCTTGTGAGTCCAGAAGAGAAGTGCTTGGACATCTTGAGTCGAAGAAGTCCATTTGTGTCACCCAGGGTCCGGGAGAGTGTTTGTGACTGCTGGAAGCCAGATTGCTGTCTACCGCCCAGAAGACGGTGTACACTAGCATAGTACTGCTTGACACCCAGAGCTGAGAAAGTTCCACCTGATGAAAGAATCCTTCTAGGGACATCCCTGACATGACATCTGACTACTTTTTCCCGCTGAAGAAGAGTTCAGTCTGCCGTGTGCAGAGTAAGGTCCACCAGTGGGTTTCCCACCACCAAAATCTGATGAAGATGTCTCAAGGGTCCAGCATTGGTGAGGGGCTGTAGTCCAGTACAGTGGTCAAGTCCAGGTCACCAGAAGCCATCAGAGGTCTGTGCCGTGGCTGCAGCACCGAAGATCCAGAAGAGGGTGAATCGCCAAATTCTGAAATCCAACACCTACTTCTGCCACTGCACCCGTCATCACCGAAAGGAATCCAAGGTCCCCAGGGGTGTTTTTTGTGTATCACTGTCTGTAAATTGTAGGTTAGTGGCTGAGCAGCACATCACATGTTCTAGAATGCTAGCCAGAGCATGAACAAATGTCTGCCATCATGCTTCCTCACAACATGTTGCACATCTGCTACATTTTGCAGACGACACGCAACCACCTGCATGCGTTGGGCAGAGATGGGTTTATTTAACTCACTGCTACATTTTTTAGAGAAACATCTTGGACATTTTGTTTGCTGTGTCACAGTAAATCCTTTTTTTGTTCTTAGCATAATCTGTGTCCAAATGTGCATTATCTATTACATGTTTGGTGACTTGTGCTATTGATCATTCTGGCAGTACATGTCCTAGATATGTCTTAACTGTGTCTTGTTACCTTTTTCTGGCAGTACATGTCCTAGATATGTCTTAACTGTGTCTTGATACCTTTTTGTGGCAGTACATGTCCTCGATATGTCTTGATTGTGTCTTGATACCTTTTTAAAAAGTAGGTGGTGGTTCGGGTTAGAGGAATGGTGGGTTCATGTGTTCCATCTTGTATGCACTATGGATGTGTGCTTTGAGCAGTATAAACTCGATTTTGTTGTGTTCCATGTCAGTGAGCTGTTTGAGATGGGCTAAGTGTCGGTTGGTATAAAGTTAATTTCATTGGTCCTTCTGACATGTATTTATTTTTATGTATTGATTTATTTGGAAGGCGCTGAAGCATGCAGGCATCGGTGGTACACAAAAACATATACACAAAAGAATAAACAGAAAAGATAGGACAAAGAAGGCACATAACAGAAGAAATAGGGGATTATTCAAGCATAGCTTGCGGCACACTCTGCAGATATTGTTTTCAAGCCTTAGGTCGAGGGGAAGGGAGTTCAAGATTTTAGCAGCTATGGCTGGGAAAGATTTACCTAGGCCATTAGAGCATTTGAAGCACAGGGATTTGACTTGGCCTTTATCAGAAGAACAAAGTGATCTGGTCGGACCAAAGGGAGAGATCATAACTTTCATATAAGCAGGTGAGGAACCATAGAGAAAATAGTGCACCAGCACTGCTGCTTTGAAAGAGAAACAGGCATTGGCCGGGAGCCAATGAAGGTCCTGTCTGGACACAGAGATAGGTTCTCACCTTGACTTATTCTTCACAATACGAACTGCGTCATTCTGAATAGTTTGAAGTTTGGGCAAGGATTTCTTAGTGGCTCCAATCAGGATTGATTTGCAGTAATCAAGTCTTGACAATACTATATCCCGAGGAATGGAGGCACCGTTTTTTTTTTCAGATAGAAATAGGTGGATATTTCTCAGCAAGCGGAGGTAGAAAGAACAATTTTTGGCTAACTGGCTAGTATGAACATCTGTGGAGAACGTAGAATCAGCGTAGAATCAAGATAAGTGCAGAGCGTTTTGACTTTTCCAGCAACTGGGATGTTTGAGGTAGGCCAAATATCAACCACTCAGTTTTGTTGACATTAAGTCACATCCAGTTGATGTTCATCCGAAACTCAATGGAGGAATAGATATTGGTTTGAGTCAAGGTAGTAGTTGCCAGATAGTTCCTAAAAGAGAACATATATCTGCATTCAGAAGACAGCTCACTGGCTTCCCATCAAACAGCGCGCCCAATTTAAAACCTAGACTATCACCCATAAATGTCTCTCCAACACGGCGCCCCCATATCTATCCCATAAGATCTCCAGAGCCTGCTCATCCAGACCCACCAGAACCCCGTATGCTCATCATCTCGTGCAGCAAGTTAGGCAGGCTAAAGCGGGAGGGGCAAGCTTCCCTTACATCACAGCCAAACAATGGAAATCCTTGCTGCCAACTCTGAGTGCCGCACCATCCTTCTGGGCTCAAAACCTGGCTGTTCAATTAGATTTAGCCTGTACATCTGGTCCATCATATTGTTCTGCAATGTTTACAATGTGTATGTAATGTAACCGATTTCTGTAACAGCGCTGCAATGCCCTTGGGCTGTTGCACGCTTTATAAATTAAAACTAAAATAATGATAAAAGTTCCGACACGAGATGGGTGTCGTCAGCATAGTTGGTAAAGAAGACCCCCAAATCATCTAAGATAATACAGAGGGGCCTGATGTACAGGTTGAATAATAAGGGAGACATACAGGCTCCCTGTGAGATGCCACCGATAATGGCAGTTTGGGAGGAGGAAACTTCTCTCCAGCAAACTCTGGACATCCGATGAGACAAAAAGGATTGTACCCAATCAGCTGAATTCTTATTACATAACCACACATCATTAAAGGTGTGGAGCAGGCGTTCATGGTCCAACAAGTCAAATGCCGCTAATAGGTCTAAGAGAATCAGGATACCAGTATGACCCCTATCAATAATATCTAACATGTGGTTTGAAGATCTAATAGGGCTGTTTCAATACTATGCAGGGGTCTAACCCCCGACTGTCTATAGTGTAACATGTCAGACGCCTCCAAAAATTCCTGGAGTTGAGTTGTCCCAATTTTGTCCAAGATCTTCAACAAAAAATTGCAGTTGTTAATGGGTCTCAAATTACCAGCATCCATAGGGTCAAGACCTGATTTCTTTAGAAGGGGGGTAACTGTTTTTTTTACTTTAATGACCTACAGTACTAGAGCTAGTGCTTGTGATGAAAAGAAGAGTTAACTAATCTAACAGCAAAGAGAGCAAGGATCTCTTTACTGTCAAGGATAAGTTTGGGGAGAATAACATTTTCAGGACAAGATGAGGTGTGCATCGTAGATAGGTGTTTAATCATGTCAGTGATCAAAGCGCTGCTGTTCCACCACTGAAGGTTTCATGATCAGGGTAGAGTCTGCATTTTGTTTAGGCAGACAGTTCTTAACCTTGTCATGAGCTTTTGAGATCAAAATCAAGCTGGTCTCTAGTAGAGTCCAGGTCAGTGGGGGTGACAGTTGTTTGGTGGGCTTTTGGATTTTCCAAAAGGTTGAGTATCTCAAAGATTTTTTTAGTGCTATTTTTTTTGCCTCGTCTGTGTATTAAAGAAATTCTTCTTGGTTTCGAGAATAGCTGCCCGGTAAGCTATGTTGCAAGCTTTTCAATATTTGTGTCAGAAGTGTCTTTTCACCACCTGGCCTCTGCCATTCTTTTATCTTTTTTCAAGAAGCTCAGTTCTTGTGCAAACCATTCATGATGACCTGCATTCTCTCTTATTAGTTTGGGCTTGAGCGGGGCCAATTCGTTAAGCATATCTCCCGCAGTTGAGTTGAAGATTGTAACCAAGGTAGTAGGTGAATCCAAGTAATTGGAGGAGAGCATAACCTGGTCAATGCAGGTCTGCAGATCAGTTAAGCCAATTTTGTTAAAGTTGGTACTAGTACATTTTGTTAATGGGTCTTTGGTTTTTAAGGAAGGATCTTGCAGCACAATTTTAAAATCAATGGAATAATGATATTACCATACACATGGGGTTGTGTTATTAATATGGACATCAAGGTTCCTAGCAACAATCCAGTCAAGAGTGTTTCCTTGAGATGTACTGGGGTTATAGTTAAGTACAAAAAAGTCAATGTTGTTTAAAGCCGAAACTAGAGCTCAAGCTTCTTTATCCAAATTATTATTTAGCCATCGATTGAAATCGCCAGCTAGTAAGGTTGATCAATTTGGACCATTCGCATCTCTTAGGAATGATAGGAGATCAGAATTGAAATTGGGCATGTGGATGGGAGGACGATAAACTAAGACAGAATTCACACAGCTGCATGGAATTGGAGTCATTTTTAAATGTAGAATCTCACAGTTTTGACAAGAGCTGGGAGACAAACAGTTGTAGGTATTTTTTTGCAATAATTGCAACACCCCCACCAAGTGCTAGGGCCGGTTCTGACAAGTGATGGAATATCCATTGATATCATAGTGCCACTTTTATCAGTAATCCACGTTTCTGTTAGGAGAATTATATCCAAGTCTAGCTCCACGATGTAATCGTGAATGTCAGAGGGATGCTTGTTAAGGTACCTAGTATTCAGCAAGGTACATTTAAGTGTTTGTGGTCAAATAACACCCAAGATTTTGGACAAACTATTGTTTTTTAAGCTTTTAAGTTCTGAAAGGGGAAGGCTTTGAACAGGCGTAATGAGTTCCTTGTTAGAACCCAGGTTTGAATCTGTGAATGCAGTAGTGATGGCCCTGATCGACCCGCAATCCACGCTTGGGCGAGGAGGTGAACTGAGGGTTGTCTGGGGAGAGGATGTAACCTCAAGGTTAGTACTGCTGTAAGAGGCGGGAGAGGAGGGATTAGATGCAGTTTTCATATGTAAGTTTCAGTCAGAATCTCTAGAGTCAACTCTGAATAAGGCAAACTGACTCTTACACCGGTCCAGAGCTGCCGTATTTAGCCACAAGATTTAGAGTGGCAAGTTCAAATGAAGTGCTCAGTTCCGGTTCGATGACTGAAGGGGAGTCAAATTTCAATGTAAGATATTTTTTAACGCTACCCAAACGTTTGGCTTTTTGTGCGGCTAGCAAAAGGTTAAGGTCGCTTGGGAACCCCATGCTGTTATGAACACAGTGTATTAACACAAGCAGACCGCTCTAGGAAAAGAAAACAGGTTTCTTTGTGCCTTTAAGGATTTCATAGAAGTGTAGAGTCCATTACAAAGGCATCAGCATCACGGGCAAGTGCCGACCGGCCAAGACTGGCTTGTCACAAAAGCGTCAGCATTGAAGCACCTGACGTTTCTTGATGAACCAAGGAGACCTGGGAAATGTAGTTTTTAAAATGAGCAAACTGTTCCGGTACCAGTATCAGAACAAGAGTGCATTACCTCTCAACAGGTAACATCAATCAAATAAAATAAAACACCATAAGTTTGAAGCAACAATCCTTAAAATGCAATGAGCGTTCAGTGCAAGCAGTTTGCGTTTTCATACACCCAGCATGTGCTCACGCAGACCAAAGAAAAGTACCTGACAGCAATCATGCGTAGCATGTTGTTGTGTGGTACAATCCCTGTTACATTTTTGGGAGTCACTGCGGAAATCACCTTTTTTTGTGTCTGTACCCCATTTACCTCCCCACTTACCTCCCAGCTACCCTTTTTTCTTCTTGCGGTAGTGTAAAGATTGCTGGAGTAAGTTGGCATTTTTTTCATATAAATACGTTTATATGTGCAAGTTTGTGGATAAGGATTTGTGTATATACTGTTATAATCATTGCATTATTTATTTTTCCTGGATTTGCCATCCATCTAACAGACAGGCACCATCCTTATGGATCAGCTTCAGATAGTTAGCTGGGCTGAGGGTGATGGGATTAAGCCTGACCATTGCTTCATTATAGGCGATGTCCCTTGGAGCACACCTCTCCACCAGGTGCTGAAGTTGACAGCGTCCCTAGAGTCGTTCTCCGGTTTGGTCAAGTGCCTGTGTAAAGCCCTTGGCATAGCAGGAAGCAGTATCCTGGTTTGCCATGGGCCTAATGATGTCAACCTTGAGACATTGCTCCTTAGAATCTATGGGGAAAACCCACAGTGACTTATCCTCTGTGGGCATTGAAAACCTGCACCTGCTTACAGGCTAACATACCATCCACACCATCTATTCCTAGCCCAAAACCTGCCTTGTCAAGCACTGTGCCTCCTCATCCCACAGTGCCAGCTGTATGTTCCATCATGGATGCACCAGCAAGCATCCCTACAGCAGAGGATAGAGACACCAGACTAATCACTTGCTCCTTGGACGGACGCTTTCAAGGACGTTTTACACAAGGCCATCGTCACACCATCTAAGTACGGGCCCTATGTACACCTGAGCCTCTTCTCAGGGGAGACACCAACCCAAGAGGTGAAGAATAATATCAATTTTGGGTGGGCCTGACAAACCAGATGATACATGACTGGAGAGCTTCAGACCAGGAGAAGAGGCAGCGCATCATGTGCTGTACTGCAATGAGAGTCATCTAGGCTCCTCGTGCCAGGCATCCAGTCCTCACAACGAAGGACATCATGTACAAGCTGGATGATGTTTTTGGAGCCACTGAGTCCAGCGCACCTCTGACAGGGTGAGAGACTTTCAGACTATCTGGTTAGGACCAAGCCGATTCTACAGCTGGCTTTCCAGTGGAAGGGGATTGAGACAAACAACCTGAATCTGATCAGGCTGCAACAAGTCATGCATGGAGTAAAATCACTTACGCTGATGCTTTTGCAGCTACGACTCTGGGAATGGACCAAGCCAACACCTGCGGGCTACCAGAACATGGAAGAGGCTGTACACCACCATCCGGATAGAGAGAACACCAACTCTTCCAGCCCGCTCAAGAGCCGCAGCTGTCTCAATTGTACCACCAGCATACTGCACCACTCCAGTCCTGGCAGTTCTGCCACAGGTGTGAGCAGGAGAGCGACACCTACCATTTGTACACAACCCACCAGTTTTATCAGAGTCTTGGAGAGCTTCTAGGCAGTGAACACTCAAATACATGCAATGTTTGGAAATGCAAGTGAGGACCTGCAAGCGAAGCACCTAAATCATCAGAATTACTACCGTCTCACTGAGTAGAGACAAGAAACAACATATGTGCGCCACCAGGTTAGCCCAAGGCTGCAGTGACACCAATGGTGGAGTAGTCATCTGGAGGAAGATCACCTGTAGTTTAACTACCAGCAAGCACAGCAACCGAACATCCTGGGGAATACCTGACTGGCTCATAGGGTCACCAACCACCATGACATTTGCCATCGCTAGATGACAGGCACAAAAGCTTCAGCATAGCAGCTCACGGGTGACCATCGTATATGTTCTGGTTTACAGAAAATACCTGGTATTTATACAATTTGAGCTCTGGGCTGGACTGAATCTTCTCAGCGTGGGAGACAACCCTTGCAAATATCTGGAGTCCATCAGGGTCAGACTTCAGTTTCCACAGAATGTATCTCGGGTCAGCACTCCTATCAACTCCCTGGCTCTGGTCTACAGCAGTAGAAGTAAAAGGCCTGCAACGGCAGTGGTGATTGGAATCAATTCCTCGATGTTCAATGAAATTGGGGCATCATGTTGGGAGATGGCTGAACTATAATATGCCAGCACGTTGTCCATGCATCCCATGTGCCAACAGGTGTACTTTCAAAGAGAGATCTGGTCCACAGCTCCAACAGATGGACCCATTGGAGATGTTCGCACCACCAGTTTCAGGCAGATCATGATCCCAGTACATGCCACAGTGATGGTTCCCGGCCGAGTGTGACTCAGTGGGGAGCAATACCCAAGATGTCTAGTGATGGAGGTACCAGGGAGCTCCAGGGGTAAAGTGGGGAGCTCCCTTGGTTTTTACTGGTACAGTATACCCTGGTAATGAAGGATGGAACAGACCTGAAGACCAGCAAGGTACCGGTCAATTATGTCACCAATATGACCAACCGCTTACCAGAATGCGCCATCTTCGTACAGTTCCACCTGACAGCTTCTATAGCCCCAGAGAGTGCAGCCCATCCGAGATAATGCTGACTTCAAAGACCTTGAACTTTGGAGACTCCCTGAACTCTGCGAGGGACAAGGACCACATGAGGGAACAGCTCGCCCTCCGAGACGAGGCTTTCTCCACCAGCCCTATGGATATCGGCAAGGAACACGGAGTGGACCACTGGGTCTGTGTGAGTGACAAGATATCCTTCAGGGAGCGATCAAAATGCCTTGCTCCAGGAGACATGGAGGATGTACGCCACCACCTGGATTATGTACTGCAGGATGGGATTATCCATGGGTCCAGGAGCTCCTATGCTTCTCCCATCATCGTTGGCCGGAAGAAGAATGGGGATGTCTGGATGTGAATCGACTACCGTCGAGTTAATTCCTACGCTATTGTTTACCTGTACCCGGTGGACAAGGCATTGGACCGCCTGATGGGGAGTACGTGTGGGATGTATTGACCCACTCTGCTATACTATGCGGCCTCACTCTATCTATGGTACGAGAAACAGCAAAATGGCGGCAAAACCCTTGTGCACGCCAAAACCTCCAAAACCGCGTTTTTTCAACACACAAAAAGATGGCTGCACAACCTGCCACCCATGGTGCGTGTGTGGTGGAACAGAGCACACGCTGCTGAAAAAGTGCCAGTGGGCTCCATGACAAGTAAACATGGAATACAGAGGGAGAAGCAGTGCTTTGCAAGTGAAATTCCAAAATTTGCCTGTAAATGGCATTTACTTTGCTGCTGAAACTTCAAAATGCCTGTACATAACACTTTCCAACACTCAAAATCTTGCTTGGCACTAAAATTCAGTTAATTTAATGAAGCACTGTGAATTTACAAAGTCCTGAAATGTTAAGAGCAAAACATTCTCTCAGCAAAACTGGGTTGCCTGTGAATGACAATTCCTGTCAAATACCTATGTGTAGCCACACTGGGCTACCTGTGAGTGACAGCCCCTGTCAAATGGGCTCTCCTGATTAATTTTAAGTTTTCTAAAACTAAAGATCTGCCGGTTTAGCAAATATAAAAGGACTCTTGCTAAAAGGAACACGGATCTCAGTTGTTTTGATCCCACAGGTTTAAACCTAGGAATGTAATTTATCTATGTCATCTGATGCAGCAAGTTTGTTTTATGCTGGATTTCAAGTCAAGAAATAAAACATTAACTTAGGCTGGCTGGGCCTGCAAGAGGTTGAAAAACAGGTTTCCACCCAAGAGGAGGGTATTGATCTCAGCAGATGCTCACTGACACATGATGATTGTGGGGTAGGCCAGAATGTTGTCTGCTACCAAGGACTGAACAATGGCACATTCTCCAGGCCAGGAAATGGACATGTGAAGAGGTTGTAAACTAGGCTTGCAGAAGGAAATCCCAAAGGCAGGGGCTGCTCCTTGACTCCAGAGACAGACAAAAGGCTGACCATTTGCTGCTAAGAATATGTAATGAACATTTTTTAGAGACGTATAAACTCACTATCAGAAGTGGTGAAAAATATAAAAAGGGCAGATTTGTTAATCTAATTTTTGGCCCTATATTTCAAAACGTAGTGGAACTGTGTAGCATATTCTGAACAGGAATGGCAATATATGTGGTTTTATGGGAACTGTATTTATGCTAGAATTTTTAAACTTTGGACACACATTCCTATGGTAAACAAGCATATTTGTGGAAATTTGGAGAAAATTTGGAAAATATGTTCATGGCGAAATGGACAAAATGCTGCAAAAAGGCTAAACAAGGTCTCACAGCTGTGGGATTTTGATGAACAAATACTACATAAAATATGTAATCCTTGTATGTGATTTTCGTAGAGGTTACAAATGTATAAATATGTATTTAGGACAAAATAAATTTTGATACGAGTGGCAAGGGGAGGTTTCTAAAGATTGTAAAAACTAAACCATAAACTTAACATCATCTTTCTTTGATCCAATCACTCGGATGCAAGGCGGAGATGAGGCTCTGATCCAATCCCAGTTCACAGAGGCGAGTTTAATTAAGCCGGCCCATACACCCATTTTTGTGATGTCATTTGAAAGGATAAATAGAGACATCTGACAACACATACAGACTCTCTCTTCTGATTCCAGCGAAGCACTCTGATCCAGCATTCAACATCCAGCCTTTAACATCCTTCCAGATCCAGATGCCAGTCACCAGGCCAAAAAGTAGCTGAACCATTTTCAGCTAGGCCTCAATCCTCAATTAATCCTCAACAAATCCTTGCAACCCAGTGAATCGCTGTGGTGTGGGGAAGCATCCTGAAACTATCTGGCTTGCTACCATAATGCTTGCCTGATGAACTCACCATCCTGCTGATCTGAAATATCCAGAAACAAGAATGGCAGATCCCGTGCAGTTCCGGTGACCGGCCTAGCTGATCCTAGCTGATGTGCTGTCCTTCCCTGATAGACCCGATCCATTGACCAAAATCTTGACAGGCCAAAAATTTTAAATCCCAGTGGATTGTATTAACAGGACGCTAGAGAACTATTGTATACCTTTCCTTACCTTGTTCTACCCTAATTTCTGAACTATCCTTACTTTCATAACCAGTGACAGGGTCAAAATGTTTAGTGCTATCTTATTCTGTCTATTTTCTAAAGCGTCATTTTCATAGTCATTTTTATTTCTGTAACTCTGATCCAAAAATCTTGCTTCGAGTGTTTGGACTGGTTTTGGACTGGTTCTGCCAGGGAAGGCACTGGGGATCTGTTACTGAATTTCTGGATCAGTCTCAGGGCTTACTTCATCCCAACCTGGTTGTCTAGCCTGCATGCTCTAGTGTAGAGTAAAAGCATAATCCATAATTTCTGGTTTTAAACTGAAGTTCTTGTCCAAATTTGTGTCTTTATTTTCGAAAAAAAGCACCTCCCACTAAACCCTCCATAACTCCCTCAGTTTTAAAGATAGAAATGACATTTCGACTCCCACTGATACCTAACATCCTTAGCTACATCCACAAATCAGAACCGCAATGCGAAACAGTGTTGTTGATCAATTTCTTTCAAAAATCGAATAGCAAAAGTTTGCAGCGAATTTACATTTTGCAAAGGTTTTACACGTGTGAATTGTCTTTAAATTATTTCCCACTTTGCCTTTGAGATTCCAATTGTTTTCTTTTGATTAAATCATTGCTTTTGATTGCTTGCATCTGTTCAAAGTGGCTCCCGTTGACATTTATAATAATTTAAGCATTTTTGACCACATTTAGTGTTTTTGCTCAGCCAGTTTTAAAGCCATTCTGACTGTTGAAAAGTCTAATCTGTTTTTCTCTTGTGTTTAAGGGGGGGAAGGTGGGGGTCATATTTTGTTTGGTCTGTATTATTCCTGAGTACCTGCTCTCTCTTCACATCTATTTAAAATGCCTATTGGTGGGTCGAGGGGTGTTGCAGGGGAAACCTCTAACCACAGTGCTATCTGTTCCAAACCAATCCAAAAGTATTCTTTTCTTTGCTGCATTCTTTTTGTGTTCATTACCTAATTCCCAGTGCATTAAAGATATTATTCATTGTCCTTGTCACCCCTTGGGGATTCCGCCCTCTGCAACTAATCCAGAACAGGACTGCGAGACTTGTAACTAATCCAGAACAGGACTGCGAGACTTGTCCTTGGCCTCAAGCCCTGGGATCGTATCTCTCTAGCTCTGAAATCTCTCCACTGGCTCCCAGTGAATGCAAGGATTAAATTCTAAACCCACTGCATTGCCCACAAGGCTTTCTGCGGTCTGTGTCCAAAATACCTTCAGCTATCCCTCCGCAAATACCTCCCCTCTCAAGCTCTTCGCTCCTCTACCTCCAACTCACTCAGGGTCAGTCATTTTTCTAAGAAACAAGTTGGGGGTAGATCTCTGTCTTCGGCTGGGGCCACCCTCTGGAACAGCCTCCTTGCCACTCTAAAACTTGAGGAGAACCATCTCCGGATCCTGAAGCACCTCAAGACCTTCCTCTTTTCTTCTGCCTTCGCTCCCCCTCTCCCCTGCTGATCTGTTCTCTGCTGCCACCGTGCACCTGGCCACCCTCTGTCTTTTGGGCCCAGGTACCTGCTCATCCTGCCACCCTCCCTCACTGCCTCCGGGACACCCCTTGCACTGGGGTCTGTATCTGTACCCATACAGCCCCCCCTTTTTCTTCCTGCATTTATCAGACCTACTGTGTCTGCTGCCTTAAACCTAGCACTTGCAAATTGCTGGCTGCATTACCACTGTTTGTTGCCTTTATTATTTATTTATTGTTATTTATCTGTTTCTCCTCTGCTTCGCACTTTCCACCTCTCCCCCCTTCCATGCACTTTTCCCCTCCCCCTCTCCCATGCACTTGCGCATCTCAATGTCACTGGGCCTAGTAAGATCGCTGGTTTGTTCTCCCCTGTCCCCTCCCTTGCCTTGTCACGCTCTGAAACACTTTTGTACGAGCGCGATAGAAATAAAATATCAATCAATAAATTCCGAGATTGGAGGCAGCCATGGTGCTATTAGCACCATGGCTGCCTCCAATGCCGGGTCCGTGTCCGGTCTGTTTGAATGGGGACTTACCGGGACATTCCGACCTGTGCGGACCCGGTAAATCCCCATTCAACCAACCATTCCCCATTCCCATTTGAGCGGGTTTACCGGCACCGGTCTCCTTACTGGTGCCCGGTAACCCTTACCGCCCAACTCAGAATGACCCTCATTGTGTTTTAAATTCTCAATCCATAAATAAATATTTACTGTTACAAACTAGCCTGATTCCTGGAACGCTGAGTGAAATCTGTATGTGGGAAGCATGATGAAATGAAGAAGATATACAAGGACATACTGAAACGATATGAAGATACTTAAGAGTAACGATTTAATGGCAGTGACAAGAGAAACATGTACAAAATGATAAAGTAATCATGTATACAAAGAAGATAAAGTAACTTGATTACCAATCAGTATAAAAATGCAGTAACTCAAGGTAGATGAGACAAATAGAAGTTTGCTATAGAGGAAAATATAACATGGCTAGGGCGGTCATAATAAGAAGATGGACGTCAGCTCGTGATAAGACACAATTCAGTGACCTCAGAGACATACCAGGGATGCAAAGTCAGGAGACGTTGGAGAAATAGCTCTGTGTGCAAAATAAAGAGGAGTCAATGTTGGCCTGGGAGAAAAGGTGTTATTTAAGGAATAATTGCAAGGCACAGGGGGGCAGACGGATAAGCCATGTACATAGGATATATTTCCCTTATATTAAAGAAGAAGAAAACATTTGCAAGAGCCAGGTATTGGACAATTAAGAATGGGTAAGGTCTATACAAGATGTAGTGAGCAAGTCTCTCGAGGCCAAGAGGAGCAAGAACACCCAGCTTAAGTAAATCAAATAGCAATAAATAAGAGGTAAAAATGTTCAAATTTGCAGTCTCCTCATATGTGATTCAGAAGTCAAAAACAAGGGCTAACCATTAAGCTTTGGATAAAGATAGTGATGTGCTTACACTCCCTCAAATGTTCCAGAGCAGACTACAAGGTCAACTACAGATGGGAAACTTTGTGCTTATGGCTGGACTGATGTGGGATGTTGGATTAATTGGGAAAGTGGGGAGTAATCTGACATGACTCGATCACCTGGGTTTTGTTTTGCTCACGTGCTGCTAACGAGCCGAAAGTCCAAGGTTGGGTGAGAATGCTAACTAATCAGAGGGTCTATGGTACAACGTGCTACATAATGTTGCATAGACCAATCCACTATCATTGTCTCTGCTATGTTCAGTATGATACATATTTAGAGGTAGTTTGAGGCATGGCCTACAGATAAGGGAAGCCAATGAAGTACTAACCCCTATGTATACCATAAGTGCATATGTTCCCTTAACCAACCCTTCCCATGAATTGGTTTTGAGCATAGATAATGCATATTGGGGTTTATAACATCTGTATATTCAAGTTTGTGAGTGTGTGAGCATCAGTCCATTGTACGCCAGTTTGCCCTGCTTTATTGAATTGAGAATAAAGTAGTATTTTGCCATCATTTCTGAGTCCGTCCGTTTTTTTGGTCAGAGAACTTTATTGGTGATTCCATCTATCACAAGAGATGCTTCAAGGTGCTAGATTGTAATATTTTAAAAGGACTCTTCTTATATTTTTGAAATGTGTTTTAGTTACACAGCTGCTTGGGTGTATAGGTTTATATTGTACATATTAGTCTTGTGATTCCCCTCTTTTCATACAAAAATGTAGAAAACTGCTGGTGTTCCAGAAGAAGGCATGAGTAATCAGAATGCTAACTAAGGAAGAGTACACAAGCATTCCTTTGTTCGTCTTTCCATTGTGTGTCATTTTATTATAACATGAGCTTTTTTTCTCTAGGGGTTTTGAGGGGAATCCTTCATGTCCTAACCTTTACATTTCCGTCCCTTGTAAACCTCAAATAGAGGCCCACCAAGGTGGTCTGGAGCTCAGGTAAGCGAAGTTGGAGACTGGTAAGAGGCGGGTCAAGTGTTAAAGTAAGTGATATAAAAGCCTATGTTTGTGCCGCCTACACCTGTCTCCCAATAAGTGCGTGAAAGGATCCTGCCACTGCACTACAGATTAAACACAAGAAAGCGTGCTTAATTTCACCAGACACAGGTACTAATTGCATCAACAGACTGAAAATAGTGTGATTTCCTACTACACTTCACTCAAAATGGTATTTGAAATATTTTTATATTTTCCAGAGTATCAGACACATTTCCAACTTGTTGAAAAGTGAATCACGCAGACGCAGCATTGTAAGGGGAGCATTCAATTTATGCAGGACTCTCATTTTCCACTAAAATCTTCCCATTTTCTGCCTTGGGCATCAACGACATGGACCTGTTATTAGAAATGGAAAGGCTGCCATTAAGTCTTTGGCGTTCCGGTATAGTATAAATAAGACATTTGCATACATTTCGGGACAATGCATATGTGGCTGAACTTACTACGATACTTTTAAGAAACAAAAGATAGATGCAGGAAAAGTCACTTTGACAAGCATTTGGTTGCAATAGTAAGCTATTCTACATGAACAATTTAAAGTATGTTTTCTAAAATGAACCATGCGATCAAAGGATGTTTTTAATAGACATACATTTACAACACACATTTTTCACTTCAGCAATCAAATCCATTTCCAAAAGTGCATTTAGCGAAGACTAAGAAAACATGTATTTACATTGCTGGTTAACAAAGTCATATATAAAAATGACAACATATGAGAGGAAGTGGCCATTGTCAATCAATCACAATGTGTTTCCAAACACTATAAAATTCTTTAAATGGACATGTGCAGAATACACATCAGATGAATGTGCACGTTTAAAAACTCTCAAAAAAAATAAGAGCAGTTGTCACTACCCTGCCGTATCCTTCATCTCCTGATTCCCAACAATCACAACCTTCACACCTATAAGTAAATAACAATTAAACCACCCCAACCAGTATAGACAATGGCTACAGCTGTACTCCCTGTATTCTCACGAGCGTACAGAACACATAGATACATTCACTTTTTACTTGAGAGAAATTAGGGGTTGTTGAATCTGCTTTCTGTACATGTTCTCTTTCCACTAATTCACTGGCTCCCTTTTTAGACTTAAGTACCTGCCAGAACACTGGAAGATGCATATTAGAGAAGGTCCTCATTGCCAGTCGCTTTCTTCATGCACCCTGGTGAAAGCTCTCATTTAGTGGTGCCCATACTGTAGGAAGGAGTACGCGGCTGTTCCAGTTGGGAAGAGATTAGTGAAGCATGCTTTTAAAAGCATGTTTTGTTTCCTTGCTGCATTTTACATGTATGTGTTATTCACTTTTGTGCTGCATTACATTATCATTTTTATTGTTGTTCTACTCTAAAGCCAGCCTGCACCACAGGAAGAGAACATCTACACATACGGAGCCATACCCATTGGCTTTGCCAATGCGTGTTCCATCTGGTCATCCCCCAAAAGATCACTACTACTTTTATTTAACTTTTTTGTGCATTAGATAGTGTACAGCAGAATGGTGCATTTTTACAGGACAAGATTTGACCTTCAGGTGACGATGCTGAATCCAAACATAATGTCCCACATGTATGTATGCATATATGTATATATGCATGTATCATGTTGTATTTATTAATTATTTATTTATTGTTTCATTTATAGAAGCCTACAAAGGCCTCGCGCATCTAGGTGCTGGTTACAGACAGGATAAAAACAGGTGGATGTAGCAGGGAAGTACGTGTCAAATGTTAATTAAAAAAAGTGTGTCTTTAGGTTTTTTCTGAATAGCTGGTAGGAGGTTTCAGATCGTAGTTGAGGTGGCAGATTGTTCCAAAGGATGGCAACCACAACTGCAACTTTGTATAAAGGGTTAACTAAGCTGAATAGGAATGGATCGCTGTGCTAGACTGCAAGGAAGACAGACCTAAGCACCGGCTGAGTGGGGAGAGAATGGAGAACTTGCATTATTGGACATACATTTAAATACATGACAAACTGTTTTTGTGGGTTGTGTTTCAGTAGCGAGGCCCAAGGTAACCATATAAACCTAACAAGCAACTATCTTGTGAATTTTTCCATGTCTGTGCGGAAAGGTGATCTCGCGAGAAGACAGAGCGCGGAGAGCACGGAAAACACTGGAGGCGGCAGAACGAAGCTGGCAGTGAATGAAGACACACTGCCCAGCGCTCCTCCCGATCCTGGAGCTCAGGAACCTTTAGGCCCTGACAATTGTGGCATGTACATCCGGAGCGTAATGCCATGGCTGAGGACAGCCACCTGGGTGCTTTGGACGTGTGATGTGTGCACACCTAGCAGGCAGTGAAGTAACTGCATGCATTGGACTGCATATCTACGTGAGTGCTGTTCTGCCCCTGCCCTGGACTCTGCTTATCCCCAGTTCAGCAAGTTAATGAAGGTGTCTAAATAAACACTGTGTTCAGCACAACCTGTGTCCTATCTTCCTTCACGCCACCACAGTCTGACTGCGCAGAGAAGCAAGACTCACTAATCCTCACATGGCCACTTTGTGGTGGCTGTGTCTTTTCCGTTCAAATAAGGAGACACTGACAGAGAAACAGAGCTGTGCTTCAATCACAAATAGTGTTTGGAACGCCTGCGGTGCCACACGCGTGAGAGGAATACTTGGGCGGGGGAAACCGCCATAACTTCACTGCCTGCGTCAGGGCTTATCATGCGTGTGAGTGGAGCAGATGGCTCATGCGCACTCGACGATTATTCTCTATATTTAATACGGAAATGAGTATTGGGTGGGAACATGAATCGAGCATCTTCTTGAATTTTAATCGGTAGCACTACACACATCTAATGTGTTTATAATGGCCTGTTTCAAATGCCAATTTAAGCGGCAATTGCCTAAATTAAGTAATTTAAACATCACTGTTTTTTTTAAAGTTAATTCATTTGAATGTATTTGTAAAATGAGAATGCATTTATTAAGCCTTTCAGAGAAAATCAAAGTGAAATCGGAATGTCAAATATTATTGTCTTTAAAATTATGCTTTCAATTATGACACTGTCATCTGTTTAGACTGTTCTTATATAACGAGCCATTGTTTTTTCCAGCGTGGGCATTGGGCACAGCCTACCGCAGAGCACATCTGCAGAGCATGCAGGGGTCGCCACTGGTAGCGGCTGCTACCCTGGCATTCGTTTCGCAACACTTGGTACTGCCTCTTTTAGCCCAGGCCACTTCTAGGCCTCGTGCATTAACAAAATAATAAACAGGAGATCTTTTTTCTGGGCTTTGTGCTGTATAATGTGCATGATCAGAGCCTGCTAACCTGCCCTTCTGGTCAATACAAAAAAAAATACCCAAAGCAGTGCATTTTCCTCAACCCATAATCCCTTTGCCTATATTTGGGTGTGCACTGCATGGCTACATTACGAGCGCTGTATGCACTCAATTCAATAATACTATATTTGTGCAGTTATGAGTAAACAATACAAAGGATTGTTGTGCAATTTTGCTCTTGACGACCAATAAACAGACATGGATGCAGATACGTATTGGTAATGTATCGAATTTGTGAATGAAGGCAAAACATATTAAATAACAGAGCCTTCGGTCAGCATTACTGCTCAGTAAATGAGAACATATGTTAATCTGTATCCTGGTTGCTTAAATATATATATTAGCACCTAAGGTAGAATATTGGAATCTTACAAGTCAATAAGGATCAAGGCTTTCTAAGCATTTTTTTCCATTAGCGCCCGGTGAGAGGAGCCAGCCAATCAGGTGACTGTGAGAGTGGGCTTTACTACACGGTAAAGTCTGCTTTCCACCCTCTCCAATTGCTCCTCTCACTCTGGCCACCATTTATTTTCCCTGCTCATACCCCCAGAACTGGCCCCAGCGGCCCATAATACCCTACACATTCTCACCCCGACTGAACCCATCTCCCTCACCCCCCCCTTTAGCTCTCTAGCCCTCACCTGCATATCCTTGACTTGGCACTCCCACCATGAACATAGAAAAGGACCACCATTTCTATGTCTATGGTGGCCATCTTTGTTTGTAGTTTCTTTGAAGCAAACGCTCGGCACAAAACCAAAGTCCCTTTTAGAAAACAGCTATTAGCTTCCCTGTTTGCTTTCCCGGGGTGCTAATGCCTATATACACCTAAGAGGGGTGGGCATTGCCATCTAGCAACAACCTAAGGGACCCTCTAACATGCTCCCTCCTCAATGAATATTGCGTAATTGTGGGCAAGGAATCTGATAACTGACCGGATTCCAGACACCAATCAGGATGCACTGACATCTGCCCGTATCTTCCCACCACCCCTTCATGCCTTAGTCAATCTCATTCTCAGTGGGATGACTGCCACCTGCCTCACACTCTACTCCCGTCACTTTCCCTTCTTCTGCTAGTTCTGCACTGTGCCTCTAGGTGGTGTAGAAAGTAACAACAGACTACTGCCGAGGGCCACAATGTGTCATTTGCTTGGTGGCCAGAACAGATTATTTTTGCTCTTTTTTTTTTTTACTGCAAGTAGGGTCTTCATTGAGTGCGCTATAAATGCAGCTAATGTGCAGTTATATGCCCTGAGTCTTCATTATGCACCCTCACTTCACTCCGATCCATGGGTCTGGCTCTGGGCACATATGTGCCCCTCTTGGCCAATGCAATAATGATGAAATTGGTATTGGACTAGTATACTGTTTCACATGGTGGCACTATCTGACACATGGTTGTGGGTTCAGTGGGGTGTGCGTGGGCATTTGAGGCTGGACACAGTTTATGATGACATTTCCTCAGCCTGTAAAACTTTATTATGCATATGATGACTATACCAGGCATAGTAGGCCTTATCTAGCATAAAATGGAGAAAGTGGGTATTTAGACTGCACTTAGCACATGATGGCAGAACCTGGGCCAGTGAGGCTGTATCTTGTACATGAGGACAACACTGTACAATTAAAGGACTCAGCAATGGTGAACAAAATGCATCTATTTCCCGCTCACAGTGGATCACAGGCGTCCTCCCAGGGCCTGAGCAAGCCTTGCAAGATATTTCCAGATTCTTGGGGGAATATTTCAGCGCCATCACTGTTTCTCCGCTTCTCCACACTCCCAGACCCAGAGATCCAGGTCCACCTCCCACTACCTGCCTTTGCCGCATCCGATTGGTGTTCCAGGTAACAAGATCCTGAACACCATATTTGAAGCTCTCCCGCAGGGCAGCCTTGCCCGAGCACAGGCAAAGCGCACTTTGCCTTGGGCGCTCCCCATCCCTGATTGCCTGTTCGCCCTGTCGCCCCCGCCCTGCCAGATGTCACGCTTGCCGGCTGCAGCTACTTCCAGGTAAGGGATTCAATTTTTTGAGAAAGCAGCCAACCCGTCTCACACCCCCCTTAACGCACACCCCGTGCTCAAATGGACCATGAACCAGGCCTGTGTGTAATAATGAAATATTTATTTATTTCTAATTTTAAATAAAAATCCAACACATGCAATATAGGGCAGCATTCACCAGTGTGGTGATAATTACACAGTAAAATAATAGGATACACTGAGTTTAACCTTCTAACATCAGATACAAAATACACAAATGAATGAAAGCAAGAGTACTTTTTGGGTAGTATTTTCAAATAGCACCACATTTAGGCATTCCCCCTGCAACACTCCCTCAAACTCCTGTTAACCAAGTTGTGTGTGGGTGGAGAGGAGTAGCAAGGAGTCAAGTATACTAGACAACAATCAGCATGAAAATCAGACATACCACCCTGAATGGGATGCCAAAATCAGATTGAGCTCCCTTGAAAAATGAGCAAAATGGCACTCGGAATTACTGAACGGTGATTTTACATGTTCGTTTGAATGAATAAGACAAGAATGTGCGTGGCTGTACTAACGAGGCAAGAAAACTCACAAGCTACAAGGCAAGATAATAACGGGCATACAGTTTAGAAAATCGACGTTGGAAGGAAAAACAGTGCAGCAAGAATCACACGTGGCAAAATTGCAGTTGCTCCGTTTTCACTGGTTTAAAATAGCAAAATGGCTTGGAAATTGAGATAAACAATCAAAATTGGAAGTCGGTTTTAATGCTAAGGTAAAAAAGCACATAACAGGGATGATACTAAAGTGAAAGGGTGCCTCTTGATGGGGACATGATGTGATTTTTTGTAGGAAAAGTAAATCGGATTTTATAATGAAAGCAGTTTTGTGGAAAAATCGGTTTTAAGAGGAAAATGACAGGTTCTATTGAGACTTTTTTTTAGTGGCTGGATTACTAAAGAAGGACACTGCCCACGAGAAGGTTAATTTGCAATGTTAACCCATTCACGCTGTGTGTCTCTTTATATGAGAATTAATTAATGTATTCCAAATAGGACTAAGGACTTAGACAACGGACTGAAATGATTTGAAAAGAATTGCGCTAACACATGTAGATTAAGACAGATTTTCCAAAGGACAGGATACACAGAGGATTCTGATAATTTAAGAATTTACTACGGTATTTATAGGATTTCTATGGGATTGGACATAATACAAGGTAAGAAAGCAACAGATGCAGCTTGTTGGTTACTGGGGAAGGGTGAAACTCACAAAGAACACTTGAATGGGGTAGTTAGGACAGCCAGTCGGTTCTCTGGACAGCGGACAGGGGTCTTATTTCTTTTCTTCAGAAAGAAGGTTTTATACTGTTGAAAAGTACTGATGTATTTGCACTTCAAGAGATGTGGGCTAAGGGGACATTAGTTATCGATGGGATGGGTATAATATTTTAACAAAACACTTTAAAAGCCGGAGATAAGGGATGGCCTATGGGAGGGCTTTGTGTGGGAGTTAAATGCTTGCTTACCATCAGAGAATATGATACATTTGGTATGTCAGATTCTGTCATGTGTGTCATAATAGGAAACCTTGTTGCTCAAGAAGATTTATTATTGATAAATGTATACTCCTGCCCGGGGGGAATTGCATTGAGGAGGTGGGTAAGATTATCATGGATATAATTGATGGTTGGTCAATGGAATCCTCTAAAGCCTTCGTCATGTTAGTTGGAGATTTAAACTCCCATTGTGATGTAGCTCTGAAAAAAAAGGAAGAGTGGGAGGAAAGGTGTGGGGAATTAGATATAGTACCACCAGTATCGCTAGGGAAAATGGGTACTGATCCAAAACACTCTATCCAGGTTTCCAGTGGGATAATTTGGTTGAATATGCTACAGAGCTGGGGTTTATCCTCCTGCTTAGAACCAGATAATTTGGGTGGAAATCAACCTACCTGGACTAATGGGAAGGTGAGTTGTAGACTGGAGTATATGTTTGTAAATGCTGGGCCATTGAAGTTAGTTATAAGTTTTGTACATACCCCCACATCACTTAGTGATCATAAAATATTACAATGTTGCCTACATAGTCGCCAAGTCAGGAATGTAAGCAATGGGGAAAGTATGAATCTCCAATACAATGGTGCGGCTAATAGGATATGCTGGACAGAAAAAAATGTAAACTAATTTGAGGAGATGTTTCACATTTTAAATATAGATGCACAAGAAATAGCCTGTAATGGTTTAAAAGTCATTGGGAATGTAATGGGTATCATACAGGAAACTAATAGTAGAATTACCCTAACCCACTTGATGGGAATAAAACACAAGAATATATATGAGAGCCAGATAAATGAAAAGAAGAAGAGGCTTAAGAAGGACATTAATATAATTAAAAAAGATAATGATAGGACAGAAATTAGTAAACTCCAAAGTATTGCCAGTCTTCGCACGAAATATAAGAACTGGCTTAGGTCTCATAGGTGTACAATTCATAATGCGAATTGGAGAATGATCTTGACATTATGTCGTACACATGACTCCAAAAAAATGTTGGTACTTATTTCGCCAATTGTTCATAGAAGAAGTGGATTTGGATATTAACATTATATCCATGGATGCATTGTTGAAATATATATCCACACTCTATTTTGTAGAAAATAGGCCAGATGTCACCAGAGAAATTAGACTAGATGGAGAGGATAGGATTTTCCCTTTCATCGTAGATGATATCCTGAATATTATAAAAAAAGATGAAAGCGTTGAGGGCCCCTTGACCAGATAAACAGGCTAATATTGTTATTAAACGCAATCTTTTAAAGTGGGCTGCTATATTGTTGGAACTATATTCATGTATTTGGAAAGGTGGTAATATCCCTGAGAGTTGGTATAAAGTCATTTTTATTCCAATCTATACAAAAAAGGAAATAAAACCTGCCCAAAGAATTATCAGCTGCTGGCGATGGCAGATTCAAGCTGTAAAAATGTTTGCTCCTTGTTGTTGCAAATTATTAAAGTTTGGAGTAAAAGATTAACCAGCACCCATTGAACTCACAAAAGAGATGAAGAAATGCCATTTCCACCCTATAGACTTCCCTTTCTCTAGAATGTAGGCCAAACCTTTCCATATTAACAGGGACGTCTAGGAATTTAACCACTACTTCATTTCTTTCTTCTGGATCATTCTTATCCTCACCCACTGGTAAGGCAATACCCTCCTCTAAATCAGGAGTTTTATTTTTCCCTTTAAGCCATTTTTCCATCCCTTTATCTTTAGATTTAGACTTGTTATTTCCCCCTCTTGTACTATGGAATTTATATTTAATTCAAATCTATTAGCCACCTCAATACATTAAAAATCCTTTAAAGAGGTTTCTGCTAGAGCCTGACAATTCTTTTTAGCATTTACTTTCCTTTTAGGGTTGCCCACCTTGCATTAACCTTTATTTCCCTTTTTATAATTTCTTTTGTGATGCAATCGGCGTCCAAGGCCTTGAGATTGTACTGGGCCTCCCTCCTGAACTGCATTACCCTCTTTACTACTATGTTCACCACCCTCTTTTTCATCCATGTTTATTACATCCACACTAATATCTCTCTACACATTAGCGTCCTCATTTACCAATAGACATAATTCACTCAGCTCCCCATTCTGTACACAAATAGATCCATTAAGCAAGGCAGGTCCCTTCTGGTTTTCCCAATCTGAAGGAATCACATTCAACACAACCTTCATCTTCTCATTCACCATAGTAACTAATTCCTTCACTGTCTGCTGTTCATTCATGAGTTTACTACAGATCCCCAATAAAATATCAACCGTAACTATTAGAGAGTCCATTTTTTCCCACATATGTAAAATATTTTCTTCCCCTCCCTCAGAGTCGCTCCAGGTACAATCTACATCATGTACATCGTCCATTGACAAATTGTCCTGAGACAATTTCTCAAGGTCGGGTATGATAGAGAGATTTGTCCCAATTACATTGTTCATACTTATGGAGACCTCTGTATTTTTTTCCAATTGCCCCATTCCTGTGCCTATTGTTAAGCCCATTGAATGATGACGAAAGTCGAGACATAAATTTAATAGTGAATTATTATATATCATGGAACTATTTCCAGGGACCGGGATAACTTCCCCCCTAGTAAAATCCTTAACCAAATCAATTTTAGTTAGAAAATCCAATATTTTCGGTTGTTCCAGCAAGGTCATATCCTTTTTTCCCTTAGATTCTTTGCAGGCTAGAGTTTTTAAAACAGGGGTAACCATATAGTATTATTTTTAGTTCCCTTTTTCTTTCTAGTATTATGCAAGATTAATTTAGATGCCATATATGCTGAAGTTAGTCGTTGAGCTTCTCAAACTAGTGAATTGAATCAATGAAAAAAAAAAGTCAATCACACTCAATAGGTGCAGAGCTAATGACTCCCCAACAGCTGGTTAGCCTAGCAGGATTTACTTATTTTACAGAATAATACTCCAGCTTTCTCCACTATGCATTAATATTAATTAATGATGCCGTACTATATATGCCTATTTTATAGACACACAATATAGAACACTTAATATAAAATAGAGACTCCATCAATATAGACAAACAGGGCGGGGAACGCCCAGCAGTTTAAGGATCCATCGGAGTCCGTCTCTCCCCCCCCGCCCTGTGACGTTAGCAAATGCTCTCTTGTAAGTGGATCAGTCAGTAAGAATAAAGAATAAAGATTACTCTTCACGAGTGCCGTAATGCCTCAGAAGTGCCCTTTGTAATAACCACTCAAAATGCAGCAGGACACCGTACAATACACGACCCAATTCTCCTGGTCGTACTTGATAGAATTTTAATGCAGGCGTCCCGCGTCCAGCCAAACAGTGATTCTGCGCCCTTTTCTCCGCAGAGCTTATCGCTTCAAGCGCGGCCAGGCGGTAATTATATACCTTTCCTGCTGTCCACGTAAGGACCGCAAACAGAGCCCAGGACTTCTTAATGAAACAATAGCTCTCACAATGTCCTCTGTATTGTCAATGGCTCAGCACGGCAGATAAATACATTATCTGAAAATTATTAAAGTTTGGAGTATTGAAAATAAGCTGCTCTAGCCTTTCCAAACTGTGAAGGGGCCCCTGAGGGACCCACGTTTGTGGAAACAAGGCACAATCACCACACACGAACTGATACGCCAGAAACAAGGTTGTGGTCCCAAAATCTAGGGTTTATTGCAAAGCAAATAGGTTCAGTTGGCCAACTGGCCTCACGCCCCGTGACGTGTGTCTACCAGACCTCGGGGGACCCACGAACCCAAGAGATCATATAACAGTTACATATATACAAAACAAGCATCTTGTGATCAGTAATGACACATTCTATTCCACCTTAATACATTCCCTTTGAACCAGGAACGATGATTGACAATAGTGACGAGTATGACACCTTCCAACATCTATTTAGCAACAGTTTGCAATTTTGCAAGCCAGCAGACACAAGTCTTTGTTTTAGGAACACAGCGCTTCGGTTTCTACAAGCAAGCTGTGCATAGGGAGAGACACATTCCAGGCCTTGCTATATCTTAGTTTCTATTCGTGTACCAGAGGGACAACTTGCTCTCCAAGGCTCTACCAGGCTTAGGAGAAGGGGGGCCGCAAAGGAGAGCATAATTCAAGTCATTTTAATGTTCGTTCTAGCATTTCTTCTGTGCTAACCCAGACTTGCTGGCACCTGTTGTTCTGATTAAAATGCCCCACTGTTCATCCTTCAAGGATATACGCGGGAGGGACCGGGCATCTCTGTCTGACCTACTGGGTTATGTTTCAACATGCCACTCGCGGCCTTGCATTGCGCACCAGTGAAGCAGAATAATTTTTCAGCAAAGTAGTTTTACATGAGGCAAAAAAGGCATCGTTAGAGAAAACAGTGAAAAGACAAAATGGCGATTATAGTCACCTTAAAATGGCTGCACCTTTGTCAAGCTTTAGCTACATCTTGCTAATACTAAACACATGAGGCGGTTGGTCTTCGGCCAACAAATTATATTACCTTGCGATCGAGGGGGTGTCTATTCTTTCTGGACTGACAGCTGGGTTTCGAACAGGTTTTAGTACTCCCGATCATATTATGGCATTAAATTACGCCATCTCAGACATACGAAGAACAAAGAGCTGAACTTATTTGTATGTTTCAAAGACATTTCAAGAGCCTTCACTGTGTCATTAGAGACACATTGTGGAGTGAGTTAGCAAATTGGAAAATCAGCCCCTCAGTGCTACATCTATTAAGAGAAATGTATATTAATACAACAGTTACCATCTGCTTGAATAAAGGGGTCAATAGATCGCTACCTATTTCTACCAAGTTGAGTCTTAATCTAGGTTGTGTTACCTCACCTGTCCTTTATAATCTGTATGTGGCAGATTTGGGGGATAGGTTTGAGAATATTAATAACCACCCACCGAAGATCGGAGAGTTTCTCATCAGCTAAATGTCATATGCAGGTGACACAGTTTTGATGGATAAAACTCTGATTGGCCTTAGATGAGTTGCAACGTTTTGCTCTTGAGAATAACCTTAGTATTAACGTGACGAAAACTAAGATCATGATTTTCGGGGGTTGTAGAAAAAGGAAAAAGAAATACAACTTCCAATGGAAAATTGAGACTCAGCCGATTGAGGTGGTAGAAACATACCCTTGTTTGTTTATGTTAGTAAGGGATAATCCACCCTGCAATCATTTTCATGAGATGATTGAAAGTTTGTTTGTTTGTTTGTTTATTACTTGTATTGCGCACCAGACCCAAGGGTATTTAGGGCGCATTGCATAAGATCATTCAAAGCTTAGTTTATACATAGAAATACATATACAATTACAGTATAGTTCCACACAGTCAATGTACATATATACAGTATAATTCTTTTCAGAGTATTTACAGATAGGAGGTTAAGACTATGGTCTAAAAGCAGGCAAGTGTGAACTAGAGAGAGTCTGATCGACTGTATACAGGGCTTTGAACCAGTTCAGCAAGATGTCATAGGGCCGCTTAGAAGTCAGCGTCTTTGAGCCACTTTATTAGGCCATGACGGAATTCTGGGTATGAGTGCTCTACTCTAAGGGGGGAGGGTAAGGAGTTCCAGAGCTGGGTTGCCTTAACTTGGAAACTACTGCCTCCAACTCTAGCCAGTTTAAATCTGGGAATTAGAAGACATTTAGTGTTGGAGAGTCTGGTTGTTCTTGTCCCAAGTTTTGTGACAATTGTATTCGAAAGATAGCCAAGGGCTACTTTATTTATGCATTTATGAGTGAGGGAGGCCACTTTTAATTTGATTTTGTCAAAAAGTAAGGTAACTACAAAATTGAATGTAATTCGCTCTTATGTGGCCTCCAAAGGTGGTTATTCAATGGAGGGGTTGCTGGAGATTTATAACAGTTGCATCATCCTGGGGGCCTTGTATGCGTTGGAAACTTGGGCAGCTAGATTCCTAGAAGATTTAGGAAAAATTTAAGGGAAATTATGGAGACCCGCTTTAAGACTAGCTAAATCCACTCCTATAGAGGCTATAAGATCTGAATTGGGACTCACATCCTTTACCACCTTATGGAAAATCATGTGCTGTAAGTTATATATAAAAATTATTTAATTTAAATTTTAATGTGATATAGAATGAAGGAAAATTGAAACTTTACACATAATACACAATTATTCATTAATAACTATAACAGTAAGAGCAGTAAACGAATGATATTCAGCAAATAAATTTAAATAAACAGATAATAATATATCAAATATAAAATTAAGAATAAACAGTATTATTGTCATCTTTACCCCAAGTGAAGGGCAAATCTATACCTATTGACCAATAATGTACATATTTACAGAACTAATTACAACAAAATCATATATTGAGCAAAATTTATGGTATGCCAAAAACAAGTCCCAAGAAGGCCTGAATTTTCTTCGCATTATAGTGCTCAAATTATTCAAACCAAGAGACCCAACTTTAATTACATTTTTAGCCATATGTTATAGAGGGCTATAAACAAATGCATGTTGCAGGTGTTTGTGCAATATAGCCAAAATGACATTTCACAGATGGTTAAGGGGTTGTGAACAAACTCGGCAACATATAATACTATTGTGCAAGTTAATATCTGGCATTCTTTAAGGAGATGTTTGGCTGTCACCAAGCATTCAGGTAACTTACATAGGCTGTCAGTCTAGAAAAACTAGCACCCCTTGAGCGGAAGGCAATGCATGATAATTGGTTGGCCGAAGACCAACCGCCTCATTTAAAGTGTTAAGAATATATGCTCATTAGTTATTACGTAGCTATTAGCTCAACTAGAGTGAGTGCGGCCATTTTAAGATGACCAGAATTGCCATTTTGTTTTCTCTCTGCTCTCTCTAACGTTGTCACTTTGCCTCATGTAAAACTGCTTTGCTATAGATATTATTTCGCTTCAATGGTCCAAGGCTAAAATACATGTTGAAACATTACACTGGAGAGCCAGACAGAAATGCCCGGTTCCCTCCCTCACATGTCCTTGAAGGCAGGGAGCAAGGCATTTTAATCAGTACATGGATGCCAGCGAGACTCCTAAAAAGAATAGCAATCTACACAACGAATATTAAAAGGTTTGAATTATGTTCTTCTTTACGGCCCCCCTTTTCTGTGAGCACTGTGAGGCCCAGAGAGCAAGCTGACCTCTAGAGCATGAATCGAAACCAGGAGATAGTGAGGCCTGGAATGTGCCAGTCCCCTACGCGCAGCTTGCCCATGAAAACAGAAGTGCTGTGTTCTCTCAAATAAAGACTAGTGTCTGTAAATATGAGACTGCAAACTGTTACTAAATATGGGGTCTAGGGTGTCATATTCGTCACCATGGTCAATCATCGCCTCCAATTCAAAGGGAATGAATTATGGGCGGCATCGAATGTGTCATTACTGGTTGTAAAATGCTCATTTTGTATATATGTAACTGATGTACAATTTTCTCTCTCTTGCGTCCCCCGAGGTCTGTTAGACACACGTCGCGGGGCGTGGGACCATTTGGCCAACTGGGACTATTTGTTTTGCAATAAACCATAGATTTTGGGAATAGAACCTCGTGTCTGGCGTATCAGTTCGTGTGTGGTGATTGTGCCTTGTTTCCACATCCGAGCGTCCCTCAGGGGCCCCTTCAAGACGACAAATTTGCCCGGGGATGGGAATATTTTCCCTGGCCCCCAAATTCCTCAGAGTAGGTAGTTGTTCCAGTCTAAACAGAATGATAAAACGTCTGAGTCTTTTCGTAGGACAGAGGTTCAAGTATGCTTGGGGGGCTTCATATAGGTGTACAATCTATATTTGATGAATTGATAGCTTTTTAGAGTACTCAGATGCGCAAAGTTCTCGAGCCGATCCCAAAGGTCCACCCTTTTCCCAAGTGCGTTTTGGACTTCCTTAGTATATGCTGCCCCTCTGTGTGACCAATCTATGTCAGCAAGAAATGTTGACATTAATTTGAATAGGGGTGATGTGGTATGATTTTTTACCACTTCCTGATGTATCACAGTCAATAGGGGATTGGAGCAGCCACTAGTCATCTTGAGAAAGAATCTGGCGCTCTTTTTGAGTACATTTGCTTTTAATGATGGAAGACCCATTTCTAGTCTTATCAAAGCCATTGGCACTCCTGGGGACAGTCCTAATATCCAACGCCAGAATTTACCTTCCATCACTTGGAGCCAAGCCAAATCAAAGGAGAGAAGGGCCTCAAGTCCATAGGTGATCATAGGTACAAGCACTTGGATGTAGAGGTGCCGCGTCCCCCAGAGCGTATATCCTTGTCTGCAATAAAGGTAATCGCCATTAGGCTCGATTTCAATTCCGAGGTAACTATAGGAGGGTGCATAAGGTATGTTAATTTGACCCACCATCAAGTTAACTCGGGATGCTCTTTTCCCAGTAAATCTGAGCACTTTGGTCTTGTCTAGGTTGATAGTCAGACCATTAAGACTAGCATATTCCCATAAGGTGGTAGCGGAGCACCGAAGCCCACTGATGGTGTTATCAAATACTACCAAGTCATTGGCGTATGCTAGTACAATGCAAGGCGCCTCACCAATTTTTGGAGGACAATTGTCAATTTCGGCTAGTACTGTGGGAATATCATATACATAGAGGTTGTATATCAGGGGTGCGGTAACACATCCCTGCTTTACCCCTCTATTTTGGGGCACCTTTTTGGTCATGTTGCCTTCTTGATTTAACCTGAGACGGGCCGTGGTGTTTTGGTGCAGGAGTCTCAGATAGTACGAGACCTCCCGGGCATCCCATTAACTCAAGTTTCCGCCACAGTTTATCTCTAGGGATAGAATCAAAAACAGACTTAAAGTCAATGTATAAAGCATACAGAGGGGGCTGCCCCTTGCTGAGTGCCCGTGTGCGTAGTATATCCATCACCATAAGATTATGTGATGTAGAGAAATCCTGCCAGAATCCACACTGAAATTTGCTAAGTATGTTGGCCTCGTCTACCCATTGCTGCACTTCGCTTAACAATAATGAAGCAAAAATTTTACCTGTAACATCAAACATAAAGAGAAGCCTATAGTTATTGGGTTCGGCAGGGTTGCCCTTTTTAAAAATGGGAATGAGAATGGCTGTTTGCCAGGATTGAGGGATTCTCCCCTGTGCTAAGATCTTTTCAAAAAGTACGGAGAATAATTCCTCCCAGAATTCAGGGTAATTCAAAATGACCACATTTGCCAGCACATTTGGGCCAGGGGCTCTTGAGGACTTGAGAGCTTTTATTTTATTCAGAATAATCCATGGGGATACTTCAAAAGGTGGAAAAATAGGGCCTTGTAGGGGAGACCAAGTCGGGCAACTTGGTCTCCCCTACATTACGTCCTTCTAAAAAGTTTATCCAGACCTCCTCACTGATAGGATTGGTTAGTTGGACTTTACCTTTCCTCCTAGTCTCATTCAATAGCAACCAAATACTGCGAGAGTTCCTAGAGCAGATAGTCGGTACTAGCCTTTGATAGGCGCAATTTCTCTCAATCTTTTTTATTTGCTTAATGCTGGTTCTATACCAATTGTTAGCTCTTCTGACTCTCTCGCAGTAAAGGGCTGCTGGTAAATTCAAGTTCTTGATGCTACGAATTTCTGCTCTCAACCCTCTCTTGGCATCTCTAATTCCTTTATTGTAGGGGCGACTAACACCCTCTGTTCTTATCATATAGCCCATTTTGGCCACAGCATGTTTTCCTGCAAATGCCAGAATCCATTCTTCAATGGCATTAATGGTCATGATGTTAAAGTCCAGAGAGCCAACAGAGGAGGTGTATTTGAGGGCTTTCGTAGCTGATCGAATATTTTTTTCCGACCATATAATTCTAGAGCCTGAACTATTGATGTTAATAGTAACAATATTCAATGTGGGAATAGTGAGGTTAGGTAATCGAAGAAAACATTGGCGCATCGCATGGTCGCTCCAGTTGTTATTAGTCACTTTCATGTCGATAACTTTCAATTGCATTTCAGGGCACATGAAAATGTAGTCCAAAGTGCTGGATGCTGACCCACTTGTCCAGGTATGTTTCCCTGGCCTATAACCCGGTGTGCGCCCATTAATCATCTCAAGATCCCAATAAGCAAACATTTGTAACCAGCCCAGTCCCTCAGCCTCTCTTTTCTCGTGGATCATTAGGCATGTTGTGCTGAGATTCGAGTTAGACGATGTATAACCCTCGCCTGTCATATGGCAATTGATGTCCCCCATGACCACCACTGCAGTGTTACCAGGTTTCAATGTCCAAGATGACATTAGGTCCTGAAGTGCTTCTTGTAAGGGTTCTCCAATGACTGCTCCTAGGGGATTATAAAGGTTAACAAGAAGAAACCTATGAGAGCAACTTTCCTCTTCATATTCAACCTCTACAGCCATGAGGTAATCCTCGACATCACAATGAACCCTACGAGAGACCACCATGTTTACAATCCCAAAAAGTAGACCACCAAAGGGGCGGCTGCTTGTACCCTGTTTTGCAAAAGATTGATACACAACAAAACCATCCCATAGCAGAGGATCCATTGCCCAAGTCTCTTGGCAATGGATCCTCCAGATGATGCATCCAATAGATGCAGTTATGTTTGGATAGAAGGTCAACGGAACCCTCCGTTCTCAATAAATGGGCAAAGCCTCTGAAGTTGCACGTAAGGAGGGAAAAAGCTCAATGATTGTGTAGAACTCCCGGGAGGAATTCCATCAGCCATTTTAGGACTTGTACTTCAGCGAGTTCAAGATTTTTCGCTTCAGCTGGTTTGGAGCAAATAGGTACGGGGAGTAAAGCTGCAACGGCCTCCGGGCCAATGTTCATTTCAGATTCATTCAAGTCGATGTCGACGTCAACAGTCCTCAGTTCCTCTTTATATTTCCTGATCAGCCGCGCTGTCGACAGGAAGGTACAATGTAAGGCAAAGACATTTGGATTAGGGCCTGTCAAAGGCTCTATGAACAGAAAGTCGTCAGATTTCAAAACTCGAAGTTGGGGAATGCAGTAAAGTCTGACTAATAACTCAGATCGCGCAAGCCATTTTTTTTTACCGCTCTGATATAAGTTCTTAATAAGGCAGATGCGATTCTCGTTAGTGTCTTTGGAATTGGTCCCGAGTTCAGAAGGCAAAGGTATTGATAAGTTTCCCTAATGTGCAGATGCTGCTGGTTGCTCGGTGCATACTGGTAAGCTAAATTCGTGATCCGGATCCAAGCTTTTCAAAAGGTCCTCATCAGAAACCGGACTAATGGCTTTTTCTTCTGGCACGAGCCAGCCAGAGAGGGATCCTTTAGTCGTTGACACCTGTGCGGCAGTTCTGGCTAGTCTCTTTTTGGCTTTTTCGAACGTGTGTCCAGCCCTGTCTGTGGCACAGCCGTGGGTGGTAAGGCACTTATTTTAGATTTTTTTATTTTTAAGCGCCTTCCTCGCCAGTCTACGTTGTTTCCTTGAGAAAAAAATATAGGGACTTTGTACCATCTCGAGGTCGCCAGCATTCTCCTGGGTTACTTCATGGGTTTCAGCATTGATGGCAGATTCTGATGGCTCAACTACAACTTTTTCCATATTGCCCTGGTCATCGCTTTCTTCCACAATGTGCAAGGCGTCAGAAAGGTTAGCTTCCGCCTCTTCACATAGATGGTCCTTCTGTTCTAATGCCATAGTAAGAATGTTAGTATTAGTCAGAATGCGACCTGACATTTGCAGCAAGATCTTAAGTGCGAATTGAAGAGCAGCAACCGATGATTGGAGCTCAGCAACCTCGGATGAGCCGGGGTGTTGGCAATCCAAGTCATCGTCCAGTTTGTCTGGTAGTCCTCGATAGATGCCATTGCTAAATTAGGGGAAGCAGATAATCGTCCACTGCTTCCAATGGAGTTATGTAGGCCAGGAGGAGTGCTCATGTTGCTAATGTTGTGAGGTGGTGAGCCACTAGTAATCGTCAATGGAGTTTGTGATGACATCCCTCTCTGGATATTTAAACACAGATCTAATAGTGAATTATTGTCAATGTCATCAAAATTGGTAGTATTCAATGAAATGCTTCCACTAGGGCCAGGGACTACGGTTTCCTCAATGGTAGTTGAGTTTATTTCCGGAGGTGGGTTTACTGGAAAGAACTCAGTAATAGCACCTTGGTCCACTGGCTTGGTGTATTTCGCATTCTTCTTGGGCTTAACAACTTTCGTATCAGACTCCATATTCTCCTTAGAGGGAAGGGTCTTCGTTTTCCGCAGATTGTAATTCGAATGGGCGGACCTTTTCCCCTGCTGCATATCAGCGAAAGGTAATTGGTAAGGTCCACCAGACTTATCTACCCGATGGACAAAAGACACTACAGTACTGAATTGGGTAGTAAGTATGAGGATTGTCAAAGCAAAGTTGTTGTTCCCTCCGAGCCAGGGGAAAAGGAGTGGGGATAAGTCACGATCCTCAAGAGCTGTCAGGTCATTCCTCTCACCTGGGAGTCAGAAGGTTGCTGAAAGAACAGAATGCCAAAAATGCCCAAGATCAAAGCCCAAGACCCGCAATCTCCTGGGCAAATAGTCTTCAGACCAGTTTGACTATAATAATAACAATGCCCACCCTGTTCTAGTACAACAGTAGGGCACCGTAATACAAACTCAGGGTCCCACTCTCCTCCCACACAAGCCAAATCTTATGGAGGTAATACGCAGCGGAGGAACAGTAGGAAGTCGGGACTCTTGGCAGGTATGTATGCAAAATTTTCAAACTTGAACTATGATTGTTAAACGCTGAAGAGTTACTGTACAGATGCCGCAAAGCCACTGAAAGCTAGGAATTTAAAATAGGGAGGAAGGGCAGAGAGAATGAAAAGCAATTCACGAGAGGTCGCTCTCCGCTCTCCACTCACCTCCCAAATTCCCAAGCTGCGGCAATCGGTCCTAATGCAGGAAAAGAGGCTTCGCTGTTCTCAACAATGCAACATTTAAGCTGCGGTCTGCCGCACAAGTGCGTGGTGCCATGGAAAATCAAATCAAATTCGCAATCGCGGACGTGGGCGCCCACCAAGCCTGGCCCCTCACCACTGCAGTAGCCCCTTCCGTGGACGTGGGCATGGGCTTCCGAAGGCACAGGGGGACACAGAGGCTTGCCGCGGCCGCCGGCTTGCGGGATACTGAGCCGCACTCGATCCGCCATTAGGTTCGTCAGAGGAATGGGCCTTGCGGCGTGAGTATGCTCGTATCAAGCCGCACCTCCATGCAACGTATGCGAAATGTTGTAAGAGGCCGCTTCGAAACAATCTACAATCTTCCGACACAAATCACATACAAATTATGATGCAGGAGGACAGAGATGACAGCTTGTTGAAAGTTATGGGCAGAGGCATGGCTGTAAATAAGAATATGAATCTGGCTTTGGAAGGTCTGACAGACACTGCTCTTAATTTTTTAAGTGAAATTAATATGAACTTACCCAATGAGAAGACAAATATGAAGGGTTTTGTTAAGACCCTGAAGAGAAAATCAATTCAGTGGGATCTTGTAAAGAATTTAGAGCTGCTAGGCAATAAGAGATGGAAAGAAGTATACAGCTCACAAGGACTGGTAGCCTCTAAGCCTCGTAGTTACTTATTGAAGGTAGGACATTGTGATCTTGCTAGATTTATTATACTCTTAAGATTTAATATACTTCCTTATTATGAATATGTTGGCTGTTGGATTGGCATACTGAGAGAAAGATTAGTGTGCATGCTATGTTAAAGGGAGGTTGAAACAATAAACTATTTTGGTCTAGTATTTATGTGGCGGATCCAGGCTGGTAAGATAGCTCAGCGGGTTGAGCGCTCGCTGCTGCTATCTGAGCAGGTTCGAATCCCGGCAAGGCCAACTCAGCCTTTCATCCTTCTGAGGTCGCAAAATGAGTACCAACTTCGGTTAGGTGATACTGTATGTAAATATGTGCTCTGTAAAGCGCTTTGGATTAAGGCGCTATATAAATAACACATCATTATCATTATCATTACATTCGTGCGGCTTATTATATATGGAGAAAAATGTTAAGAAAGTTGGATTAATTGCCCGACAGAATTATTGTGTCATGCAGATTATGGTTTGGAATGCCTTTTTTAATTAGAGCAATGGATGAGTAGGGTTTTATGTTTATGTTTATGATTATTGGTGTGAAATATGATATCTATTCCCCCTTTTGTAACTGTCCGATTACATGAAATTGTATTAGGATTAGCAATAATAATTTTATAATTTGATATCTGATAGGATTAGGAATTATAATTTTTTTGATCAGATATGTTTGCTGTATTTGTATAAGTGTTCAATGTTTTAATTAACCAATTAAACTATAAAAATATGTTTTTTTTTAAGTTTTGAAAGCTGCAGTAATATTGTTCATTAAAACAGCTTCAGGGGCCTTTTATCAGAGGTCCCCCTAACGTGTTGCTGGTCCAGATTTTCATGACCAGGAGAAGACAATTTGCCTTTAGCACTATGACTTTGGGGGTAACTCTTAGAAGAACATGCACAATTAGAAACACTGTCTTTGATTATCAATTGCCGGATTATAGGCATGTACTCCATGCAATATTTTCTGCGTGTGGTATGTTGAAAATTCCTTATGTGGTAATCCCAAATTTTGCATGCAGTAAGTATCGCACAATTATAAATTTGATTTCTGCTAAAACTCTGTTGCATATGTGAGTATATGGGGAAATGCCCATTTTTAACAAGCACTATTACCCAACAGGCCGCTTGGTTCAAACTGCGGCCTGTGGGGATTAGCACATGTGCTTATCGTGCATTACCGGGAGAGTCAGGATGAGGTTGCCCCAGACTTGGAAGTGATAAGGATGCAGATGGGGATTGAGAGAGGTCGGGTTTTGCATGGGGAAAGACATGAAGGACAGAAGGGATGAGTTTGCTGGAAGGAAAGAAGCAGGACCCCACTTGAGACTGGGCTCCGTGGGGTATCCCCTGCACAAGAGAAGCGTGGAGATGTGGGTGGGGGATGAGGAACCGATGGGCAGGGGCTGTGGGGGTATCATCTCCACAAGAGGAAGTTCAGAGGGAGGTGTTAAAGCCAGACCCATGAAACCGGATCTCAACAAAAAGGTATGCAGGCAATTACATGGAACCAGTCCACAGGGATTGAACTCTTCTCTCGGAGCAAATTAGGTCATAAGATTTCCAGTGAATCTGGTTGCCTCATTAGCAACCTCCTCCAACAAAGGCACCCAATTCCCGAAGGAATTTCACCAACCGCTGCCTGCCATCAGAGCTACTGCTTGGAACTGCTATTGCTGCTAGATGCTGAGAATTGACATTTCAAGATGGTCGCCACCACATTTCTGGTACTGCATGCTGTCTTTCAGTTTCTTAAGACTGTGGACTCTACTTGTGTGCCTTTTTATGTGGTTATCTTGTAATCAGGCAGGACTCCTCAGGCACCCACCTGCAGTTAATGCCTATGAAATATTGCCAAACTCATAATGACACCGTAATTAGTAGTTAGAGATCTAAGAACGGGAAGGTCACAATGAAAGAACTAAGAATGCACAAAGAGGTTGGAGGGTATTCAGATAGTGAGAAATGTGTATATCAGTTTTGGGTAGGGTTAGGACATTCATTTAAAATATACACATTTGAGTAAAGCACTTTGATCTGATCTTGCAAGCACGCCTATTTTTGCTGGACAAAAAAAGAGGTCCCCTCTTATTCGCCTAGTGGAACGAAACATACATATCTATAATCACCTAACTAAAGTGAAGAAGAAATTAAGAAAAGAGGCCAAAGAAAGTTAACTAATCCATGATCACAAAGTACACCATCTGTGGCATTTAGCTTCCCTCATCCCATTAGAATGCTAAAATAATGTACCTTCTGAAGTAATCAGATGGCAACCCGTAGTACAGAAAGGTATGAACACGTTTATTCCATCAGGTCAGGATACATGTAACAAGCAATAGTCAGGCAAGATAAGAAAGTGGCAGGCAGGGGCGGCGCTCTTGAGCAGCCTTGCAAATGGCTGCTTAACCTTCGTGCTCTGCACTGCGCCATACCGAAACTGGATAAGGCGGCACTTCCAGTCACCAACTGCTCTCCAAACTGCAGATCATGGGTGCTAAAATCCTAAAGAGATTGAATGGCTCGGAGCTGAGTTCTGACCCCCTGCATACTGAGCAGGGGGACGATATCTCCCTGGGCCCACGCGCCGGAGTGGCGCTGCCTGTATCTCCTGGTGCATGCTATGATTGGCTGTGAGGGGACCATACTGCAACATAACCTCTGCTCACATACGGGGGAGTCAGACCGGGCTGTGTTGGGGCTGCCTAGCCACCTCTCCCCCTCATCGTTAACCCATAGGGCAGACCTCTGTGCTCAGCTGACCGACGACTGGAGCACCGGACGGCTCATCTCCCCCGGCACCATTGCAACGCCGGACCCACGCAGCCGATCAACCGTTAGCCTGCCTGGGGGGCGCTACACTCTCTTCACTTCCTCCTCCGCTGCCCAGTCGCCGGCCATAGGAGCCGGGCTGTGATCCACCGGTTGGACCTACTCCTCAGCAGCCACCCGGCTGACCGTGCTCCAGGCTGGGGGGGTGAGCTACCTGCGACAACACCCTGATCCCCGCGCTCACCCGCCATCTGCCATGACGAAACCCAACATACTGCTGGCGGCTTGTCAGCGCCCCGCACTCTAGCTTGAGGGTGAGGCACTCACCATCGGCGCTGCCCCGAGGGAAAGAATGTGCACTCCTGGGTTGAGCTGGACACCCTATCCGTTGCCCAATGCCCAAGGACCTATCCTCAGCTAGCGGACTGCTGCCATCCATGAACTGCAACCCCCTGGGGCCATAAACGGGACTAGATCCGTCCCGCCCCATGCTTTACAGTGCTGCTACTGTGGGGGAGACCTGAAAGGAGAGCTGGGGGCCTGGCTCAGCTGCAGTAATGGACCAAAAGCATTGTGGCCTCCCGCTCTTACATAAGATTGCCCATGAGCGGTCCCAGTGGGCACGCAGCCCGCAACTATTAATCTGTACCTGCTCCCGCCTCACCAACTCCAAGTAAGTGCTGAGATTGTGAGCAGTGGAGCCGCTTGTGCCCCACCCCGTGTTTGGCCTGGAGGGGGCCATGAGACTCACTCTGCACCCCCAACCCATAACTGTTTGGCCTGCTGGCTGGTCCTGCAGAGACCCGGCGGCTGTTGAATGCTGCAGAACACCCCAGTTGTAATCTATTGCTGCCTGCACCACCCCCCCAGGTAGCTACTGCCTGCACGCATACACCTACCCGGCAGGGTGTGGCTGGGGATAGGTGTGGCTGGGGATAGGTGTGGCTGGGGATAGGTGGGACTGGTTCCCCCATACTTTATAATCATCTGGACACAGACTGAGGGACTGTCCTGCTGATCCACTACGGCCCACCCACTGGTGCCCCACTGGCCACGGCTCCGACTGCGGGAGAGCCGGTGACTCTAGACATTCCCAGAGCACATGAGACTTGCCCAGGGACCCTCCGACCCACGGACCACCCTCCGTCCTTCACAGTCTCTCATCTGTGGCACTTGCCTGCCCCTGGTTCACGACAAACACCACCTGCTTGCATAATGTCTTTGGTGCTGAAACCTGGGAGGCAGGCAGTGAGTGAGATCAACCAGCATACCATGACCAAGGGCGCCCATAGTGGAAGGAAGACTGGAGCCATGAATACATTTGCAAAATCCACACCTAGAGTAGAGCAGGGGCAGCCGACTCTGGGCCAGGGCTACACCCCATGCCTACTTCCGTAATTATCCTTGATCTCACCAGTATGATGAACTATGGCCAAAAACTTTGCTGCCGTCCACAAAAAATTAGATGAAATCAATGCCATTGTAGCATAAATCCGATCCCAACTGGCCCATGAGGGCGCCAGGATCACTGAGGCCGATACCAGGATACGAGCCAATGAAGATGGAATACACACACTGCAGGATACAGTGGCAGAACTCACCCGTGACATGAAGTTTGTTAAAGGCAAGTGTGACGACTTAGAGTCTTGCTCCCGCAGAAACAACATTCGAATAGTCGGGGTGCCTGAGGATGCACATAAGGGTAAAATGGAGCTGGCTACTGATAATTTGCTCAAGGACTTCCTAGGGAACCCCGACCTCTCCCTCTTCTTTGCTGTTGAGCGGGCTCACCGAGCACTAGCCCCGCCACAAACCTGGATATTTCCCCAGGCCCAAAATTGCAAAGATCCTCAGCTTTCGATATAGGGATCAATTACTTTGGCTAGCCCGTGAAAAGGGCGAACGTAGGCTGGGATCCCAAACTATCCGGATCTTCCCCGACTTATCTACTTGGGCTCAGCAGGAAAGACACCAGTTCCTGGGAGTGAAGAAGATGCTCAGAGAGCAGAACATCCAGTATGCAATGTTGTTACCGGCACGCCTCAAACTCACCTTTAGTCGTAAACTCTACTTTTTCACCGTCCCAATTGAAGCAGTGAAATTTATTGAGATGCACATACCCTTGAACAATCCGGACAATACCCAATTGAAGGATGACCACGCCGACTGAGAATGCCCAAATTCACCACTTCACTTGAGTTTTCTATGGTTTTTAGTCATGAGGTAATAGCGGCACACAAACTCCATAGCCGCCTTACATGTACCATGATGTATAGATGGGTATAATACCCTAGATCCTGAAATGGTGGCTGTGCGGCAGCAACGTACCTCACTTGCAGCTGCAATGGTTCTCTTGAGAGTTCAATTTGTTATAGGTTCCTGTTGGGCCTTCCGAGAAGGTGTGCCAAGTTGGGGTAGGCCTACCGATGTTGAGAAAGGGGGGAGGAACACACACACTGCTTGGTTGGGGAGGGCAGTGCGGGAGGGGGGTGTTCAAGTTGGGGTGAGTAAATATAAAATTGGCAATGGCGACACAGCAGACCACATGTTTGTAATTGAAGGTTTGGATGAAACAGACACAATACTTGGCAAAAGAAAGCCAGAACCAATGCATGTCCCCTGAACTGTCCAATGGCAACTAAGCTAATGTCGTGGAATGTACGTGGTGTGGGTAACTTTACCAATGCACGTAGAATCACTGCATACGCACAGGGGCATGGAGTTAGGATACTCCTCTTGCAGGAGACGCACGCTACCAGACCTGTGGCGGTCGGCCTAACACCATCCTGGGGACCTAATCAGTACTATACTACCTTCTCAACTAATTAATTCATAAATCAATCCGCTTCACACTGAAAAAAGATTACATAGATCCTAACGGCAGATCTGTGATCCTACAGTGTACAATTGCTGGCGGGGAGTATCTGTTGGTGAACACATATTGCCCTAATATCGACTCCCCTGATTTTTTTGCCAAAGTGACCTCCATATTGATGCGATTCATACATATTTAGATCATTTGAGGGGGCGACATGAATCTGATATTGAACACTAGCCTGGATAGAACGGGGACAGCCGTCAGGACCTTATCACAGGCAGCCCGCAGACTAGTCTCACACATGGCAACACTGGGCCTACAGGACACCTGGAGTATACTGCACACTCATGAGAAGCAATTCTCATACTACTCATCGGTACACGATAGCTCGTCACAAATTGATATGTTTCTGACATCTGGCACCCTGATAGGCAAAGTTGTAGACACTGAAATACTCGACCGCACAGTGTCAGATCATTCCCCAGTGACATTGTCGATAGTATTGGGATCGAATTCGCCGACCCATTCCACGTGGCGATTTAAATCGAAGGTGCTGTTGGACATTGTATTCAAGGCAGAAATCCGATCTCATATTGAAACATTTTTTTGTGTGCAACGCTCAGCATGACACGTCCGCGGGGGTGCGGTGGGAGGCCTTCAAGGTGTACATTCAAGGCATGTCTAGATCCAGGGAAGCGGGCATATTGAAGGTGATCAGGAATGATCACCGCCGCTCGGAAGACAAACTCAAGGCACTAGAACAGGACTGTGTAACTGCGACTAGCATGGACAAACTTGCACTGGTACGCGCCGAGCTGGAGGACTTTGAGTCTCATGCTCTCCGAGAAATTAGTTATTTCTCGCGCCGACTGGCGGCGAGGAAATATGGAGAGGGAGAGAGGCTGCGTAGGACACTAGCTAGGTTGACAAAATTGGAGGGAGGCCAAACCCAAGTGGAATTTATTGCCGATGAACATGGTGCCCTAGAGTGGGCAAATCTTCAAATCCTTGAGGTCTTCTCCAAGTTTTATAGCACCCTATATACACTGAGCCAACCACACAACGTGCATACAATACATGCCCTATTGAATCAGATTCCTATGACCTCCATTAGCTCCCAAACTAGAGATGACATAGACAGCCCGATCACCTTGGATGAAATAGTACAGGCTATAACTGCGCTCTCAAAAGGCAAAGGCCCTGGGCCTGATGACATCACCTCAGAATTCGACCAAGAATATGTAGCGCTCCTTGTCCGGCGGCTGTAAGAGGTCTGGACTGAATCACTACGAGAGTCCATCCTCCCCCCTCCCTATGTGCAGCCACTATCACATTCCTCCTAAAGCCTGGTAAACCCGGAACCAAGTGTGGTTCATATAGACCCCTGTCCCTAATGAACATAGACACTAAACTCTTTGCGTAAACATTAGCAAATAGATTTCTGCCACTCATGCCACACTTGGTACATGATGACCAAGGAGGATTTGTCCCCGGTAGATCCACGTCCCGGAACTGGAGGATACTAGGTTATGTCCAGGATCGACCATGGAACGGATGCAGTGGCTGTCACCCTTGATGCCCAGAAGGACGTTGACATGGTCTCCTGGCAATCCATGTGGGCGGTCTTGGAACAGATGGGTGTTGGTACAGAAGCAATCAGATACACCAAATTACTATACACAGGTCCCTCGGCGAGAGTGCTAGTCAACTCCCAGAAGTCCACCCCCTTCACATTGGGCAGGGGCACTTGACAGGCTGCCCATTATCCCCCATCCTCTTTGCGCTAGTCATAGAACCCATGGCAGATTATATTAGAGCGCGTCACGCCCAAAGAGGGATACGGCTGAAAGACCACCCTGAGATAATATCACTATATGCTGACGATGTAGTTTTTAATGTTAGAGACCTGTCCAAGAATTTGGAACCTACATTGAGAGACGTGATCCGAATAGGCACCTTCTCTGGATTTACGATCCACTATAGTAAATCAGAAATCTTCCCACTCGTCGCAACAACTAAATGTCCCACATGCACATACCCCGTCTGGTGGTCACCCAACGGTATCAAGTACCTGGGGGTCCAAGTGTCCAGAACCTGGTCTACCCTGCTGGCGGACAACTACTTCACCGTGGAAAAATACATTGAAACCAAACTTGCAAGATGGCGCTCTCTCCTTATCGCTATGGTGGGTAAACTATAACTAGTAAAAATGAAGTCTGCGGACTGTGCAAATGTCCGTGGACGGCAGACAGCATTCACACTGCCAAAAAGCACAGCGGTCATCTTACACTGTTGTCACCTTCTCCCAACCAATCATCACCATCAAATTCCCTCAATTTAAATAAAAGACTCTATGATGAGACCTCACTCCCTTCCTCTCCTCATGAACATTGTACAGAAATTCCCAATTCTCCCATACATGTTTCCCTTTCCGATTCCCCATCTCTTTTTTAAATGAATGTATGTTTTTACTGTAAATAAATCACCATTTTTTTTCAAAAGCTCAATTATGGGTCTGTGGACAGCGCGACTGTCCGGGCTGTCAGCCATTGAAATGGAGATGCCCCGGACAAGAGCGATGTAAACAAATGTCTGTTTTTGCATGACACTCCTTAAATTAGTCCCCGGACACTGTTTGCACCCAAAATGGATGTGCCCCCGGACAGGGTGCCTATCTTGTTTTTTTTGCTCGCATGTTGTGCACTTTTAATCAGTCTGGGGACACCACCCCTGTCTTGTGGACACTGGCATGTATGTGCACCTCGTCTCCCTGTGCTCCTGAACATTGCGCCTGTCCGGATATGTCTGCTCTCATGTGGTGCAATTTTAGTCTGGGGACACACCCCATCCTGCGAACACTGGAGCACATGCCCACATTGTCGACTGCCCTATCGGTGTCCGGGGACAGCCGTCGTGCCCCCAGACGTCCGGGGACATCATAATGTGATCGCGCCCATACAGCGTGACAGAAGTGTTTGCTGACAGTGTCCATACCCCTGGATAGTTTAAAACTGCATTTTGGGCCAATCTAGAGTGTTTCAAGCTGAAACGTTACCCTTGCGGAGCTCCTAGACCATGGGCCTCATTATGACCCTTCCGGCCCGGAAACAACAGTGGCGGTAAATCCGCTGCCACCATTGTTTCCGGACAGGCTGATTCTGAGTTCTGCACGTGGGAGGTGTCAGTGCAGGCGGAAATGGAAACACTGACTCCGGCAGGAACGGAACCGGTGTTTCCATTGTCCCCACCCCCATGAAGTCCTACGGCATGAGAAACCCACTCCATGGGAATGGGTATTTACAGAATTCCGCCCCTGGAATTACTGGGTTACCGGGGTTGTAATGCCCTGGTGATGATTCCAGCAATCACGGAGGCGGAATGGTACTTCAGGTCTGGCGGCAGCCTCCCTGTTTTTCCGACGTGGCTACAGCCAGACTCGTAATGAGGCCCCATGTCTTAGTTGATATGGCCCTATTTGTGGCTTAGTAGTCCTCCGACAGTCGTGCCGTCCCGGACAGCCCCTCTGAAAGGACCCACACATTACTTTTCCTCATTCTCAATATGGCTGTCCAAGAGAGAGCATTACTGCTCTGCAGAACTTTAAAATCTTTATCTAATGACACCCACTCTGTCCATCTATGCTTCCCAACCTACCCCACCACCACCACCATCATCATCTGGAAGGCCTGGAGAGGAGAACAAGTGCAGAGATATGGAAGAGGAACAAGAGGAAAATGAAGATGAGGTACAGGAAGTCCCTTTCTCCCGCTCCCGTCATGAGTCATGGGTGTGGCAACCTTTCACTGCCGTAGGAGGTGTACCAAAGGCTCAGGCACACAAGGTTCGATGCACTGAGTGCAAGCTTGTACTCAGTCACGGAAAACCGGGTTTGTACTCTTATGGGACGACCTCCATGTGGGGCCACGCCAAGTGAAACCGTAAGGGGGCAGTGAGAACGGTGGTGCCTTTCGAACGTCAGAGTAGGCTGACGTCCAATACCCCATCTTCAACATCTGCTCTTGTCACCACAAGAGGTACTCCTGTGGGCAGAGGATCCCAGTGGCAGCCTCGGAGGCCATACATAACACTGTTGACCCTTACCTTGCAAAGGTCACAGTACCATGTATGTACTGCAACACACCACTCTGTAGGGAGGAGCAGTTTTGGAGTGCTTTTGAGGCTGCAGTCAAGAAGCACAAGAAACACTGCCCCCTACCTGATTAAGGCCCATTCAACATCTTCCTCTCTCCACCTGCCCCTCCATCACTGTGGTTGGTGCCCCTTTCCTCCCCTCCCTCCACTACCTTGCCTCTCCTGAAAAACAAAAAAAAACAAAAATACAAAATCACAAAAACACAAAAAAATTGTTCCTTTAAGAGCCATCTTTTACAGTTGAAAAAATAACTACAGAAAAAGTCACGGGCCCCTATGCAGCCTGCATATTCCACACATAGTGGCTCTTAAAAGAACCTTTTTGAGGGTTTTGGGGTTTTATTTTTTTTTTCATATTTGGTTTTACAAACTGAATTAAGAAAACATTTCACCAATTTCCATTATTTCTTCTCACTTTCACAAAAACTGCTTCAAAGCATTTTTAATGTTTTCCACAAAAATCTGATTACCCACATCAGTTAGGTGGACTCCATATCACCAAAAAATGTTGCTCCTTTCAAATGTAATGTTCTCATTGTGAAACAATGTCATGCCAACATCACGAACAAAAGCACACACAGCATTATTGACATTGCGCCTCGCCTTTTCAATTTGCGGACCAAATGAACTGAAATGCATCCTCATCTGTCTCTGCGCAATGCGTGAAAACATTCTTTTAGAATTAGGGAACATTTCCTTCAACTTTCCCAATGTCTCCTTCATTGCAAACTGCAATGATATTCCAGTCAAGTTCCCTAAACTGTTCCCACCACAATGAATGATAATAATGTCCCGATGCTTCAATTGAACCATAGTTGCACAAAATGGGTGAGAGTCCACCAACTTCAAGTCACGCACTCCATACCAGAACACTTCCATTTGAAGGAATCTAAGATTTTTGGCTTTTCCACAATGCTCAGCATACACCTCCACCCAGTGGACCCAAGAGTATCCCCAAAATCCAAACAATCTGCCTGTCGAGGCCGCAGTCAAGAAGCACGAGAAACACTGCCCCCTACCTGATTAAGGCCCATTCAACATCTTCCTCTCTCCACCTGCCCCTCCATCACTGTGGTTGGTGCCCCTTTCCTCCCCTCCCTCCACTACCTTGCCTCTCCTGAAAAACAAAAAAAAAAAATACAAAATCACAAAAACACAAAAAAATTGTTCCTTTAAGAGCCATCTTTTACAGTTGAAAAAAGAACTACAGAAAAATTCACAGGCCCCTAGCAGCCTGCATAGTCCACACATAGTAGCTCTTAAAAGAACTTTTTTGGGGGTTTTTGGGTTTTATATTTTTTTTCATATTTGGTTTTACAAACTGAACTAAGAAAACATTTCACCAATTTACATTATTTCTTCTCACTTTCACAAAAACTGCTTCAAAGCATTTTTAATGTTTTCCACAAAAATCTGATTACCCACATCAGTTAGGTGGACTCCATATCACCAAAAAATGTTACTCCTTTCAAATGTAATGTTCTCATTGTGAAGCGATGTCATGCCAACATCACGAACAAAAGCACACACAGCATTATTGACATTGCGCCTCGCCTTTTCAATTTGCGGACCAAATGAACTGAAATGCATCCTCATCTGTCTCTGCGCAATGTGTGAAAACATTCTTTTAGAATTAGGGAACATTTCCGTCAACTTTCCCAATGTCTCCTTCATTGCAAACTGCAATGATATTCCAGTCAAGTTCCCCAAACTGTTCCCACCACAATGAATGATAATAATGTCCCGATGCTTCAATTGAACCATAGTTGCACAAAATGGGAGAGAGTGCACCAACTTCATGTCACGCACTCCATACCAGAACACTTCCATTTGAAGGAATCTTAGATTTTTGGCTTTTCCACAATGCTCAGCATACACCTTCACCCAGTGGACCCAAGAGTATTCCCAAAATCCAAACAATCTGCCTGTCATGGCCATTTTCAATCCTCTCACAACTCCTACTACCAAAACTCCTGCTACCCTCTCATCCTGTACACCACACCCAGGATACCTGATTGGCTGCTCCCCCAATGTCCGTGGACACCACAACTGTCCAATCGCTCCGCAGGCCCCTTTCCATGCCAGGCAAACTCAAAAGACCCGGACGTGGCACATGCCGTCCGAGGATTACTGCGGGTTCCGCAGACAGATGGTCCAATTGAACGGGCAGGGAGGGAAATTAAACACAATGGCCCTCATTACGACCCTGGCGGAAATCGGAAAACGATGGCGGAGATGCAATACCGCCATTGAATAGCGCTCGGTGCGACTATGACACGCCACCGCAAAGTACGAAGCCATTAGCGACACCGTAGTGAACGCCAACGCTAACTGCACCAAGTACGCGCGCGCGCGCCATGCCAAACCGTAAATACCACCATGGCGCAAGGGTACGCCAATTCCGACCCTAGCGGACATGTACCTAACGCCATCAAGCATGGCGGAAAGCACCATTCCGCCATGGTGAGAAGTACGGCATCGCGAATCAACCGTAAACGGCCCCACTGAGTGCCTGTACACCGCTCCCTGCCCACAAAGTACAACTCCTCGTAGGTGCAATGAAGTCACAATGCTACCAGTGAAATGTACAAGTCACCCATGCATGCCAACGAACAAAAGATCCACAAGAGGGGCCAATGGGAGCTGCAGGGCACAGATGGCACGAATACAGAAGCCATTCCAATGGACATGACCACATACCCCCCCCCCCCCGAAACGCACGCAAACACAGGCACCTGTGACCAGCGATATTCCGAAAATCACAACATTCCACCAGTCCACCTGGCTGACCGGCGTCTGTTACACAAAACCCAATCCCCCGCCCCTGAGCATGACAACATTCAAACAGTCATATTGGCAGCCCCCATCCCTGACCTCACTGGGCTCCGTAGGCAAACGCGTCCAGCACAGTACCACGCGACTATACTCCAAAACCGGAACCCAATGCAGATCTCCTCACAACACATGGCTCCCCAAATAGGAATATGCCACATCACTCGCAAAGAAGAACGCCACACGTCCCATTTCAGAATAGAAATTTAATGCACAACCAAATCACCAAGCTCATACAGCCATTAGTCCATGAACTACAAAACACATATCACCATCGTGGGCTGCATCCGCAAGGAATGACCAGCTACTACTCGTGTGACGCCCTCTCCCATCATGGTACACAGAGCCACATTCACGTACGAAAAGGCAACATGGAAGCGCACAGAACCGCAGGCCCGTCCCAATGGGGAGGCACTAGTCCAACTGAAAGGCCGAAATGTTGCTCCGAGCCACTAGTACTGCGTAAGGGCATGTGGGCCATTGGCGATCGTCCCATAAGATCGTAATGCTGCTCCACTGATGAACACGAAGCAGCAGGTGTCGGGAGTAAACGCCATCTGCAGGAGTGGCATACAGATGGCAGTGGCAAAAGGGCAGGAGATACCTGTCAACCAAAAGAAAAGAAAAAGAACAGAATGGCCATCAGAACTACATTCGAACAACTCACTCCAATGACCACACTAAATCCACAGCCATATGCATGCTAGCCCACTCCAAAGGATCATCACCACCCCAAAACCACTTGCGACTCTCAACTATCGACATCGAGGTGTAAACACCATCCCAAACGAGTGTACCTGTGCATGCGTCTGTCAAAACAGATTCCATCAGATGGGAATGTTAACGTGCATGGACACAAGTGTCTGAAGGCGCGTCGAGACAGGGAGGGCTCAACAAGGCCAGATAGACGATGGTCCCACTATGGCAGCCCTGCATCACATAGCGCAGGGGAGGCGGATAGATCCCAAGAAGCCCTGTACATGGCAAACCCTGTATCAAATCACCTGCCCATGCATCCATTCATCATTCCCTCATCCTGTTATTAAAACGCCTGAATATTTACTCACAAAACATTCGGAATTTCCATTGAGTCTGTGCGTCATGCAGCCTGCAAAATCCACAGTGTCCCAGCCCGTAATTTCAGTGATGTGAAGTTACTTGAATTTGGGAACGTCCGGCCTCATCGCCCACGTCACAAATGCGCATCCAAAACTATTCATATCAATCATTGCTTCCTCGCCATGGCCTCTGTCTCAAGGACATCGAACAATAGAACGTTAGATTTGCAGTCAGACCTGTGGGCATCTCCCCGGCGCTAGCTGAAAACTGAAAGCGCCGGCCTTCGAATTCCTCACTTGCAACATCACGTCGAAAACGCATCTGTGGCCGTCTGAAATCACAAAATAATCCATCTAGTGCAGCTGTGTGTGAAAATGTCAACTGCCTTCAGCCAGTAATGGTACGCCCCGGCCGTCGTTGCAACTCGGTACAGTGATGCATGAGGGCCCACCGTTCCTCGAATACTACGTTCCACCAACCCATCACAAGTCTGTTCGCGACTGCAAAGATTGTATGTGAAACAATGGGACCATAGCCGAATGTACATATCAACAAATGTCACACGGTCATCGGGTACAAATACATGATTGCAATACCAAGGTGCCGTTCCTCGATTAGCAGCGTTGTGTGCGGGACGTGCTCGCCCAAAGTGGAGAGCAGCTCGCACAGGTGGAATGACTCACCACAGGTGGAGGCCATACGGCCTGAAAACACATGAAATGCACACCCAGTCTCCTCCCACAACCACACCCACTCCGAAATGCTACCGGCAGGACTCGCGATGTTGGCCCTGGGGGACCTAATAGCACTGCAAGTACTGCAACTCCAAGAAGACGACGAACACCAACTACAAGCGGCCGCACGGAGGAGACGCAGGGGGAGGAGGAGGCCAAGGCAGGGCCCGCAAGGGCCGCCAGCACAGCCACTACCACCACGCAGGCAGCCCGCAATCCCACGCCTCCGAGCACGACCGTTCAACCTCACTGATGAGCAGATCCACACCCTCTACCGTTTGGACCGGGACACCATAGCCGCAATAGTGGACATGACACAGGCTGACCTTGTCAGCATGATAGACAGCCCAACCGCCATCCCACCCCTACTGAAGGTGGTGTCTGTACTCCACTTCCTGGCCACAGGCACCTACCAGCACACAGTCGGACAGTTGCATGGCATTTCTCAGCCACTGTTCTCACGGACACTGTTGCAAGTGCTCGATGCCCTCCTGAAGCACGCAGACGACTACATCTCTCTACCACGCTCGGAGCAGGACATTACCAACACCAAAGTGGGATTCCATGCACTTGCCGGCATACCGGGTTGCATTGGTGCCATCGACTGCACCCATGTGGAATTGATCGTCCCACATGCCATGGAGGCCCAGTACCGCAACCGAAAACAATATCATTCCCTGAATGTACAGATGGTGTGTGACTCCAACAGGATCATTACACATTGTTGTGCCAGATTCCCTGGATCAACCCATGATTCTATGGTCTTGAGGAACTCTACTATTCCACGCTACATGGAGCGACACGCAGGGAACAGATCCTGGCTACTCGGTGAGTCTCTTTTCATGCATGATGATGCGGGGTATGTGATGCGGCAATGACCTGGCAGGGAGGGGGTGGGGGTGTGCGTACGTAGCAATGGCATTCCACATCATACGTTTATCGTCCACATACAGGTGATGCTGGGTATCCACTGAAGAGATGGCTCCTCACACCAGTTCGGAACCCACGGAACCAGCAAGAGCAGGACTACAACCATGCCCACTCACGTACCCGTGTAGTCATTGAACAGGCATTCGGCCTACTGAAGACTCGTTTCCGCTGCCTCAGCAGGTCTGGCGGGGCACTCCTGTACCGCCATGAGAAGGTTGCAAAGATGGTGATGGCATGTGTCATGCTCCACAACATGTGCGTACGTAGAAATGTGCCCATGCCCCCTGACGCAGAACTGCAAGCACCTGATGATGGTCCGGATGAGGGTGGGGATGTGGCAGCACCTCAAGGAGTCTGCGAGGCACCGGAGGGCCGTGACATTCGTCAGCATCTCATTGATGCATGCTTCTCACACTCACGCCTGGTGGCTGATACATGGACACGGGACTCGTGGCACTGCGTGTGTCTGGGACATGCACAATATGCACTATACGCCTAAGATGGCCTAGTACATCAAGTTCATAGTCGACACATCTCATTGGTTGATCAGGCACTTGTTTATGGCATATGTGATATCATGTTGAACACCCTATCCACCCGCCACCCAAGTGAGCCCAACACACCCCCTCCACCCTCCTACCTCCCCCCCGAACACCAGTGTCCAAAGATGCTCATTGTCAGTGGGCTGTCGCTATTGCAAGCCCCCTCTGCGGGTGTCAGGGGCACCCCTGCCTGTGGAGCGCAGGTTCCTCCCAGATCTACGTTGGGGGCTGCCCTGGACGGAACTGGCAACGGAAGATGTCTCTGCCTGCTCACGGCCATGCATGTCCCTAAGGGTTTGTGAGAGCTCCGTGAGCACACGGCGCACTGCAGCTAGTTCGGCACATACGTCTTTGGACGTCGCATGCAGTTCCCCCCTCAGGCTCTCGGTGCTTCTCTCCATTTGTGCCCTTAGTGTCTCTGTACCTCTCTCCATTTCTGCCCTGAGTGTCTCAGTTGATGTTTCCATGTCTGCCTTGGTGCGCCCACATTCATCGGCATGGTCCTTGAGGAGCGTGGCCAGTTGCTGCTGTTGGCCCATTAACTGGTCGAGGGACTGTTGCCTCTGCTGGGCCATGGCCATTTGCGGGGGTGTCACAGAGGGGCTGTTGACCTCATGTTGCCTTGCCACAGGGCTTGGGGGGGATGGCCAGTCCTCGTCTTGTGGGTGCCCCTGCGTGGTATTCTCATGTTGTACGGGATGGGACAGACAGGGGGATTGGGACAGGTCATGGATGGATCTGACTTCCACATCCCCGTCTTCTGTGTCGGAGCATGCTGCCATCAATGGGGTGTCACCTATGGTGCTGCTGCCACCAGAGCCAGTGCCTTCTGTGGCATCCGTTGGGGGGACCTGTGGTGGTGGTGTTGTGGGCATGCTGGCTGCTGGGGTGCCTGTTGATGTTCCCTCCTCTGTGCTGCCACCTGATTTGTGCTGCTGCCGTGTCTTGATGCGTGCAGCTGAGGTGGAGGGTCTTTGGCCGTTGGTCTTGGCCCTCTTTGCAGGTGTGCTGGTAGGGGTGTTCTGTTGCTCGTCGTTTGGATCGGACCCTGTGGTGGAGTAAAGGAGGGCGAGGGTTATTATTGGCTCTGTGGGTATTGGAATGGCATTGTATCACTTGCTTTGGGGTGGTGAATTAGGGTGATTTGGGTCGGGGCCTTGGAGGTGCTTTCGTTTGTGTGTGGGGTGAGGGTGCAGTTGTTTGGCAGCCTGCAGTTAGGGTGTGCCTGCTGGAAGTGTGGTGGGTGTTTTAGGGGTTTTTATTTATTTATGTATTTATTGTGGTTTTAAGGTGCGCTATGAGGGCGATGTGTGTGGACGTTCTCCTGGACATGTGTTTCTGTAGCACTATGTGGACACATGGTTCTTCACATGATTGGACATTGTGGATTTGGCATTGTTTTATCTGGCACACCTACCTGATTCTTCTGATGTCTGCACTCCTTTCTCCATCCCTCCAACTCCCTCAATGCTCTCCATTCCGATGGTGGAGGCACAGATTTCTTCCCAGGGGGTCAACTTGATGGGTGACTCAGGACCTCCCCCGGTGGCTGTGGCAATGTTGCGGTTGGCAGAGAGTATGCTGCGGACGCGGATCCGCAGGTCGTCCCACCGCTTTCTGCATTGCTGTGGGGTGCGGGGTGCGGTCCCCACCGCGCTTACCCGCTGTGCCACCAGAGCCCATATGGCCTTCTTGTTCGCAAGTGCCGTCCTGGTCATTTGCGTGGAGAAGACGACGGCAGCATTGTCCTGGAGGGTCTCTGTTAGCACGGTGAGTTCCTCACGGGAGAAGTGGACCTGCCGCTTGCGGTCGCACGCTTTCTTCGCTACTTTTCCCATTATTCTTGCTTTCGCTAGGGTGGATGACGGGTTGGGGTGTGTCTCAGGGTGGTGTTTTTGGTGGTTGTGTGGTTTTAGTGGTTTTATAGGTGTACGGCGGGATGTTTCCCGTTCCGGGGCCATGTATTTGCTTCCGTTTCCGTATATTTCCGGTCACTGTACTTTCCGGTAGGCGCACTCTGCGGTTTCCGCTGTGATGGGTGGCGGTATTGCACCTAGGGCGCCGTACGGCGGCGGTGTGGGCCGTTTTGGGGTCCTTTCCGCCATCGCGGACTTTGCACTTCCGCCATGGCGTGGTGCTCGTGCCCGATGGGTCGGAATGGACCGCTCTTTGCTCCTTCGTGCAATGGCGGAAACGCTATTTGCGCTGTTGCGGTCCGGTCAGTCACTTTCCGCCAGGGTCGTAATGAGGCCCAATGTAAGTCATTTAATCTTTAGTGATGGCTCTGAAAAGAATGTTTTTGTGGTGGGGGTTTGTAAACAAACACCTCTTTTTAATTTATGTTTTGCTTTTATGTTGTTTTTTTCTTTACAGGAACCTCATCAATGCATTCCTTACATTATAAAGGAAAATTGCATTTCCAATATTTGTGAATTGAATTCCATCCGGACTAAAATAATTCACACCCTGAGAATTTGTTATTTTCATTCTCAAAAGATGACATTCCAGAACCATACAAAAAAGCAGATACACCTTTATTGACAATTTGTCTTGATTGTTCAATTTGAGGACAGAAAAGGTTTGTTGGACATCTCCATTTGGGTCTCTAATTTATTTCTGAAAAAATTATCTGAGCAGCAGGAAACAGTTGCATTAGGCTTTTTAAAAAATCCTTCAGTGCAACTTCCAAAGACAGTGGAGTCACAAACCCAAAACTGTCCCCTCCACAATGGACAATCACAATATCTGGACTTTTAAAATGCACCATACTCTCACAGAATGAAAGCAAGCTTTCCCAGTTTGAGACACAAACTGCATGCTAGGAAACTTCCACTTCTGCCAATCCACTATTTGCAAGGATGCCATGATTCTCAGCATATACCATATTTGTATGCATTGTAGTCTATTTATGTTTTGTGTGTATTAGTAGAAATATGTAGTAAGTGATGCATTATTAGCTACTTGTTTCACAGTACGGAAAAGTCTGATGCAGAAACATTCACTGTTTTATTATATAGCTTTGGAAAATTACAACTATTGCACCTCTATGGTGTATGCTGCAGCCAATACCTACATTTATATATGAGTAGGTTCCTGTACTAGAACGAACACTACAATGGATACGTTTTTGCCAACATTACATTCACAAACCCTTGTATGAAAAGTAAATGCACATTTGATGTCATCAGTGATGTCATCAATGATATTTGTAATGTCCTTGGTGTTAGTCTTAGCAGTGCACGGTGGTGGCGCGAGTTATGGTTGCGTAGCTTACCATAACTGGCGAATTTCAGGGGTTTTTCGATTTTACTTGTAACATTAACGTCCTTTTAACAATGTTTTTTTACTGAATTTGATAGGTTTTTAGTAGCACAACTTAACCATAGCGTCCCTTTAACAAAGTTTTTTCATTGAATTTCATGGGTTTTTACCAGTGCATGCTATTTTCCTACAACTTACTAATATCATACTTACCCAATATAGCAATATCTGTGTCCAATTTACAAAGTGTCACCTTAAAACTCTGCCATTTGCCACCTTCTAGAATCATTTTTAACACTTCTATACACATTTTGCAACTATTTCAGCTAGTTTTGCATCCGTGGACGTCTACGAACATCTGACTTCATAGCGGACCTTCCGGACAGTGACACATAGCCATACGCTGGCGCGCGGCATGATGACGTGTCCGAGAACCCGTCCGCACTTCATGATAAGATCTCTGCTTCGCGGACAGTTCAGAACTGCATTTTCTATCTAGGAACTTTCAACTTCAAAATTTCCCTTGCACAGCTCCAACACCTATTCATACTCATTATCCATTAACGATCAAGTACACAGTACATACTTTTAGCAAAACTGCTATTTATCTTAAAATGGCATCAGCTAATGCCATCCCTCCTCCCCAAGAGCCACCACCACTGCTGTGATCAAGGTGCATGAGAAACACTGCCCTCTACCTTAGAAATAACAGACGCGCAACATTTTCCCTTGTCCACCTACCGCTCCATATTAGTGTTTGGTTCCTCTTCCCTCATTTCCCTCCCCAACTTTCGTTCTCAGATCTCCTGCCAAAAAAAAATACATCCAAAAACAACTAAAGACATATTCCTTTAGGAACCACCTTTCACAGTTAAAAAATAGAACTGAAAAAACATATATAGACACTATATTTCTCAGTAAAGTACATAGACTCAATAAGATTTTCCAACATTTCCATTTGCATTTTGTCTTATGCTAATGGGAATATTGTGGCGTTCATCCTCCGTCCCAGGGACTGGAATGGTGGATACCGGCCCAGCAGCCCAAGTTATCAGCCCAAGCGAAGCGAGGGTGGATAACGAGGTCTCTGGACCATTATTCCCCATTCCAGCCCCTCAAATGGGGGATGAAGGCCATTAGCACCCTCGGTTCCCAAAGCAGGAACGTGAGGTGCTAAAAAAGAGGATTTTTTCTGCAGCGTCCTGTTCCAAGACGGCCACCATGGAAAGGGAAGGCGAGGGTTCCATACAGGGCCCCTCTTCGCGAAAAAGAGAACCCTATGACCATATTACCACAAGCACATTTTTCTTCCCTTTCAGAACTATCCTAATTTCGAATAACTTTACCACAAAGCCAGTCCCAGTTGGACATGGCCACTTTAATCCTATGTTTTGGCCAGTAGCCAGATTGTCCGGATCATGACCTTATTTCATGACCCGGACAATCTGGCCACTGCCCATGGCCACAGGCTACCGCTCAGTCACTAAAGGTATACTGCTATTTTTTTGTAGCTACATTATGACACTTGTCAAATAATAAAACACTGGCACATTTGCAAAACCATGCTTGTAGGTCCTTGCCAATGCTCCTTACGCAAGTTTGCTGGAAATCCACCCATGTTTTATTTTTTCAAAACTGTCAAATGTATGCACATACAATCGTCATATAACCTAGCCCCCAATTGACAAAATCCATTCAGACTTTACGAAAACATCTAAATCTAGATCTATAATCTTTTTGCAAACCTTTGTGTAGATTTGTCAAATGGCACAACATTTATAACCCTTTACAATATTTTGGGACCCCCCTTCTGATTTTGCTCCCTCTTGACAGAATCCCACCAAACATTGCAAAAACATGTACATCTTGATCTATTATCAGTTTGCCAAACGAAGTGTAGATTCGTCAAATGGCACCTCATTTATAAGCCTTTACATTATTTTGGGACCCCCGTCCTCTAATTTTGCCCCTCTTCACAAAATCCCACCAAACTTTGGAAAAACATTCATATCTAAATGTATTATCAGTTTCCCAAATTAAGTGTAGATTCGTCACATGGCACCTCATTTAGAAGCCTTTACATTATGTTGACAGAATCCCACCAAACATTGCATACTTCCTCAGAATCAGCTCAGAAATAAACATGCAAAATGTCATGCAGTTCCATTAAGTGGTGCCAAAGTTACAAGCCATCCAAGAACTTAAATTCACCAACCCTGCAATGCTGAGGTGTTCGTGAATTTCTCAGGACTGTTCGCGAACATCCAAACTGTTCACGGACTTTCGAGGCAAAAAACACCTGTTTTTTTGTTTCTTGCAGCCATATCCCATCCCATTCTCATCACCCCTCACCTCCCCAGAGATTATTTGATAAGTTTGACAAGTGCAATGTTGTGTTTTTTAACATGTTTTTACCGCAATGTTCGCGGACACCGGCAGATGTCCGTGAATACAAGATGACGGGCGTTTCCAAAAATCTGACGCACTTCACGCTCTTCACCATCCAATCAGCGAACACGTTGCATGTCCGCAGACATGACGCAAGCCGATTAGCCAATCAGGACACTGTCCGCGGAGCGGACATAGATATCACAAATTTTTTGTGCCCTACTTTTTGGTCATTTTTTAAAAAAACGACTTGATGGATTTTCACCAAATTTACAAAATCACGCTTTCAGGAGCAAGCAGCTGCTCCTGCCACACATTTAGTGAAAATCCGTCCAGCGGTTTTGGCTGTAGGCGTGAGCAAAGTTTTTTCCCCATTCAGTGTATGGGAAAAAAATACATTTTGAGACCCCCCTATAACTTTGCCCCACCCGGACCAAACCTCACCGAACTTTACATAACAATTCAGAGTGGGACATATACTTTTTTTTCAAAGTTTGGTGAGGATTCGTCCAGGGAGAGCGAAGTTATAAGCTGCCCAAAAAGTGCTCTTCCTATGGGATTAGCAACTTAACCATAACTACGCAGCCACTACCGTGGCTGTGTAATATATATATATATATATATATATATATATATATATATATATATATATATATATATATATATATATACACACACACAACACTGCACCTTACATATAAAGTACTCTTCTTTTCCATCCTCTACAATACTACTATAAGCCACCAAACACTGTTGCAACAACAATCCACCATTACATTACCACTAGGCCACAGTTTCCCTATTCATTAATTATACTACAGCCCATTAAAAATGCATTGCACCACAAACACAGCACTTCTTTAATCAAACTCAGCAGTGTTAAAGTAACCTACATGTACATCTTTTCCTTACACCCATTGTTCTCCTTTCCTTCTAATCTCCCAAACAGCACTACTTCAATTGTTCAATAACATAGTTAACATACTTCACTAGACTATCCAAAACACAATTTTATTAACTCTATTTCCCAACAACTCCTCCTACATTCATAAATAACAACCTCTCTTACTGAACGTACTTCACCCTTACCATATATACTCACTTTGTATTATAATTACAGGAAAAAAGAAAATTACTGAAGACACCGAGACGAAGATTACTCTTCACATCCTACAAAGTAAGTACATTACTGTACCATTAATCTCTTTATTATGGTACCAATGCACTTTTGCTATATATTAGCCTACAATATTCCTTTCAAATCATCAACATTTATTTCACTCTTACTCATTAAATTTCAGTGTGGACTCTTTCTATTCTAATCTAAACAACATCATTATAACACCCACTAATCTCAAAACATTATAATGTCCCTATGTATTCATTCACGCTACCACTCTCTTACTGACTACACTAAGCCATTCACACCTCTACACACTCAGTTATTGTTACAACCTTCCCATTACACAAACATACAGTCCTGTATTCATGTCTACCATCACATTCACACACCCATTCACAATACATTCATATATATTCCACAACTTTCAACCCCACACTTTGTTTTGCAACAGACAGAACAGAATGCCTACTAAAAAGCAACTCCACAGAAAACAGAGAAAAAATAGAGCGGGTACGAATAAAGGCAAGCCATATAGTCATCCACCTCCAAAACAATTTATAGAAAATATTCAAACAAAACTGCTAATAACACCACTCAACAAAACTAATACAGCAACCACTAAAAAAAGTTAAGCCCCTCTTCCAAAAACTAAAACTAAAATAAACCTAAACTAAATAAACAAAATCACACCTACGAATAAACCTAACCCTGTATCTAACAATTAATTTTACAAAAAATGTCCACCGTAGAGTACTTCACAATCTTATGAAAACAGCTGAAAAGTCACGCTCCACCCTTAAGAATTACTGCAGAATACTAATCCTCAAAGCTCTAATTGACAGTTCATTTCTGATAAAAACGAAAGTTATTTATATTAATTTTAAAAAACATGAAACCACTAACTAAATTAATCAGTAAATTACAAAAATGACTTCTAATCATGTGCAAGGTCAATACAGATACCTTTTAAAACTTCTGTGGAGGTGAATGGATTCACAAAAGCAGCACAGAACCATATTTCAATGAAGATGCTTATAAACAAGAACAAAAAAAACAATTGCCATACACAGTAATGGCCGAGGGTATGAAATGGTAGGATACACCATTATAGCACAAGAAACCCTTATAGAAAAAACGTTCCCAGCAAACTTTCAATCAACTGTTCCTTTCACCCAAACAATCCGTCCAGTGTACAAATGAGCATGCAACTCAATTTGTAACGTATACCAACAATCATTCAAACTTTTACGACAATTCCTCAATCACTATGTAGAACTAAAAGACAGAAGTCGAATAAAAACTTCACAAACCATGGACTCCTGTGCAGTGCACAACTACGCTGGACTGCGAGGACATTCATTAGTCTGTATTTCAGGAGCTGCTTCAAAAGCACCTGCCACCACATCAAAATGTTAGAAACACACCCTTCCACTATACGGAATCTTGTGCAAAGACTATAAAATACTAAAAGTCCTGCTTTTCAACTACAACATTTAAATACCATACTCCTACATGGAACAGCCAAATAACTCCTTCAACAAATAAAGCACATCCAAAGTAAATATTTTGGAAGTGAAGATCACTTAGAACATTTGTTAACTTTAGAAAACATGAGTGAAAACCTTACAAACACCAATCTCCTAACACACACATACAAAAAAGAAATAGAAAAGCTTCAAAATACATCTGCTGAAATACCATTCCAAATATGTGTCTGTTGTCGCAGAACATTTTATAAAAAGAGCACAAAAACAGTAGATATAGCCTACAAAATAGAGGACAATGAGGAATCCCAATGGTTCCAATTAGCTTTATATTTAACAACAGAAAATAAATACATAATAACTGACCCCTCAATAGTTTGCACATACTGCAATGCAAAGCTTGACAATAACCAAATGCCATCACATGCTGTCACTAATAATTTAGAAATATTCCCACTTCCAAAGGCTCTCCAACAACTTAACTTGTATGAGAGCATTATAATCCAAACAGTACACCCATTTCAAGCTATAATACGACTTCAACCCAAAACAGCCAAGCTGCCTCCTTCTGAGTTACTAAAACCCATTTGTGCAAAGTAGTATATTTGCCATTAGATCATAAAGAAAATGTACAAACTCTGGGAATACAACGGCCAATAGATCAATCTTTGATTATACTCTGTTAATGGTGTACCAACAAAAGACAACAAAAATTGGCAACAACTAGTCAACTTAAACAAGGTTAGACAAGCCTTACAATATCTTAAAGAAAACAATGAATACTACAAAGATATAAACATACAGGATAACCAACCAGCAACCACCGAGTTAATTGAGGATTCACCATCAACTAGCCAATTTGAACGGGCACAGCCTATTACTGCAGCCACCATTTTGGACCAGTATATAATTCACCCACTGTACTCCAAGACACAATAGACGATGAATTAGAAACATATCAAATGCGACAAACCAAAGGATCTCCAATGAGCATATTGGAGAAAAGTGTTGAAGCACGTTCTTTTCTGATACTGTTTCCTACAGGAAAAGGAGGAAACCACACAAATTAGTGCATCCGAATATCGCTTTTTACAAATGTATTCTGAAGACCCCAGATTCAGACAAAACATAGAATACATGTTCCACCTCCTGTTTCAAAGAGAACCACCAACTCTATGTTATGACTTACACACACATTAAAAACAGGCTCCAATTTTTTAAACATGTCTGCCACCGAACTGGTTCAAAAGACAAAAGACAAAGATGAAGTTTTGCAGTCAAGTATGACAATTCTCTTGGCAAACATGCATGGTACAAAAGAATACTGGTTCCAATGTCACACTGATGTACATTGTATGCTAAGGGGCCTAGGCCCACCCACATGGTTTGTTACATTAAGTTGTGCAGAATAGGCATAGGATGACTTACATGACTTCTTACGCTTCTCTTGACCCTGTCAATGTGTCAAGGTACTTTCGCCATCCCTTCATTGCCATACTGCACCCCATCTGCAATAAAAGTACCCCTCCACTCAGAGAAGTAGAACACTACTTTTGGAGAAAAAATTATCAATCTAGAAGAGCACCACATATCCACATGCTTTTGTGGATAAAAGATGCTCTGGAATTTGGCCATGACAGTGATGCTACCGTTTTACAGTTTATAGAAAAATAAATAACCGGCAACATCCCTTCAGTAACCACACATAGTGACCTACATACACAAATCTTACACTTCCAAAAAATTAAGTGTGGCAAACACTGCAGACGGAGCTATAAAAAAAAGGGAAATACTATACCAAATGTTGCTTTGGCTTCCCTCAATTAGTTTGTGCAAAAGGACAGGTAAATAGCTTCATGTCCTCTGTTAGATACAATGTAAAAGGCAAATCACCTAAAAACACATACAACATTACAAGGGACGAAGCATCCAAGTATCTCAAAGATTGTAGTGCAAACATTGCCATCTTGTGGAATGCAAATATAGACATACAATACATTGAAGACGATTCCACTGCTGTTGCAAGATATGTCACAGCCTATCTCACTAAAGCTGAGAACCCAGAGCTAAAAGACCTCTGGCATGACATCATTTGATAAAACATTGTAAAAAAAAATGGTACAGCTTCGGTATAAAAATGCTCTCCCATAGAGAATGTGGGTGCTACGAAGCTGCAGACCGTTTAACAGGTACAGCCTTTTATGGAAAATCTGAACACATTGTCTGGCTGAATCTTGGTCCAGCTTCATCCATAAAAAGAGTACTCAAATCCTACCAAGTGATAGAAACAATAGCCACAAATGATTCCAAGAGCCAGGACATTTAAAAAAACAATATACTGGACACATACTATCCAAACAGATGTACTGCTTTGGAAAACATGTGCCTGTACCAAATAGCCCAAACCTACTCCTACAAATGTATTGTCAACGAGATGAGACAACTGGCAAATATACAGTCTCAACTTGTGAAGGAAGCTTAGTCAAACTTACCAAACCCAGCCTAATTATTCACATATAATGATCATTTAAAACTCCACAACATAGGGAACCTTATTACATGGCCCTACTACATCTTGTTAAACCATGGAGAAAAGAGGAAGAATTATCAGGTAACCATGACTTATTTGAAACTGCATTCATTGCAAATTAAAGCAGTATAACAAATGTCAATTTCAAACAATACAAAGAAATGTTGGACAATAAATGCCAACAAGAGGAAGACATAAAAGCTAAACTAGATAAAGACACTCCTGAAGGCAGTCAACCTTCTCTTACAGGACAACAAGAACTACTTGGAGAACCACTCATTCTAAATGAAGACGGAAATAGCCATGATTAAAGTAGAAAATACCATGTATCAATATAGAAGAAGACTTGTCAGTGCTGAAATCACAGCTAAATGATGAGCAACTCACCATTTATCTACAAGTCACTGAATAAATTGAACATGGTTTTAAACATGAAACTAAAACGTGTAGCTTTAAAAGTTATAAACCTCTGCCCCTCTGTGTAAGTGTTGAAGCTGGTTCTGGAAAAACGTTCTTAATTAAAATCATCAGCAAATTTGTACAAAACTTAACAAACAACAACCTTTTGGCTGTTGGCTGTTGTAGCAGCCACCACAGGTTTAGCTGCTTAAAACATAGGAAGTGTAACTCTACACCGACTACTGCTCCTTCCATTAGAACACCAATACAAATTAGAAAACTACAAATTATCAGCAGAAGCTGCTGCTGAAGTATGCAGAATTCTGAAACAAATAAAAGTGCTCCTAATAGATGAGGTAAGCATGGTTTCCAACCTTACGTTGGCTTTAATTCACCTCAGAATGGAAGAAGTCCTAAAAACAGACTACGAAAAACAGTTTGGAGAAAAACACGCTATTGTTTTTGGAGACCTAAAGGTAACACCAGTAAAAGGTGAACCTATTTTCAAAACATTAAGACACAAACAATGCCCCAACACACTCGGCAACATAGAAAATGTAAATCTCTGGCAACATTTTCAGTACAAAGAACTAACACAAAACAGACCTCACATATGCTAATATTTTAAAAAGCATTAAAACTTGTCTGCTTCCTAAAGATGCAAAATCCATCTTAAATAGTAGACTAATCCATGAGCTATATGGGCATAACACACCTGCTCCTAATGTCATGGAAAAACTAACTCAACAAAATATAAAATGCATGCCCTTAATGCCAACCCTAGCACACTGTAGTCAATTCAACGAGACAATGTCAAAAAAAGAAATGCAAACCCTACTGCATATTAACTCCACAGACAAACTAAAGGTACACAGCATGACACTGCCTATTTGTCAACAAGCAACAGCACAACTAATTAGCTTAGAAAATGTAACTCCAACACAGCAGGATTGGAGGAAATGTTATTTCTTTTTTCTAAACTGCAAGAGTAATTCTTAAACATAACCTTGACTTAGAACAAGGTTTAGTCAATGGAGCAATTGGTACAGTCTTTGGCTTCCAAACATCCACATAACAACAACATTCAGTTTGTCAACATCCACTTAGACAAACTTGCAGAAATGAAAGAATAGGGTACTCAACAGCAGGATTCCTTTTTTTCAAAGACATGCATTTATGCAGAGAACAATTCTCTTTGTCTCTTGCATATGCTGTCACTATTCACAAATCGCAAGGTCTAGCCCTAGATCAGGCATTAATTGACATTGGCAGCACAGTCTTTAAAGAATGTGTGAGTTATGTAGCACTTTCACGTCTACATACACTCGAAGGACTATTCCTAGTCAATTTTGATGAAACAAAGTCAAGGCTGACATTCCTAGCATCCTAGAGTACAAAAGCCTACATAAACTATACACACCCATCTAGACATGTACCCTGTTCCTCAAAAAGCTAAAAGTTTAAAAAAAGAAAATTAATGAAAACAGAACTTGTAAAAGATCTCCCAACTATACCACCAAAGAAACAAAAAACAACTGCTACACCATTGAGCAGTAGAACCACAAAACTGTCTAGTGCAAACAGAACTGCACATCCAACAGAAGATAAACATAGAAATATTTATTCTAAAAAAACAAGTGGAGGTGCAGCAAATGACACAGAGAGAGAACTCTCTGGACCATTTACATTTTCCAAAACAACTGGTGTGAATTGCTATGCAAATGTAGCAATCAATCTTCTCTTCCAATTGCCACCAATTGTTCAAAACATTTACTCGAACGGCTCAGAAACATTTACTTGAACGGCTCAGACCAGTTGTGTTTGCAAATGCTCGTCCTTCATAGAAATGCCTCAAATAATCCTGACATTGTCAGTGTCTCAAGAATAGGCAAGAATTGGACTTTTTGGCAATAAAATTCACCATAAACACACAGGAAGATCCACAGGAATGTCTAATGTACTTACTGCAAATACTGGAAACCAAAAACAAACCTATAAATGAAATCTTCCAGATTTTATACACGTGGAAACATACACACAGTCTCTGTAACCATGTTTCATAAGAGCACATCCCTAATGAATGATTTTTGTATGTATTTATACTAAATTGTGAATCCATTCTATTTTATCAGCTGGTGCAAAATGCAAATCATACAATATTATGCACTTTTTGCAATCCAGACAATCATTTCCCCATGCAAATAAACTCACATAGTGAATATTTGACACTAATGCTTTTAAAGTACAACTCAGATGGTACCAAAAACTTACTAGCTACTATCTCTTGGCAAGAAAACCTTCACAATAGTAGGCATAATCTACCTCACTGGTGCCACAACCACTGCAGGTCACAATACTGTATACATTAAAAAAAGAAGTGGTTGATTTGAATGCAACAACACTTCCGTTACTCTTGAACAGAGATTACCAGCAAATCTAACAAATGCCTACTTCATATTCCTTAAGCCTAAATTTAGTCTCTGACATGTAAAACTACCAACAGTTACAATATGCTAACTGGTATCTAACTACATCCATAATACTACAATGCTACTTTTGAAAAGCAAAATAGAATACTCCAACAGGTATCTAACTATTTCAAAAATACCCTTCAGAACTATAAAACTATCAACAGTTAGAATACTCCAACTGGTATCTAACTACGTCTACTGTACTGCTATGCTTCTTTCAAAATGCAAAACAGTTTCAATACGCCAACTGGTATCTAAGTACTTCAAAAATACCCTTACTTAATATTCCTTAAACCAACATTTACAGGCCGATTCATGGAATAATTAGCGCGGCGCAAGTGGGCAAAAACGTGCGAATCGCAGTGGAATAGCGAAAATCGCAGTGAAAGTGCGAAAATCGCACGAAAAGCAGCGCACGTCGATTCATGGAAGTCCGTGCGCGAGAAAACCAGCGGATGTGCGATAAAAAGTGCGCCGCGCACGTTGGCGCACAGGCCAACTAACAGCGTGCGCCAGGTCACAGCGAAAATCGCACATAGCGCGGCGCACGCAACAAAAGTAGGCGGAACACAGGCGTAACACTCGGAATGGGGAACAACTTGCAAAAACGTGGGCGTCACGGGGGAAGTACAGGGCACAAGTGCGCGGAACGCCCACACGCTCGCCTACAACACGTATTCATGGAATAGAATAGGGCAAAAAAGCGCACGATCAAACCAGCGCACAGGCGCAAACACGACCGCCACAAGAAAGCAGGCGGTAGCGTCTCTGCGGCTGTAAGAAATGTGCGCCAAAAGGTGCGCCAACAAATAGCACCCATATACTGCCATGATGAATGTCCTATACTGTGGCCCTCCTGGACAAATGACGTGCAAAGGGGTACCCACAAACACGGACACGCTGACAAAAAATACGTGTGCGTGTATACCGGGGTGCGCGGGAAGTCTCACACGCGATTTGGCCGGGTACGTGGATTTCAGGGGTGCGCGGGAAGTTCCACACGCGATTCCATCAGGGTAGGTGTATTTCAGGGGTGCGCGGGAAGTTCCACACGCGATTCCATCAGGGTACGTGTATTTCAGGGGTGCGCGGGAAGTCCCACACGCGATTACAGCAGGGTACGTGTATTTCAGGGGTGCGCGGGAAGTTCCACACGCGAATAGCCTGGGCGCGTGTATTTCAGGGGTGCGCGGGAAGTACCACACGCGAATAGCCTTGGCGCGTGTATTTCAGGGGTGCACGGGAAGTTCCACACGCGAATAGCCTGGGCGCGTGTATTTCAGGGGTGCGCGGAAAGTCCCACACGCGATTACAGCAGGGTACGTGTATTTCAGGGGTGCGCGGGAATTTCCACACGCGAATAGCCTGTGCGCGTGTATTTCAGGGGTGCGCAGGAAGTCCCACACGCGATTACAGCAGGGTACGTGTATTTCAGGGGTGCGCGGGAATTTCCACACGCGAATAGCCTGGCCGCGTGTATTTCAGGGGTGCGCGGGAATTATCACACGCGATTTGGCTTGGTACGTGTATTACAGGGGTGCGTGGGAAGTTACACACGCGATTAGGCTGGGTGGGTCCTCACAGGTGTTCCCTGTACACCCTCCACAGCCCCTGCAGGCAGCGCACAAAACAGGGGACTACCCTGCACACCTGCTCATGTCTCCCACCACCCCCACCCCCCACCATCCAGGGGCACCCTCCACCAGGCCCCCACTCATGTCTCCCACCACCCCCACCCCCCAGTCACCAGGGGCAGCCTCCACCAGGCCCCCACTCATGTCTCCCACCACCCCCACCCCCCAGCAGTGCAGGGGCAGCCTCCACCAGGCCCCCACCCATGTCTCCCACCACCCCCACCCCCCAGCAGTGCAGGTGCAGCCCCCACCAGGCCCCCACTCATGTCCCCTATCACCCCCACCCCCCCAGTCACCAGGGGCACCCTCCACCAGGCCCCGACTCATGTCTCCCACCACCCCCACCCCCCACTCACCAGGGGCACCCTCCACCAGGCCCCCACTCATGTCTCCCACCAACCCCACCCCCCAGCAGTGCAGGGGCAGCCCCCACCAGGCCCCCACTCATGTCCCCTATCACCCCCACCCCCCCAGTCACCAGGGGCACCCTCCACCAGGCCCCCACTCATGTCTCCCACCACCCCCACCCCCCCAGTCACCAGGGGCACCCTCCACCAGGCCCCCACTCATGTCTCCCACCACCCCCACCCCCCAGCAGTGCAGGGGCAGCCTCCACCAGGCACCCACTCATGTCCCCTATCACCCCCACCCCCCCGCCACCAGGGGCAGCCTCCACCAGGCCCCCACTCATGTCTCCCACCACCCCCCCAGTCACCAGGGGCAGCCTCCACCAGGCCCCCACTCATGTCTCCCACCACCCCCACCCCCACCATCCAGGGGCACCCTCCACCAGGCCCCCACTCATGTCTCCCACAACCCCCACCCCCCCAGTCACCAGGGGCAGCCTCCACCAGGCCCCCACTCATGTCTCCCACCACCCCCACCCCCCAGCACTGTGGGGCACCTGCCAGCAGGCCCCCACCCATGTCACCCACCACCCCCACCCCCCAGCCACCAGGGGCACCCTCCACCAGGCCCCCACCCATGTCACCCACCACCCCCACCCCCCAGCATCCAGGGGCAGCCCCCACCAGGCCCCCACTCATGTCCCCTATCACCCCCACCCCCCGCCACCAGGGGCACCCTCCACCAGGCCCCCACTCATGTCTCCCACCACCCCCACCCCCCCAGTCACCAGGGGCAGCCTCCACCAGGCCCCCACTCATGTCTCCCACCACCCCCACCCCCCACCATCCAGGGGCACCCTCCACCAGGCCCCCACTCATGTCTCCCACCACCCCCACCCCCCCAGTCACCAGGGGCAGCCTCCACCAGGCCCCCACTCATGTCTCCCACCACCCCCACCCCCCCAGTCACCAGGGGCACCCTCCACCAGGCCCCCACTCATGTCTCCCACCACCCCCACCCCCCACCATCCAGGGGCACCCTCCACCAGGCCCCCACTCATGTCTCCCACCACCCCCACCCCCCCAGTCACCAGGGGCAGCCTCCACCAGGCCCCCACTCATGTCTCCCACCACCCCCACCCCCCCTGTCACCAGGGGCAGCCTCCACCAGGCCCCCACTCATGTCTCCCACCACCCCCACCCCCCACCATCCAGGGGCACCCTCCACCAGGCCCCCACTCATGTCTCCCACCACCCCCACCCCCCCAGTCACCAGGGGCAGCCTCCACCAGGCCCCCACTCATGTCTCCCACCACCCCCACCCCCCAGCACTGTGGGGCACCTGCCAGCAGGCCCCCACCCATGTCACCCACCACCCCCACCCCCCAGCCACCAGGGGCACCCTCCACCAGGCCCCCACCCATGTCACCCACCACCCACACCCCCCCAGTCACCAGGGGCAGCCTCCACCAGGCCCCCACTCATGTCTCCCACCACCCCCACCCCCCAGCACTGTGGGGCACCTGCCAGCAGGCCCCCACCCATGTCACCCACCACCCCCACCGCCCAGCCACCAGGGGCACCCTCCACCAGGCCCCCACTCATGTCTCCCACCACCCCCACCCCCCAGTCACCAGGGGCAGCCTCCACCAGGCCCCCACTCATGTCTCCCACCACCCCCACCCCCCAGCACTGTGGGGCACCTTCCAGCAGGCCCCCACCCATGTCTCCCACCACCCCCACCCCCACCATCCAGGGGCACCCTCCACCAGGCCCCCACTCATGTCTCCCACCACCCCCACCCCCCCAGTCACCAGGGGCAGCCTCCACCAGGCCCCCACTCATGTCTCCCACCACCCCCACCCCCCAGCACTGTGTGGCACCTGCCAGCAGGCCCCCACCCATGTCACCCACCACCCCCACCCCCCAGCCACCAGGGGCACCCTCCACCAGGCCCCCACCCATGTCACCCACCACCCCCCAGCATCCAGGGGCAGCCCCCACCAGGCCCCCACTCATTTCCCCTATCACCCCCACCCCCCCGCCACCAGGGGCACCCTCCACCAGGCCCCCACTCATGTCTCCCACCACCCCCACCCCCCCAGTCACCAGGGGCAGCCTCCACCAGGCCCCCACTCATGTCTCCCACCACCCCCACCCCCCACCATCGAGGGGCACCCTCCACCAGGCCCCCACTCATGTCTCCCACCACCCCCACCCCCCCAGTCACCAGGGGCAGCCTCCACCAGGCCCCCACTCATGTCTCCCACCACCCCCACCCCCCAGCACTGTGGGGCACCTGCCAGCAGGCCCCCACCCATGTCACCCACCACCCCCACCCCCCAGCCACCAGGGGCACCCTCCACCAGGCCCCCACCCATGTCACCCACCACCCCCACCCCCCAGCATCCAGGGGCAGCCCCCACCAGGCCCCCACTCATGTCCCCTATCACCCCCACCCTCCCGCCACCAGGGGCACCCTCCACCAGGCCCCCACTCATGTCTCCCGCCACCCCCACCCCCCACCATCCAGGGGCACCCTCCACCAGGTCCCCACTCATGTCTCCCACCACCCCCACCCCCCACCATCCAGGGGCACCCTCCACCAGGCCCCCACTCATGTCTCCCACCACCCCCACCCCCCCAGTCACCAGGGGCACCCTCCACCAGGCCCCCACTCATGTCTCCCACCACCCCCACCCCCCACTCACCAGGGGCACCCTCCACCAGGCCCCCACTCATGTCTCCCACCACCCCCACCCCCGAGCAGTGCAGGGGCAGCCCCCACCAGGCCCCCACTCATGTCCCCTATCATCCCCACCCCCCCAGTCACCAGGGGCACCCTCCACCAGGCCCCCACTCATGTCTCCCACCACCCCCCCAGTCACCAGGGGCACCCTCCACCAGGCCCCCACTCATGTCTCCCACCACCCCCACCCCCCAGCAGTGCAGGGGCAGCCTCCACCAGGCACCCACTCATGTCCCCTATCACCCCCACCCCCCGCCACCAGGGGCAGCCTCCACCAGGCCCCCACTCATGTCTCCCACCACCCCCACCCCCCCAGTCACCAGGGGCAGCCTCCACCAGGCCCCCACTCATGTCTCCCACCACCCCCACCCCGACCATCCGGGGGCACCCTCCACCAGGCCCCCACTCATGTCTCCCACAACCCCCACCCCCCCAGTCACCAGGGGCAGCCTCCACCAGGCCTCCACTCATGTCTCCCACCACCCCCACCCCCCAGCACTGTGGGGCACCTGCCAGCAGGCCCCCACCCATGTCACCCACCACCCCCACCCCCCAGCCACCAGGGGCACCCTCCACCAGGCCCCCACCCATGTCACCCACCACCCCCACCCCCCAGCATCCAGGGGCAGCCCCCACCAGGCCCCCACTCATGTCCCCTATCACCCCCACCCCCCCGCCACCAGGGGCACCCTCCACCAGGCCCCCACTCATGTCTCCCACCACCCCCACCCCCCCAGTCACCAGGGGCAGCCTCCACCAGGCCCCCACTCATGTCTCCCACCACCCCCACCCCCCACCATCCAGGGGCACCCTCCACCAGGCCCCCACTCATGTCTCCCACCACCCCCACCCCCCCAGTCACCAGGGGCAGCCTCCACCAGGCCCCCACTCATGTCTCCCACCACCCCCACCCCCCCAGTCACCAGGGGCACCCTCCACCAGGCCCCCACTCATGTCTCCCACCACCCCCACCCCCCACCATCCAGGGGCACCCTCCACCAGGCCCCCACTCATGTCTCCCACCACCCCCACCCCCCCAGTCACCAGGGGCAGCCTCCACCAGGCCCCCACTCATGTCTCCCACCACCCCCACCCACCAGCACTGTGGGGCACCTGCCAGCAGGCCCCCACCCATGTCACCCACCACCCCCACCCCCCAGCCACCAGGGGCACCCTCCACCAGGCCCCCACCCATGTCACCCACCACCCCCCAGCATCCAGGGGCAGCCCCCACCAGGCCCCCACTCATTTCCCCTATCACCCCCACTCGCCCGCCACCTGGGGCACCCTCCACCAGGCCCCCACTCATGTCTCCCACCACCCCCACCCCCCCAGTCACCAGGGGCAGCCTCCACCAGGCCCCCACTCATGTCTCCCACCACCCCCACCCCCCACCATCCAGGGGCACCCTCCACCAGGCCCCCACTCATGTCTCCCACCACCCCCACCCCCCCAGTCACCAGGGGCAGCCTCCACCAGGCCCCCACTCATGTCTCCCACCACCCCCACCCCCCAGCACTGTGGGGCACCTGCCAGCAGGCCCCCACCCATGTCACCCACCACCCCCACCCCCCAGCCACCAGGGGCACCCTCCACCAGGCCCCCACCCATGTCACCCACCACCCCCACCCCCCAGCATCCAGGGGCAGCCCCCACCAGGCCCCCACTCATGTCCCCTATCACCCCCACCCTCCCACCACCAGGGGCACCCTCCACCAGGCCCCCACTCATGTCTCCCGCCACCCCCACCCCCCACCATCCAGGGGCACCCTCCACCAGGCCCCCACTCATGTCTCCCACCACCCCCACCCCCCACCATCCAGGGGCACCCTCCACCAGGCCCCCACTCATGTCTCCCACCACCCCCACCCCCCCAGTCACCAGGGGCAGCCTCCACCAGGCCCCCACTCATGTCTCCCACCACCCCCACCCCCCCAGTCACCAGGGGCACCCTCCACCAGGCCCCCACTCATGTCTCCCACCACCCCCACCCCCCAGCAGTGCAGGGGCAGCCTCCACCAGGCACCCACTCATGTCCACTATCACCCCCACCCCCCCGCCACCAGGGGCAGCCTCCACCAGGCCCCCACTCATGTCTCCCACCACCCCCACCCCCCACCATCCAGGGGCACCCTCCACCAGGCCCCCACTCATGTCTCCCACCACCCCCACCCCCCCAGTCACCAGGGGCAGCCTCCACCAGGCCCCCACTCATGTCTCCCACCACCCCCACCCCCCAGCACTGTGGGGCACCTGCCAGCAGGCCCCCACCCATGTCACCCACCACCCCCACCCCCCAGCCACCAGGGGCACCCTCCACCAGGCCCCCACCCATGTCACCCACCACCCCCACCCCCCAGCATCCAGGGGCAGCCCCCACCAGGCCCCCACTCATGTCTCCCACCACCCCCACCCCCCAGTCACCAGGGGCAGCCTCCACCAGGCCCCCACTCATGTCTCCCACCACCCCCACCCCCCAGTCACCAGGGGCAGCCTCCACCAGGCCCCCACTCATGTCTCCCACCACCCCCACCCCCCAGCACTGTGGGGCACCTGCCAGCAGGCCCCCACCCATGTCACCCACCACCCCCACCCCCCAGCCACCAGGGGCACCCTCCACCAGGCCCCCACTCATGTCTCCCACCACCCCCACCCCCCCAGTCACCGGGGGCAGCCTCCACCAGGCCACCACTCATGTCTCCCACCACCCCCACCCCCCACCATCCAGGGGCACCCTCCACCAGGCCCCCACTCATGTCTCCCACCACCCCCACCCCCCCAGTCACCAGGGGCAGCCTCCACCAGGCCCCCACTCATGTCTCCCACCACCCCCACCCCCCAGCACTGTGGGGCACCTGCCAGTAGGCCCCCACCCATGTCACCCACCACCCCCACACCCCAGCCACCAGGGGCACCCTCCACCAGGCCCCCACCCATGTCACCCACCACCCCCACCCCCCAGCATCCAGGGGCAGCCCCCACCAGGCCCCCACTCATGTCCCCTATCACCCCCACCTCCCCGCCACCAGGGGCACCATCCACCAGGCCCCCACTCATGTCTCCCACCACCCCCACCCCCCAGTCACCAGGGGCAGCCTCCACCAGGCCCCCACTCATGTCTCCCACCACCCCCACCCTCCCAGTCACCATGGGCAGCCTCCACCAGGCCCCCACTCATGTCTCCCACCACCCCCACCCCCCACCATCCAGGGGCACCCTCCACCAGGCCCCCACTCATGTCTCCCACCACCCCCACCCTCCCAGTCACCAGGGGCACCCTCCACCAGGCCCCCACTCATGTCTCCCACCACCCCCACCCCCCAGCAGTGCAGGGGCAGCCTCCACCAGGCACCCACTCATGTCCCCTATCACCCCCACCCCCCCGCCACCAGGGGCAGCCTCCACCAGGCCCCCACTCATGTCTCCCACCACCCCCACCCCCCAGTCACCAGTGGCAGCCTCCACCAGGCCCCCACTTATGTCTCCCACCACCCCCACCCCCCACCATCCAGGGGCACCCTCCACCAGGCCCCCACTCATGTCTCCCACCACCCCCACCCCCCACCATCCAGGGGCACCCTCCACCAGGCCCCCACTCATGTCTCCCACCACCCCCACCCCCCAGCATCCAGGGGCAGCCTCCACCAGGCCCCCACTCATGTCTCCCACCACCCCCACCATCCAGGGGCACCCTCCACCAGGCCCCCACTCATGTCTCCCACAACCCCCACCCCCCCAGTCACCAGGGGCAGCCTCCACCAGGCCCCCACTCATGTCTCCCACCACCCCCACCCCCCAGCACTGTGGGGCACCTGCCAGCAGGCCCCCACCCATGTCACCCACCACCCCCACCCCCCAGCCACCAGGGGCACCCTCCACCAGGCTCCCACCCATGTCACCCACCACCCCCACCCCCCAGCATCCAGGGGCAGCCCCCACCAGGTCCCCACTCATGTCCCCTATCACCCCCACCCCCCGCCACCAGGGGCAGCCTCCACCAGGCCCCCACTCATGTCTCCCACCACCCCCACCCCCCCAGTCACCAGGGGCACCCTCCACCAGGCCCCCACTCATGTCTCCCACCACCCCCACCCCCCAGCAGTGCAGGGGCAGCCTCCACCAGGCACCCACTCATGTCCCCTATCACCCCCACCCCCCCGCCACCAGGGGCAGCCTCCACCAGGCCCCCACTCATGTCTCCCACCACCCCCACCCCCCAGCACTGTGGGGCACCTGCCAGCAGGCCCCCACCCATGTCACCCACCACCCCCACCCCCCAGCCACCAGGGGCACCCTCCACCAGGCCCCCACCCATGTCACCCACCACCCCCCAGCATCCAGGGGCAGCCCCCACCAGGCCCCCACTCATTTCCCCTATCACCCCCACCCCCCGCCACCAGGGGCACCCTCCACCAGGCCCCCACTCATGTCTCCCACCACCCCCACCCCCCCAGTCACCAGGGGCAGCCTCCAACAGGCCCCCACTCATGTCTCCCACCACCCCCACCCCCCACCATCCAGGGGCACCCTCCACCAGGCCCCCACTCATGTCTCCCACCACCCCCACCCCCCCAGTCACCAGGGGCAGCCTCCACCAGGCCCCCACTCATGTCTCCCACCACCCCCACCCCCCAGCACTGTGGGGCACCTGCCAGCAGGCCCCCACCCATGTCACCCACCACCCCCACCCCCCAGCCACCAGGGGCACCCTCCACCAGGCCCCCACCCATGTCACCCACCACCCCCACCCCCCAGCATCCAGGGGCAGCCCCCACCAGGCCCCCACTCATGTACCCATTCACCCCCACCCTCCCGCCACCAGGGGCACCCTCCACCAGGCCCCCACTCATGTCTCCCGCCACCCCCACCCCCCACCATCCAGGGGCAACCTCCACCAGGCCCCCACTCATGTCTCCCACCACCCCCACCCCCCACCATCCAGGGGCACCCTCCACCAGGCCCCCACTCATGTCTCCCACCACCCCCACCCCCCCAGTTACCAGGGGCAGCCTCCACCAGGCCCCCACTCATGTCTCCCACCACCCCCACCCCCCCAGTCACCAGGGGCACCCTCCACCAGGCCCCCACTCATGTCTCCCACCACCCCCACCCCCCAGCAGTGCAGGGGCAGCCTCCACCAGGCACCCACTCATGTCCCCTATCACCCCCACCCCCCCGCCACCAGGGGCAGCCTCCACCAGGCCCCCACTCATGTCTCCCACCACCCCCACCCCCCCAGTCACCAGGGGCAGCCTCCACCAGGCCCCCACTCATGTCTCCCACCACCCCCACCCCCCACCATCCAGGGGCACCCTCCACCAGGCCCCCACTCATGTCTCCCACCACCCCCACCCCCCCAGTCACCAGGGGCAGCCTCCACCAGGCCCCCACTCATGTCTCCCACCACCCCCACCCCCCAGCACTGTGGGGCACCTGCCAGCAGGCCCCCACCCATGTCACCCACCACCCCCACCCCCCAGCCACCAGGGGCACCCTCCACCAGGCCCCCACCCATGTCACCCACCACCCCCACCCCCCAGCATCCAGGGGCAGCCCCACCAGGCCCCCACTCATGTCTCCCACCACCCCCACCCCCCCAGTCACCAGGGGCAGCCTCCACCAGGCCCCCACTCATGTCTCCCACCACCCCCACCCCCCAGTCACCAGGGGCAGCCTCCACCAGGCCCCCACTCATGTCTCCCACCACCCCCACCCCCCAGCACTGTGGGGCACCTGCCAGCAGGCCCCCACCCATGTCACCCACCACCCCCACCCCCCAGCCACCAGGGGCACCCTCCACCAGGCCCCCACTCATGTCTCCCACCACCCCCACCCCCCCAGTCACCAGGGGCAGCCTCCACCAGGCCCCCACTCATGTCTCCCACCACCCCCACCCCCCACCATCCAGGGGCACCCTCCACCAGGCCCCCACTCATGTCTCCCACCACCCCCACCCCCCCAGTCACCAGGGGCAGCCTCCACCAGGCCCCCACTCATGTCTCCCACCACCCCCACCCCCCAGCACTGTGGGGCACCTGCCAGCAGGCCCCCACCCATGTCACCCACCACCCCCACACCCCAGCCACCAGGGGCACCCTCCACCAGGCCCCCACCCATGTCACCCACCACCCCCACCCCCCAGCATCCAGGGGCAGCCCCCACCAGGCCCCCACTCATGTCCCCTATCACCCCCACCTCCCCGCCACCAGGGGCACCATCCACCAGGCCCCCACTCATGTCTCCCACCACCCCCACCCCCCAGTCACCAGGGGCAGCCTCCACCAGGCCCCCACTCATGTCTCCCACCACCCCCACCCCCCCAGTCACCATGGGCAGCCTCCACCAGGCCCCCACTCATGTCTCCCACCACCCCCACCCCCCACCATCCAGGGGCACCCTCCACCAGGCCCCCACTCATGTCTCCCACCACCCCCACCCCCCCAGTCACCAGGGGCACCCTCCACCAGGCCCCCACTCATGTCTCCCACCACCCCCACCCCCCAGCAGTGCAGGGGCAGCCTCCACCAGGCACCCACTCATGTCCCCTATCACCCCCACCCCCCCGCCACCAGGGGCAGCCTCCACCAGGCCCCCACTCATGTCTCCCACCACCCCCACCCCCCAGTCACCAGGGGCAGCCTCCACCAGGCCCCCACTCATGTCTCCCACCACCCCCACCCCCCACCATCCAGGGGCACCCTCCACCAGGCCCCCACTCATGTCTCCCACCACCCCCACCCCCCAGCATCCAGGGGCAGCCCCCACCAGGCCCCCACTCATGTCCCCTATCACCCCCACCCCCCGCCACCAGGGGCACCCTCCACCAGGCCCCCACTCATGTCTCCCACCACCCCCACCCCCCCAGTCACCAGGGGCAGCCTCCACCAGGCCCCCACTCATGTCTCCCACCACCCCCACCCCCCAGCACTGTGGGGCACCTGCCAGCAGGCCCCCACCCATGTCACCCACCACCCCCACCCCCCCGCCACCGGGGGCACCCTCCACCAGGCCCCCACTCATGTCTCCCACCACCCCCACCCCCCCAGTCACCAGGGGCAGCCTCCACCAGGCCCCCACTCATGTCTCCCACCACCCCCACCCCCCACCATCCAGGGGCACCCTCCACCAGGCCCCCACTCATGTCCCCCTGCCCCCAGGTCCTGACGATACACAATCATGGCAGTAATGGGCAGCATACCCAGCACAAACACCCAGGCAAGGATTGCATCCACCCACATAGTGAATGCAATTACATGACACAACCCCAATGGCAAGTATGTAAATGAACACATGTCCGTCACACACACATACACAATGGCTGCAAGTGAATGTCAAAACCCATATCATGACATGTATGAAACCAAAGACAAAATAACACAAGTGGAAGTAAAAATAAAAAATGTATTAAAGATCAAAAATAAGTAAACAAATCAAACATACAACTATGTGGATAACAAAATAAATGGTCCATGTCGGAGAACAAAAGTAAAAATCAAAAAAAGAAAAAGGAATACAAAAACAAATGTTGACCAAAGCAATATCAAGTAGAAGGAAAAGAATGAAAAACCATTTCCACATGGTGAACACAATAATGAAAAAAAGAAAATGTTCCTTCAAAAAACAAACTAAATACAGGAATGTACCAGGGTCCATGAGCCCAACACCATAAAGGAACCCTACTACTACCTAATGAAAAAAATATATACAAAAAAGTGGCCATTGTCCGAGCGGTCCAAAATAATAAAAACAAATAAAGGAAACCTAACACTAACTAACTATATAACTATATACAAAGGCAGCGGGCAAGTCCTGCGGCTCACTTGTTGATGTTGCTGGCCAGGGCATCATCGAACTCCATGTCGATGTCCTGGAGGCGGGACTCTGTCCTGGCCCCGAGGTCTCGCAGGGATAACCCCATGTTCAGCTCAAACTCCCTGCGAGCTTCCTCGAGGCACTCAGCCCGCCTCAACGCCCGACGCATGGAGAACTCTGCCCTGACCATGGCGAGCCGCTCCTCTTCCGCCCGCTGCCGCTCCGCACCTATCCGCTGGACCAACTGCTCCCACACGGAAGACACCACCATCCCAGGGTTGCCCTGCCCTCCGGCCGATGCCTGCCCCTCTGATCTTGATGGCCCCGAGCCATGATGCCTCCCACGTCGAGCCCGCTGCTGCCTCCGACGCCACTGCCTCTGCCAGCACGACGGCATCCAGGCTGATGGAAACCACCGACGCCGTCGTGCACGTGCCCTGCCTGATGATGCTGTCACATCTTCCATCTGCTGGGGTCCAGTTGCTGTGTTGTCCACCCCTGCTGGACCTCCGACTCCCAACTGTGGCAGGGATGGGATCCCCACCGAGCTGGCTGCATTGGTCGGGGCAGGTCCACAGGGGGCCCTGGTGGCATATGGGCTGGAAGACGGCAAGGAGAACGACTGGTGTATAGCCTGCACAGAGGAGGAGAGGGCCGCCACATTGGCCAACACATGCAGGAAACCCCCGAACATGGCCGATCCCAATTGGGCCACGTCAGCACGGTGCACTTCGTGATGACGTACGTGCTCCTCCCGGGAAGCACGCACGGCATCACGAATCACAGCCGTGCGCATCACGACCCCAATCAGGACCTTCTCCGCACGGCCAGGGGTTCCCACGTCTGCAGGTGGAGGGGAGTCAGGTGACATGGACATCCCCTCTACCTGCGGACGGGCCTGGGAAGGGGCATCCCTGCTGGTGCATGGTGGTGCACTCACAGGGTCAGGGACAGCGACATGCACAGGCCCCTCCACGGTGACCTGTGCTGCCTCCTGCCCCTGGCCCTGGACTGCACCACTTGCACCAGCAGGGATGCCCCCACCAGGCCCCATGTGTGCCCCAGTGGCGGCCTCCTCCTCCTCTGTGCAAACCACCAACCTGGATGGCTCCTCACCGTCTCCCACCGTAGCAGGCCCCTGTGGGGGCTCACCCACCCCTTCCGCTGCAGCCGTGGGGGCATCCCCGCCGCCTTGCTCCACAGCGCCGTCTCCGCCCTCTTCTTCACTAGCCGCTGCGTAGAGGGAGACAAAGAACACAAGCATCAGGGTACTGTACAATGGTCCCCTAGACAGGAAGCAATAGCAGATGACCACCACTGTCAAAGTACACTTCCATCATGTGCCTCCACAACACATGGGTCAGTCCAGGCAAAACACACACAGTAACAGGCATGCTGCATGCCATGGACATTTCCATGCATGTCCAATGGACTCTTGAAACATTCAATGATATGGAACTCGCATGCATCATGGCTCATGCCTTCCACATGCACACACTTCACCTCAGTCACATCCATCTGGCCCCAAACACAACAAACACAGCGGATACAAGGGCAATTTGGCTGCTTCACTGAATCTGTGCATTGTCACACACATGCGTCATGCATCCATGGCATGCACAAGTCACAAACACGCAGGTCAGCCACACAGACATGGCTACCACATATGTACCTGGCATCAGCACCCATCCCTCACCCCCACCCATGTCCCGGTACAGAGACTGGCATGCTCTCATGTCCAAAATCTGCATAAGGGTCCCCATGCGGCATTTGAACACATGCAACAACCATGTGGGTCACACATCACTGGTTGCACATGCATTACCATGATGTCCATGCACACATACATGCATACATGGCCTATGGCACACATACAGGCAAGTATCATAGACCCAGCACACAGCAACATGCCCTGTGTCACACAGTAATGCTTGGACACTTACCGCTCAACTCCAGACGGGCCTCCCTCTCAAGGATCTGGGCGTGGAGCGCTGGGCGTACGCGTTCCAGGACCCTCATCTGGATGGAACTCATGCGGCCCCGGCCACCCTCCACGAGGCGCCGGGCCTTCACAAGGGTCCTGGACCTCAAGTCCTCCCAGCGCTTCTTGATCTTCTGGACGTTGCGGGTTGCCACCCCCTCCGCGTTGATGGCAACCACACAGTCGGCCCAGATCCTCTCCCGTCCATCCTTGCTGGCGCGGGACGATCCAAAGAGGGCATCATACTGCCCCAGGACATGCTCCACCAGGACACCAACTTCGGTGGCAGTGAAGCTGGTGCCCCTCTGCCCCTCTGGCCTGGGGTTACCACTGGTGCCAGATGTGGAAGTGCCCGACATGGCAACCCCAGAGGCAGGTGTGGGTGGTCAACTGGGTCCTGGGGCTGGGCTGTGGAGCGATGTAATCCCAGTCGGGAGTCTTCAGTTCCAGCAGGGGTGGACACAGCAACTGGACCCCTGCAGATGGCTGATGTGCAGGCACCAAATGGCAGGGCACGGTGGCAGCAGGCAGGCAGGCAGGCAGCAGCAGATGGCACGTGGGAGGCTGCTCGGGGCACGGGGGGCAGTAACTCGGCCTTCTGGGCAGGAGCGTGGTCTTCCGTGTGTTTTCGCGTGGCCAGCTTGATACGGAGTGATTTGGCACGTGAAAATTCAGCACGTCAGCGTGAAATCCGAGGAAAGGCCCTTAGCGCGTAAGCGCGTAAGCACGCATACGCGATTCTATTGGTCCAGAGTCCCTCAGCGCGTAAGCGCGTATGTGACGTGACCCGCACGGGTGTTCCCCACCCAGCACGTGATGACGGAGCACACGTGTAAATACTGCACGTCAGAGTGTCATCGCGTGTAATTGGACAAAAGTGCGCGTACACGCGATTGGCCTATGTACGTGTATTTCAGGGGTGCGCGGGCACTTACACATGCAAGTACGTCAGCGCACCTGTATCCCGTTGTGCGTGTGAATTTCCACACGCTATTGGACTGGGAACTGGATTCCAGGGGTGCGCGGGTCACACGCTCGCCTAGAACACGCGCAAAGCATGAATTTGCGCACTTTAACAATAACAAGCCAGACGCCAGGATGAACATACCGTTCCTAGCAGCAGTGGCAGTGGGCTACCAAAGGAGGAGGAGGAGGATAGTCAGGGCCAGAATATTCACACCCAGAACCAGCCTTTTCGGGATGCCTGATGACCAGGTGTATGGAAGGTACAGGTTTCCACCACACATAATACTGGACCTGGTGAGTGAGTGGGAGGATGACCTCACATCACCCACCCTGTGCTCCCAAGCACTCAGCCCCCTGGAGAAGGTCCTCAATGTACTGCACTTCTTAGCCACTGGATCATTTCAGCGGACAAGTGCCATAGTGGGTGGGGTGTCACAGGCCACCCAGTCGCGCTGCCTACACCAGGTCTTGAACATCATCACTGCACGCCCATCAGTCCGCAGGCACATATACCTGCCCAGAACACCTGCAGAAAGGCATGCTGCCGCCCTGGATTTTTACGGTGTGGCACGATTCCATCGACTGCACCCATGTTGCTCTACGTCCCCCCAGGGCATCTGAGCACATCTATAGGAACCGCAAGCACTGGCATTCCATCAACGTGCAGGTAGTATGTAATGCCAAGGGAATCATCACCTCAGTATATGCCAACTATCCCGGCTCCACCCACGACAGCTTCATTTACCGAATGTCCACCCTATGCCGGGACCTAGATGCTGGGCGGCATGGCGATACATGGCTGCTTGCTGAGTATGTATGCCACTGCACATGCATGCATGTTGGATACTGAGCAAGGTCACAACCCCACCAATGATACCAATCACCACCTCCACAGGGGACAGTGCCTACCCTCTCAGCCCCCACATGATGACGCCAATTCGGAACCCCACCACGCCACCCGAGGTAAGTTATAACACAGCCCACATTACAACCCGGGGCATAGTGGAGCGCACATTCGGAGTGCTAAAGTCACGCTTTCGCTCCCTTGACCGTTCTGGCGGGCAGCTGTTATACGCTCCCCCAGTAGTGTGCAGGATCATAGTGGCAGCATGTGTCCTGCACAACGTTGCAACACGCCGGGGCCTGGCCGTGGACATGGTGGTGGCCCCACATCCCCAACCACATGCACAGCCGCTGCGCATGGGAGGGGAAAGGGCACGTGGGGAGGCAGCCCGTACACAGCTAGTGGCTAATTACTTCACATAGAAATCACACCCCTGTGGAGTGCACACTGCCCTGGCACATTCCATCTGACAATCAATGATGACTCAACCTGACACTGATCCTGAATGTCTGGAGAATGAACCGTGAATACCATATCAGCCTGAGATTGTTCACCTGGAAGTGTCACAATGTGTGCATCCCTACCCACACAGACACCACCAATGCAGTTTTGTGGAGTTACACATTCAAGCAGCTAAAAATAATACCCACTTGCAAAATGCAACAAGAGGACAGTGCCATGTCAGCCAACCCAACCCCAGCACCGCCACACGACACACCGTGCCATGTCATGCTATTTGCAGGTAAACAAAGTAATCCCCACAACATGACACTAGTGTCACTATGTACAGTGTCCCTATTAGAAACCTGCAACAAATGAAAATCCTCACAGCAATGCCGGACCAACTACAAACTTGAGCACGTACTACCATTAACATGACATCACAAATTTTACATATTAGTAGTCTCACCACCTGGAAATGCCTGCACTCCCACCACCACCAACTGTGCAGTGTTGGCGCCATGTAGAGTTGTAGGTGCACTGCTGCCAACATGGACCCCATCTCCAGACTAGAGGTCCTTGTGTAGACATGAGGAAGGGACCTGCAAATTGGGAGGTAGACACAGAAGATGAGTTACACATCAATGCAACATGCAGTGTACAACACAACAGCAATATGCACTAGGAATGTATACACAGTATTGACTACAGACTGCCCACACAGCTCATGGGAGTCAAACGTCACTGTGTAATTCACTGTCACTTGGGCACACCCTTTGCAAGCCCATGGAAACGGGAAGCAGGAGGGGTGTGTGTGACTCAAACCCAAGCATCTGAACCAAATACCTTACAAGCCTGCATGTGCCCAGCCACAATGCAGCGTATGCCCACAGGAACCACGGAAGCCAACAAATCGTCCCAAAAAAATAGGGAATAAAATAAATAACAATAAAAATAAAAATAAGAAACAATCAAAAATGGCCATTGATGAGCCCAGGGGGGGTTGGGGAGGCCACCCAGGAGGTCTGAGGACAGGATGCACACCAGAACCCACCTGCGTGGATCCTGGGAAAATAAAACACCTCCATGGGCTCATGGCCCACACGGCTACCCTATTGTGGGAGTATCACTGCTGTCGCTATTATCACCCTGTGCAGCTGCATCCGGAGGTGGTTGCACTATGGGAGGCAGCCCACGCAAGGCCCTAGTCTGCTCCTCCATGGCTGCAAGCATGCGGGTGTGGTAGGTCTGGTTCTGGAGGATGAGTGTGCGGAGGTCCCCATGCAAGCGTACGGGTGAGACGCTCCAGCTGCTGTTCTGTCCTTTGGTGTGTTGAAGCCTCAAGCTCAACAAGAGTCGTCCTGAGGTGAATGAGCTCCTGCCTCAGGGCTTCCCTGTGGCCCTGGGACTCAATGGAGATGGCCTCCTGCAGAGTCGCCAGTGCTGCCCGCCTGTCCCTGTTGGACCCCAACATGTCCTCCCTGTGTGACTGGCAGATGGAGTCGGTTGCCTGCTCTAGTCGCTCCATCAGCCTTTCTGGGGGGACAATGGAAGTGGCCACCCTATCCATGGCCTGAGCCATCATCTCGGATGATGCAGCCTGTTGGGTTGCCATACCGTAAATGGATTGCTCCCATGCGGTATTGCCAGGTGGCGTACGGCCACCACGTCGGCGGGCACCACACCTGTCTGGGGCAAGGCGAACTGCGCCTTGCTGTGCCGGCACTGCCTGAGGCTGCAGGACTGCATTCCCCCTCTGATCTGCTGGCCCAGGAACAGGATCAGATGTCGCGGAGTGTGACCCTGCATCCGTAACCACCAAAGGCGTAGCTGCCAACACTGACATCCCCATGGAGGGTTCTGACCCTGGTGCAGGTGGGTGAGACAGAACAGAATCCCTCCCTGGAACACTCTCCTGCGACGGCACGTAGGTCTCATCCGAATCAACACCTGAGTACAGCTCGGGGGAGGTGCAGCCAGAGACACCCCTTGAGAGCACGACCTGCAGCACTTGTGGGTTCTCCCCCACCACCACACCACGTCCCTCACTGGTGGTTGGTCAGCCCTCGGACCCCTCCTGGGTCTGCACCATCTCCACAACCCCAGCAGTATCAGGTGCGTCTTCCCCTGCAAAGACATGAAAACAAAGAAATGGAAACAGGCATTAGCACCATGGCACACAATGAGGGCTGAGAAGCAAGAGAACCAGTACTTGATTGACACATGTCCCACATGACTAAAACCCTCCCATGCATGCACCCTCACTGCGTATGAAGTGCAGGCAAATGGAACACACTGATGACACCAAGATGGAAAATGAACACATTTTCTGCATGCTGCCTGGCAGTGGCATCACACATTGGCCTGTGATTGCCAGGTGAAACACACATGCCATCACACAGATGGCATGTACCATTGCTATTGAGTGAAGATGGAGAGGAGGGCAGCACCTATTCATTCAGTCCAGTTCCTGCATGTAATTGTTTTTCTAATTCTAACAGGTCAGATTTTTCACCTGGAGCTGCCAGTCTGAAATGGTCCAATTGCACAGGGACATGTGTGTACAAATGATATCCAGGTAACAAAGTCACTCCACTTCACCATAGCCATGTCAGACATGTGACTAGTGGACAGCGACATGGCTAGTAAAAGGGGGGGAATGCAAACAATCTGACTGAATGAACAGTGAAAAATAAGCAACAATGTTGTGGCAAGGTGACACTTCAAGGGCAACTGGCGTGCAGTTGGGCTAGATGTCTACTGTTGGCAGAAAGGATACTGCTATGGCCAAATGCAGCTGCGCAGGAAGTATTGCATGAAGCACATGGCTGACCCATATGACTCAGGCGCACACACTCTCACCTGGCACACAAACAGAAGCCCTCACACACACACCATGCACATGGATGACACACACATGCATGTGCACTCATCGGACAATGCCTCGTAATCAGCCAGATCTCCCACGCCTTGGATCTGTTCCTCCGTGACGTAGGTCCCAGCGACTGACTCATGTGGAGTGAGTTCCATGTCTACTACTGGAGACCCACCTCCAGTCACTAGAGTTGCGGCATGACTTGAGGCCAGCTTACTCTTTGCCCTGCGCTTTAGGTCATTCCAGCACTTATAGCAATCATTGGCTGTGCGCCTCACGATTCCAAGGGCACTTACGATGTCCGCAACGGTCTGCCAGTGTGCCTGGCGTTGTGCAGGTGTGGTCTTGGATCCTGCAACAATGACCATCTCGTTGTCATGTCCGGACACATACTGGACAAGTGCATTCAGTTCGTCATCCGTGAAGCTGGGCTTCCTGGACGGGCCGGACTGTGTAGCCGTGTCTGGGGCATCAGCCTGTGCCGGACGAGCACTCTTCCTCTTCCGCTTGGAAGGTGGTGGTGATCCTGAGTGTCCTGCGCCGCTCTGGACACTAGGGGCAGGAGCCCTGGTGGACTCTGTATCAGGAGTGTGGGATTGCACACTCAGCATGGGAGTTGGTGCAGGCATTGGCTCTAGTGTGATGGTGTCAGGGGGAATGTCAGCAGCATGGACTAGGACCGACACTGTCCTGGCTGGGTGTGTGAGGGCTGGGGTGGATGGAGCCGCAGCTGCCCCTGCAGCCTCTCCGCCCTGCCTCCTTGGTGCAGCAGATGACCTTGCTGCCCCAGATCCACGTGGCATGATGGCATCAACGTGCACCAGCGCACGTGTCGTAGCCCTGCTGACCTGGAAGTCAGCCATGGAGTCAGCCAGGTCTGGTGCCACAATGGGCTGGTCCAACAAGGGCTGAGCATGGATGGTGTCAGCCACATCAGCCTCAACGGGAGGGGGGGGGATTATGGGTGCCCGTGACTGGTCCTCCACACATGGGGGGACAGGCTCACCCTGCAAGTTACGACCACGTCCCCTACCGGATCCACCACGGCCACCACTTGTGGCTCTTCCACCTTTGCCACCCTTACGGAATCCTCGCCTCCCAGCCATGGCACTGATGTTAATGTGCGTATGGGAGTGGATGTAGACTATTGTCCTGGGCAATTGGGGGTCAAAGGGGTTGGGTAATTGTACCCTAGTGCTCTAGCAAGGCTGAATGTAACCCCTGGGGAAAGATGACGGGTCACGCAACGCACAGGAGGCCCAAAAAAGGGAGATGACGTGCACGCAACCCCTCCTAGACCACGTGTGCAGAAAGAAAAACCTGCACTACGCTGTGGCACCCAGTAACACAAGAATGAACGTATGCGTGTCACACGCAGCCTAGAATGACCTCTGAAGGGGTAGGCTACACACGGGGCAAGCACAGATGTTAGATACGTGCGTGACTCACCGTCTGCCTGGTAAACGAGCGTGTAAAAGGAGCACGTTTGGTTGGCAACACCCCCGCCAAAAGAAGATTTGTACGCTGTCTGAGGAGACAGGACAACAGTAGAAGGGAACACTGTTTGAGGGAACAGGCCCAGGTAAACCAGTAAAAGAGAAAAAAGAGAAAAAGCTGTCAGAGGTAACAGGGAATACGAATTTGAAACGCCGTGAAGTAAATCGCGTGTGAAACGACAAGAAGTACAGAATTCACCCACTCGCTCTCCACGAAAAGCACGTACAAGGAAAACGTGTTCTACACGTACCTTTGATACAGGCCCACACGTCCAGCGCCACTTACGCGGCGTGTACGCGCTAGGGCCATTTCCACCAATTACATGCTTTGTCACTTCTGCGTGTAGGGCCATTTCCACCAATTACACGCTTTGTCACTTCTGCGTGTAGGGCCATTTCCACCAATTACACGCTTTGTCACTTCTGCGTGTAGGGCCATTTCCACCAATCACACGCTTTGTCACTTCTGCGTGTAGGGCCATTTCCACCAATCACACGCGATTACACTCTGAGGTGCAGTCTTTCCACGTGTGCTCTGTCATCACGTGCTGTGTGGGAAACACCTGTGCGGGTCACGTCACAGACGCGCTTACGCGCTGAGGGCCTTTCCTCGGTTTTCACGCTGACATGCAGGATTTTCACGTGCCAAATCACTCCGTACCAAGCTGGCCACGCGTACGCACATGGAATACCACGCTCCTGCCCGGAAGGCCGAACTACTGCCCCCCAGAGCCCCGAGCACGCTCCCACCTGCTGCTGCCTGACTGCCTGCTGCCCCTGCACTGCTGGGGGGTGGGGGTGATAGGGGACATGAGTGGGGGCCTGGTGGGGGCTGCCCCTGGATGCTGGGGGGTGGGGGTGGTGGGAGACATGGGTGGGGGCCCTGTGGAGGCTGCCCCTGCACTGCTGGGGGGTGGGGGTGGTGGGAGACATGAGTGGGGGCCTGGTGGAGGGTGCCCCTGGTGGCTGGGGGGTGGGGGTGGTGGGAGACATGGGTGGGGGCCTGGTGGAGGATGCCCCTGGTGGCTGGGGGGTGGGGGTGGTGGGAGACATGGGTGTGGGCCTGGTGGAGGATGCCCCTGCACTGCTGGGGGGTGGGGGTGGTGGGAGACATGAGTGCGGGCCTGGTGGGGGCTGCCCCTGCACTGCTGGGGGGTGGGGGTGGTGGGAGACATGGGTGGGGGCCTGCTGGCAGGTGCCCCACAGTGCTGGGGGGTGGGGGTGGTGGGAGACATGGGTGGGGGCCTGGTGGAGGCTGCCCCTGCACTGCTGGGGGGTGGGGGTGGTGGGTGACATGGGTGGGGGCCTGCTGGCAGGTGCCCCACAGTGCGTGGGGGTGGTGGGAGACATGGGTGGGGGCCTGGTGGAGGGTGCCCCACAGTGCTGGGGGGTGGGGGTGGTGGGAGACATGAGTGGGGGCCTGGTGGAGGGTGCCCATGGTGGCAGGGGGGTGGGGGTGGTGGGAGACATGGGTGGGGGCCTGGTGGAGGGTGCCCCACAGTGCTGGGGGGTGGGGGTGTTGGGAGACATGAGTGGGGGCCTGGTGGAGGGTGCCCATGGTGGCAGGGGGGTGGGGGTGGTGGGAGACATGAGTGGGTGCCTGGTGGAGGGTGCTCCTGGTGACTGGGGGGGTGGGGGTGGTGGGAGACATGAGTGGGGGCCTGGTGGGGGCTGCCCCTGCTCTGCTGGGGGGTGGGGGTGGTGGGAGACATGGGTGGGGGCCTGGTGGAGGCTGCCCCTGCACTGCTGGGGGGTGGGGGTGGTGGGAGACATGGGTGGGGGCCTGGTGGAGGGTGCCCCTGCACTGCTGGGGGGTGGGGGTGGTGGAAGACATGGGTGGGGGCCTGGTGGAGGCTGCCCCTGCACTGCTGGGGGGTGGGGGTACAGGGGGACATGAGCAGGTGTGCAGGGTAGTCCCCTGTTTTGTGGGCTGCCTGCAGGGGCCGTGGAGGGTGTACAGGGAACACCTGTGAGGACCCACCCAGCCTAATCGCGTGTGTAACTTCCCACGCACCCCTGTAATACACGTACCAAGCCAAATCGCGTGTGATAATTCCCGCGCACCCCTGAAATACACGTACCCTGCTGAAATCGCGTGTAAAACTTCCCGCGCACCCCTGAAATGCATGCGCCCAGGCTATTCGCGTGTGGAACTTCCCGCGCACCCCTGAAATACACGTAGCACGCTGGGAGACATGAGTGGGGGCCTGGTGGAGGGTGCCCCTGGTGCCGGGGGGGGGGTGGGGTTGATAGGGGACATGAGTGTGGGCCTGGTGGAGGCTGCCCCTGCACTGCTGGGGGGTGGGGGTGGTGGGAGACATGGGTGGGGGCCTGGTGGAGGATGCCCCTGCACTGCTGGGGGGTGGGGGTGGTGGGAGACATGGGTGGGGGCCTGGTGGAGGCTGCCCCTGGTGGCTGGGGGGTGGGGGTGGTGGGAGACATGGGTGGGGGCCTGGTGGAGGGTGCCCCTGGTGCCTGGGGGGGTGGGGGTGGTGGGAGACATGAGTGGGGGCCTGGTGGGGGCTGCCCCTGCACTGCTGGGGGGTGGGGGTGGTCGGAGACATGGGTGGGGGCCTGGTGGAGGCTGCCCCTGCACTGCTGGGGGGTGGGGGTGGTGGGAGACATGGGTGGGGGCCTGGTGGAGGGTGCCCCTGCACTGCTGGGGGGTGGGGGTGGTGGGAGACATGGGTGGGGGCCTGGTGGAGGCTGCCCCTGCACTGCTGGGGGGTGGGGGTGCAGGGGGACATGAGCAGGTGTGCAGGGTAGTCCCCTGTTTTGTGGGCTGCCTGCAGGGGCCGTGGAGGGTGTACAGGGAACACCTGTGAGGACCCACCCAGCCTAATCGCGTGTGTAACTTCCCACGCACCCCTGTAATACACGTACCAAGCCAAATCGCGTGTGAGAATTCCCGCGCACCCCTGAAACACACGTACCCTGCTGAAATCGCATGTAAAACTTCCCGCGCACCCCTGAAATGCATGCGCCCAGGTTATTCGCGTGTGGAACTTCCCGCGCACCCCTGAAATACACGCGCCCAGGCTATTCGCGTGTGGAACTTCCCGCGCACCCCTGAAATACACGTAGCAGGCTGGGAGACATGAGTGGGGGCCTGGTGGAGGGTGCCCCTGGTGGCGGGGGGTGGGGGTGATAGGGGACATGAGTGTGGGCCTGGTGGAGGCTGCCCCTGCACTGCTGGGGGGTGGGGGTGGTGGGTGACATGGGTGGGGGCCTGGTGGAGGCTGCCCCTGCACTGCTGGGGGGTGGGGGTGGTGGGAGACATGGGTGGGGGCCTGGTGGGGGATGCCCCTGCACTGCTGGGGGGTGGGGGTGGTGGGAGACATGGGTGGGGGCCTGGTGGAGGCTGCCCCTGGTGGCTGGGGGGTGGGGGTGGTGGAAGACATGGGTGGGGGCCTGGTGGAGGGTGCCCCTGGTGGCTGGGGGTTGGGGGTGGTGGGAGACATGGGTGGGGGCCTGGTGGAGGATGCCCCTGGTGGCTGGGGGGTGGGGGTGGTGGGAGACATGAGTTGGGCATGAGTGGGGGCCTGGTGGAGGATGCCCCTGGTGGCTGGGGGGTGGGGGTGGTGGGAGACATGGGTGTGGGCCTGGTGGAGGATGCCCCTGCACTGCTGGGGGGTGGGGGTGGTGGGAGACATGAGTGGGGGCCTGGTGGAGGCTGCCCCTGCACTGCTGGGGGGTGGTGGTGGTGGGAGACATGGGTGGGGGCCTGGTGGAGGCTGCCCCTGCACTGCTGGGGGGTGGGGGTGGTGGGAGACATGGGTGGGGGCCTGGTGGAGGCTGCCCCTGCACTGCTGGGGGGTGGGGGTGCAGGGGGACATGAGCAGGTGTGCAGGGTAGTCCCCTGTTTTGTGGGCTGCCTGCAGGGGCCGGGGAGGGTGTACAGGGAACACCTGTGAGGACCCACCCAGCCTAATCGCGTGTGTAACTTCCCACACACCCCTGTAATACACGTACCAAGCCAAATTGCGTGTGAGAATTCCCGCGCACCCCTGAAATACACGTACCCTGCTGAAATCGCGTGTAAAACTTCCCGCGCACCCCTGAAATGCATGCGCCCAGGCTATTCGCGTGTGGAACTTCCCGCGCACCCCTGAAATACACGCGCCCAGGCTATTCGCGTGTGGAACTTCCCGCGCACCCCTGAAATACACGTAGCACGCTGGGAGACATGAGTGGGGGCCTGGTGGAGGGTGCCCCTGGTGGCGGGGGGGTGGGGGTGATAGGGGACATGAGTGTGGGCCTGGTGGAGGCTGCCCCTGCACTGCTTTGGGGTGGGGGTGGTGGGTGACATGGGTGGGGGCCTGGTGGAGGCTGCCCCTGCACTGCTGGGGGGTGGGGGTTGTGGGAGACATGGGTGGGGGCCTGGTGGAGGATGCCCCTGCACTGCTGGGGGGTGGGGGTGGTGGGAGACATGGGTGGGGGCCTGGTGGAGGCTGCCCCTGGTGGCTGGGGTGTGGGGGTGTTGGGAGACATGGGTGGGGGCCTGGTGGAGAGTGCCCCTGGTGGCTGGGGGGTGGGGGTGGTGGGAGACATGGGTGGGGGCCTGGTGGAGGATGCCCCTGCACTGCTGGGGGGTGGGGGTGGTGGGAGACATGGGTGGGGGCCTGGCGGAGGCTGCCCCTGGTGGCTGGGGGGTGGGGGTGGTGGGAGACATGGGTGGGGGCCTGGTGGAGGGTGCCCCTGGTGGCTGGGGGGTGGGGGTGGTGGGAGACATGGGTGGGGGCCTGGTGGAGGATGCCCCCGGTGGCTGGGGGTCGGGGGTGGTGGGAGACATGGGTGGGGGCCTGGTGGAGGATGCCCCTGGTGGCTGGGGGGTGGGGGTGGTGGGAGACATGAGTCGGGCATGAGTGGGGGCCTGGTGGAGGGTGCCCCTGGTGGCGGGGGGGTGGGGGTGATAGGGGATATGAGTGTGGGCCTGGTGGAGGATGCCCCTGCACTGCTGGGGGGTGGGGGTGGTGGGTGACATGGGTGGGGGCCTGCTGGCAGGTGCCCCACAGTGCTGGGGGGTGGGGGTGGTGGGAGACATGAGTGGGGGCCTGGTGGAGGCTGCCCCTGCACTGCTGGGGGGTGGAGGTGGTAGGGGACATGGGTGGGGGCCTGGTGGTGGGTGCCCCTGGTGGCTGGGGGGTGGGGGTGCAGGGGGACATGAGCAGGTGTGCAGGGTAGTCCCCTGTTTTGTGGGCTGCCTGCAGGGGCCGTGGAGGGTGTACAGGGAACACCTGTGAGGACCCACCCAGCCTAATCGCGTGTAATAATTCCCACGCACCCCTGTAATACACGTACCCAGCAAAATGGCGTGTGATAATTCCCACGCACCCCTGTAATTCACGTACCCTGCCAAATCGCGTGTGATAATTCCCGAGTACCCCTGTATTACACGTGCCCTGGCTAATCGCATGTAAGACTTCCCGCGTACCCCTGTAATACACGTTCCCTGGACAATCGCGTGTTGAACTTCCGCGTACCCCTGTAATACACGTTCCCTGGACAATCGCGTGTTGAACTTCCCGCGTACCCCTGTAATACACGTACCCTGGCTAATCGCGTGTAAAACTTCCCGCGTACTCCTGATATGAAGGTTGCCCGCTTTGCGTTCCTTGTTTGGCAGCCCTGTAAACTGGTCCAGGGTTAGCGCAGCCCTTTGCAATGATTTAGCGATGTTGATGGCTTTTCCTTGCGCGAGGGCGTTCTTGGGGGCGTTACTGGCGCTGCTGCAGGGTCGCTGCGATTCTCTGCGCCACGGCTGGTTTGGGAGCATGGAATCCATGAATACGCTGTGCGCGGAAATCGGTTTTAGCGCACGTGCCTGGCGCACACAATCGCACGCGGACACTCTGCGCCAGCCGCTTGCGACACTTTTCTGCGAAATTCTATGAATTACCCTGTTAGTCACTAACCTGTTAACTATCAACAGTTACAATATGCCAACTGGTATCTAATTACATCCATAATACTACAATGCTACTTTGGAAAAGCAAAATGGTTAGAATAGGCCAACAGATATCTTAACTACTTCAAAAATCCCCTTCATTACACTTCAATTCAAATACACCATCGTGGTACTTCTTACTCCAACACCACTTCTAACAACAAATACAAGTATTAAGGACATGCATCTTATATTTTGTTGAGTTAGTTGTTCCATGACATCAGGAGCAGATGTGTTATGTCCATATACCTGTGAAATTTAAACATTCCCTTAATTACAGCACACTTCAAACAAACATATTGTCAAACATAAACTCACATAACTATAGTCGTTTTTTGTAATCCTTTATGAATTTTTTTTTCGCAATGACCCAATGATTATGCAAACAGAAACAGCAACTGTGCAGAACACACAGTAATGTTGTTCCAAACATAGTACTTTGAATTTTCTGATTATGAGGGTCTAAAAAGTACATGAATGTGTGAGATTGTATGCAATGAAACATTTTAAACTATCCTGCCTAACATATTATACTGTGTTTTTTTCACAGAGAAAGAAGCAAAGAGTTCTCCTTCATTACCATGTACAACAAACTCAACCTATACCGTCAATTGTACAGCAATCATAAGTACTTCTTGCACCTCAATTCTATTATGTCACCATGTTACAAATACTGAATACTGCCCCTGCTCTACCTAGAATTACTATACACATGTTATTATAATGGTTGTAACCAGTGCCTAGATTCAAATTACTATACACATTACACATCCCGCGATAGTGGCCATGTAGTTATGGTTAAGTTGCTCAACCCATAGTAAGACCACTTTTTCAGCGGCTTATAACTTTGTTCCCCATGGACGATTTCGGAAAAACCTTTGCCAAAAAGTATATGGGGCCCGCTGAATTTTTTGGAAAGTTGGGTGAGGTTCGTGGAGGGGGGGCAAAGTTATAGGGGGATCCCAAAAATGTTTTTTTTCAATAGATTGAATGGGCAAAAACTTTGCGCACGGCTACAGGCCGAACGGCTGGATGGATTTTAACCAAATTTGCGGCAGGGGTGGGAGCTTGCCCCCAATTTCGTGCTTTCATGTGTTTGGTGGAAATCCTACTAGTACTTTTGTTGCAAAGAACTAAAATGGAGGTCTAAAAAAATGTGTGATATCTGGCACCGCTCCGCGGACCCATTTCCCTGTTTGCTCCACGGACAAAATTCTCATTGGCTTGCAGTATTCCGTGATGTCGGCGAACATTGGACACGGCCGGTGGTTGGCTGGAGGGAAGCGTGGTGTGTGTCAACATTTTTGGGAAACACCGCCATGGTGTATCGGAGGACAGTGCGGCACTGAAAGGGCACAGCAAGCATATTTTATGCTATGTGGTGGTGGGAAGAACGGATGGAAAGGGTGGGTGAGTAAGAAGTGGTTCATGGGATATATCTCATTAGGTGGAAGAAGATGGTGGTGTACCTGCAGTATCTGTGCGTACTGCACCGATTTGCGGGTACCTCCACAGGTGACTACATTGTGTGGTGAATGCAGGCAGCCTTCATTACGCCACAATAACTCATGCTGCGACCTCTTTCTGTGGTGACTGGTGGCAGGTGAATTGCAGAAGGGGAGTGCATTGCACATGCCGTACACATTGTAACATAGTGTGTACTATGCTGTGTTGCACGTGGTAAGCCCGTAGCGCCTTCCATGCATGGCTGAAGGCCTTTCACTGACAACTATATGCCCTGGTTGCAAGAAGGTTTGATATTGTTGCCTTGTGTGTGTGGTTTGTCAGCATTGCATACATTGATGGTTCCATGGGTTTGGTGATTGTTAGCAAATTCTACAGTGTTTACTCCATGCCTAGAGCTGATGGAGTAAACACTCCTGCAGTTTGTCAACTGGGTGCAAAATACTGTTTGCATAGAAGTGGATAAGGTTGAACTGCATATTTCATAGGCTTCGGTAGTGTCCATTGCGCGGAGTGCTGACTACTGAACTGCACTGTGAAGTATTGTTTTTTTGCACTGAATAGAGTGTTGGGAGCAGGGCCACTGTTGAGAACAGTTTTTTGGTTCGGTTGGCAGTAACACCATAGTATGTGAATGAAAGTGGGTAGGGGTGCCGGAGGTTGTGTTATGTGTGTAGAGTCTGCTAACTGTAGCATGTTTCCATGCAAAGCTGTATTACGGTGCGGAGGTTGGGTAGGAGTTCCAGTGGCTGTATTACATGTGTGGGTTGTGGTACTTGGTTACATGTTGGCATGCAAGGCTGCATTACGTTATGGTGAGTGTGGCCAAGACCTAGACTACTGAGTGCATGGGCAAAGGCTATAGGCCGTAGCCCATTCACCCAAGGGCCAAGGCCTTGACCATAACCACTGCAGCAATGCAGTTTCGACTCTGCATCTCTCAGAGGGTGGTGACCTTTAAAGAATGGCTGTGGAGCACATTTTAGACTTCATAGAGCACCAGAAGTGAGCTACATTGCGTATATTGTTTGTTCCATGGGTGTGGTCATTGTTAGAACATCCTACACTTTTCGGTGTATGGCTGGAGATTGTGCAGTGATACGTCCTGCAGTGTACCCACTGGGTGTAGTGCTGGAATACTGTCAGTATAGAAGAGGGTAGAGTTGAAGTAGATCTTCTATGTGATTGGATACTCTGCTTTGTGCAGATTGCTGGGAGTAGGCCCAATGTTGTGAAGATTTTGTGGTTTGGTTGGCAGTGACACAATACTTTGTGAAAGGTAGTGGGTAGGGGTGCTGGAGGCTGTGGTATGTTTGTGAATTCTGGTAACATTTAAATGTTTCCATGGATCGCTGTGTTATGGTGCAGGGGTTGGGTAGAAGTGCCGCTGGCTATGTTACATTTGTGGATTGTAGTACCTGGCCACATGTTCGCATGAATGTTCCATTATGTTGTGCTGGGTGTGTGCAAGGCCTAGACTATTGTGTGCATAGCCAAAGTTGTGATGGGTGCTGCTCTGGACGATTTTGGATGCTGAAATCGTGGATTCTTGTGCAGAACTTTCTAGTGGAGGTGATTTGGGAGCACACGCGACGTGCACTCGGAGAGTTTAACGGTAAATATGGAGTGCTGTACAGAAAAGATAGTGTTGGATGCAGAGGTCTTGGATGTGATTGGTGCATGCGTGTGTGAACATTCCCCACAGTAACCACTGATGGAGTGCTGGAAAAAGAACAGTGGAGAGGGAAGAAGTACTGTCCCTGCTTTACTGGGGTGTGGCCCTCGCTGTAGCTGGGAAAGCGCATGTAGCACATCCTGCCATTCTGAGCATGGTGGGCATCGGAATGGAACTGTGGGGATTAGCCAATGAGGTGTTCAGGATGTAGTTCACAGGAAGGGGCGGTACTATTTTTTCCCATACTGTGTGTAATGAGGTTGGTAGAGATGGAGAGACGCACAGTGCTGACCGTGGGTGATACCTTTGTGCAAGATCTTCACAGGTATGCCATGCAAAGAGGCGTTGCTTCTAATTTCGGGTTGGAAGGAGTAGACGCTTTTTGGGGCAGTCTCTATGAGTGCAGTTTCGGCGGGATTGTTCACCTTTGCAGATATGTGGCCTCTGTCACAACTGTCAATGTTGGTGTGGTGCTTTATGGATGTCTCATTTGGGTTACATGTCATGTGGATGTTTGATCCGTCACCTGAAGAAGTTGATGAAGGCAGTGATGCAGATTGTTCCCACTGCCAAGGTCGTTTTCTCATGCATACCACCAAAAGGAGTATGGGACCATGCTGGTGTAATTTTTCCCCAGCCAGAGCTCGGAAGGTGTCTTATTAACAGAAGCATGTGTGCATGTATGTTTACTGATGGGATGTTCTCCACCCACTATGAGATCATGAAGTCGCAAATTATGCACTGCTTCCATGCATGGCATTTGTTTGACCGCCATTGACAATGGTATTTTCTTTTACACTGTGCAAGAAGCATTGACCATAATTCGGTAAAAATGTAAGGAGGAGAAGCAAACAGAAAGTCATATAAAGAGAAAAAGCAAGGTTGTTTGCAAGCACATAAAAAACACAAAAAAAGAAAAATAATCTTTTCTGAGCCACGACTAAAGACTCAATCCCCTACGCTGTTTGAAATGTCTTCCCTCCCTTCCATTCCTAGCAAATAACTCTGCGGATTCCGCAGTAGTTTCAGGATTACACGTGCCACATCCAGGCCTTTTCAGGATGGCAGGCATGGAAATGGGACTGTGGATGGTAAGGCATTGCTCAGTAAGGTTTATGGTTGTGGTGTGTATGCAAAAACTGTGGCAGAAGGTCTATTTGTTCGGAGAAATATAGAAGGCTATGGTTGAAGTGTGCACGGTAAGGGACAGGCATCCTGTTTGCATGCATGCACTGTGTGTTTGATATGATATGGTATTATATGGCATGATATGGCATTTATAACACGCCTATATACAAGTGTTGCAAGGCGCATCAAGGCAAGGGAGGGGAACAGAGGGGAGACAGAGACAACAATCCTACTAGGCCGGGTGTCATCAGATCGCGCAAGTGCATGGATAGGGGAGGGGAAAGTGAAGTACATGGGAAGAAGAATAAATAACAACATGTTAAAATACGGGCCATTGGTGACAAGTGCAAGGATAAGTACAGACATCAGGTGGTAGTGGGACTGTTAGGGATACAGAAAACAGACCTCAAGTGCGGGGTTGCAAAAAAGGCAGTGCAGGGGTGCGACTTGCGGGGGGAGGTGGCCAAGATTAGAGCTTGTGCAGGTAACCAGTGCAGAATCAGTTTCAACCAGGAAGTCAGCAGGGGAGAGGAGGACAAAAAGCAGAAGCAAAGAGAGAGGTTTTGAGGTGCTTCAGGAACTGTAAATGGTTCTCAAGTTTCAGGGAGGCAGGGAGGTTGTTCTAGAGGGATGCCCCAGCTGAAGAAAGAGATCGACCACCAACTGGTTGCTTGGAGAAGCGACTGACCCTGAGGGAGTTGGAGGCGGATGAGCGAAGAGCTCAAGCAGGGAGCCATTTAGGAAGTGAGAGTTGAAGGAATTGAGGGCCCAGAAGGTCTTGATGATAATGCAGAGGGTTTTGACCTTAATACTCGCAGCCACTGGGAGCCAGTGCAGACATTTCAGTCCAGAGAGATATTATCCCTGGGCTTGAGGCCAAGGACAAGTCGCGCAGTTCTATTCTGGATGAGTTGCATAGGGTGGAGAATAGAAGCAAGCAGATTTAGAAAAAGGCTGTTGCAATAGTCCAGCCTATAGAGAAAACCACAGCTGTGGTGACAGTGAGTTTCTGGTAGCTTGTTTAGGTTGGTAAGATACATTCAGTGCTGGTTTTGGTGCAATAATTTTACGATTTATGTAGGAGATGGGTTAGTGTGGAAAGAAATTCGTAACATTGTCGGAAGGAAATAAGAGAGTTCCTGTTTGGATGTTACAATGGGTGTTATGGGTAAATGAAAACGTTGAAAGCATATATCATCGAAGTGCCACTTGATGTTAGGTGATGGGAGAAAAAACAGTATGTTTTTTAAGTACGTAATGGATGTTCAGTGGCAGATACCGTGCTCAGAGGCACTTATAACAGAGTTGTAAACATACCGCAGAAAAATTATTCATACCTCCGCTTTGTGGTGATGGATGGACATGGGGATGTATGTGGATGCAGAAATCTTGCATAGTTTTACTGAAATGTATACTGGACGTGCTTTCGAATAACACTTGCAGTCTGAATGTGTAACGGTACATATAACTCAGTAGAGGGTAGCTTCCCCGTAGGGGCATCAAAGCTATGGAACACACTCCCTGTTTCCCTTAGATCAGAACCCTCCTTCCACTTATTCAAGCGCAACACTAAGCGCTGGCTTCAGGATTTGGATACAATGACAGTTTAACTTCCCGATCTTGGCCTATCGTCTGCCTTGCTGTATTTATTGTAAATACTATACTGTATTATCTAACTGCATCCTCCTGTATTTACTGTATCTAACTGTAACTTGTATGTCTCTGCAATACATATGTATCTTCCTTATCTACTGTATGTAACTGTAACATTCTGTAACCTGCTTTTTAAATTGATGCGCCCGTATGCCCTTGGGCCTGGCTGCGCTTTATTAATAAAATAAATACAAATACAAATGAAGTGTTGTACAGACCTGTCAGTGTTAGATGCTGGGATTGGCGGATGCCTATGTGACTATTTCACAGTACCCAATGAGGTAGTGCTGGACACAAAAGAAATGTAAAAAGGGAAGAAGGACTGCTCCTGCTTTACTGGGGCGTGGCTCTCGCGGTACTTGGGGAAGCGCACGTGCCGCATTCTCCGCTTCTCACCATGCTGGCCAAAGGAATTGGAATTGGGACTGCGGGGATTATCCAATCAGGTATTGACGGTGTGGTTCACAGGAAGGGGCGGTAATACTGTTTTTCATTACTCTGGGTAGTGAGGCATGCTGACATGGAGGAACGCATTGTGTTGGCTTTGGGTGATGCCTTTGTGATAGATCTGCACAAGTATACCCAGGAAAGACACTTTGAAGGTGATTTCGGTTTGGAAGGAGTGGACGCATTGTGGTGCGCTGTCCATGTTCGCAGTTTTAGCAATATTTTTGCACTTTGCAGACAAGTGGCCAGTTTTGCTACTGTTGACGTTCTCGTCGTTCATTATGGTTGCGTGCATTTGGGTTACATAGCTTGTTCACATGTGTTCCATCAACTGAAGAACGTTGATGAATACAGTGAAGAGGCTTTTCCCACTGCCCAGGTGGTTTTCTCAGCCATACCACCAAGAAGAGTATGGGACTATCCTAATATATGTTGTTCCCAGCTAAGGGCTTGAAGGGGTCTCATCAACAGAAGCATGTGTGATTTTTTGTCCGCTCGTGGGATATTCTGTTGCAACAATGACATCATTAATTCTCGAAATGCAGAGTTTTTCCATGAAAATGGCATTTCTTTGTCTCTTGTGTTTGCCCATCTACAGGAGGTGTTGAAAAGTTTACTGTAAGAATGTGAGAAGAGGAAGAAAACAGAAAGCCCTATAAAATTTGAAAATAAAGGTGTTTCTTTAGCACCTAAAAAAAGGCTATTTTCAGAGATGGAATCCCTTACCCTGGTTGCAATGTATTCCCCCACGCCCGTACACAGCACGAAAGCCACATCTGGGGCTTTTGCAGATGGCGGGTATGGCAATGGGACTGTGGAGGCTAAGGGATTGGCCAATACCATTCCTGGGTGTGGTGTGTACACAGAGGACTGTTGAACCGACCTAATAGTGTTACATGCAGAGCTCTTCAATGTGCTTGGTGGATGCGTGTGTGACTATTTAACAGTACCCAATGAGGGTGTGCTGGAAAGAAGATAGTGGAAAGGGTAGAAGGACTGTTTCTGCTTTATTGGGGTGCAGCCCTCGCCAAACTTGGTGAATCGCACGTGCTACATACTGCCGTCCTCAGCATGCTGCCCATGGGATTGGGGCACAGGGGACTATAGGTACTGAGGGCGTGGGTCACAGGAAGGGGTGTTAATACATTTCTCCATTACTGTGCATAGTGAGCCGGGCTGACGTGGTTACCATTACTTGCAAAGGTAATGTAGCAGAGCAGATTTGTTCCAACATCAATTACAGCTCAAAGCTATGGGGCCCCCAACTCTGTTATGAAAAGTTAAAAACAGATTGCAGAGCACCTCTGGGGTGTGGCCTTTTGTAGGGCTGCTGTGGAGACCTGGCACCTGGAAAACAGGCCTACATCATTCAAACAAATACATACATGTGCAATGGCACATTGTGTGGTGTTTGTAAGCGTGTACTTTCCCAATAACACTCCGTAGATTGCAGAACACTGCACTTTTCCACTGTCCGAGGGTCTAGATTGTGTCCGCGAAATAAGGGCCCACGCACAGTGTGGGAGTGGTCGCATGGTGACCTGACGAATGTTCTCGATTGGGACATCTGTCTGCAGGATGCAGTTTAGGTGGAATACTTTGTGCGCATGAGCATAGGTGTCCTATGCACACCGTTGAGATCTCTGGACTGATTAATAGTGTGAGACACGTGTGCCGACCATTTTGGGACATGCTGGGTGTTTATGGGGTATAGCAGGTGGGATGTTTATTTGTGCAGCTACCTGTAGGACGTGGGTGGGTGGCTGGACCTAATTAAAGTCTGTCACAAGTTTGTTTGCATATGCTGGACAGAGGCGGTGTTACCAGGAGACAGAGGAAGAGATACGCATGCGTGTGCTTGTGCAACGGACAAACGTCCGCTACTACAACTAATTATAGGTGGTTCACAAGATGCGCACTTGCGGGTCGTACTGGCGTCGTACAGATGACTCCATTGTGATTGTGGATAGCCCGGGCAGGTGCAGTGTCCGTAGGACATCTCCCATTTGCTTAATTGCGGTCATTCCTACCAGTGCTGTGCACCGCTGAGTCATAATGCCATTTTTTTTTAACAACAAAGGAGAAGCCACATATACACTCAGCAACAATTTAAATATCAAAGTTCCCTTCCACACATTCAGCCATACCATTAGGAAATGGAGGGGGTAGCAGAAGTGCATACTTATTGTGGGGAATTGGGGATTTGCACAAGTTGGTCGTGAAGGGAGGAAGGGATTGAGGTATCAGCGTAACATTTCTAATTACACAGATTTTGAGGGGATGACAGGCTGTGAAATGGGGAAGGGGTACACGTGCAGGTTGGGCATTTATTTTGTCCATAATATGTCATCAATGACATTTGTGATGTCATCTTTGACGTCATGGATGTTAGTCCTTGCAGTGCACAATGGTAGCGCGAGTTATGGTTGCTTAGTTTACCATAACTGGCGAATTTCGGGGGGTTTTCGGTTTTACCTGTAACCATACGTCCCTGTAGCAACGTATTTCCATTGAATTTCATATGTTTTTACTAGTGGAGCTTAACCATAATGACCCTTTAACAACGTTTTTTCACTGATTATTATTATAATGATTGTGGCCAGTGGCCAGATTCGTGGATGCATGGCCTATGGCCAAGCACCCAAGAATCTGGCCACTGGCCACAACCACTACAGCATAATTAAACCATACATAATAAGCACATAGAATAAATATTCAAATGACACAACTCACCCTGAACTCCGCCAACCCTATTTTTCAACTATGAAAGCATCCCCATATCATCTATATTCCACTCCCCTACCCTGACCTCTTTCAGTCGTCACCAAATAACCCCAAATGTTTTTCACAAGCTGTCCATCCAGCACTCTGTCCGCAAACTATTGCGGTGTCCGCGGACTACCGCGCCATCCGCACGCTCTTTTTCCACCTGTACAAAGAGCCCCATATCATCATTTTCCCACTCTCCCACCCTCCCCAGTCCCTCTTTCCACCACAAAATAACCTGAAATGTGTTTCCCAGGCCTTTTCCCCTTACTGTCTGCAGACACAGGGCTGTACGCGGATCCAACATGGCGAGCATTCCGTAAAATATGATGCACCTCACACTCTTCACCGTCCAATCGTTGAGCACGTCTGGTGTCCGCAGACCTCACGTCCGCCTCTGAGCCAATTGGATGCCTGTCCGCAGAATGAACAGGGATGTGAGTACGCGGACTGAACCCACATATCACTATTATTTTTTACCTACTTTTGGGCTGTTATAAAAAAACGACTAGACGATTTACACCAAATTTACAAAAGCAAGCTTTAGGGATCAAGCCGCTGCTCCTGCCTCAAATTTGGTGAAAAGCCATCCAGCTGCTTGGGCTGAAGACATGAGCAATTTTTTTTTCCATTGTGTCTATGAAAAAAAACATACATTTAGGGACCCCCCTATAAGTTTGCAGCCCCTACATGAACCTACAAGTTGGTAGCTCAAACATTTAACGAAAAGAACCCTTGGAAGGCGTTTTCGTTACTAAAGAGCACTGCAAACACAGTGGCACAGAAACCTAACCAATCATATTCCAGAAAGATGACTGAAACGTTTGTTTGTGCATGAAGGGTAAAGACAAAAGGAGATTTCCCTATGCCTGATTCCCTTCTTTTTTTTGGCCTATGCAAAACGAGCTTTCTTCCTATAGACAAGATTAGCATTAGATCTACAGAAACAGTCCTGAGGTACTGACATGGTCACATGTATCCAACCTGAATGTTTTTAATAACGATGCAGCCTTTTTTTCTCACAAAACAGGCCCACTGCTAGCAGTTTTCTGTGTGTGCGTTTAGAACCATTTTGTGTTTGCTTGCATCTATATGCTTGCATAGTTTTCATTTCTGTCATCTTATGCACTACTGCTACTTTGCTCATTGCTTAGCATTATCAGCCCTTAAGCTCACCACACTTTGTTGTTTCGTGATTCAGTGTGATCAGCCCGATCTGTGACCACTGGTGCCATTTTGTGTGATTTATTTCATTTTTGAATATTGTCTTCATGTTACCTTTTACAACACTACTGAAGTTGTCGGCTTCACAGAGTTTAACAGTACATTTCAAATACGTGACTAGCATAGTCAGTATCTGGCACAGAAACTGTGAGTGGAACGTTTGTTGAGTGGCATTGTAGCCACTGTAGAGGTGTGGGTTGTTTACCCTGCAATCTTATAAATATGACTTTATTAGTCTCGACATCTTACACAACATTGATGTTAGTCACAATCCAGTACTGCTTTCCAGTGACATGTTTTCATCTTTACTTGCTCACTGTGTGAACCTGTGCACATTTCCCTGGCAATTGATTCTGCCTGATGTTTCCCCTTCTCACCTTAATACATTGATGGGGTTCTATTCAAAGCCCGAGATCATCTCCAGACACGCATCAACCCAAACCACTGGACAATGTGATCCATTCCTTCATTGTTTGTTGACTTGCAGCATCACACCCTCAAACATTTCTCATTTGCTTTGTTCCTGTTTGTACATATGTGTTAGGCAAGATTGTATGCAGTACCCTTTGGGGCACTACAAAAAACCTTGACCTCCTAGCAATAGGGACCCAACCTTTGGTACAAGTCTGAACTACACATGTTGGTAGTGTGGTCAAGCAGCCAGGCTTATCTCAAGAGGGGTCAATGTGAGCAGTAATGTTGTGACACAGAGTTTCACAAATACAGTTATCCAAATAAACATGTACACTCAAAGTTTCCTGATAAAACAATTATTAATTTATTTCACAGTCAGTTATATAAGTCTTCTTCAGAAAGGGAGCAAAACATGTAACACTTAAATATACTACAAAACACACTCTCAATTTCTCTAAATCAGATGACACCAATTGGGGATGGCACACAGACATTGGCCCTCATTCCGAGTTTGGAGGTAAGGGAAAAACGATGCCGGTAAAGGATTACCGGCATTGCTTACCATTACGGGCTATTCTGACCAACCAGACCGCATTTAACGACATCGTAAATTACGATGCCGTAAATAGCGGTCTTGGTGCGCGACACACCATACCGGCATTAGCTGCAGGCCGTAAACCGGAGAGGATCACAAGTTAGGCGGACATGCAAATAACGGCCTCATGAAGGCGGAAAAAGTGCATACCGGCATGGCGTAAATACCGGCATCGCCGACCAGGCGTAAAGAGCCCTGAGCAGTGCTTCCAACTGCCACAGGTGCACACAATCAGCACAGGTGGAGGCAATGGAGTCAGGGCCAGTACAAAAGGAGCATACCCACACACCACACCCCCTCCCACACCAAGATTATACCAATAGTAGTAGCATTACTGGATCTGGAGGCCCTGCTTGCAATGCCTCAACATCAACAACAACAACAGCCGCGACCACAGAGGAGACGCAGGAGGAGAAGGAGGGTGAGACAGGCCCAGCATGCCCCACCAGTGCAGCCGCTGTTACCACCCCGGCGGCCAACAATCCCTCGCATCAGAGCCAATCCATTCAATCTAACCCCTGAGCAGATCCACACCCTGTACCGGCTTGACCGGGACACCATCATCACTATAGTGGACCTGACACATGACGACATAGTGATCCTCATAGAAATACGCACTGCCATCCCCCCTCTACTGAAGGTAGTGTCTGTGCTCCACTTCCTTGCCACAGGCACCTACCAGCACATAGTGGGGCACATGCATGGCATATCACAACTCTTATTTTCCTGGATTCTGAACCAAGTGCTGGATGCCCTCCTCAAGCACACAATGGACTACATATCCCTAACACGGACTCCCCAGGAGATATTCGATACAAAGGTTGCCTTCCATGCACTGGCAGGCATGCCAAATTGTGTAGGTACCCTCAACTGCACCCACGTGGAGTTGGTGGTCCCGCATGCCATGGAGGTGATGTATCGCAACCGCAAGCAATACCACTCCATCAATGTGCAGATGGTATGCGACGCTAGCAAGATCATCACACATTGCTGCACCCAATATCCCAGATCAACTCATGACTCTTTGGTCCTGCGGAACTCCACGCTACCACGCTTCATGGAGCGACATGCTGGATGACGTGCCTGGCTTCTTGGTGAGTTGCCTGACTGGGCCATGGCTGTGCATCAGGGTTGTGAGGTGGGTGGATGCAAACTCCACCTGTTGGGAAGGGGGGGATGCATATTCCACCTGGGTGGGAATGTTGATGTCAGTGCACGATGTGCACATCACCGAACACTGTGCCCCAAAGCATCAGAAACAGTACATGACACCCAAATCCCATAGTGATGAAGCAAGGCTGACACCTATAACTACATGACTAACAGGTAACCAGCCCACATCCCACAACACATGCACCGCCCATCAGTGGTCCTCAAACACCGTAAGGCCATCCTGCACCATGCAGTGCATATGCACTATGTTGCTGTCTCCAGCATATCACCACACAGAACAATCATCCCTGGGAGTGCATTGAACTGAGCCAACCAGGGATTCCACAGTGTGTCACTGGTTCGGCACACCCATAGGAGTGCTGCATGTCACCCTGGAAATGATCAGTGCGGAATGCTCAATATTGTACAAACTACAGGCAACACTCCCTATTACTAAATCTCACAGAACACAACACATCACTAATTTTACACCAACACTGCTGTATGCATATACGATGCACGTGTAACAAGATGTCAGTGCACACCATGAATCATCTTGAAGATGCAACTCATACCATTGCACAGGACACATAGCGTGACCTAAAATGGGGTCAATGCATCCAGGGACATGTGCATGTGGGCACAAATTACCTGCAGCCATGTGAGACTAGTACAGTTGTCCAACATGAATGTGCGAAAATTTACCTTCATTCCCCTCTCATGCAGGTGATAGTGGCTATCCCTTGAAGCCGTGGCTCCTGACCCCTGTCCAAAACCCACAGAATAGGCACGAGGAGGACTACAATCGTTCCCATTACCCGTACACGTGTGGTAATTGAGCAGACCTTTGGCCTGTTGAAGGCACGATTTCGCTGCCTCAGCCGGTCGGGTGGGGCACTCCTCTAGAGCCATGAGAAGGTGACCAAGATCACCATGGCATGTGTAATGCTGCACAATATGTGCATCCGCCGGAACGTGCCCCTGCCCCCTGACATGGAACTGCTACCACCTGATGATTATGAAGGGGAGGAGGAAGATGTGGCAGGACATCATCACGGTGCCGATGCACAGGGGGGACGTGCTGTGCGGCAGTCAGTGATCACACAATATTTCTGACACACAAGTCAGCAGAGGGTGACATGATGTTATGACATAGGGCACTGGGTGTGGGGATACATGTACACTATGCACTGTGCAAGATTAAATGACACATGCGTAATGATGAATGTCCAATATGAATGCGAATAACAAACCCTCCACCACCCTCACCCCTCCCCCACAACTCCCCCACACACCCTCACCCCCTCCCCCCAACTCCCCCACACACCCTGACCCCCCTTCCCCCACAACTCCCCCACACACACTCGCCCTCCTCCCCCCACAACTACCCCACACAAGTCCCATAGGGTCCACTGAGCCCACATAAGGCTGCCAGGACAGTCACTCTGCACTCCCGGAGCCAGGGGGAGGCATGTCCAGTCGGCGCAGCGCACGGAGCCACCGGCGGAGCGGGCTGGTCTGTGTAGAGTTGCTTGTGGATGGTGTGTCCTCATGCTGAGGCTGTTGACCGGGAAGAGCTGCCTCCAAAGCATCGGCTATGCGGCCGAGCACCTCGCAGAGGCGGTTTGTGTTTTCAGTGATGGACTGGCCCAGTGCCCTCAAACCCGCATGCCACTCCTCCCTGGCCTGCCGATTGTCCTGCACAAATTCCGATATTAGGGCAGAGAGCTGGTCAGCCCGCTGTGCTCCTGCGGCTGCACCAGTGGCCATGCTGGGGATCGGGCTGCCATGTCCTGCCGGCTCATCCTCCCCGGGACTGTATATGGGACTGATATGTCCCTGTGTCTGTTCTTGCCCAGACTGCTCCAGTGTGTTGGTATCACCAGTATCACTCATGGATATCTGGGGGGTTGACAATTGTGCTGCGGTGTGGACTACTTCCACTGAGTCGTCATCAATGGTTACCCAGATGTCATTGGGGCTGTCCTCAACTGCAAGGGGGGCTGTGGCTGCCACCTCCCCAGCCACACTGGACTCCTCCGAACATGGCGTTGGACAGGTGTCTGCAGGCAGTGCAGTGAGGGGTGTGGGGTGGGGGTGCTGTGCCCTCCACGGGCCTTACTGTTGCTGGTGGTATATGTCCCAGTGGTGGCCTCCTTACTGTCATGCTCACTGCCTGTGGGGGTGAAAGAGAGGGACTGCATGAGAGATGTTTGGATAGGCAACATACATACATTTGTACGATTGCACATCCACACAATTGTGGGTAATAGGCATTTGTGTGGGGAATGGCACATCATTCCATACATGGGTGGTACATGCAGGCATATGTCGGTGTCACTCACGTTGACCGGTTACTGTGCTGTCTGGCATGCACACTATTTAGATCATGGACGCTGTGTGCCTCATGGAATTTGTTACTTTGTGTAGTGTGTGTCAGGTACGTTACAGCCTTGCACCAGGCACCGGCTTTTGTCTCACTTGCTTCAGCATACTTTACAGGCAGTGTGTGTGTGGCCGACCATGGAGTCACTCTTTGGACAGACATTGGCATTGAATTTCATCACTTTTGGATTAGCAACTTTTGCTTTGGACACTCACCTCCATCAGCTGATAACGTGGCGCCACACTCCATCCTTCCGACCCCTTCTATGGATTCTGGCCCAATCATGCTCGCACATGTTTCCTCCCACGGTGTGAGCTTAATTGGAGAACTTGGTCCTCCTCCGGTTTCCAAGGCCTGGGCACGGTTTGCAGAAAGAATGTTCTGCACCCTCAGCCGCAGGTCATCCCACCTTTTGCGGCAATCCTTGACCGTGCGGGGGGTGTTGCCCACTGCGCTGACCTTCTGGCATACTAGTGCCCAAATTCCCTTTTTTCGCAACACGCCCTCGCTCCTCATGTTGCTGCAGAACACAGTCCCAGCATGCTCGTGTAGGGTGTCTATGAGCATCTGGAGTTCATCTTGGCTGAAGCACTCCTTTCGGAGGCGGGCAGATCACTTCTTGGGTGATTTAGGCATTCCTGGATGGTTTGATTAACTTTCCAGACGATCACCAGTGTCTCAGGTGTCCTGTGTGGTGAGGATGGCAATGGATTGTGTTTATAAAGATGGGCGCCATGCTCCTTCCCTTTCCTGTGCGATGACGCTATTTCCGGTTCCGCTATTTAACGGTGACCGGAAATAGCGGTGACCGCTAATTACAGTCACCGCTATTTAAGGTCAACGCTAATGCTGCTTTGGACTATGGCGGCAGTGTTATCTACGGTGCGCTTCATGCCGGTAAGGGTTTTTTGGGGCCCTTTTGCAGCATGGCGCTAGGTACCTTACCAGCATGGCGCAAAGCTTGTGCCCGCAAAGTTGTAATAGCCCGTTTTTAGCGGGCTTCTGCCAGCTCGGTCACGCTATTAGCGCCATGCCGTTAAGGGACGTAACTTACCTCCAAACTCGGAATGAGGGCTATTTTCTACACTATCAGGTGACTTTAAATAGCTAGGACACTGTGGCCATTGATTTATCACTAGTAAATTTAGAGCAACACTGAGTTAGGTGTAAAAGATAGAATAGAGGAATAAAACAAGGGTTAACAATTCATAAACAGGCAAGTACTGTTAAACACCTTCCAGAGGGCAAAGTCAGAGGTAAAGAGGAGCCTCCCAGGGATCCAGGACAACCAATGTTAATTGTACAGTGTCAAGGGGAGCTGGAGATCGTCTTTGCAGGTAGGTAAAAAGTCTTACACAATGTTTTTAGAAATTTTTGTAGAAAATAGAACACTTGAAGGGGCACAAGTTGAGAGGCTTTTGAGGGGGAAAACTTTAGCAACTCTGCAAGCTAAGCAAGACAGGTCTCAACTGAGAGCAAGTAAGGCTACACAAAAAGAGGTAAGTTCTCTTAGACTTTAGAGTACCTCTGGTTAGAAGGAATGGTTCCAGCTGGCTTCTGTTCCTGCACAGCTCTGCAGATCCTGTTGTTCCTGAGCCTCAGTCGCGGGGACAAGAGGGAGGACGTCTGTGGACTCCTGTTCTGCAATGGGAAGGCCAGTGGCAGCAATGGGCAAACTTCAATTCAGCGGTTCTTCAGTGTTTCAGATTTTCGCGTCTGACAGAAAATAGTGATGGACCTTGTGGGGTCCCAGTGGCTAAAGGTTGAGGCAAAAGGGCTTGTTGAGGCAAAGAGGTGCTCTCTTCCTGAGACGCCTCTCCCTCTTCTGACTCTCCTAAGACATCAGAGTTAGACTCTGCATTATTATCCTCATGATCAATTTCCACATTTCCTGGGTTAGTAGATCTGACAGGCCTACTGCCCAGACTTTGATGATTCAATAATCTTGCAAATAATGAATTTTTCTTTCCTTTAACAGGGAGACTCCTGACTTTACACATTTCTTTCAGTTGCTCTACTGTCAAAATGATCAGGGCTTCCTGACTGAAGTTATCCATATTTGGCATGTTACAATTGCTTTTCTAGTGGAGCTTAGCCTTGTGAAGGTTTTTAGTTGAACACAAAAGCAAAGTAAATTCTTAGTTTAACAACTCTACAATAGATCCTCAACGCCTGCCACCAGTGTTAGGCAAGATTGTATGTAGTCCCCTTGGGTGCACTACAACAACCCTGACCTCCTGGCAATAGGAACCCAACCTTTGGTATAAGTCTGTACTGCACAGGTTGGTAGTGTGGTCGAGTAGCCAGGCTTATCTCAAGAGGGGTCAATGTGAGCTGTAGGGGAGTTACACAGAGATTCACAGTGACAAGTATCCAAATAAACTCCTACACACAAGGTCTCTTGATTAAAACACTATTAATTTATTTAACAGTCAGTTTGAATAAGTCTTCTTCAGAAGGTAGCAATATAAAGCAACACACAAATACACTTCAAAAATACTCACTCTTAGTTTTCTAAATCAGTAAATACCCATTTGGGATGGCTCGCAGACACTACCTACACCCTCATGTGACTTCAATAGCTAGGGTTTTGTGGACATTAATATATCACTGTTGCATTTAGAATATACTTTAGAGGAGTGCAAAAGAAAAGAGGTTTCAGAATAAGAGAAGTATTCACACAATTATTCTTAACCAGATAAGTACTTTCAAACCCCCCACCCTCATGCAAAGTCAGTTAACTCTTTCCTTTAAGGAAGGCAAAAACACATAAGCAGAGTTGGTAAGAGTCATTCAGGGAGCTAGGCCAGCCAATGTTATGTTAGCAAAAGTTAAGGTGAACTGAAGCACTTATTGTAGGTACGGAAAAGTCTTGCACAATGTTTTAGAAATCTTTGTAGCAAAAGTAGAATCAAATGTAGGGTCACAAATACAGTAACTTTAGGTTGACGAAAAGTGCAGCAGGTGGCTTCTGTTCCTGTGCAGCTCTGCAGATCCTGGTGTTCCTGTGCCTCAGTCATGGAGACAAGAGGGAGGACTTCTGGGGACTCCTGCACTGCAATGGGACCGTCACCGACCGCAACTGGCAATCTTCAAACAAGTGGCACTTTGGTGTTTCAGCTCCTCGCGTCCACCGCAAATAGCAACACTGCGGTTCCTGGCTGTTGAGATGGGCTTTCCTTGCATCTGGGGTGCAGCTCTCTGTTGAGGTGGCTCAAGCTCGGTCAGTCCTGCTTCCTGGGAGTCCGTACGATCTTCCCGGAGCTCTTGGCCAGCTTAAAAGCAACACACACAATCTGGCGCCAGACACCCCGGAACCAGAGGCGGGCTTCACTCGTGAATCGCGCCAAAGCCAAAACAAACAAAGGGACCAAACCTGGTTTGGTGCGCAGAGTACATCAAGAAGGACCTTTCCACAAAGAAATGGTGAAAAAAGAAGACCGGGCCATTTTGACAAAAATGGCACCGTTGGGTGTTTTACTGCATCTGCGAATGCAGCCCGAGGCAAAAGCACACCACGGTAGTTGAAAGTAAACCACTGCCACCAGCCATTCATCGAGGAAAGGGTAACATAAAATTGTTACATGAGAAGCTAGACAAAGGGGATACTAAGTAACCCCTCCAGCACCCTACTGTAAGATAGTGTGTGCTTGGTCTAGAAAGTTACAAATGTAAGTAAAGTCAATTTCACTTTACCGCTCTTGGAAACAGTAGTTTATCCAAGAGAAGGTATTTAAACCTTTGGGAAATCTGAAAGACTTCCCTGTGCCACTGCACTGATGGTGCTGTGTGACACAATGTAAGATGATGCCTATGGACTTTGTCAGACTCCACAACCAAAAGAAACACAGTGTTCAAAATCACATTAAAATACATGAGAGAGTGGGAAAAAAGGTTCTCACTCTCTCCAGGTTACAAATTTAAAGTCCTAAAATCCAGCAAAGTTGCTGGGGGTCTCTAAGGTAGAGGGGAATTAGCACATTTCTGAAAATTCTCCCTAACATCCTCTATACTCTTCATATGTGGCTCTTTTCACTTGCCTTTTGAAACATTTTTATGCACTAACGGGTGAAGTAGTAAAAAGAAAACTCAAATTTGCGATCATGTCAGAAAACACATTAGGAAATAACAATGACATAGCCGACTAAGTAGATTTCCCCATTTCTTTGTGAGTGGCTTTCATATTAATGATAGTGGTGTTGGTTTTAATGTCAATAACAGTGGTGCCTTCCCCAGTTCCCCCGTCCAATGAGTTCAATGAAGAATTATTGGCAGTACTGGCAGACAAATTAGTAGTATTGGCATCCTCCTGTCCCCCACCCTTTTATATGCTCTCCCCATATAAAGCTATATCATAAATATATACCTGATTCGAACAAAGAGAGAGCCGACAGTCCAGCTACACAATGCATAACACAGGTATAGGTAGAAGAAAACATGGTTACTATAGAATGTTCACGAGAACGAGGGTAGGACCGTTCTCCCACTGTAATTTTACACATGTGCATTTTCATCATGGAAGAAGAGAGAAGGAAAAATTGCAGGAGTAAAGGAGGAGGTAAAAAGAAAGTGTAAATTGTGCGTAGCAGCGTTAATAACTTGTGGCGGTAGACAGGTTACAAAAACACATTAAAAACTGTACCATAAAGCAATGTTTTGGAGCAGGTTATAGTTATATACCCCTGCTCAGAAATAGTAATCAAATCAATAGATCAGTTTGTGTCACAGTTTTTACTCCTCTAACGTCTGCTTATTCTGTGCGAGGGGTGGGGCATGGGGAACCCTCCGGACATCCGAAAGATGTATCCAATACCACAGCTCCCGAACCTTTACCACAAGGGGATCAGCACAGATGACTGCAAAAAGGCTGTTGTATCTAGGCTCACTCCACATACCGACAAAGTTTTTCACAAAAATGGTATCTCCTCGGAAGAGCTGGAGAGGAGGTGACATCAGTGGATCAGATGTAGCACTGTTTGTATCTTCAGACCGTGGTGGCACTATATGTTCAGAGATACATTTTATTGATTTTGTTAAGTGAGAAAGATAATCTCTGAACTCATCCACTAGAATGGACGTAGCCCTGTGATGGTTCCATGTGTTCCTTACCCCGCAAAAATATTGCGATACAAATTACCATATGTACGGCGATATTTTTGGTGGGGATAATATGTAGGGATACCCCTGTGAGCATCTGAAGCATTTCTGATAGGAGATAGGAGTGTGTGCATACACCGCCCTGTTACCACCTCATAAGGAGTTAAATAATGATCCTTACAGGGCTGTGGGGGCATGCTAAACAATGCTAGGGGAAAGCAGTGCACCCAGTTTGTCTGTAACGTGGTGCTGTTATTTCCTTGAACAGCTCATTAAAGAAGTGAGTGCCATTGTCGGACCTTAATACATCACACACTGCCCAGCAAGGGAAAAGCTCTCTGACCAAAAACCTGGCAGTACACTTAGCGTCTGGATGTGCACAAGGACCTGTCTGTGCCCATCGGGAGAAGGTACACACAATAACAATCTCGTAACAACACCCATTACACCTCTCCACTGTGCCTGCGTCATCAATGTGCAACTCACGGAATGGCCCAATTGAGTGAGGTAGGGTACCTGGGAGAGTTCTTAGGGTGTGGCCAATACTATAAGATTGACATGTAGTGCAATTGATCACCATTTTGGTCAGTGTCTCTTGCAGATTGGGGACAAACCTGTCCTGTAAATCTGCAGAAATATGCTGTTTTGACATGTGAGATGGATGGTGCAGCTAGTTAAAAGCGACCAGCAGCGGCTCATGCGACATAACTGCTTTGTCTGTCATTTCCTGCCACCATAATAAGTCTGTAGGGGACTGTGTACATCTTCTCCTTTGGCACAGGCCATTCTCTTCCTGTGCAGCAAGGCCCTGTAATTCGATAATTTGTGCAATTGGTAATGTGTTGTAGGGTGCTGACAATTGCTCTCATCCCTGTGCTATCACTGGATGTTCGGAAATACTGGGCAAAGGGAGATATGCGGCCTGTTTGCCTGCCACCCCTGCAGCAATGTTATCTAGGGAAACTTCATCTGTATCATTGGTGTGTGCAGCGCACTTGACCACCGCTGCTATCTAGGGCTGAGAAAGGGCATCTATTAACTTGTCTATTAATGCTGCATGTGGAACACGGGAGCCGTGAACTCTCCTGCACCCCCTTCTTTTCCATATTGCGAGCCCAGAGTGCACTGTAGTGGTCACATAGGCAGAATCAGAATAGATAGGAAGGGAATCGTGGGTAAGGGAATTCTGGGTAAGGTAACTCTCTGCGGTCTTTAATAAAGATATCCAGCAGCAGGCTAATGAAAAGGACAAGTTAGGCCCCCTAATCACGGACATAGTTAGGTTGGTCAACGGTTTGGAGTCTGTAGTAAACAAACTGGCCCCTTTACATCTGATGAAGGAGCTGCTTTCTCACTGTGCCCCCTGGTATACTCCAGCACTCCGGGCATTACGCCTGGACTTACGGTAGGCAGAAGGGCAATGGGGGAAAGGTTATGAGGCTCATCTTCATTAAAGGTATAAACAGCTGCTCGTGATCTACCATAAGGCTTTAAAAACAGTCAAGTCTATGTATTTTGATGATTCAATCCAAGCAGCAGTGAACGTCCCCAAAACAATTATATGAGATAGAAAATACACAGATATCCACCTCACAATCTTTGTGTGATGAGCACTCTACCTTTTTTATCAGTAAAATTGAGGAGATTAGGAAGGGAATCGTGGGTAAGGGAAACCCCAGGCAATCTACATTATGCAAACGTTGAAAATGGTATCCCTATGGAGTTTTATGACACACTGGCTGCTGAGTGTAAATTTGTCCCTGCAGTGGGGCGTAGTTCCGTCTCAGCTTAAATAGGCTTTAGTTATTCCATTGCTGAAAAAGCCATCACTTGATCCTCTGATTTTGGCTATCAGCCTATTTCACTCTTGCCCTTTCCTATGAAGGTTTTGGAAGCAGTAGTGAGCCCCCAATTGAGAACTTTCTTGGAAAGTCAAGACATTTTAGATAGCTTCCAAATGGGCTTTCCCCCCTTGATGGGAACTAAAACAGTTGTGGTATCGGTATTGGATGAACTTACCATGATCAGGGACGAGGGCGGCACGACAGGTCTCATTCGTTTGGACCTGTCGGCCGCTTTCGATACCATTGATCATGGAATATTGATGGCCAGGCTAGAGGAGGCAGGATTTGCTGGGGCAGCACTTGATTGGTTTCATGCGTTCTTCACCTCTCGCTCGCAGATAGTTTCCCTTCACCCCTACCGCTCCCTTCCGGTTTCGGTTTCCTGCGGTGTTCCGCAGGCTTCAGCTCTCTTCCATGCTTTTCAATTTATATATTCACCCTTTCCTGATCTTAATTCATCTGTTTGGCTTTAGAGTCTTCTCATATGCAGATGACACACAGATGCTGTTTAGACTTGACACTAAGCAGGGCGATGTAAGAGATAAGCTTAAAAACTGCCTGCAAGCCGTCCGAGTCTGGCAGAGTCAAATTGGCTCAAGTTAAATGGCGGGAAGACAGAGGTTCTGATTTCAGGCCCGCCAGAGGTTGCTGATGGATGGTCCGATGCTTTTTGGCCCGCATCATTGGACCTGTTACCTAAGCCTTCCAAGACAGTTCGTAATTTAGGTGTAAAGCTTTCGGAATCCCTGTCTTTGGAGGCGCAGGCTAACTCAGTGTATGGTGCAGGCTTTGTTAAGTTCAAACAGCTAAAGAAAGTCCTCCCGTTTATTTCAGATATATTTCATGCTCAAGTAGTGGCAGTGTGTGTTAATGGGAGTCTGGATTATTGTAATGCTGTTTATCTGGCACAGCCTGCCTTTCTTATGCAGTGCCTGCAGGTGCTACAAAACGCAGCAGTGCATTTGGTTACCCACTTGCCAGCCAGAGCAGGAGTAACGAAGGCTAGACAATCTCTTCATTGGCTCCCGGTAGAAGCTCGGGTACAGTTTAAGGCGCTTTGCATTATGCACCATGCACTAGGTGGAAATGGATGCTTAGCCATCCAGGAGAAACTGGTTAGATATAGCCTGTGTGCATTCTTTGAGATCCTCTAATGCAGCACTCCTTCAGATACCCAAGTACAGAAAAGAACGTTTGGGTGGCCGGGCCTTTTCAGTGGCCAGCCCCAGGCTTTGGAATTCGCCTGAAAATGTGAGAAAAATAGAGGCTTTCTTATCCTTCAAAAAGCATCTTAAAACATTTCTCTTTAGATAAAGCTCAGAGATACTTAGCCCCTTTGACACCTGGGTTTCGTTTACATCTATCCTGACTATCAGTTGCTTGAGCGCCATGATGCCTTGAGTGAAAGAGCGCCATATGAAGACATTGAATGATTGATTGATAGTTACATGACACCCCTGGGATGCTGAGAGTGCTCTCAATGAGCACGATAGGCTCTGTGGCTTGGGCTGAATAATGCATGGGTAACCTCTTCTGCATGAGTTTTTTACTCGCCATCCACCAGACAGACAGCTGCCACACCCGTCTGTCTGTGACCCATCCACTGGTCGATAATTGCTGACCAATCAATGAAAAGTACTTCTCCCCCTTCAAGTGGGCTATCCTTTGCTTTGGCTAGGTCATCCTCCTCCCCCTCAAAAGTCACGCAGTCATGTTTAGTAAAATCTTCCTCCAGGCACATTTCAGTCAAAATATGGCTGGGTTCACTGTCCTGCATTGCACTATATGACTATTTGGGCTGGATAAAATGATCTCATATGCGGAAGCCCACTCTGTAGTCAATGTAGATTTAGACCGTTCTAATATGGAGAATACTGCATGCTCCACATACAATGTTACGGAACACACCATGATGATTGTGGAACTTTTCTCTATTGCGAATGCAGCGACTGTTCGCAAAGGAAATTGGCCCGCTTTTCTGAATCTAGCACTCCACTGTCATAGGCCAATGGCTTATGGCCATAATGCTTTTCTGAGTGAGTACAGCTGCCCAGTGGAATGAGAAAACAGAAAGAACTCTTGAGTGTAATCTGGGATTGCTAGCACTGGGGCAGTGGAAGTCCCCTCTTTCAGGTCATTAAAGCTTGCATGCATGCTTACAGTCCATGTTGTTTTGTTGACTGCCTTTTGTGCCCCTTTAAGGCCTTGTAATATGGGCCTGGTGTACGCAGCATGGTAAAGGAGCCACGCTCTGAAATAATTGCATAATTCGAGAAATTTCTGCATTTCTTTAATTGTTTTTGGCTGGCCACACTGAATTCAGATGCAGCGTGCTCTGGGGTTATTTTCTTACCATGCACATATATTAATTGTACTAGGTAAAGTACTTCTTGAAAGCAATACTGTAACTTAGCCATGTCTACTTTGCACCCCTTGTGCGCTAGCAACTATAGGAGCATGATTGAGTCTCTACTGCACTATTGTTCATCATCACTGCACACTAGCAAGTCGTCTACATATTGGATGATGGTGCTGGGTACCTGTATGTTCCCTAAGTATGCATGTAAGAGCCTGTTGAAAATACTGGAGGACTCACAGTACCCCTGAGGCAGTCTCATGTGTTCGTACTACAATCCCCAAGGCATAAGCGCAGTGAAGTACTGGGAGTCTGGATGTAAGGGTATGGAAAAGAAGGTGTTTTTCAAATAAATGACAGTGAAATGTGTCACTTGCTTTGGATTGCTGCCCAAAATTGTTGCAGGGTTAGGAACGACTGGAAATTCTGATAGTACAATATCATTCAGCGGGCGGAGAGCCTGGATCATCCTCCAAATGGACCCTTTTGGCTTGTTTATCGGGTAGATCACTGTATTGCAGGGTGAACTAGAGGGTACAATAATGCCTTGGTGTAAAAGTGCAGCAAGGGTGTCTCTTATTCCTTTGTCTGCTTCTCTAGACAATGAGTACTGTCTCACTCGGGGTAGCACTGCACCTAGTTTGAGTGTTATTCATATGGGGGTCACTCCCTGCAAAAGGCCTACATCGTTGGCATTAGTTGTCCATAACTTCTCAGGGACCTGTGCTAAATCAAGCACCAGAAAGGAAGGGGCTGCCGTGGCGACCATCATGGGACATTGTACTATGCAGCATTGCACCATTATATCACAGGGTATGCAAATAGCCAACCCTATTTTGCCCTCATTATCCCTGTATTCAAAGAACTCCTCATTTGCCACTTTCTTTAAGGGAATTGTCAGCATTATGAACAATACAGTGTACCACTGATGTCCATCTGAATCCATCCCAATGACCACAATCCTCTTTTCTGACACCAACAACACCTCCAAATACATTGAAATCACAGTTCCTGTAATGAGTTCTGGGGACACAGCTTGCCTAAAGATAAAATCAGACGGCACCCGCCAACACACCTTTCCAATTTGGGGCACTGCATCAAGTAGCACAGTAATTTCATACACAAACATATCAAGATCCATAGGAAAGCCACAGACCACCACTCCCTTCCAATGTCATGTATTATCATCATTGCTCTCACAGCACACATCCGCAGGGTGGCACACACTATCCCCTGATCTGCAAAGGAGATGGTCATGTTCAATTTGCTCAAGAGATCCCGTCCTAATACATTTACTTGGGAGGACTCTGAATAGAGCAATGGGGCATGCAGTACTCTGCCACCTATTTTGATAAGTAATTCTTCTGTATAAGGAACAGTTGCCACAGCCCCAGAGAACCCCTGTGTGTCGAGTGTTCCACCCGATAATGGAAATTCGCCTTCACTGATTTATGAATTAGTGGCACCTGTGTTAACCATGAAAGTTAATTGTTTGTTTCCTATGTTAGTGCCCACCAAGGGTTCCTCATCTTGGTGGGTAGTCATGGACAGGACTGGGCACACAAGAGCTTTCTGTGGGCTGTCCTAATCATTTTACCTGGGAAGGTGAAAGGGGTTCCCCCCTATGATAGTTGCACCTCGATAATCTGTGACTGTCCCATTTGGAACAATTTTACTTTTGAGCACTTGGGAAACATGCAATTGGGCCGAGAGGGCTGGCTGTGATACATGGCCAAGCAGGGCGGGTATCTGTGCGTGAGGGGTTGCCATGGTAACTGTGTGTAAGCTTGGTGTATTTCATATGGTATTGAGGTGGACATGGGAGGTGCTTAGAGGTGCTGCTTCTGAGGCACTGTGAACGCAGGGGCCTATGCGTTACATCTGGGCCCAACCCTACTTCTGCACTCCCTCACGAAATGACCCAGTTTACTGCATCCCCAACACTGGATTGGTCCTGCTCCCATTACCCCAAAGCCACCTCGGCCTCCTCGTCCTCCTTGAAACCCCCCTCTTCCTCATTGTTAACCCCCCTGATACCACTTTAAGTACTGTGGTTTGGACCCACCGTTCCATTGCCCTACACTCTGCCAAACCGCCGCTATTCATGCATCCGCTTGCAGCACAGCCTGCTCTGCTGAATCCGTTTCGGTCAATGCCATGAGTGCTTCTTCAACTAACATTTTCCTGAAATCCAATGTGTCGGGGTATGCCCGTCGCAGTGTGGCCCATACCTGCGCTCTAATATCATTGAAGTGGGCCCTATCATGAGTATTATCATCTATTTTGACTCATGTTTTTACTTCCTGCCTTAACCCAAACACCCTCTGCCTGCTCTCCTACAATTGCAACAAACAAGCTTTGTTTATCTCCCACTGCCAAAGGGATACCAGTTGTGTGTTTTTTTTTCCTTTATTTGTATATGGTTTGAACAAAAATCTTCACAAACATTATATAAAACCATTATGTTGTTGCATTCATTCATATTGATTAATCCTAACATTTAAGGTCCTAAAACCGCATATTAGGAATATATATCACTATCTCATTACGTACTACGTGCAAAATAACACGTGTGCAAATTTAGATAGTAATAATACATAAAATAGTACTTTCTAAAATTAAGGCCAGTAATTAAATATGCATAATAAAAATATTTAAAATATGTAAGGCAGCTGAACATTATAAGACACAGGCTCCTTCAGCTGTAATTAAGAGGAATATAATGTTGAGAGCTGTTTTGAATCCTGTTTATAACATCTCTATGATCACACTATGACAGTGCTTAACTAAAGGGAGCAACTTAGTGTGCAGAACATTAAGGCACAGTGCGACGGAGTCCCCAATAACAAAAGTTTGTTATTAATTACATTCAAGAGCCGTGTGAGTGACAGAACCAGGGAGAGGTTTTCCCTCCACAAACATCGAAGCCAAAGAAATTTCCTTGAGAAACTAGTTTCACCAGTGATGTATCTACCAAAGGCTTGCAATCTAGCAGATTCAAAACGAGGACACGCTATAACCAGATGTTTCAAGGTTTCATATTGGTTACTACACAGACAGAATCGACAGGTGATAGATGATTTTACAACATCTTTGGGGCCCCAGTGTTTTGTTCTTTCTTTGGTGTGGAATTGGTTAAGTTTAATTCTAAGGTACAAGGAGCAAGCCTTTTCACATGGAAAACAAAGGAGATGGGAGCATCGCAGGATTCTCTTTTTAGTAAATCTGGTGTATTCCTATTACAAACTGTATTTAGTGAGTGCCTCAATGGTACACGCCCAGTCGAAGCCATAATGTTTCTTTTTAACATAGCCCGGGCGGGTAATGAGGTCTTGATTATCCACATCAAATTTTTTCAAGAAAGATTGCATTTACACACAAAACAATGATAGTGAGGCTGGAAAAGCATCAGTGAGCATCTCATATAGATCGACGTACAGTGAATTTCGTGGTGGATTGGTCATTTTTGAGAAGTTGTTCAGCATTCTCCATCGATATCTTGAAGAAAGTGAACTGAGTCTGAGTTCATTTCTCAGAATGGAGTTAGGAAGTGAATTAGCTAATCCCAAAGTTTGCTTCCAGATACGACGCTGGAGTTGGTCTAGAAATGTACTTATGCCTACCAGACACATATCAAGACCATACAATAGGATTGATTACACCTTTAGAGTATAAAAGTCTATTACGGGCATGATAGAAAATGTGCAGTATTTTGATCTGTGAGAGAAGAGGTCTTAGTTTTTGGTTAAGATAATTCCTCCACATGGTAATAGATGAAGTATCACAGAGATTGTAGCCTAGATACCATAGTTGTAAGGAACGTTCAATTGTGTATCCATCAATTGACCATTTGAGAGACCTGACCTTTTTCCGACCTCTACAAATCACAATCTTTGATCTACTGGGATTCGATTGTAGGTTAAATTTATGTGCATACATTGAAAAAAAGTGTAGTTTATTCTGAAGTCCAAAAATCTGTTTTATCAAAGAAGATTAAATCCTTGGCAAATGCCATCCAATGGATTCGAAGATTGCCAAGTCTAACTGGGAATGTGTTTTGATGTTGCCAAATATCATTGAGGTCACTCAAATAAATGTTGAAACGAGTGGACGATAGGTTGCAACCTTGTTTTACTCCAGTAAATGTAGGAATTGCATCGGTTAGCACACCGTCCTGGCTGATTCACACCCTATAACTGGTGTGAAGGTGTAACTTAAAAAATAATGAGAATGATGTGGGGAAGGATGCTTAGCTTTGTCATTTTGTTCCAAAGGTAATTCCAAATGATACAGACGAAAGGTGAAGTCATGTCTAGAGATGCCATGTACACTGGACCTCCATCTGGTTGCTTTGTTGACTCAAGAATGTGGGAGAGAATTGTGACATTAAGAGCCGTGCCCGTTTTTTTTCAATTTTGAATTTCGAAAGGATGTCGTGGTCTTGGATATACCTTTCTAATTCATTGAGGATCAGAATGGAGAATACTTTTGATAAGGCGTCCATAAGGGCAATAGGCCTGTAATTAGAGGGCTTTGATGGATCGCCCTTTTTAAAGATTAGTATAATGATTGACGTAACACAGGACTCTGGAATCGCTTGGATTTAAAGAGGAGTTCAAATTTAACCTTAAGAATGGAGGCCCAAAAGTTTGAATCAGATTTAAGTACGCATAAAGGGATCCGATCGGACCTGCAGCTTTCGAATAGTTCAGCTTGGAGATTTCCCACTGAATATCCTCCAAGGACGCGTAACAGTGCCCCATTATTGAGATGACAAATTTCAGATAGTATAGGCAGATGGTAATTGATACATTTCTGAAAGATGTTTTTCCCAAGCTTGTGCCGGGATAGAGGAATTCATTATAGCGGTAGATTTGTTTGTTACATTCCTTATGAGCGCCCAGACAGATTTAGTGTTGTGTTTACATAAATGTTGAATCATTTTTTGATTATTAGCATTGCGCAACATGAGCTAGATTGATTTAAATGTATTCCTGTAATTCTGCGTGATCTGTTTTTTAGTTCCCATGCATTGAGAAGTGGTCATGGCAAAGCCTTTTAAATCCTTAAGCTCTTTATTTTTCTTCCGTTTTAGGTTGGAAACATCCATGTTAAATGTGTGTTTATGACATAAATAATTAGACGTGTTTTTTCGCGAGATTGTTAAGCGTTAATTTGATGATGACATTGTTACTTTCCTCTACCTGTCTGAGGTCTGTACCTGGAGACATCAGATCTATCTCTCGCCTGATTATTTGACTAACCATAGTAGTCAGCTGTCAACATAATTTTGTGTCCCAATGAAGGAATATTGCATGACGCTCAAATTAAGTGTGAGTGTGGGTGCAATTTCATGTTTGTTACATTCTGAATTCACATTCAGGTTGATGATCAAATGATCACCAAGACCTGGATTACACGTTGTCACAGGATCACAAAGGCTTGCAAGGTTAATAGACACACAGAAGTAGTCTATGTAAGAGTTGGAAGAGCCTCTTTGCCAAGTAAAATTAGAATATTTAACACTGATCTCTGCAATTTGTATATCCCAGTCCATTAGATATGAGACCCATCTTTTCCCTCTAAGAATATAGATGGATTCACAATTAAGCACTGCTGTCAATTGTGCATGCCTGGTTGATTTAATACAGGTGGAATTGAAGTCACCACCTATAAGTACCACATAATGTGGATTACAAAGAAAAGCATCCTCTAAGATCATGTCTATATTATCAGAAATGAGATGTGTAGGTTACCCTGTGTAGTCAATTCTATACCTAACGAGTTTTCAGAGGAAGAAATTATTTTAGAGAGAGCTTTAATATTGTTATCAACGAGAATAGATAAGCCTCCAGGTGGTCTACCTGATGGACCCATGTTGGCATGTGCGGTATAGGTGTTATAACCATTGAAGTGAAAGTGTTTCACCTTCATGGTTTCCTGAATTAGGATTACTGATGGTTTGTTACCATTTTGTATGGAACTAAACCAAGAGTATAAGTTCTTGTAGCCATATGAGTTCCAGGATTTAAAACGTATGACTTTGGGGCTACACTGAAGTGTTGGCGTGTTTAATGGACAGAAAGGTTTTCATTAGGGGTTCTACACAGGTCCAATCTTTTACTGCACTGGCTAGAGTAATGAACTGAGATATCATCTCTTCATTCAATGGTTTTATGTTGTCATTATTAGAAACATCGCTTTTACTAACTTCAATTGGATTATCGTGTGTCTCTACAAATAAAAAGGGCTTCTTCCTTGTTTTTAAATAAATTCAAGTGGAGTCCCAATTGTGTGAGATCTGCTTGATGTGCCCATATTTGTTTCATGATAATAGAGGAATGGACTTGGCATATCATCCAATTGTTATTTTTGAGTGACATAATCACCCAATCAATGTCATCAGAGTTTAAGATTCTTCGAGAGTAAATCTGATTAAATGAATTAAGAATATGAAATCGATTTATTTTGGATTTACCATTAATTTTTAATCACTCTCCCATCCTAAAATGTTTGTGGTTTTTGGAGTGAAATGTGGCAATCCTGTAACATTTTCTATATTGCTTTTTGAACTAATCTGATCATTACATGTTACATCTGCTTTTTGAGCTATACACCTGGGAAATAGAGCTTGTCTGGGCAATCAGAGTGTTTTAAGTTGACGGCTATGCATTAAGCTCTAGCAGAGGATCTATCAGAGTGGTGAACTTTTTTTGTCGTTTCTTTGGCAATTCTTCAGAGAGTGGCAAGCCGTGCCCTTTTTTACTGCTTAAAATTGGGAAAAAACTGGACAGCCGTGTTTGTTTGACGCCACTGGTCTCCCTGAATAGGCGAATAGGGATCTGCATTGAATCGATTGACTTGAAGGACATCAAGTCCTCTGGGGCTAATGATGTTACAGCAGTGGAGTTATTCATGCATGCACTCTCTTTTTTTTTTTTTTTAAGTTGGGGTTTGGAATTGGATTTTTGAGGAGATTCATCATCCTTGAGCTACAAATGGGATTTACTTTCCTCATTGAGCTGGTGCAAATCCAATAACTCATCCTCGTTTGAGATGGTGCACAGATGTTATATAAGAGTGTTATGTCCATTTATCTTGGCCAGTGGTAAGATTTTTTGCCAGTGATGTCATTTGGACTCTTTTTATGCGCCCTTCTTTTGAGAGCCCTAAGTTCAAATCACCTGGCTCTACAAGAAAGATATTGGTTTGAGGTCCCTAGTTCTATTGGGGCAGGCATAATAGAGAAGTTGTGAGCAAAGTCATGCCTGGGGTTTTATCATGTTGATCTATTAAGTCCATCAGCGGAGTAGGACTGTTGGGGTCCTCACTCAACGATTCTACCAATAGTCCATCTTAGGAACCAAACAACAGTTCATTTGTTTGACGGAGACAGTCTCCTGAAGAAATTTCATAAGATTCTCAAGTTCAATGATTTTAGCTAGGTTAGAGCTAACATTTTGCCATAAGTCTATGAGATTGTTGTGAGAGCTATAATCAGAAACATGATACAATTCACCAATTACAGTTGCACATGAAGTACTTTTTGGAACGGTTAAGGTGTTAACGTCATCAGTTTGTGTTGACTTGTTCTGACTGTCCACGTCAAGAGTAAGATTAGAACAAGAAACAGAAAATGTCTGTCCTCATGATTCAGTCAGGGTTTTGAAGACTTAAAGGATTCCTGGGCGAGGAGGAAGCCTTCCAACTTATTCATCTTTGCAAGAATATCCGTCGAAGAGAGCTTGATGTCACGGATCTCGTAATGAGTGACCTCGTGGCCCTTGTCTAAAAGATTCAAAATGCGAGTCAGTACAGGGAAATAATACATATCAGGGGGTTTTGGGTCTTGAGATAGATCAACACTAGAAGGTGAAGCATTTGTATTTAAGATACTCCTAGGGTGCAATGAGAAATATGCTTATTAGAAATTTGCTGATGCTCATTGAAATCAAGAACTAACCCTTGCAAATCATGTACTATGTTAGTTGAGGAAAGAAAAGGGGAGCTAGACATAGGCATATGGGCATCCTGTAACTTAGAGGCAACTGATGGAAGGGGATTGTCCAGTGAGTATTAGTATTTTGGTATAGACAGATTTCATCTATGGCGCTTGGAAGAAAAAGTGATGCTTTAGAAGGACCAAATGAGAGTCTGACACGTTTTCTAAATTCTGCCCTATTGGCAGGAGCCAACATGGAGATGTCAGAAACTGGTTTATTGAAGCATTGAGCAAAGTGTGACGTCAAGGGTGAAGTGGAAGGATTACCCAAGCTATTTAACTGCGCCTGTTGTACCGATGTGTCTAGATAGTAAATCTCATGAAGAGCATAAGATAGTGATTCACGCTTAGCAGTAGAAGAGTGATGGACCTGGGCTCGAGCGTGAGTTGTATAGGGAACCTGACTGATTCGCAATGGAGTACTGTGGGCAATTTGTTGGATGGTATGAAGCTTGTGATTTGGCTCTTCTTGGGATTGATCAACTAGCCTCATTGATTCACTAATGATCCCTGTAAAGACGAGATGTTAATCCTAGCTAGCAAATTTGGTGCTGGTGTCTCGTTGAGAAATCTTCCGCCTTTAAGCCCCCAACCATGTTACAGTCAACCCTCTTGGGGTTTTTTTTAATGCATTTTTTATACTTTTTTTAATTATATGTGTTCAATTCGGAGTTACAGCAAGCAGGTACATAGAACACAATTGGGTGTACTTTACTATAAGGATATCACTCTTAGATCAGTATTAGTAGTGAAGTATGAGAACGGTCATGAAGCGTGAAGCAACTAAACAAGGGGTCCAGCAAGGGTCGAGAACCACAGCAATGTTGCTTTACACTACTAAAGCCGGGGGCAACTGTGAGTGTCGAATAGCTAGATCAGAACTTTAGCGAAGAGCACATAGAATTTATGTGCATTTACAGCAATAGGTAACCGCAATCAATCAAGTGGAGCGGGAGTGCACGCGTAGAGTCTATACTGACGTGTACCCAATATGAACTGGGAGCAAAACCAGCAGCTTGCATCCATTACCAAATGCTCTACTTCGTGATTGTAAAGGCGGCTAAGTGGATGGTAATTTTTACATCAAAGTAAAGAAACTCAATATGACAGGGGCGCCTTTGCCACACAGACTCTCTCTAAACAGTAAGGTTTCATGTAACTTTAAAGAGAAGTGTCAATTGTAGAAGCACCTTTTGCACAACCCACTCGGCTATACTTCAAAATAGTTTGCACCGGATGGGCAAAAATGTTAGGCCAGTGAGGCGAACTAGAACGTCCGGTAGCAATCCACTAGTCGACTTTCAAGTTGTAATTTTTAAGAGGTGCAGGATTATTAGCCTCTGTCAGGAAGTCACTGCGGTAGCAATCCTTAAATGAGAGAGTAAAAATATAGGAAAATGGTCACAAAACAGTCCTGCCCAACCGACACAGCCGAACAGCCAAACAGGCACTTCGTGGTGCGCGCGCCTGTGCCTCTTTGTGCTGTTCTGTGTAGTTGGCGGGCAGGGCTTCACTCTCTATGGAAAAATAAAAAATAAAGAGTGTATTAGGCAACACAATGTTCGTTAGTGTGTCCAATAAGGTCCAGACTAGCATAAGTTGCTGCAATTAGATAATGGACACCTGTAGAGAAGCACAAAATTCATGAAAGAAACGCTGCATGGAGACAACGGCAGAGCTCTCAGCCAAACAGGCACTTCATGATGCACGAGCGCAGGAGCACATGCCCGTGCTGCTTTATGTGGTTCTGTGTATTTGGTGGGTGGGGATTCACTATCTATAGAGAAGCACAATCCACGTGGAGAAATAACAGGCTGGATGGAGACAACGGCAGAGCTCTCAGCCAAACAGGCACTTTGGAGACACTGAGTGACGGCGCCCTGTACATCAGGAAGTTTCATGTGCGTTTTTCAAATGCATATATCCACTTCACAGCTCCTGGAGTTAGGGGAGGGAGTGCTTTAATGAGATTGTATTGATCCATTTGGCCCATGGAACATATTGCACTTGTCGAGGGCCTTTATGCAGTAAGATCGCTGGTTGTCTAACCCCCATTTCCCTCTCCTGCTGTCACTAGCTCTTTTCTGCACTACCGCTGTCCGGCCAAATCTGTTCTGCAGTTTCGGGCCCAACACACTCTCTACCCTCGGGGTAAATGCCGGCACTTCCTCTTCATCTTCTATTTCATCCATCGTATCCCACTCCTCCTTCCGCAGTTCCCTCTATTTGTATCTCAGCCTGACCTCACAGTCCCGTAATCAACACTTCCTGCACCTCGCACATCACACTCCCCCTTCTTCTCAATGTGCCCAACCAAATCCATAGAGAGATAGAAACGCCATTTTTATGGCATATGCAGAGTTTGCGGATGCACCTGGATCTGCAGATCTGCATTCCATATTTGCAGACTCATTCCAGTCCACAGACCCACGAGAAAAGTATGTGAACTTGAGACATGAGTCTGCAATTATGTGGCAAAATAGTTAAACATTCTAGAAACATAAAGCGGAGAAAGTAACAATACCCCTAGTCCACCTCCCAAGCACTCACAGCCTCAAACACAGTATACAGGCAGCAAAGGCAGATAGATAGCCACCAATGCCACTCCTACTGACACACTAGAATCCTAATTGGCCATCAGGCCTCATATGATCTTAGGCCAGCACCTTGGTAGAGCACATGACACTAGGCACATAGCCAAAGCAGGAGAGAGACAAGCCCCTGCAGCTAATGATATAAAGCAACACTCAAGGGGTGAAATTACTGACCTTTAAAGGCAACCAACTCAGTCTAGGATTGTGCATCATATGGAGAGTTAGAAGGAGGAAGACAGCAGAGCCTGGGAGAAGCCAACTGTGACCAACCAGGCAGGCCAAATGAGGTGCATGGAAACAGGGACTGGTGTACGGTAAAGTAAAGGAAGTGTGGAAAGATCTGTATTCAGGAAAAGGACATTTAGTGAAGTTTGAGGAGTAAACATTTGTGAGGGGAGGAAAACATACCATAGGGGAGAGGGATCACTTGAGTTACTAAAGGGTAAGATACCATTTTGGAGAAGGAAAATCAAAACCTTGGAAGAGGAGATGAATGTTGTGAGAGGAGAGGGATGATAAGAGGTTGGATCTGAGTTGTCGATTTGAAGAGCGATACCACCAAAGGGTTGGAAGCTTAGAGCGGGGGTGAACCCTAGACCATGAGGGAGAAGACAGAGAAGAGTGGACTCACCAGAGAGATATTGTTGAAAAAGGGACAGAGGAAGATACTAGAGTGGAAGGATACAAGGGGAGATTATTTAAAAGACAAGAAGGGAAGATACCACCAGGGAAAAAGAGAGTCAAGATTTTGGAAGAGGAGTGGATATTTGTGAGGAAAAGGAGGGCGATGACAGGAGACTGGAAGAGAGCCTGGGATTAAAAGAGTGATACTACAAGAGAGATAAAAAAGGGTTGGATGCCTAGAGAGATGGAGAGGCATAGACCATCAGGAACAAAGCAGAGCAGAGAAGGGTAGATCTCCCAGTTGGATATAGAATTCTAGGAGGTCCAGGATGACCACGTTGATACAGGGGGACAGGAAGGCCATCAAAGGAGTAGACAGAGCAAGAAAAAGTCCCAGCGTGAACCCTGAGAGGGGCAGAGGTTGACGGGGGAGGGTAGAGCCATGCTTCTCCACCAAACCCCACCAATGTGCACCAAATCCTCTCAGAAGCACTAACCCCAGGCCCAGCCTGGCAGGAAGTTGTACCCCATAGAAAACCACTAAGAAGCAGCCAGCAAGAGGACCCCAACAGCATCTGGGTATCTGAGAACAGTGGATCTGTGACTGTCAGAAATCTTCACCCTTAGATAAGGGCTGGAGGACTGGGTGACTTCCACCAGCCTACCCTAGCAGGAAAAACAATCTCCTCTGAGAGGCGTGCACCTTCATCTTGTGTTGAGACTTGAAGGAGCCTAGGATCATTTTGCTTTTCAGCTACCACTTGGCTTGGATTTCTTGAACCATTTTCTGGAACCTGGTAAGAATGACTATTTTGTGGACAGAGCCCCTTTGGAGCAGGATGTAACTACCTTATTTTGTTGAGAGATTGGCCTCTCTTTTCACCTCGCACCCTGGCACTTGCAAACATAATCCTGATACTTTGCTTATTAAGGTCTATCACTATCCAGACAGATGTAGCTTTTGTTTGCAAACCAAAAGGGCAATAGAAACTTTAAAGCATGCGTTTTTGTCTGAGTCCTTGTTCTGGAAACATTGAGGTGCACAGACGAGCATGCCACTGGTTCATGACACTAGGATAATATTAGCAAAGTGTTGGATTGAGGTTGCATGGATGCAGTGATTTGTATAACTGTGAGTTAGGTTGGCCTCGAGAGAGAAGGATCGCATCATGACACCTGCAACATTTTTGGCAAAAGGTTTGGAAGAATTCCAGCTATGGGCTAAAGCAGGCTCAGAGAGTAAAAGTTTAAGAACGCATACAAAAGAGAAGAAGCAGAGGCTGGAACCTGAGAAAAAATAAAGCAGGAGAGCAACAGCAGGACAAGTGTTACCTCCAGGAACCTCATGCATCTCTCTACAATGAGCAAAGCATGACCCTTCTGATAGTGATGCATGATTTGTAGTGTCTCATGGTATGACAGAGTCACACAGCGGAGTACATATTCAACTTGAAGTATTGAAAAGGCGTATGCAGGAAATTCCTAAACACATTCATGGCCTCGACATGCCAAATGTGTAAAACTATACTTTTTTTAAGCCGCTCATGACAAAGCAGTGAGAAGACATCAGCTTGTATGAGATGGGCAAAGTCAGTGACAGAAATACGTTGCTTTTTAGATGACGTATCCAGACCATGGCAAACACTGTTTTTTTTCAATGCCCAGAACACATTGTTAGCGGACTTAATCGGATTGGTTTACATCAAGTGAAAGTTCCTTTGGAAAGGCACTCTGTTGATATGCCCGTTGAGCCCACGTGTAGAGGGCATAGCTTGGAGGTGTTAGTACTCTGCATCTAGAAGTGTCCCTGTGATTCTGTAGGCAAATAGCGTTATTAGACCTTACTACCAAGGGTTCATTCGCCTAGCTTTTGTCATAACCTGTACACAGTTCTGTTAGGGTTGCTGCTCCCGGACCATACTATTACTGAGTAATTGCATTCTCTTCATGCCTACCTTCATACTACTTAGCTCTAGATATTAGGCCCGTCTGATCATTTTCGCCCATTTATTCTGTTCCCTTAGCTAATGTACCATGCACCGTGATCCCACAATGACATCCTCCAAGACTGCACGATTGAAGCAGATTAACTTCAACTATTACCTTCAACAAAGTGTAATGTACCATCCGCATAGGCAGCCTCCCTCGACGTGTGTTATGCAATACTGTCTCAGCCACAATACCATTGAGCATATAGCTATGATAGTTTTGCTACTCGCCACTATGTTTCCTTTCTGTATTGTAAACGATTGCCTACCTTGTTCAGGAAGCTCCTTCATCACCCAAGGCAATGGCTTCTCTAGAATTGGCTGCTACCGGCACCACCCCATCCATTGTCCCAACCCATTTCTACCCTCCACCCCACCATTCTCGCCCAGTCAGGATTACAGCAACACCCCAGGCGATACTAGAAGCTCTAAGTCACCTCAGCCCACCACTACCACATCCATGACGATCTCAGAATTTGCACCAAATAAGGACAAATCAGTCTCCTCTTCTATTCAGGGTAATTCTAGATTATATCGCTTAAGATCACGTACCAAAGTGTTCTTGCAGAACCATATTTCTGCTCTAGCCAGGTCAGAACAGTTCAAGCCCAACCCTCTTCCTAAGAACAAACAATATAAGACACCAGGTACTAGCTCTAAGTCGCTTCAGCACACCACTACCACATCCATGATGATCTCAGAATGTGCGCCAAATAATAAGGATAATTCAGTCTCCTATTCAGGGTAATTCTAGATTATATCGTTTAAGATCACGCACCAGTGTTCTCACAGAACCATATTTCTGCTCTAGAAAGGTCAAAACAGCTTAAGCCCAACCATCTCCCTAAGAAAAAAAAACATAAGACACCTCGGGCAGTCACCACCAAACAATTTGTGAGCTCCTCAAACTCGCAGGTACTGATTACCTCCACTGTTCCACCACTCAACCTTAAAGGCACCCTTATCAATGTCCGATCATTAGGAGACCATGCCATTGAGATCCATGACCTCAAAATTTGGACCTCTTAGTAGTTACAGAAACCTGGCTAAACCAAGCATCTGGACCTTTACTAGCACTTGCTATCCCTCAAGACTACAACATCATCAGGACTGACAGAACTAATGCACTAGTAGGTGGAGTGGCCATAATAGCCAAAACGAATGTGCAAATCGGATCCTGCCCCCTTGATGAAATAGAAGGTTACGAACTCCTCCGAGCCAAATTCGCACCTAACAAAAAAACCACCATCAATATTTTGGTTGTTTATAGATCACCCAACAGCAACACCCATTCAGACCTAGACATCCCATTGCTGTTAGCCCCACATATCAAACCTAATACTAAATGTATCATCCTTGGTGACATCAATTTAGGCTTTAATGACAAGCAGGACCACAAAGCAGACGCCCTCCACGCTGCACTGAAAGATATGAACTTCATACAACTGGTGAATGCACTCACCCATATTAAGGGCTGAACGCTGGATTGGATACTTACGCTCAATTCCAAAATATCTATTGAGTCGATTGTACCCCTTGATTGGACTGATCACCATAGTGTCAATTTTAACATTACTAGCAACGATATCTGCCCCCCAAAGATTAAGGCTATGGAGACTTACGATACAAGAAATATTTGCAAGCTAACAGCCGAGTATCTAGCCCCCATCCTAAGTGAAGCTCTGACATCCAATATGGGTATAAGTGACAACCCTTGTACCATTGCTGACAACTACCACAAATGCCTTACCACCACTATTGACTCAGTAGCACCCACAATAACTAAAACATGACGTGCCGATAAACGAAAGAGTTTCTGGTTCAATGATGAGTTAGTTTCGCTAAGAAGAACCAAAAGATCTCTTTAACATATCCATAAAAAAAACCTCACAGCAGACTCTGGCAATGCTTTAAGAGGTGCCAACTAAATTTACAAATCAGCAATCATATCCTATAAGCAAATACATATAACACTTGCATTAGCAACGCTACCTCTAACTCCAAAGAATTATTTTCCATTCTTAGAGAATTGGAAAACCCAACAGCAGACTCCACTCCAGCCCAACTCCAGGAAAGCACGGTGCACTACTATCCAAAATGCACTAGCCTCCAAAATCGAATTACTACAAAAGAAAATTCGTACAAAAAGAAAAATCTTAGCTGGAAAAAACACCCCTAATACGACTCTCAACAAAACTAACAACAATGCCATCTTTCTCTTCCATTTTACTCCAGTGACCCAGGATCTAGTGACAGATACATTCTCCAAACTAAAAGCCTCCAACTGTAAAGGGGACAATTTCCCAGCCCACCTAGTCAAATTGTTTGCCCCCGTGCTCACTCCCATTATCACTAACTTTGTGAATTCCGCATTCAATACAAACACAGTTCCAGCCAGTATAAAAGAGGCGTGGGTGACCCCACTTCTGAAAAAACCATCACTTGAATCATCAGTGCCCACAAACTACCAACCAATAACGACGGTCCCCTTCCTTCTTAAGATCAATAGCATACACCCAAATTCAAGCTCATCTTGAACAAAATCAGCTCCTAGGAGCTAGACAATCTGGATTTAGACCCAACAATAGTACCAAAACAGCACTCCTTGATCTGAAAATCCAGATGGATACCATTAGGGATGCAGGTAAACTCTGCATATTACTGCCGTTAGATCTATCTGCAGCATTCGATCTTGTGGATCATGTTAAACTATGTGCTACTGTAGCAAATGGCTTCAGCTTCTCCAAAGATGCCACCCCCTGGGTGAAATCTTTCCTAGCTGAACGCACGTCCAGAGTAACCATTGGCAAAGAGGCTGCTGATCCTATACCAGTCCCCATTGGGGTACCCCAAGGGTCATGTCTCTCACCCATGCTCTACGATGCGTATACCAAAATTCTCTTCTCAGCATTGGATGCCATGGGTGTCCTCTACACCAACTTCGCAGATGACACCCAGATCCTCATACCTATCACTGGGAACTATGACCAGGACATGTTGACTACCAGCAAGATATATGCCATAATTCAAAATTGGATGGCATTGAAAAGCCTTTGCTTCAACAATGAGAAAACTGAGATCCTCATTGTGGGCTCCAAACCTAAAATTAGCGCCTTACACTCTGATTATTCATCAATTAACATCAACGTCACACTGATTCCAGTATCAAAACAAGTAAAAATCCTAGGAGTTTACCTAGATGTGAATCTAACTATGACAAAACATGTTAATGCTTTATCGTCATCCACTGCATACACGGCTAAACGAATCTCTCTAAGCCGCCAGTACCTCTCACCTACAAACTGCACTACTCTAGCCAGAGCCCTGATATTATCTAAACTGGATTACGGAAATGTACTCTTTTACGGGACCTCCGCCACTAACTTAGGTAAACTCCAATGAATGCAAAATAAAGCGCTATGAGCAGCCTTGGGAATTAAGAAGTCCGACCATATCTCTAACATTAGGAGGGAGACTCATTGGCTACTCATTAAGGCTAGAATCATCTTTAAATCTTTGTGTGTCACCCACAAATGCCTCACCAAGAAAGCACCCATCTATATTAACAACTCAATAAGCAAAAAAGAATCTAACAGAACGCTTAGATCCAATAAAAACTTGCTCCTTGAGGTACCGCCCTATAAAAGCTCTAGAGCAGGGGGCAGCAGTTTCACAGTCTTGGCCCCTAAACATTGGAACGCCCAACCATTAAACATTAAAAATGAAGACTCCTTCAGTGTTTTAGAAAACTACCAAAAACGTGGTTATTCAACCAATTCTAGCCTTCTGAAACATAGCTAACAATATCCTGCCACCGAACCACTACTTAGATGCCTAGTCTGCGTAATCCACGACCTGATCATGTAAATAGTAACCCATGTATTATCTGTAATGTAATTTGTAATCTTGTATACCATGGACCGTTATATGCATGTTCTTCGCAAGTGGTTGAACCAATGCAAATATGTCTGTAACTAACGCTGTGATACCCTAGGGTTTGGGCGTTCAACAAATGCAATAAATAATAATAAGTAAATAATAATGGTATGCACATTGGTGGAACACAATTTTGTGTAAAAATGGATAACAAAGGAGAAAAGTGCGTTGTGTAGCAGCAGAAACTCAAGGAAGGTACTTTGGGCGTATTCAAGAACCCTGATCTGAAAGTGTGCCCTGGCCACTTGGAAGTTGTACAGTATGATGTGCGATTGACTTATTTTGGCAATGTCCATGCCGGAAGCTCTTTCCAGAGTGATGCCCTTCAGTAGGTTGTGAGACATCTAGTGGTGAAAGCGGGGAGCACGTTGAGCGCACGAATGTTGACTATCCACCCAGCCACTGTTCTCCAGCATATATATTGAAGGAGGTGGTGGGCAGGATAAAATAACAGGGGCAGGACCATATAATCTGTAATTTGTAATCTGTAATTTACAGACGAGCCACAGGATGATTGGCAACGTGCCTTCAATGGATGGCTGAAATGAGGGAAACAATGGCTGATAGTGGGGGCTTAAAGAATTCAAGCGGTGCGTGGGGAAGGGAGCAGACGGTTGGCTTGAATTGCTGGCCCTTCTCTGTCAGATTCGTTCAGCGATTCAAGGAAGCTGATCGGACAAAAGCTGTGCACCTGAGGATTGCGGATGGTAAAGCTAGTAATGACAACTTAATATGGTTGGACCTACATTTCCTGACGTGTACTCTTTCCTGAGGTGCGAATATGAAAGCCATATTTGGCATGCTATGTCATTGTATGTTATAGTGTTTTATGTCGTGTCATAATATGTCATGTTACCTCACGCCACGTCACGACATGGAATGTAATGTGACATATTTCGTTTGTACATCATGATAAAAAAAAAATCTTTTAATGTTGCCACATCCTTTAGGACTCAAATACCTCTCATTTATAATTCATGGTAGAATTAGACTATTTCCATCGGTTATAAAAAATCGCATTTCAATTGCAGGCACATACCTTCCATAATCTTGCCTGAAATATGGCAATAGCTTGATGATAAAACATGCAATTATGTTGTATAAAACCTAATTTCTCCAAGGATAATGTTGACTTGCTTTTCAACCTCAGTCATTTTTTAATTAGGGATTTGGTTTGTGTCCAGTTTTTTTAAATCAATTTCAGCCACTTGACTAAGACCTGCATTGCATAAATCAATTCAGATACAGCTTTTTCTGGCTTAAGGCAGATGCTCCCGGAGTGGGGAATTAGGTGGCAGCCGTAACTTTTAATAATGCCCGTGAAAATCAGCTCTCTTAAGAGGATTTGAATCTGGAGAATTGCGATAAGCTGTGGCTGCTTGTTCTCGTGTTTTATTGCGAATATCTGCCTTTGCAGAATTGGTCTAAAAGTAACAGGCTATTCTACAATTAGCATTTCATCGGACCCCGTTGATAAGTAAAGTTAATGGCCCGTTAGGATGTTGCAGATCTCTAGGAACACTTTTGGCCGGGCCATACACGTTAAGATGTTGGAACCTGGAACATCATATATCAGGTCCTCAGAATACATGCACCTCTTGCTGTAAAGTGCACCCTATTGTGTGTGCTGTGCTAATTGGGCCCAACGTGAGCTTGAATGCTGCACAGCACACATGGGCGACGTGAACGCTTACAATGCCCCCCGTATGGGAAATAAAGGATTAGTCGAGACTGACTTTCAGAAGTCAAGGCTGCAGTGGCTCCTCCTGGCATGAGATCCCTGTAGCTCTTTGGAGCAGGGGAGGAGTGGAAGGCGTCCTTCCATCTAGTTTCTGTGAGAAGGCCCCTTTCCCAGCATGCTTGGGGGCTTTTGTCCGTCTTCCTTTTATGCATATGGTGCACCGTTTTCTGGCCCCCAAAACTTGTTCAGAATATAGCTATATATATTTAAACCAGAGGAGAGTTCACAGACCCTTTATTCTGTTTCACATTAGAGAGTAGATGATTAGCCAGTCCTGCTTTTAGCTGTCCAACACGTTGCATTCTTTTACTTGTAATCTTCCCTTTACAGTGAGGAAATACAACTACAAATACTGAAAAGGAATGCAAAATGATGTGGACTAAAACACCAATACCTGGAGAGACTCTCAGACCTGCAGAGGACAACTTGAACGCTATGTTTCTGCTTATTAAACAATAGTTTGACAATGTCACTGGGTTTCCTCATTTCCATACTTAGCTTTTACTTTCAGGCAACTCCATTGGCCGGTTTACCTTGTCAGGGCTAAGTAGCCTCCTTTAATGCATTTCTGTTAGACTCTGATTGTACCTGCTTTTGGATAGGTCATGCAGACTACTTCCTCTTTAGTTTTGGCTATTGGGTGGCGCTTTTACACCTAACGCAGCCACTCGATTTATAAACACAATGGCCCTCGTTATGAGTTAGTTGGTCTGGAAATAAAGTAGCAGTAACAACGTATACTGGCACCTTTCCGGACCGCCCAACTCCAAGTTTGCCGGTAGGGGCTCTGATCTACTGATAGGCATGACCTGCCGGTAGATCAGGCCCCTATTGGTAGATAAATTCCTAGATCCCCAGCGCCAGTACTTTTGGTGCCGGTGATGCAGGCAACCCCATCCCATGCAGTTCTATGGGACTCCATTGAATGGGGAGTAACCAGCGTCTCTGCCACCCATAATATCCTGGGAATACTGCGATATCGGGTGGCAGAGATGGTATAGTAGTTTCCCGGTATACCGGTGGGATACCAGGAAACGCATGAGTGTCCTTCACTGAAGTCCCGTTAAAAACAATCATTGGCAAAGCCAACTGCTTTGGCTTGTGTGTCAGTAGTAGGCAATTGCCAGACACTGCTATTTGATGCCAAGGTACTCGTATAATTGTTCACCTGCTACAATCAATGGCCAGTTAATACCACTATGGCAGTGTCTGGCAAGTGCCTTTTCCCATATGTACACAAAAGCCCAAACTGTTGGCATTGCCAATGCTTATTTTATTGGGCATCCTTGCTGGGTGTATGTGTGAGAAGTCAACAGGAAGCACAGATGTTATGTTACTGGAATATATAACATGCCCTGCTGCCATCTACATGACTTCCAGACATTCTAGTCGATCTATGTTGGGAGGAAGGGCTATGTTAGAGGGACGGGAGGGGAAATGCAAGATTGCTCTGTTGCTGTGCTTTGTAAGTGGGTCTGTTTCTATGTGTTCTGCATCAAGAGCCTAGAGGCATACGTGTCTGGTGGTGAGCCTTGTGTGCCCATGGTGCAAGGATGCATTGCCTGGGACTGTGGTAGGTAAGAGATTTGCAGAAGTGTAACATTTTATTGTTTGATGTCTGTTGGGGGATACAAATTGCTGTGTCTGAGCAGTTTAGTTGGTATGTGTTTACAGATTTTGAGTATAGAAGTTGCGAATGTTTATTTATGTATGTATTTATTTATTTATAAAGCACACAAAACCAAGAGGAATCAAGGTGCTGGTTACAGAATGTGCAGATGGCTTATTAACAGGTTATCATAGCAGAGAATAAAAACACAAAGTGTATGGCTTAGTCAAACAAGTAGCGCAATGGTTCCTGGCAAGTGCAAAGAGGAAGATATACATCCTGTGAAAAAAAGACGTGTTGAGGCCTTCGCGGAAGGACCAGAGAGACGTTTTCAGCTCTGAGGTGAGTAGGTAAGGTGTTCCAGTATTTAGCTGCTACCACAGGGAATCTGCAGCCCCCTGCTTTTTGCAAATTGTAGCTAGGGTTGGCAAGTCGGTGGGAGTTGTAGAATCTGGTTGATCTGATTGTGTTTTCTTTAATTTATTAGATAGGTATCTAGGGGCGTTAAGTGTCAAACATTCGTGATTTAGAATGCAAGTTTTGAAATGGATTCAGCACTAATTGGGAGTTAGTTGACACTTCCTCTTGCTGACGAGATGTGGTCTTTTTTAGGAATATTCAGCGCTGCTCTAAAGGCATTGTTTTCTACAGTCTGTCATCTTTTTATGTTGCCTAAAGTTGTTCCGGCAAAGAGAACATTGCAATAATCTTATCTGGAGACCATGAGGGCTCTTGCTAACGTAATGCAATGGCTGTAGAGAGGAACGGTCTTCTTGCTGTTAGTGCGGGGAGGTTAATGTCAGGCCCTGTGGACAACTTAAAGCGGCCATGCAATATGTGTCCATGACAATAGGCCTCATTACAATCCTGGCGGTCCGGAAATAAGGGTGCCGGTAGCAGCGTACCAGAACCCTTTCTGGACCACCAGACTACAAGTCTGGCTGCAGGGGCCGTTGCGCACGGCAGGTCTGACTTGCTGGCGGCACTGGCCCCTGCAGGCATGATTTCACAGAAGCACTGGCACCGTTAGCAACAGTGCCAGTGCCTCCGTGTCCCCATTCCCGTGGAGTCCTAGGATTCCACGGGAATGGGGACTTATATTTTCCGCTGCCTGACATCTGGGCAGCCGGGACTTGTAATGTCCTGGTGGCACCGGGATATCAGGCGGCAGAACGGTGTTAGAGCTCGGCGACAACCCGCCAGTAGCACCAGTGGGTTACTGCCAAACTCGTAATGAGGCCTAATGCCTTAGTGGGAGTGCTCCTTGGGCCACTTCTTGATAGTGGAGCCCTTTAGGTAGGGTACTTGAAAGGAGGTGCCCTGAGCCAACCTGGCGTGGCCTGGTATGTCTGGCAGTGGACAGTGTGCAGTGACTGGTCTTGTATGAGAGTTGGGGCACATAGGGAGCATGCAATAGTGGGCATCAAGTAGACAGTGGTTGAGAAACATTCCTGAGACGAGTTAAGAATACGGACACCAGAGAATGTCAAATTCTTGTGGTATCCCTAGGAACCAGCGTTAGTCTGTTTGCATGCTTAGGTCTGCGCTCAGAGGAATAGCTGGAAGACAGGCAACCATGTTGGAATGAGGTCAAAGTGACAAGCCAGCGACCAATGTAATGACTCTGCCTGACCTTAAAATGGTGTAAAAAAAAGTACAACTTTTTCACACCATGTTTCTTTGGCTTATTCAAAGGCATACTAGATCCTGAGCGTGCTATACTTTCAAACCACATCTTCTTATGAATAGAGAGTGCTGTTAAAACAACATGTTGTTTCAAATAGTGTCTTCCCGTTTGCCCCCATACACCGGTCTATCTTGCCCCATTTCTCCACCCCTGAACTCCAATATTAAAATGTTACAGGAGCCTTCGTAAAATCCTGGATCTGCCACTGTATCCGGCTCCATTTCCATTCCTTCTAAGTCTGGATAATTATAGAATATCGGACGTCTGCGGTTCGTTCTACTCAGGACACGTCCTTCAAAACCACAGACTTGCATCAAACACAGAGCATTTGCCTTTTGTTCGTAAATGTGTTATTTATTTATTTATTTATTTATTTTATTTATTTGTTACACGCCCAGACCCTCAGGTGTCACGGCGAGGATATAAGATGCCTTAGGAATTAGTCATATTCATACATTACATTAGTTGCTTTACATGATATAGGTTACAAACATATTCACAAAGATATACAGTGGCCTAAGTATTCACAGCAGTATCCGGTGGGAGGGGACCTATCTTTGGGTGCTAATATTGGTTGAATAGCCAGGTTTTTAGCTGTTTCTTAAAGATCGTGAAGGAGGATGCTTTTTTGATGGTGGTGGGTAGGGTGTTCCAGTGTTTGGGGGCTAGAGTGGTGAAGCTGCTGCCCCCTGCTCTTGCGGTTTTGAATCGGGGGGGTCCAGGAGGAGTTTGTCATTGGATCTCAGTAGTCTTATATTAGTTTTAGGATGCAGAGTGTTGTTGAGGTAGATGGGTCCTTTTTTTGTGATGCATTTGTGGGTGATGCATAATGTTTTGAAAATGATGCGGGCTTTGATGGGGAGCCAGTGGGCATCTTTCCTGGTCTTGGATATGTGGTCTGATTTTTTTATACCTAGCGCTGCCCTCAGGACTTTGTTTTGCAGAAGTTGCATTTTGGCTAGGTTGGTGTTGGAAGTGCCCAGTAGTAATACATTACAGTAGTCCAATTTCGATAAGACCAGTGCTCTGGCCAGGGTGAGGCAGTTAACTGGAGTCAGAAATTGGCGGCTGAGTGCAATTAATTTGGAAGTGTAGGCCGTGGAGGAGGAAAGTACATTGATCTGTTTAGTCATGGTCAGGCTAGCATCGAAGTACACGCCCAGTGTTTTTACTTGTTTTGATACTGGAATATTGGTGCCGTCGATGTTGATGGTTGAATATTCTGGCTGAAGGGTTGCTAATTTGGCTGGCGCTCCTACGATGAGGACTTCCGTCTTCTCATCGTTAAGACATAGGCTGTTTAATGCCATCCAGTTTTGTATGATGGCGTAAATTTTATTGATGGTTGAAGTGTCCTGGTCATAGTTGCCTGTAAGGGGTATAAGGATCTGAGTGTCATCCGCAAAATTTGTGTATATGACACCCATATCGTCGAGTGCTGAGAACAGGAGCTTGGTATATGCGTTATACAGCGTGGGGGAAAGGCAAGAGCCTTGGGGCACTCCTATGGGGACTGGGATGGGGTTGGCTGCTTCTTTGCCTATGGACACTCTGGAGGTGCGGTCAGTTAAGAATGATTTCACCCATGCAGTGGCTGCCCCAGAGAAATTAAATTCACGGGCAAGTGAATTACAGAGTTTGTCATGGTCCACCAAGTCGAACGCAGCTGAGAGGTCCAACAGCAGGAGAATGCAGAGTTTCCCTGAATCTCTAATGGCATCCATCTGGATTTTGAGGTCCAAGAGAGCTGTTTCAGTACTATGGTTGGGCCTGAAGCCTGATTGTCTGGTACCGAGGAGCTGGTTAGATTCTAAATGGGCTTGAATTTGGTGGTAGGCTAGTTTGTCGATGATTTTGAGTAAGAATGGGACCGTGGTTATGGGGCGATAGTTGGTTGGAATGGTGGGGTCTAGATTTGTTTTTTTTAGAAGTGGTGTAACCCAGGCTTCTTTAATGCAAGTCGGAACTGTATTGGAGTTGAATGAGGCATTGACAAATTTAGTGATGAGGGGGGTCAGGGTGGGTGCACAGGCTTTGACTAGTTTGGCTGGGACAGTATCTCCTTTGCAGTTGGATGCTTTTAGTTTGGAGATAGTCTCGAGTACGAGATTGTGGGTGACTGGTGTGAATTGGAAGGGGGGGTTGGAGTTGTCACTGGAAAGGGTACAGGGATTAGAGGAGGGGGGGGGTTTTTGTAGCTAGGAGTAATTTTTTGGAGTTGATTTTGTTTTGTAACATAGTGATTTTGGAGGCAAGAGCATCTTGTATAGTGGTACACCATTCTTTGCTTGTGTTAATGGGAGTGTCGGTCGGAAGTGGGTTTTCAAGTTCTCTAAGGATAGAGAAGAGCTCTTTGGAATCAGATGCTGCATTGCTAATGCGAGCATTGTAGGCGTTAGCTTTATGTGAGATGATAGCTGATTTGTAGAGGGTATTTGCGTCTTTGAATGCTTTAGCTGAGTCTGGGGAGGGATGTTTATTATGGGCATGCTCAAGAGAGCGTTTTTTCCTTCTAAGGGCGATTAGTTCCTCGTTGAACCAGAAGTTGGATTTTTTATTGAGACGCCTTAGTTTGGAGGTTACCGGTGCTATGGTGTTAATCGCTGTGGAAAGGCATGTGTGGTAGTACTCAGCGATAGTAGTTGGGTCATTACTGAGGATAGATTGGGTATCTAGCAATTTATTCAAAGTGGGATCGAAGTTCTCAGCTGTGAGCTTTTTAGAATTTCTACTTTCGATGATGTCCATAGGTATGTTCTTGGGTATGCAAGGTTCGTCACTAGTGATTGTAAATTCTATGCAGAAGTGGTCTGTCCAATTCAGTGCGGTAATCGGGCCTAAGGTGATGTTGGTGTTGAGGGTGAGGATCCAATCGAGGGTTCTGCCCTTGGTATGGGTGGGGGCATTGACGTGTTGGCAGAAGTTCATGTCATTTAGTGCCAGGAAGAGGGCGGTTGCTTTGGAGTCTTGGTTATCATTAAAACCTAGATTCAAGTCACCAATGATGATACATTTCGTTTTAGGTTTGAGGAAGGGCGCCAGTATTAGTGGGATGTCTGTTTCTGGGTGGCTGTTTGTGCTAGGGGCTCTATAGATGACAACTATGTTAATTGTGGTGTTTTCATTCAATGAGAGTTTGGCGAGTAGTAGTTCGTACCCTGAGATGTTAACTCTCCATCGTGTGGACCTGCGATTTAGGTTAAAGTGAGGCCGCTGGAGAGATGACACAATAAAAGGCCTCAAAAGTAATTCTGCAGATTGTACTCCAGCCTTACAAATGCAGAGAGCACGTCTGCGAAACAGACTTCCGTTGCAGGGATGGAAATCAATTATTCATAATTATAACGTCTCTTCTGCTTGATGGAAAGGGGCGTGGCAATCATGCTGAAAACGAGGCTTGCAGATTTCTTGTATTGGCCAGTTTTCCTGCGCCTGTCGTACTGTCTTTATTTCAATCCAAATGAATTCAGAGCAAGCAAAATAATAGTTGTAATTCATATTATTGATCGACTTTAAAAACACTACAATCATGCAGTTTGGCAAAACAGTGCGCATATCTCAAGAAAGGTAAAATACAGGAAAAGCAATTTGGGATTCGAAATATCTATTTCGCTGACGAAATTGGCTCCACACTTTTGCGACTGCACGAGGGACCTGCTTCCAACACACGCTTCTCTTTTCTTCAATTTGTGTGGTGGGGCGTAAGACATGGCCATTGTTGCAGACAGGTAATTCAGAGTGGCTGAGTAGGACATGACCAGCAGTGGGCACCAGTATAACACAAACAACAAGGACAGGCGATGCCAAAATGGCACTCCTCTCACGGCAGAATACAATCATCAAATCATCGCACCAACTATTGCGAAAGGGTGAGAACAGTGGCGGGCGTTTAACTCGGTTCGATCCAAGCAAGTAAAGCTATTAATGGAGCCAGTTTCAAACAGAAAGCAGCATTGCAGGTGTAGCTGTTCTGAAGAGTTTACTGCATGCATTAGTCACTGATACCAAATGTTGTAATCTGAGGAGCATATACTCCAATTATGCAATTACCACTTCAAAATAGCAAAATAGAAAACAGAAGAATGCTGTGACAGATTGCAATGGGGGGGGTCGGTGGCCGCTGGTGGGGGGAAGAAGGTTGAAATCCTGAGCTTTTAACATTTTTGCTAAACAAAATGGATCTGAATTATCTCTAGGAAAGTGTATGCTGCTCAAACGGACACACTTTCCACATATGTTTTGAGGTTGAAAAGGTAACGTCAGTGCATCAGGTGTGGTCTCAAGTCTTGTGAATATGACCAGGGCTGGTCTCAAGTCTTGTGAATATGATCAGGGCTGATCTCAAGTCTTGTGAATATGATCAGGGCGGGTCTCAAGTCATGTGAATATGATCAGGGCTGGTCTCAAGTCTTGAGGATATGATCAGGGCTGGTCTCAAGTCTTGTGAATATGATCTGGGCTGGTCTCAAGTCTTGTGAATATGATCAGGGCTGGTCTCAAGTCTTGTGAATATGATCAGGGCTGGTCTCAAGTCATGTGAATATGATCCGGGCTGGTCTCAAGTCTTGTGGATATGATCAGGGCTGATCTCAAGTCTTGTGAATATGATCAGGGCGGGTCTCAAGTCTTGTGAATATGATCAGGGCTGGTCTCAAGTCTTGTGAATATGTAACATATTCACGGTCACTGCTCAATATCGATAGACAACTATACCAGGAGCTGAAGGAAGGATGACTAGCAACCAAGGAAAGAAGCTAACCAGTCAGATGGGATGAAAAGTACAGGAATTTCCAATGTCCAAACACGTTCTCTGTGGGCACATGTTCCCCAGCCCACTCCTGGGCCACCTATCCCGGAGTTACTGCCCCTATTCACACTGAGCCCGTCCCACTTACAGCCTTATAACCTCACACCAGCCCAGCAGAACTGAGCTCCCTCTCTCCTATGTCATGGCTGTCAAGAAAATAGTGAAGGGGCTTAATCCTTTAACTAATTTCCATGGTTCCCAACTTCGTTTGTATTTTTCGTTCAGGGAAATTGGACACGCACAAAATTCACGGCCACAATTTCCCCAGGAAAGGCAATCATTAGCCGGTCTGATAGCACAGCGAGCAGGAGGGCTCGCTTTGACATCCGTGTAGAGCCTGCTGACGCAGGTTCGAATCCCGGCAGGGCCAAACTCAGCCTTTCATCCTTCCGAGGTCAATAAATGAGCACCATGCTAAATTATTATTATTAGCACTGTAGGAAAATGGCCGGGATGCTAATAGTGTTAACACTCACATTTGGGGCATGAGAGGGGAAATAACGTTCCATTGCCCTCGTTGAGGTCCTCACTTTGATTGGACTTACTTAAGGCTCCACCTATTGGGCCATTAACTACCACTGTCAGCCCGCAAATGTGGGGATTATCACAATATTGGCACCTGGGCAAGAGATTCTGGCCAATCAGGTGACCGGGAACACAGGCGTAATGCATCAGTAAGCAACCACATTCTCATGGGCACTTATGTACCTCCCCCGGGGGCTGCTATTTTTTCTTTTTGGCCCAATGCCTACAACACATTCTGTCCCCTTCCCCTCCGTTTCTGCACATCGCTCAGCAATCCACCCGCCACCTCCCACCCCGCTTAGCTGGCCTCTCTGCCTTGCTCCTGGGCCTGGCCAGGATGGAAATAGCAAAGCACCAAGAAGACTGACTAAATACTGTTGAGCCACTACAAAGGGACAGCAATCGTGTTAAATTGGCTAGAGACCCCAAGCAAGGTTTTGTAGATTCTGGACTCTGGTATTATGCCTATTGCACAGGTAATGGCATCCAACCCTACCTTAAAAGTCACTTTAAAGTAATCATTTATATTGGCATTCTTTTTCTGCATTATTACCTGCCCTTTTTCCTCTTATTTAATTAATATCCAAAGTGAACACTCAGTATAGAATTAATTGTGTACTATCTGTGTAAATGTTTTACAAAGTTGGCCAGCTAGTGTTTTTAATGATTGTCAGTGCTCAGGTAAAGTAACTAAGTTTTATGGAGCCTTGTTGGGAAATTCTATGCATTTCGGTACTTACTGTACTATTGATGTTTGAAGACTTCCATACTGACTCCTAGACCTCATGAAGAGTATTTTTCAGCTGGCTCATAGAGTAGCCTGCTGCCTCTCATTTCACCACTAGGCAATTCCTTTTGGAAGACAGAAAACTGGCCCCAGAGCAGGTGTCTGCAACCTTTGGCTTTCTGGATGTTTTGTACTACATTTCGCATCAGCCACACCCAGCATAATAAATGGTGAGGGATCCGGGGAGTCCTAGTCCAAAACATCTGGAGAGCCAGAGGTTACAGACCCCAGCCCTAGAGGAACAGAAACAAAAAGATCTAGTGATTCTGGAGGTGCATCGGCTTGAGTTGTGCAAATTAGAGCAGGAACACGTTTTGGTAGCCAAGGAGCTCCTGAAGTCAGGGAGTTCAGGATATACCCAGGCATTAGATCCCCAAAGATTGGGCACTGAAACTAGCCTTCCAACTCCAAAAGGTAGACGAGGGATTGTGGGTTAGCCCTGATGAGTCGCCTACCGACACAGTGGCATCATCCAGGTTACTCCAAAGGAGAGTCTATCTTCTGTCAAAATAAAAGAGGCCATTCCCAGGAATCTTGACAAGACCCCCGAACAGTACCTTAAGACTCATAGAGAACTCTCAAAAAGGGGCAATCAAATGTATGAAGTGTTTGGGAATGTGTCCATGAAGTCTCTGAGTGGTTTTGTAAGTGGTAACAATTAAAAATGACAAATTAAATGAAGTTCTTATAACACGTTTCATGCCAGAATCACGACTCTACATGCGGGACTGGGATTCAAACATGTGCTGCTCTGCGCTGTCTGGCTTTCAAGACAAGTGTGTTGCTATAGAGCTATAGAGCACTCTTCCCGCCCCAACATTTGAAGGAAGGGATGCGTTTTTTTTTGTAACAGAGCATATTCTTAAAAATTGTGAGGCAGAATTGCATCAACACTTTGTGGACAATAAGATCACAGATCCTAGGGAGCTTGCAAAAGCTGCTAAGTATAGGAGCACTCATGTCCAAAAGATGGCTCAGGTGAGTACACCCAAATCAGAAGAGAACACATCTGACAAATCTATGTTTTCTAGGTATGATAAATAGGAACATGACTATGTTTCTCTGTTACACGCGCGCAAATTTCACAACGTTCAAGCGACAGCGACTGCAAGGCGGACAGTGTGTAAAAAACACTGATTGTGCTGGCCGAGAGTTGAATGAGCCCACTACCTGCTCATGAGCAATGATAGAGTTTAGCTGGAGGGGTGAAACTTCCAAGCACTGTAGTGCAGTGAAAGATCCACTCCTTTAAGCAGTCTGTTGGGTTATGATCCTCCTGACCTTAGGCTTGTTGCAGCGGTCACTAGAGTCTAGAGTCTGCAAAAAGCTAAAGAAGAAGCACTAAAAGCAGTTGGCCAGGGGCTCTTCGTGTTGGAGAGAGTGAAACCCTTGTTTGTTACACTGATTGATCTAAATCAAGTACCGCAGTTCACTGAGTCGCCTACTCCAGAGGCAGAGAGTTCCATGTACACTGACGTTCCTACAGTGGGAGAAAAGGAGTCAATGATCTCTGGGTTGCTGACTTGTTAAATGACTCCAATCAAGCAGTCCCACTAAGTCAGTGCCTTGTCTGGGATTGCTCAAGGGAAGCCCTTATTTATCTATTTTTATGTCCAGTTCGTGTACTCTGGATGACAACCCTTATATAACACCCCTCTCTTAGAATCCCTCTGGCCCTACTGAGCCAAGAAGTAAGTTTGTTTTGCAAATTTAAAAGGTTTATTTGAGAATTAAACAATATATATATATATATATATCACACTTTTATAATAAATTAATGATTGATTTCACACCTGTGAATATGAGCAGTAATCAGCAATAGGTAATCCTACAATAGCACAGTTCTGGTGACTTATGACTAGGAACAGGGGAATAAGGTATCAGAGAATGCTTTATGGTTTCAAGGAGATGCAAAGATGAATAAGAGGCAGTACAGAAATAAACTTGATATGATTTCAGCAAAAGATAATATGATTACTTTTTCTTTGACAATTCACTCCCCCCTATGCAATGTAAGGAGATGGAAGTAACACACACAGTCTTCAGGAATACAATCACAGTACAATCCCAATTCAGTTCCCTCCTAGCAAGCTTAGATCAACAGGGATGATTTTAAACACAAGCAAAGTACTTTAAAGGTGGTATGCAAAGAAGGGAAACGTATGCTAAAAATTATTTTAATTCCCTCTAGAGGTGCAGGGTGAGTGATAGCTACTTTAAATTAGTTCAGGATCACTTTACCAATGCTCTATGAATGATTGTCAGGTTGCAAACGAATTTCAGCAAAGGAAAGCACTGACAAATATTTTTACACGTGGCTGAAATGAAGCAAAATGTCAAATCGCTGCAATTTAGTCATGTGTGTCGAGCACAATTACGGAGGAAGTATAAGGAGTAGCAAGTCGGTTCAGAGCTTGTTGGAAAGCTTAGAACCTCAGCTTCAAAATAAAAGTTATATCTCGCTTTTATCACAAACGGTTCAAGAGATACGGACGATTATGTGGAGGTAGATTTTCAGAAATGAAAGTTTAAAGTTTCAGAATGACAGATGACAGTTTTGCAGCTTTAAAGTCACAGAAGGACACACAATGCTATGGTGTAGTTCTAGATAGGTTAAAATAGTTTGAATTAGATTATTTTAAACTAAGAGATTGGTTTTGCACAGTCCTGGCTGGATACTCACACTATCTGTTGGACTGGAATGCGAGTTCGTCGCGGATCGGGTCAGGATTGGCTGCGGTTCTCTCGCCACTGGGTACTGGTTCTCTGGTTACAGCGGTCTGGGTCAGCTCTGCTCTGCTGGTCTGGTCTGGCACTCGGCACTTCACAAAGGTCTGGTCTCTGTTTCTGGGTACAGCTCTGCTTTCTGGGTGTTTCTGGCACAGGGTTTTAGGCCAGAATCAAACAGCTCAGCCCGGCTGTTTTACTCTGATGTGCCCCTTGGAAGTCTGGGGTGAATCAGTTTGCAAAAGATTTTGAGGCCTGCTGACAAATTCTGAAGTCTGAATTCAAAGTTCTGGTCTCTGTCTGGATTTGAAGTCTAAGTGCTGGATCTGGTGTCTTCTGGCAAAACGCTCCGCAAGAAATCAGCTTGAAGTGGGAAGTGAATGTCCCTACCTGTCCTGCACAGTCTCCTTTTATGTGTTTAGAAAGTGGGCGGGTCGGCTCATCTTCTATGGCCAACCCTCTCAACTTATCATTGGCCAGTTCCTCCTCTCTCCCTTGATTGGGGGAACTGGGTTCTGAGTCAAAGTGATGAGGTAGGTTTATGGTCAGAGGATCCTCCCCTTGTCAAATTGCACACAAATCTATTTCTGATCCAAATACATATTTATCTATGTACCATTTTTCTAATATTATACGTCCAGCTAACATATTTTCTGTAGCACCAAACCATCCAATCCCTGTCTTTGTAAGATGTTGTGTCCACTTATGACAGAATTCTGCCCTTTTCATCCAGATAACGACCTCTAAACCTTTCCAGATTTTACACAAATGTGCACCAGGGATATGGGTTTCAGATGATAAAGTGTCAGATTTTTAACATGCATACATTTGGAGTAACAACCTTTTTTTCCGAAGAACATACCACAGGGTCCTAACACCTCTTAAAATGTGCACAGAAAAATCACAAGAATGATGATGTTATTTATATAATTTTTACAAGTCCGCACTATGAATTATCCATCTTTTTAAAATTATGCTCTGGCCGCAAAGGGGTGTGGTTTTCCAAAGCACATAGTGGAATTTCTGGTTCATCCACTTCCCCCAAGCTCAGCTGGCTCACATATGCAGTGCCCCTCCCCGATTCCTTCCAAGAGGAAGCCATTTATGACCCCCCTAATTTAACATTTGCCTGGGCCAAGGACAGTGCTTTGTTTAGTTTCCTGTAGTCCCCAGGTGCTCCTCCCCTAATTCAATCAGAGAGGTGTCATCTCCTTTTGGCAGGGGCAGCAGAATGCAGCCAGGCCTGGGAACACAGCTGCTGATCAAGTTTCAACTCCTGTCGGGGGTGGTTGTCAGGCAGAATTCAATCTCTTTAAGCCGGCTTCAGCTACATGTCACTTTGGTACCCAGTTTTCTACATTCAAATCAAACTGACAATTTTTACACCTGCAGCTAGAACGCTGATTCTAAGTTCAAAACTATGACATTTCAACAGTTGCAAACTATGTGACACTCAATAGTAGGTCACTCATTTATTTTAAACATTTACATTTTAGTGTCTTTCAGTCCAATTTCACTTCAGCTGCTGACATCCACAGCTCAGCCAGTTTTGTATAAACATTGTTTTGGGCTCTTTCTCTTTCCAGATTTTGTATGCACACAGGACTACATTCTGCCAAATGTCTGCTGGTGTTCATTGAGATTTTTGAATATCTTGCAATGTTTAAAATAGGCATTTTTAGCTTGCATTTCAGAGAAACAAAGGTGATTTCAACGCGCTTTTTTATTTTAGCCACCGGCACTGCTGTTTTTCCTTTGGCACACATTTCACTCATGGCACTCCTGGCCCCTCACGCTCGCACTGGTGGGTGGCAGGTCAGGGGACCATTTTGTTGTGCGCAAAACTGCACGGTTCTCCAGGATTCTGGCGCAAATGTGGGCTTTTCTGCCCTCTTGGATTTCCTAAGCCCACAGCACCAAGTGTTGCAGCATAATAACTTGAACGTGGGCCAAGACACCCAACAGACTACTGCAGAAAAGAAATCTGAAATGGATGGCAAGGTAGCTTCAGACCTGAAGGGACTGTCAGAACTGGGTGAGTTATACTCCACTGGAGGCTCAAGTCAAGCTGACTTTTGCCAGACACAAAGATAAAGTGTCACTCTGGCAAGCCTGTGGAGCAGGTGGCGGAGCAAATGCAGGGTGAACCCAATGGGTTGTTCATAGTGTACTGAGTGGTCTCCTATACAGTGACTGGAGAAAGGTTATCCCCCAGTGACAAAAGAGGTTCCTACTGTAAGGTGGGCATGACATACCTTTGAATGATCACTTAGGAGTGACTAAGATGGGGGGATGCTGTAGCACGGCTGCAAAATGGCCGCAGCCTGAGAGTGCTCTGACAGACGATCCACATTTCTTGGTAAAATATCCTTCTTTCTGCTGTGCACAGTAGCAAAATAATAGCTTTCCCGTAATCAGAAGCTCTGTGGCGCTAGATTAACGTTTTTCCAGCCCCGGGGACTGCCGCATTGAAGAGATTGACCCGAGGCCCTGGTGGGTTGAGGCAATCTACTGGAAGTGACCCGCCCCACATATTCAACCAGCCGCTCCTGACTACGAACCCCGAGGCGGTGTGCATTGATGCTCCCTGGAGGCTGCAGTGTGGCGCAGGCTGTGGGGCCGGGTGTGGCAGCAGAGGCAACCGAGGGCAGGCTGACGGGCCTGCGTTGGTACGAGTGTGGTGGAGGCGGCGATCGAGGAGGGATAATGCTCGTCTCTTGAACAGTCTGGCGTCCTTATTGTCTGCCCTCCGGAGGAGAGCCGAGCACTGAGGGAGATCTTCGGAGGTCCACTGGCACGTACAGAAGCATTCAAGGTACGGCCGGCTTTATTGGGCGTAGTAGAGACTGACCACTACACCCTGGGCCGGCAGAATTGAGGGTGGTGAGGGGGGACTGGCCAGCCGGCTGCCTGGACCACGACCTGCCATCTTGCTGAAAATATACCACGCCCTCCTGTGGGTACAGGTCATCAACTGCAGGCAAGCCCCACAAGATCTGTGCAATGGCATCAGAGCGGGCAGAGGGCAGGAGCAGGGGGCTGCAGTGGAGAGACGGGGAGGCATCTTCCCACATATAGCACGCAAGAGTTGGGGGCCCGCCGTACAGTGCACTCCAGAGGACTCGAAGGTGCGCTATGCCCAGGGTGCCTCGGCTCCATCACAACCACCCTGATCTAGAGCTTAGCTCTGCACCGATCTAGCCAGCGGTGCAAGTCCAGTGGCATACCTCCATGCATGGTGCTGGTTGCTCCCCGCCTCAACAGAGAAGAGGCAGAGAGGAGAGGTATGGAGCCTAGGCGGCGCAGCAAATGGATGGAACAGATTGGGCAGGGACAGATTCCTCTCCCTGCACTGGCTCTCCTGCATTGCCCCTGTGAGAAACCTGAAGGTACTCCCACTTCCACTCCCCAGGGATCTTTTTTTCAGGCGGTCAGGGAAGGGCCGTCGCTTTTGTATCCCGACCCTGGGGATGAACGGCAAGGAAGGATCACCTAAGTGGAGGGTCCTTGGGGATTTGGAAGAGGGTGTCTGATGGTGAGACATGGTATCCTCACTTTTACAACAGTGATTTACCCTACTCTCCCTCTGCCTTTATAGGATATTTCCATTCATATCCTGTCCTACCCTCTGAATTTACATCACGTACTGGGATGAGGAAGGTAACTCAAAGAGTAATGCAGAACTCCCTTAGGAAACACCAGTATAGTACTGACACAAGGAAGAGGGCTAAAGAGGAATACCATTACTGAAGCAAAACATGTCCCATTAATAGGGTGAGGCAATTGAGTCTGATACCTCGCACCTGCAACCTATTATTGACTGGCAGCTGTATAAAAGTAGAATCCCCTGAAAGCAAGCAAAACGTTTTGGGAGAGGAAAGGAAAGGATGCCAAGCCGAGATGTTGTGGGGCAGAAGAAATTGAAAAGCCAAGACGCTATTGTGAAGCAGAGAGAAGTTGTCTGTGGGAGCGTGATGAGAGAATTGAGTATCTGCACAGCCGGCAGCAGGGGTAAGAGGAAGCCGTGTGGGCAGGCGGTCCCTTACTGGTGGCTTCAGAGTGCTTGTTCCCCTGGGTGGAGAAGCGACCCAGGAGTGCCTAAGGCAGTGGTCTTCAAACTTTTTTGGCCTGGGCCCCCCCGAGCAAAGTTTGGGCAGGCCGGGCCCCCCCAAAAGTGCCAGATGGACAGTATGTAGAAATCGCTATGAACTTTTGCGTGCCGTCACCGCACCCTACTCCCAGTACAGACCCTGGGCTCTCCCCACCCTACTCCCACCAATATCCCAGTGCTGCCGCCCATCCTGCTTCCACCACAGTCCCAGAACTCAAGCACACACACATCCATACACATTTAAATAAAAAATAAATCGCCATAAACGTACCTTCTGAAGGGGCTTGCGCGTGGTTGCTAAAATGCCCCGCACCAGGTTGCTCTGCCCGTATGTGCGAGGAGGCGCAGGAGCACCCCCTCGCACATACATACATGCAGTGCCCCAGCCAGCATTTCCAAGAGCTATGCAAGGCTGGCGAAGCAAAACACCCCCAGTGTTGCATGGCTCAGTGATCATGTGCGGCTGGGGAAATGAACTGTCAAAGGCAAACAGTGTTTCCCTTTGACAGTTCAGCCAACCCAGGAGCACTCCCTCAGCTGGAAAAAGCAGCTAAGTGTTTCACTGGGCTGGCTCCTGAGCTCTATAATGGGTGAGGTGGCCGTGGGTGGACGCCCTCTCACCCATTATGGATGAGCCGGCATGCTTGGACTGGCCTATAGGGCGATCACTGTACCAAAAATGCAAAATGCTAGTGTAGGTCAGTCAAAATGGGCCACTTTTTTGGCCAATGTGGGCCAGTTTGAGGAGTTACTTCACTATGCAGCTAGTAGTTTTGACCATTGTTGCTGAATAAATATTCTTTAAATATCACAATTTGTTTACATTTGAACAAAAAACAACCCCAAACAGTCTGTGATTAAATGACTGAATAACCATTTGCAACTGCTGGCCATTTTTTCATTGGTGCCTAAAACCGTTTTATGGTCCAGTCTGACCATGTGAGCTGCCCCTTCCCATTTCCTACAAGCTAAAAAAAAAAAAAGAAAAAAGAAATTCTTTTTTTTTTACATTTCATGCTGGGCTCTGGCGCCCCCCGCGATGCGGCTGCGCCCACCTCGGGGGGCGCCCCCCACAGTTTGAAGACCTCTGGCCTAAGGGCAGAAACTGTGGGAGCAAAGAGGTGGCAAGATCCCACAGAGCCATTAGTGATTTTCATGTGTTAAGAAACCCAGTGTGCGAGTGAATGCAAGTGAATGGATACAGTATAGCGGAGTGGTCGCTTGCTGTTGGCACATTGTCGGAAGTCCCTGAACGAACGTGACAAACCTTAACAAGAGGACAGTCGATATCCAGTAATATTAACGAATAGAGAATAACGAAAAAACATTTTTAACAAACCCAAAATATCGAAAAACACCAAATTATTTGTAAAAATATGTATTGGGTGGGGTAAAAGATTAAAACGGGTGGGGAGGAGATAGGGGTTGGGTTATAAACCTAGGGAAAAGGGGACCCCCCCCAAATAAAAAATAAAACAAATTTGGTATTTTTTTGGTATTTTGATTTGTTAAAGATTTTTCATTATTACATTTTTTGTTAAAATCCCAGGTATGCAGATAATCAAGTGTACAAGTAAATAATAAACTGAATGGACACAGCGTAGCGGAGTGGTAGCATGCAGTCGGCACGTTGTCAAAAGTCTCTGAAAGAAAGAGAGAAGCCTTAACAAGAGGACAATCAAGTGTAGAAGTGAACAATGACCTGAAAGCTAAACGTGTGTAAAACATTGTATCAGAGTGACGGTGTATAAGGAAGGACATGTGTTAAAAGTTCTCTGAACACTGAACAATGGGTAAAGCCTTGCAAGAATCAAGGACAAATAACGAGCAACAGAAAAGGGGAGTGCAATGAAGAGTGAGCAAAATGAAGTGTGAGCAAAACTTGAGCAAAACACATTGAAGAGTGCTTTGGAAGCCTAGAGCATATGTTTGCGCGACCTGTAATGGGTGGACCATACAATCTATCAACTGCACCTAGAACAAAAGGCCCCAACCAACAATATGATATGAGGGCAAGTATAGGTTTCGACACAGGCAGACTTTTGTTTTGGACTTACGGACTTAGAATTTCCTTAGTTGCATCAATTGAGGGAAATCCCAAATTAGAAGTAGGACAAGCCAGGCTTTTCACTATCCTGATCTTAAATAAAGAGGTTTATTGTTTAAAAGCGAAACCTTTGTTGTCTGTGTCATCTCTTGATACCACGTCTATCTCACACACCATTGTGCAGCCTTGCTGAAGATTCTTTGTCCGGCGCAAGCCTCAGTGGAAATGCTACAGGCTGAGCAACCTGCTGGACATTGAACTTCAACAAAGCGAGGCTAAATAGAATAGAAGGGCACAAGTGTACTGCCTACCATGGTAGGGTAATCTGCCATATCCCTCCTGGCACCCCAGGTTGGGAATCAGCATGGTCAACCCAAGAGGCAATAAAAAATGTACCAGTTTACAAAGGCAGATGAGGCACCACAGGCAATGCAGCACTTCCCGGGCCCATCCTACATCAATGTCTCGGCTTTGAGTCAGACTCTACTGGCATTTAAAGATAGCATGGATAATCTGGGGACAAAGACATATGCCCTCACCTGCAAGGTGGATGTCTGCAATACAAATCTAAAAACTATGTGCACACATGTCTCCTGGAGAAAAAAGAATCAGTGATGGTGAAGATAAAGTGGCGGAGTTGCAGAAAGAAATGGAGCTTCTCCAGCAGACGGTGAAGACAGTCTTATAAGTTACCAAGACCTCACACAGGTTGCCAGCTTATTTTTACTGTCTCCAGATGGGCATCTAAGTAAAAGAGTTTGTGCAGTCCTATTAGAATTGCCAAGCATTTGGTTACCTGGTAAGGATGACAACGGGCGCCTTAATTCCACTTCCTGTGCTTGGGCCATCTTTTGATGGAGCAGGGATGTACATTGTGGGTCAGTGGAATCCCCAAATATTCTCAGGTAAGCAGAACTTCCTAGTGTCCTTTGACCATGCTACGCTGTTCCCTGAAGCTGTTTACTCACTACAAAGGGAGTAAAGTAGTGTTGAATGGACAAGAAGCCTCTAACAAGGCTTTCTTGTTTCTGACCCAATGGTCATATACCTTGGGCCCCAGAGATGGTGATGAGCATGTTTTAGTCATTGTCTGTGCTAAAGCAAAGCTTCTAGGTTTATAGAGCCTTGTTGGGACAGTGTATCCATTTTGGTACTTACTGAACTATTGTTGTTTGGAGGCTTCTATACCAATTTACATACCTTGTAAAGATTATAGCCTGCCGTTAGGCCTACCCTGTCCCAGGAGGTATATTATTCACTAAAATCTTGCCAAAGTCCTCCATAAAATATCCCCAACCGAAAGGAGGTGGTAATAACAGGTGGATCCCAACCAAAGTACACAACTGACAACTGTTTGCCCTCAGAGACCCCCAAAACATTAACCGCACATGGAACCTCCACTACTGCGAGGTAACATGACTATTATACATATGATACTCCATATAAAATGGGGCACTTCCACAATGAATAAAAGGTAATGTCAATTGCAAAGGTCTTGCCTAAGAAGCTGCATCAGGTCAGCAGAGGGAAATGGAAGGCACCCAGAACAGTCGCAGGCCCAGGCCATGCCTTGACATTCCTGCAAATGGCCCAGGCGAAGTGGAAACACAGTACAAGTCAACATGCAGGCTTGCAGAGTGCGGACTCAATACTTCAGCAGCACAATATGTAGTTTGAAGGAGTTAGCAGTACAAGAAGTACAACAGGATGCATGACCCACTGAGAAGGTATCATGAGGAGCCGCATGTGCCCTGGCCAACACTCTCACCCAGACCAGCAACTGATCGCACTGTACGGCCATGAGTCGTACTGCCTTACACGCCAGCGGAGCATGCACAGCTTATCCTTCATAAACCCCAGATGCCATGAACCTGCGCAACTAGAAACATTGAAGTGTCATGGGGATAGGCATAGGCAGAAGGACCTGGCTCTTTGGTAAGTTGGCCTCAACCACATCATGACCCCAATACTCATAAATGCCCATCACCAGATGGCAATACAACATGCCCATCTGCACTCAGTCCTCCTCACCGCCTGAAGTCCCTCAACCCATCACCCCACCACTAGCTTGACCAGGTGAGCAGATGCCACAAGGGACACTACAATAATGATCTTACATGTGTCCCTTTAAAGCCTTCTGGCAGTTGTAGTGTTGTATCAGATCAAAGGAATACCACTGGTTTAGATAAAAGTCACCGGCAGACAAACACCATCACTGCATTTACATGATCTTAGTGACATGCCATTTGCAGACAAAAACCAACACCTCTTTTGCTGATACGGTGGATTACCATGTCAGAATTGTAATCTGAAAAAATGTGGGGGTGTGGGGGGGTGGACAAATGCAACACCACAAGCGCAGCAGCACATTTGAACAAGTAGAGTGACATATTTCCGACGCCAGCCTAGCTGATATCTTGCATTGCCATGTAGGATACCACTACTGCCCTCCCCACTCGGAACCACCATGGACCCCAGAGGCACCAGCAACAGCAGCATCATGAGGTCCAAGTCAAGACACGAGGACTCAGTCTGGGGGGCTTTATCAATGAGCCCCCAACAAGGTGAAGGGGCACGTGTGTGCTGTCCTGAGAAGGCCTGGAAGACATCAAAGGCAACTGAATGTTACGCCGCTAATGCATTAGGGATTCTGGTACAATGCCATCATAAGAGAGCATGCAGACTTAAAGTGTGGATGACAAACATGATAGGTGGCAAGGATACATCCGGCAAAATAAACAGGGTCACTCTACACATGAGTGACCATATCTCCGTGCACACTTTTGAGCATAACACTATGCAAATTTCGATTTAGCCTTTCAATTATGAATTCAATCTCAAAAGTAATTTTTTCGATTATTTAATGTTCTGAGACAAAGTATAAACGTGTTTCAAAAAAGAAAAGAATTGAATTTCTGTGTTTCTCATAATGCATTCAACATTAACAGTTTTCTATGTACATGGTACATTTTCAATAACCTAAATAAACATTTCTTTTTTTGCATCTAATATAATAATGAATTCAGTCACATAGATTTAAATGTAAGACTTATTTCTTTCACTTAAGTTGCCTTTAAGCTGTTGTTTAGTGCACAACGCGTTTCGGGCAATTCTTGCCCTTCACCAGGTGCGGGCAATACTCAAATTCTGGTAACTCTGTTTCTGAAATTTAAATAGAAAAGGATCCAATCAGTTTCATTTTTTACTCGAAATTATTCGATGTTATATGACTGTTCCTCAGGCTATAAATTAAAGATAACTCTGACCTTCAGTTTCACTGTTGTAGAAGATCAAATGTTCTTCCAAACTCTTTCCACACTTTCAATTAGCCGGTTCTCTCATGGAGATTTGTTTATCTCGAGCGTGCAACGCGGGATCTTTTTGTTGTATCTGTTTGGAAAACAATGAACGGATTGTTTTCACTCTCTGTGTTTTTTTCTTACATTTTGGTGCGGGTTTTGCACCGGGATCAGTCGCTTTGTAATAGCGCTGAGTCCCAGTGTCAAAACACTAATTCTTTCGGTTTACGGGTAAGTCATTTTATGAGCGCATGCGATGCGTGTGCTCACCTCTGATGTTGGATTCCCGTGGTGTTCCTTTCTCATCAACGTGGTGGTAACGCCGTGTTCGTTTCTCGTCAATGTGGCGGTGCCGCCGTGTGAAGGCTGACCGCTACCCCCCGTTCGATCATCTGGTCTCTCTTCTCTACCTCTCTGTGATTTTCCGTGTGCGCAAAGCAGTTCGCTGTAATGAGGTGTCGCCAGTTCATTCGGTTGTTATGGTAACTGAGTCACTGTTGGATTAGAAGAGGTGACTTACTGTTAGTTATGCTCGGGCGCCATCTTAGCATGGATTTACTTGCAGTAGAGTTCTTGTAAAATACTGATACTGATACTGCATGTTCAATCAACTTGAAATCTGGTGAATTGAACTCAATCGAAATAAATGACGAGCAAGATATCCTCTTTACAATGGATGTCGTCAGTTTGTACACAAACATCACCCATGAAGGGGGTTTAGAAGCCATGGAATGGCTTTTGTTGAAACCTGATTCAGATTGTGGAGCTGATAAATTGTTCATCCTAAAACTGTTGAAGATTGTACTACAGAACAACTTCTTCATGTTTGAAGAGAAATACTTCATACAAACATCGGGAACATCAATGGGGGCCGTGATGGCCCCAAGCTATGCAACCACATACATGGCTTATTTGGAAGAAACTAACATCTTTAATGATGCAAGATGGACTGAACAACTCAAATGTATCTACAGATTCATTGACGACATATTTGGTATTTGGAGGGGCTCACATGAAGAACTGGGCGCATTTTTTCAACATCTGAATCAAATAGCACCAAGGATCAGACTAACATCGAAAACAAGCAAAGAAACAATATCATTTTTGGATGTACAAATATATAATAAAAAAGGGATATTGGAGACAACCATATATACAAAAGAAACACACATAAACAGCATATTGCATGCCATCAGCTTCCATTCTAAAAAAAACTATAGAAAGCATACCATTCAGTCAATTTCTAAGATATAGAAGAATCATATCGGAAGAATCTGAATACATTAAGAAATCACAAGATCTAAAAGAAAAGTTTGAGAAAAGAGGCTATCAAGCAACAAATATAACAACCAGTGCAGAAAAGGTCAGTAAAATCAGCAGAGAAGACGCTCTGAAACATAAAACTAAGAACAAAGTGGACAATTTGGTATATGTTACTACTTTTTCACAACAGAGTTCCAAAATTTAAAAAATCATAAAAAAACTGGACAACACTGACACTGGATCCTATGATGAAAAGACTCTTCCCTGAACCTCCACTTTTTGCCTACAGCAAAAGCAGATCAATCAAAGACCAGTTAATTAAAGCAGACTTCTTAGCAGCAAAGACAACAGAGGAAAACCATAAAGGGACGATTGACTGTCATAATTGTAACAACTGCAACAACCTAATAAAAGGCAGCACCATCACTCATCCTCATAAAGGATATAAAATAAATCTTCAACATACTACTACATGTGACTCTAAAAACGTAATATACGGCATAAGATGCCCATGTGGGATATATTACGTCGGGATGACAATGAGAAAAGCTAAAACAAGATGGGCTGAACATAAGTCTAATATAAGAACAGGAGCCCTGAAGTCACCAGTGACACAACATTTCAAACAAGAGAGACACAACATTGCCCAGTTGAGGTTCATCATCCTGGAACAAGTGAAAGCCCCGAGACGAGGAGGCAATTTAAATAAAATGTTGCTTCAGAGGGAAACATATTGGATTGAAAAACTGGACTCCATGCAACCCAACGCAAGAATGCAGAATGGGACTTAAGTTGTTTTTTGTGAAAACTGAACGTATGTAGAAAGATTAAAGTATGAAGCTAAATTCACCAGATTTCAAGTTGATTGAACATGCAGTATCAGTATTTTACAAGAACTCTACTGCAAGTAAATCCATGCTAAAATGGCGCCCAAGCATAACTAACAGTAAGTCACCTCTTCTAATCCAACAGTGACTCAGTTACCATAACAGCCAAATGAACTGGCGACGCCTCATTACAGCAAACTGCTTTGCGCACACGGAAAATCACGGAGAGGGAGAGAAGAGAGACCAGACGATCGAACGGGGAGTAGCAGTCAGCCTTCACACGGCGGCACCGCCATGTTGACAAGAAAGGAACACGGCGTTACCACCACATTGACGAGAAAGGAACACCACGGGAATCCAACATCAGAGGTGAGCACACGCATCTCATGCGCTCATAAAATGACTTACCCGTAAACCGAAAGAATTAGGGTTTTGACTCTGGGAATCAGCGCTATTACAAAGCGACTGATCCCGGTGCAAAACCTGCACCAAAATGTAAGAAAAAAACACAGAGAGTGAAAACAATCCGTTCATTGTTTTCCAAACAGATACAACAAAAAGATCCCACGTTGCACGCTCGAGATAAACAAATCTCCATGAGAGAACCGGCTAATTGAAAGTGTGGAAAGAGTTTGGAAGAACATTTCATCTTCTACACCAGTGAAACTGAAGGTCAGAGTTATCTTTAATTTATAGCCTGAGGAACAGTCATATAACATCGAATAATTTCGAGTAAAAAATGAAACTGATTGGATCCTTTTCTATTTAAATTTCAGAAACAGAGTTACCAGAATTTGAGTATTGCCCGCACCTGATGAAGGGCAAGAATTGCCCGAAACGTGTTGTGCACTAAACAACAGCTTAAAGGCAACTTAAGTGAATGAAATAAGTCTTACATTTGGACTATGTGACTGAATTCATTATTATATTAGATGCAAAAAAAGAAATGTTTATTTAGGTTATTGAAAATGTACCATGTACATAGAAAACTGTTAATGTTGAATGCATTATGAGAAACACAGAAATTCAATTCTTTTCTTTTTTGAAACACGTTTATACTTTGTCTCAGAACATTAAATAATCGAAAAAATTACTTTTGAGATTGAATTCATAATTGAAAGGTTAAATCGAAATTTGCATAGTGTTATGCTAAAAAATGTTAACGGAGATATGGTCACTTATGTGTAGAGTGGCCCTGTTTATTTTGTCTGTTTAAATTAGATTCTGTAGCCCAGAATCAGTCTCTGTAAGCACCTAAACCATATGTAAAAAGTTGACAAAAACTCTTACTAGAAATAGTACATTAACCAAAGGAAGATTTATCACCTATCGGTGTGCTCCTCTACACCGATATTAGCACAAGGATACATCCGGCACAATGGATTACAAAACACATGACTTGCATAAAGTACATGTACATATTCTTCTCAGATCAACTACAGTAATCGACAACCCATGGCATTCAACATAACACACACACACACACACACATATTGCTTACCTACACATTGAACGGGCCCACAGGAATTAACACATGCCATAGTGAAAATGTAATAAACCACTTGAATTCCCTATGGACAATCCAACTCCCTCAGTGCCCCTACCTAACCCAACACCCCCTGTCACATATGCCTTGCCCTAACTGCATATTCTGTATCCTCCCTAGCCCAACTCCCCATGTCACACACCAGTTGCTTTAGTGACACATCCTGCCCCCTCCCTTGACCTCTTCCTGAAAGCAACACCCTACGTAAGTCCCCTGAAAGCCTCACTTTCTTTGCCCGCTCTTGGTCTGGCCTTTGGGAGATAGAGGGGAGAACCCAGCAGCCCTAGTAGGTTGTTGCCATGGACTCATGGAGGCAGAGGTTTCCTGGGTGGTGTTGGTGGTCAACACAAAAGACTCCTCAAGTCAACACACCTGGGCCGAGGGCCCCATCCTCTCAGCCATCTTACAGAGGCCGGGGAATAGCCAGAAGCCCTGGGCATTGGTGTCCATGGCCTCATTGTCAGCTCGGCTTGCAGAGATTTACCATCAATACTGGTCACCTGCAGGTGGCAGTAATGGCCTGAGTACCACCTACTCTTTAAGACTCCACTCTGATGTGTATACTGCATGCTAGCCAACACCTCCACCTGGCATGTCCCCGTTGCCTACTGTGCTCTCCATCTCACTGATCCAGAACACAATAGAGTAATGAGCTGCTTCAGGTTCAGAGTTGGCCCTGTTGAGGGTGTCAGAGGTGAAGTTGGTTGGATAGGGATGGTGGCTGGGTCTGGGTGATAGACATGCATGTATCCCATCATCAGTAACAGTGAATATAGCATGCTGATGGTGAAATGGGAAAGGCCCACATGGATTGTCCGTATTTGGCACAGTAGTGTACTGCGCCTCCTGCAGTTCCACATGACTGCTTCACCTAGCTTCAGGAGGTCCAGTATGCCAACCAACATTGGCATGTGGTACGGTAACTGTATTTACACTTCCACTGAGATGTGGTAGCTGCCGAGGTTGAGCCAGAGGCTGATGTAGAGGTGTTTGATGCAAAAGCGGTGTTGGTGGTGACAAACACAGTGATGGAGGGAACAGACACAGAGATGGTAGGGGTGGAGTCAGCAGAGACTGTGTTGGTAGAGGGAAGCTGGCTGACCGGGGCACTGTGGGGCCTATAACTTTGTACAGAAGTCCCTTCATTCTTGGAATCAGTGGCAAGTGGAAAAAACGCACAGTTAGTTTCTCGACAGAACAGAGTGAATGAAGTGTGGCTGCAAGAGGTACCATTCAGGAGCGTCGTGTCTGCCATGTACCCAAGATATGAGGCCCTACCATTTCGGTGCACTGCCCTTCAGCCAGGTGATGGAGTGGGTGTCCCTGTACTATATAATGATGCAGCACTTTGGGAAGCCACGTGTACTGCTTTTTTCGGCCCATGCATGTTGATGTGCTATCCCCCTGCGTTTACTGTGTGATATCATGGTGCCTTGCACAGACTTAATGTATGTGAGCCCAGGTGATAACATGTTCCAATTAACAGTTGGAAAACAGTGCACTCATGTTGTGACTACTTTGGTCACTACTGGTATATGCCGCGCAACTCTTTCTATGGAAGGGTTGGTTCTTGGTGGATATATTGAAGTCCGGCCACTCTCATCAAGGTGTCCTTGTGGTACATGTGGGCTTTCTTGTCCGCATGTGCCATGGTGGCCAGTCACACGCCGCTGGTCTCCAAGACTTACAAATACATTCCTACTATCAGCATATGATGTGCCTAAAGCAGGGAGTACCTCTTGTGATTAATGATGACTATTTTACAGGAAATATATTTTCACCCCAATGAGGCATCTGACTGCATATAGTTGTGCCTGCAATTGCAGCATTGTCATAAAGTGCATACTTTATCATTTGAACAGCTCTAAATCAAAGGAGCTCGCAATATTCCTGGAACAGTTCTACTGAATTTGAGAGGGATGCGTTTCACATATGTGCATTCAAAAGAATTGGTTGTGACATGGGCCTCATTATGAGGTTGCCGGTATCCTGTGGGTAATACCGCCAGGATACCAGCAACCTGTAATACCGTTACCGGCACTCAGTCCGGTGGTCATTGGACTCCATGCAGGGATTTGCCAGTATTACCAGCCCCAGCAACACCAGTGCCTGTAATCCCAGTGATTTGCACCAGTGAGGTGCCGGACTTACCTCCAGCTCTTAGCTGGCGGTAATTCAGATGCCCCACCGGCAAACTTGTTCTTTGCCAGTGCGGTAGCATGCTGGTAAACAGAATTACCGGCACGTTATTATCACATGGGCAAAGTTGAAAAGAGCCCCATTCTCTCTTCAAGCACAATTGGAAATATGCAGACAATTAATTTAACCTTTCAAAAAAAGGCTTCATACACACTGTAATAGAAATGCATTTACATTTCTCCTGCTTAACATGGATTTGTAAATTATGAAATAGTTAATGTTAAATGATTCTTACATTCAAACAACCTTTTTTTTTTCTTTCGTGTGCAAAGCTCAGAAATAAAAGACGCAGGAAAAGCTTAGTTTCTAACTTGTTCTGTTTACAAATCATTTGTCAGAGCAAATGTTCTCTGTTCTGCTACAGTGAACGTGCATAAGCATTTTATCCGTTAGTGACTTCCGCAGTAATGGAGGGAGCAGCGATCCCAAACAAAGAATTGTCAAACACGAGAAGAGTATTTCAGAAAGGCTTCTTAGACACTGTAATAGAAGTGCATGTACATTTCTGACACGTACTTATGGCTTTGGAAATTCGGAAATAGCTAGTTTAAATGATTCTTATTGCAATGTGGTGTCTTGCAAAGATAAAATGCACATCCATGCACTAGATGTGACAAATCAACTTCCGGGGCACCAGTGGTCCAGGGATGACTATCGGTTTCTAAACCATCAAGTAGCCCCACACCTCTAGTACACCAGAAGGGATGGGAACAGATTGGAAACACAAGCGAATTATAAACCTCCTTGTCCAATTTTGGTAGTGTGGATGGAATGGCAGGCTTATTTCCAAAAGGTAATGGATCGTTGGTTAGTTGCAACAGAGCAAAAATACAATTATTACCCAATGATAAAAGGGACTGTCCCGTCAAAATTATATACAAATATCTACTATATTATTATGACAACAGACAGTTGTAGCACACTAGGAAATACAACCCACCCTGTAAGAAAATGCAGAGGACAGACAGTTTCAAAGAAGGAAATGGAATGCACTCTGGATATTGACAGGAGGTTAGTGGAATAGTAAATAATCACAATAGTTCAAGGATACTGGCTTTCAGCCAAAAGGGAGCAATTAGTCATAAAATGTTACTAGGGGCCAACAGAGAAGGACTAGCGGGACAGAACCACAACATACCTTGTGATTGTAGGTGTTCTTTGTGCGTGACAGGATCAAGTCAGTTGCAAGGTGCTTTGCATCTTCTCTGACAGAATTCAAGATGGGAGACAGCTGCAGGTATCAGGTGGCAAGCAGTTCGGCGAGCGAAGCTGGACGGATGGCTGCAGGCTGGCCTACATGGCAGCTCAGAGTCAGCAATTGTTTCTGTGCCGGTCAGTGTTTCTGAAGCACTGGTCGATGTGTCTCGGATGGCTTTAACGACTGTGGCATAACAACAGTCAGCAGTGCAGTCGGCAGGGGTGTTGCTAGGTCTGGAAAAGATCAGGGGCTAAGCTAATGTCGAGAATGGCGGGACTCAGGGATAGCTAGCATTTTGGTTGTAGCACCTGAGCTTCTATCTGGGGGCTACAACCGAAAGACCTGGGGCTATAGCTCCCTCAGCGTCCCCCCCCAGCACTGCCTCTAACAGTCGGTTGCAGCTTGAGGTGCTCGACTGGCTCGAAAACATTTCATTTAAGGCAGATGTTGGTAGATACTTGTTGATGCACTCCTCCTAGCTTTTTCACTGGGCGCATGTTGTCCTTTTAGGCAGACAGCCCAAAGCTGAGGAGAGTGTTGCAGGCAGCTGCCTTGTCCCTGGTTTGGTTCAGAGACTCTCTGGCACTTCCCATCTAGGAAGCTTGCTGCAGATCCTAGAAGGGCATGCAGTGTGCTGGCTAGGTACCAGTTCTGGAGCTGCAGAGGGTCCACTGGATTTGGCATCTCCCTCTGTTCCCTGAGAGATGTTTAGGGGAAGGATCCTGCGTCCCTCTTTGGAGGTCCTGGCCTTCCTTCACTGGCAGAAGATGTAAAGCAGACTGCACCTACAGCCAGCCAGTGTCCAATGATGAGTTCTTCTTGCTACTCCTTGCAAAGTCTTCAGATGATCTGCCAAAAGAGGGGCTCAGCCCTCTTTTAAAGCCAAATGGGCCACAGTAATTGGTGTATGCTAAGCCTACCTTAATGAACCAATCCTGGGTCCCCACCAACAATCTACTGTATGCATGAGGTCATAACCAGAGTGATCTGCAACAGAAAAGGTAAAGGGGTGAAAACATATAGAACTAAGTCCAATACTAAGTCCCACTCATCTTCCTCTCTCTCTCTGGATAATGGAGCTCTGTGTGGTTCCTGATTAAAGTGACAGATCTCACTTGAAGCTTCGGCGAGTCCAGACTTTCTTTCTCTGTCAAACCACATACTCCGACCTTCTGAATGGGGTCTCCCTGTAGGGATGGATACTGTAAACACGCAGTCTCAGACATGACATTTCCATGTCAATCGATACTGAAGGCGGGAACTGACATCAGGTTGACACAGAACCATGAAGCCTTTGTTAGTTAATTAAGCTGGTCATGGCAAGGGGGAGGTTTGGCCCTCCCCTTCTGAGATGACATGGTGTACTCTTGGCTGTCATATGCCAACTAAATATAACAGGGGGGACTACGCCTGTGGGCTGTGTCCACCCAGAGTACACAGGTCTATGTGCATGCTGTGCAGAGAGCATAGGAAAATGTGTGCGGATTAGCCCCGCACATTTTTCAAAGGTTGATCTACCATCATTCAATTTAATTTAAAATTAAAAAAATCCCAGGGGAGCAGACACCCACCGTGCGGATGGTCGAAATCTTCACACTAGCATTTATCAGTAGAGTGTGCTTCTAAATTGCAATTATAATATGAGTTTGTACATGTCTGCACCTTAAGATACTTATGTAAGCAAAACAAGGGGCAAACACTTTATTGATGTAAGCTGTCACAGATGAACATGAATATTGTTATGGAAAACGCTGTCATTCTGCTCTCTTTGGAAAGGTCAGTCACTAATGAGTAACGCTGTTCTTGCACATCCTTGTTCAAAGACAAACAATCAAACATGCCAGTTTATATGTGTGCAGCCAACAGTGTATCTTTGGCTTCATTTCAATGTAAACAAACTTGTCAGACAGTTGCTACTGATTACATAAATGACACTCATCTGTCAGAAGTGGATTGGCTAACAGGGAAACAGTGGTGGGACAAATTAAGTTGATGGGGAGTTACAAATTCTTTATATACCAGCTGTTTAAGCCAGCTAGAAATGCACTTCTAAAAAGACACCAAAGGCTATGCCACAGCAGATCTTGAGGGGGAAAGAGCTTGGAGGACAACAGCTGACCCAAATGATTTGACCTGCCAGGGTAAGAGAGCAAGCAGCAAATCTAATAGCTTTTGCAAGACTGTAACTCCAGTCCATTGGCCTAAAAATGACACTTTGCCTATTTTTCCAAATTCTGAATTTGTTTTGTTTGCTTCAATAATTTGGAAAGAAACCCGAATTACAGAGTTGAACTTGGAAAAAAGAGGCAAGCAGCTTTCAGATGCCCTCAACCGGAAAAGTAAATGGCTCATGGGGCTGAAACTTGACAAACAATTAACATTTTCTGGCTGTTTCAATATTTTGAGAACAGGAATAATTCATTTTTATCCATTTTTGCAACATGTATTTTTCTTTTCCATGGTTACACCATTAGGCAACACTTTGTTGTATTTTTGCTAGGTTATCCTTAAAATCTCTCCTGTGCTGGTGAAACACTGAGTTTATAGTGGTATTGTGTTTCGGCACAGCGTCCAATATAACCTGTGTTGCCCCTCATTCTTCTTAGGCCAGGTTAATCATGTCCTTCAAAGCACGAGGATGGAAGAGAAGAATCCTTCTAGGCAGAAGAATATAAAATGATTTACCTGTAATCCTTTCATACATTGCTTTAAGAGATTGCCTTTAGGTTGTTCTTAATTAACTACCAAAAGAACCCATGGAATTGTGAAAGAGTTTTCAAACCTTTCCACCTAATGGGTTATTCAGAGCTTGGTCTGTATAACCCCACCTGTCTCCTGGCTAGTCAATCCACAGTATTACAATTAGGAGTATGATTTTGGGGTTTTACTATGCCACAGCAGCCACACACAAATTGTTGATTGGTTGTAGATAGTTGTCAGGTTTTAGAATTGAATAGAAAGGTAGGATTCTGGCTATCAACTCAACTGATTTATTGTTAATACTAAGCACTGTATATTATTTAACTATTCTATGTGTAATGATCATATATTATCTCGACAGGAAAATAAATATACATAAATACTAAACATGGGAATGAGAGCCTACTTAAAGTGTTTCTATTTATGAGTATAACATAATGCTATATTGCTAATGTATAGGGAGTCCTTCCGCCCCCACACTCCACGCCTCCATCAGATATCCATGGATTCTCATGCTCTCATCTATCGGGCAGAGACAGAAGAAAACAGATGCCTGGGAGCCCAAAACGTGTCTTTATACCGCAAGGAACAGAACACACTCAAATGCATGTCTTCATCCAATCTATCTTTATAGATTTTTCAAGATTATGCAACATTTGTTTGCAAATTAGCACCTTTTTCATGGTAGGCTTTTGATAGGCCAAGTTAGTTAAAGGGCAAACATCCCTTCATTATCAATTCATAATTTATCACACATGCACAACAATTCCACATTAGCATATCTGGCATCCACAATTTTACGCTGACACAGAAAAAGAAAATGCCTACTTTAGACTTGGCTGGACACAACTATGAAAGTGCTCTACTCCTACCAAGTATATTCTTCATGGGTGAATGTCTGCAACGTATCTACTTTCCTGAGGTTATGCCAAGTTTTCTAGTACTCAGCACTGTTAGAGAATATATATCCTCTTATTTTATAGTGCCACAATAATACAGTTGGGCTTTGAACCTAACCTTGTCTCATTCTTGTCTAATCTCTATGCCAATTCCATTTTTAACCTAACAAACCTCATTATCTCACTACGGGTTGCTGCCAAAAACTGTCTCCAAGTGTATCCGTCCCTCTTGCTTATCTGAAAGCCCTTGGCATGGTTTATAGTCCCCCTCACCTGGCTTAGGACTGGAAACCATCTTACATTTGAGTATCCATTTAAAAAATATATATTTATCTAACACCATGCTTTTCTTCTTATGAGGGAGCTATATTCTTAATTTATTTAAGCATTTCTCATTCTGTAAACACATTCATAATATATCCTTGTGCACTTATGGAGTGTGTGTAATATTAAAGCACCCTTCATTTCCTGTGCCACCCCAAACCAAGTGTGTGACGTTTTACTTTTAATAAAGGCAATCTAATCCTGATTTCTACAATGATGGACAGGACAGTGATCTATTTGACCTACCTACCTTTGTATCTATATATCAATTGAGAGGGGAGGAGCTGGCACCCCCTGTAAATTATCCCCCCTCTGGTCAATATTTGGCCAGCATTCAATATTCCACCACTACCCAACCTTGTACCCAGTGTCCACCCTCCCCCATATGCAGTGTACCTATGCATATCTATCTCATTCACCCACTCAATGCAATGCTCTATTTCAACATGGGAGGTATCATAAAAGATATTTCTAAAGAACCAATAGTGTACTCATCCGTATTGTATTCACCCAATCTAATATATATATATATATATATATATATATATATATTACATGGACGCGGTAGCGTCCATGTAGTTATGGTTAAGTTGGTGTTTCCATAGGAAGAGCATTTTTTGGGTGGCTTATAACTTTGCTTCCTCTGGAATAATCATCACCAAACTTCGCAAAAAAAAGTATATGGCCCACTCTGAATATTCTTGCAAAGTTTGGAGAGATTTGGTCCAGGGGGGGCAAAGTTATAGGGGGGGTCCCAAAATGTGTGTTTTTTCCCCTAGACATAATGGGAAAAAACTTTGCGCACGCCTACAGCCCAAACCGCTGGACGGATTTACACCAAATTTGCGGCAGGAGCGGGGGCTTGGCCCCGAAAGCGTGCAAAATTTGGTGTAAATCCGTCCAGTAGTTTTTTTTAAAATGACCAAAATGTAAGGCAAAAAAATTAGTGATATCTCCGTTCGCGGACAGACTTCCGGACAGTGACCTGATTGGCCGAGCGGCCTGCGCGATGTCCGCGGACATCTGACGTGTTCGCTGATTGGACGGCGTGGGGTGTGAAGCGCGTCAGATTTTTGGTGGCGCCCGCCATCTTGCATTCGCGATCGACCGCGGACGGCAAGGTGAAACTTGGTTTAAAAATTGTATTTAGTGGAGTGTGTTGGTGTGTAAGAGTGTTTGGGGAGAGTGGGGGAGTATGAGATAGGTGCAATGTTGTATTTCTTTTATGTGCTAGAAGCTTTTGTTGTGTTCGATTTGTCTGCGGACAACACGGCTGTTCTGAAATGTTCGTAAATAAACAGAATGGGGGTGTCCTGATGACGCTTTCCATATCATCCTCTGGCAAGTTGAATGTGTTCTAGGAACTTCCTTGTGTCCGCGGACATTAAAATGGTTGAAATGCTTGAATCTATGGGTGTGATATGCTGCGGTGGTTGTGGCCAGGGTATAGATTGTTGGGTGCATGGCCATTTGGCCATGCACCCAAGACTCCATGCCCTGGCCACAACCACCACAGTATATCACACTCATATGCCATGCACCCAAGAGTCTATGCCCTGGCCACAAGCACCGCAGCATATCACACTCATAGTGGCTTATAACTTTGGGTCAAAAACAAATTTATAAGGAACAATGTTATAAGCCAGTATGGGTGTGATATGCTGTGATGGTTGTATTTATCATGTTATACCTACTATTTAAATAGCATGTTAGTATTAGTATTTTATAAAGACTTATTACATTGTACAATCACAATTTTTTCTTTTTTTTACCCTCATATTTAGTAGATGACAAACCAGAGTACTGTGCAATTTCCTCAGTTTCTGTGTTTGTTGCTAAAATCAGTGGGTCTGTGGGAGAAAAAAAATCCATGTTGGATTAAAAAAAAACTTTTTCTGTTATGCTACAATTTATTTGTTTGTTTGTTTTCAGTGTTTACTTGTTGTTTCTGGCTAATGGTTTATACATTGGATTGTTCCAGTTTTTGGGAGCAGTAAGATATTAGGTATTTGTTTGGATATTGTAAGATTTTGCAGCAGTTAGATACCAGTAGGCGTATTCTAACTGTTTATTTTTTTATATAATTTCGTGATATTGCTATATCTATTTGGATATTTCTAAAATTTGGGACAGTTAGATACCAATTGGCGTATTCTAACTGTCTACTTTTTGCTCTTATTTGGATATTTCTAAATTTTGGGACATTTAGATACCAATTGGCGTATTCTAACTGTCTATTTTTTGCTCTATTTGAGTGGTATTAATTTATCTGATTAGTTGTTGTAGCATCTTTGGGCAGTTAGATAGCTTTTGGCATATTGTGACAGTTTATATTTTTTTACTACAAGTGTACTTAAGGTTTAAGTACAGTTTAGCTATCAAATTTTGGTTTTAAAAACATTAAATAAGCGTTTGTAAGATTTGCTGGTAATCTCTGCTTTAGAGTAACGGTACTATCATTACATTCAAACCATCCACATTTCTTTTTTATATATGCAGTGTAGTGCCCTGAGTTGGTTGTGGCTCCTGCGTGGTAGATTATACCTATTGTTGTGAAGGTTTTCCTACCAAGTGATATTTGACCATGTGTGAATCCAGTCAGCTTGCAGCTCTTTTTGGTACCATCTGCATTGTAATGTAGAAGCATTAGTATTACGTATTTACTATGTGTTTGTATTACTAACGTAGAGCGATTATCTGAATTGCAGGTCGAACATAATCTACCGTGCTTTGCATTTTGTACAAGTTGCTGAAATGGAACGGATTCACAATTAGGTATTGATAGATACACAAAGCGCTCATTGGGGATTTGTTCTTGTGTCACATTGTTGCAGAGAGTGCATGTATGTTTCCACATGTATGAAATCTGGAAGATTTCATTTATAGGTATGCTTTTGTTTTCCAGTACTAATACATTAGAAATTCTTGTGGATCTTCCTGTGAGTTTATAGTGAATTTCACCATTCCATCACAGTAGTCCAATTGTTGTCTTTTCCCATAAACACTATATGTGTTGTCAGGATTGTTTGCTGCATTTCTGTGAAGTACTAACATTTGCAAACACAATGGGTCTGTACTGTGTAAGTAAATGTTCTCAACAATTGGTAATTGAAATAGAATATTCATTGCTACATTTGCGTAGCAACTTACACCAACTATATTTGAGAGTTTAAATGGACCAGGTAGTTCTGTATCTGACTGCTTTTTTTTGGAGTTTGTCTTCCTTCTTTGAAGAAGTACCTGGTTTACTTTCCATAATTGATTCTTTTTTGCTTGTGGCACTTGATGAAGTATTACTTACTTTTACTCTCTTTGGAGGATTTGCAGTGACATCCTGTTGCTTTTCTGTTTGATTTATTTTTCTTTTATAATGTTTTACTTTTTGTGGAACAGAATATGTGTTTACATGGGGAGTGTATAGTGAACGAAGTCTATTGTATTCTAAAATGCAAGGAATGTCAGAGTTTATTTTACTTGCATCAAAGTTGATTAGAAATAGACCGTCAAGTGCACATAAGCGTGATAGTGCTACGTAGCTCATGCCTTCTTTAAAGACTGTGTTACCAATGTCTATCATTGCTTTGTCTAGGGTAAGACCTTGTGATTTATGAATGGTGTCTGCGTATGCAAGAGTTAGAGAAAATTGTTCTCTGCCTACATACAAGTCTTTGAAGAGAAGGAATCGAGCTGTTGAGCGTCCTATTCTTTTTACTTCTGAAAGTTTGTCAAAGAGAATATTGACAAACTGAATTTTTTTGTCACGTGGGTATGTTTGAAAGCCAACAACTGTACCCAGTGCTCCATTAACTAGTCCTTGGTCCACATCAAGGTTACGTTTCAGCATTACTCTGCAATTTAAGGATAATTGTAATATCGTTTCCAAGCCTGCTGTGTTTGAGATTGATTTTTCTAAACTATTTAGTCTTGTTTTGGCTTGGTCACACATGGGTAGTGTCATTCCATGTACATCTAATTTGTCTGTGGCGCTAATTTCCATTATTGGTTGCATTTCTTTACTTAACATTATTTCATTGAATTCGAAAAAGCTTGTAAGAGTTGGCATTGAGGCCATACAATTGACATTTTTGTGGGCTAATTGTTCCATAACATCAGTAGCACATGCATTATCACCATAAAGTGCATGAATGTGCCGGGTTTTCAATATTGCTTCTGCTGCTTTAGAAAGTATACCAACTCTGATACCTTTTAAGATGTTGGCATAAGTGAGATCTGCAGATTGGCACATGTTTTCTGTGAATTCTCTGTATTGGAAATGTTGCCAAAGGTTGACATTTCCAATGCTGCCAGCAGTTTTACGGCAGAGTTTGTGTCCTAATGTTTTAAAAATAGGCACACCTTTTACTGGTGTCAATTGAAGAAGATCTCCGAAAACAATAATGTGTTTTCCTGCAAAGAGCTCTTCGTAGTTTGTTTTGAGTACTTCTTGTAATCTGAGGTGAATCAAAGCCAACATTAGGTTGGACACCATGCTCACTTCATCTATTAGTAGCATTTTCAGTTGTTTCAATACTCTGCGTAGTTCCATTGCAGCTTCTGCAGAAAGTTTGTAATAATCTAATTTGTTTTGGTTTTCTACTGGCAGGAGTAGTAATCGGTGTAAAGTGACACCACCTATGTTGTAGGCAGCTAAACCTGTGGGGGCAGTGACAACAGCTGACAGTTTGTTGTTTGTCAATTGTTGAAGGAACTTACTGATGATTTTGATTAGGATTTTATTGCAATATGTATTTTTAGGTGACAAATCGGCATTTGGTGTAGTATTTCCCTTTGTTTTTGTATTTGCAACGACAATATTTGCCACATTTGTCTCTTTGGAATTGTAAAATTTTTGCATGAAGATCACTATTTGCGGATTCTGATGGAATTTCACAAGTGACATATTTTTCAATAAACTGTAAAACAGTGGCATCACTGTCTTGACCAAATTTAGGAGCATCTTTAATCCATAAAAGCATGTGGACATGTGGTGCTCCTCTGGCTTGGTATTCTTTTCTGCAAAAGAAGTGTTGCACTTCTCCAAGGGAAGGAACAGTTTTGTTACAAATAAAATGTAGCATAGCAATGAAGCGATGGTGAAAATATCTTGAAACATTAACAGGATCCTGTGAACAAAGTTATCCAGGTGTTAGTATATCTATGTTTGTTTTGTTTTCATTTGATATACGTAGGAAAGCATGTAAATCTTCCCATGCATATTCTGCACAACTTAATGTAACAAACCAAGTGGGTGGGCCAAGGTTTCTGATCATACAACGTACATCTCCATGACGTCGAAACCAGTACTCTTTAGTACCACGCATATTTGCTAATAGATTTGTAAGATTTGCTTGTAAAACCTCATCTTTTTGTTGAACTTTTTGTAATAATTGTGTAGCTGTCATATTTTGAAAGTGTGATCCTGATTTTAATATGTGTGCAACTCCGTAACAAAAAGTTGCTAGTTCACTTTCAAAGAGTAGGTGGAGTATGTATTCCACATTTTGTCGAAATCTGGGATCTTCAGAATACATTCATAATGAGCGATATTCTGAAGCTGATATTTGAATAGGTCCATCATCGTATCTTCCTCCTTTGCCAGTAGGAAAGAGTAGAGGAAAAGCACGTGCTTCTATACTTTTTCCCATATGCTGATTGGTGATCCTTTTGTTTGACGCATTTGGTACGTTTCCAGTGCATCTTCTATGGTGTCATTAGAGTGCAATGGATGAATTGTATAATGTTCTAAAGTGTTTGATATTGTTCCAGGATCTAGGAGCTCAAATTGACCAGCTTCTTGTGTCTCTTGAATTATTTCAGTTGTATCTTTCAAGTTTTCTTCAATATTAATTTCTTTGTAATATTCATTATTCTCTTTAAGATATTGCAGGGCTTCTCTAACTTTATGTAAATCTACCAGTTGTTGCCAAATTTTTTTGTCTTTTGTAGGTACTCCATTTACCAAGATAATTAAAGATTGCTGCATTGGACGTTGCACTACTAGACTGTGCACAATTTCTTTTAGATCTAATGGTAAATACACTACTTTTCCACGAATACCTTTTACTAATTCAGAGGGAGGTAATTTTGCAGTTTTTGGTTGAAGGCGTATTATTGCTTGAAATGGGTGCACTGTTTGAATTATGATGCTCTCATATAAATTAAGTTGTTGAAGGGGTTTTGGTAGTGGATATAATTCCAAGTTATTTGTGATAGCACGTGAAGGAGTTTGGTTGTTGTCAAGTTTTGTAGTGCAGTAAATGCAAAGTATTATGAGGTCAGTTATTTCGTATTTGTTTTCTGCTATAAGGTAGAGAGCTAATTCAAACCATTTAGAATCTTCATTGTCTTCTATTTTGTATGATAGGTCTACAGTTTTTGTGTTACTTTTATAAAAAGTTCTGCGGCAACATACACACACGTGGTTTGGTACTTCAGCTGAAGTACTTTCAAATTTTAGTATTTCTTTTTTGTATGTGTGTAGCGAAAGGTTGCCATGTGCAGATTTGTTTCAAAGTTGGTTTACAGCTAATTCATCTTGTAAGTGGGTTTCACTTCCAAAATATTTTGTCTGGATATAGCCGATTTCTTCTAGTAGGTCTTTTGCTGTACCATGTAGAAGAATGTTATTTTAGCATAGTACAGTTTATAAACTAGATTTCTTATACTTGCATGATGTGTTGATATCCTTTTGATATCATGGAAGGGTGTTTTGCAAGTAGGTCCTGTAATGCAGGCCAATGAATGTCCTTGTAGTCCTGTGTACTTGCGTACTGGACAAGCATCCATATTTTGCAGTAGTTTAATTTTGATTTTGTTTTTGCTTTTCACATATTGATTGAGGGATTGGCGTAAAGACTTGAACATTTTTTTGGGAATGTTACACATTGACGTGCATGGCCATTTGTACACTAGATGTTCTGATTCAGTTGAACAGAGGGGTAAATCTACGTTTTCAGGGCATATTTTTGTAAGGAGTACTTCTTGTTCCATTATGGTATTATCAACTTTTTCATAACCTCGACCACTGCTATGTATGGCAATTGTATTTGTTTGCTTTTGTTTGTAGGCTTCTTCATTAAAGTATGGTTCTGTGCTTGTAGTGTGACTCCATTCACCTCCACAGATATTTAAGAAGTTATTTCTGTTGACATTTCGTTTATTGAGAAGTCTTTTTTTTAATTTAGTTATTAGTTTTGATAGTGGTTTCATTCTGTTTAACACTAAAATAAATAACTTTCTTTTGAGAAGTACTGTCTATCAACGCTTCTAAGATTACTTTCCTACGATAGGTTTGAAGTGTTGAACCTGGTTTCTCTCCTGTTTTTATAAGATTTTGAAGGACTTTTTGATGGAACATTTTTGCTAAAGTACTTTTCTTGGTATGCTTACTTTGCACTATATCAAGATTTAAAGAAGAAGTTTTATTTGTAGTGATAGTTGATTTTCTGTTAATTGTTTTTTTGGTTGTTTTACTTTTTGATAGAGGAGGCAAAGTTTTTGTACTAGAAACTTCTTCTGTTTCACCACATGACTGTATTCGCTGTTGTGTTTCAACTTTTTTTACAAATTCTACTATAGATGGATGTTTATGTTGGAGACTTTTCTTTTCATTTGCTCTACCTCTGCGTTCCTTTCTACAGAGTTGCTTTTTGGTAGGCATGCTTTAGGGTCTGTTGAAAAAAATACAGAAGGTATGGGTTGGGGTGTTCTGCAATGCATGTGTGTTGTGTGCATGACTGTTTGAGTGATATGATAAAGATGTATGAAATGGTGTGTGATTGTGCATTGGGAAGTACAACTACTAGGGATGGGTATTCTTGAATTAATGTGTTAATAAACTGGCGTTCAGATGACAGAAAAAAGTAAGCCAGTGGTGTGGAGAAGTATAAATAGTATATCTAAAGCTATACAATTAAAACAGTTGTTTCTTCTACAACATCTAAATTCTAGCGGCTGAGTTGGGTAATTTGTGTGGTGAAAAATAGGAATTTGTGGGCCATTCTGCCAGTAAATCACTGTTTAAGACGGGAGGATTTTTGGTCAGAATGGTGCAGAATCTCTATTTTTAGGCACGGAAGTAGCATGAATTAACCTTAGAGTGTGTCTGAGTAATAATTCAAATAATATGGTAACAATCTACTTACTTTTTTTCTAAAATGAGCAGTTTGCCTCTTAGTTGTTCTTTGTAATTGAAATTCGGCTGCTTATTTTCAGAAGAATGGTCTTCACTGCAATTGTAAAAGGAAGAAATTAGTAATTCGGTTTGTATATCGCACTGTTTTTAATTTAGACATAGATTTTTTAAATTGAAATGCTCAGCGCCTTCCTCAAAACCATTAAAACTATCTTATGACTAACTGTAGGAAAGAAAATATCTTTACTATGGTTTGTCAAAATCATAATGTACCACTGTATACCATTATTCCTGTAACTAAGCTTTTCCACATAATAGTGAGTCCATGTGATAGCCTGCTTTTCCACGTAAGAGGGAGTCAATGTCATAGCCTGCTTGTCCTATATAAATGTAAGTAATTATATAAACTAAAAAAATTAAAACCAAGTATGTGTTTGTACAAATATTATTCTTTGAGATTTGATGATAGAGTGTGCATGTAATTTTGTTTGATCATATGTAGTCTATATATTTTATTTAAAAAATGTTAGTTTAACATTATTTGCGTGTGTGTGTGTGTACGAAGAAATTAAACGGTATAAAGGTTTGTAAGTCACAGTTCATTTTAGTAGAATGAAAAAATGATCGTGGATTCATTTTACAGATTATACAAGGTAAAAGTTGGTTAGAAAATGTGTTCATGTACTGTATAGAAAATATGCATACCTGTAGTTTGTGTTCATGCATATGGATATGGACGAAGCTGCAAGTAGAAATCTTGGAGACTTGTCTAGTATTTCTCATAGATCGTGCTTGCCAATGGTATGAGACTTGTAGTCCGAGAGATTCACTGTACATTTGCAGTGCTGATCTATGATGATGCAGTTACATGTAGAGGTCTTGGATTTGATTGGTGGATGGTCATGTGATTTCTTAGCTACATCCAATGAGGGAATGGCACAGAGAGTGAAGTGGAAATTGTAGAAGGGCTGTCCATGTTACGATATGTTCGCGGACATGGCGGTAGTTCTAGGACACCGCGTATAACATCCGGGGAATTTGGGGTGGGGAGGCATGCAAATGAGATTGAATGTAGCAAGGGATTGGTCAGTAAAGTTTAGTGAGTGTGTTGTGCTAGGAGAGGTTTTCTGAGATATTCTTTTTGCTGAGAGAAGAACAGATAGCTATGGCTGAGTGTTTTAAAAAAAAGATTGTGTGGATTTTGGGAGACTCGTGGATACATTGGTTGAAGATGCATGCAGAAAGCTGTGGAGTATCTATAGATCTTGGATTCCCACATGTGGAAGTGCACTGGCATGGAGTGCGTGGAATGAAGTGGCTGGACTTGCTACCTCTCTGGGGAACTTTGAAGATAGAGGAACATCCAGACATAATTGTAATTCATTGTGGAGGGAACAGTTTAGGACATGTGTCTGGAATTTCTTTGCAATTTGCAATGAAAGAAGGACTTCAGAAGATCATGGACATGTTTCCAAACTCCAAAGTAATTTTTTCACGGATTGCGCAGAGACAAATGTGGCTTCGTTCTTTCTCATGTGGTCCACAAATGGAGAAAGCAAGGCGTAATGTCAATAAGGCTGTTTGTGCCTTCCTAAGAGATTTTGGCATGTTCTCTTTTCACAATGAAAATATTATGTTTCGTAGTACATACATTTTTCGCAGAGATGGAGTCCATCTTACCTATGCTGGCAATCAGATTTTTCTGAGAAATGTACAAAATGCATTGCGACCTTTTTTAGAAATGCAGCATGCATTTTGAAGTAGGTGTTAAGTATTTATAATTTTTGCCATACAAACACCTCCCCAAAGGCTCTTTTCAGAGCCACCACTTCCTCCCAGAGAAAAATGCAATGGTTACAGTAGGGTAGCATCCCAATTTGTTTTATGTTCGTGAACTGTCTGCGGACTTTCAAGAAATAGAAAGGGCCCTGCGTTATTTATCTTTACTTCTGTTTTTTAACTGTGAGAGGCGGCTCTGGAAAGAGCCTTATTTTTTTTTATTTTTGTTATTTTGTATTATTTTTGGTTTTTTACACACGACACACTAGGAGGGGAAAGGAGGGTAAAGGGGGGGACACCAACCACAGGGATGAGAAAGGGCGAGCTGAGAGAGGAAGATGGAGAGTGGGTTTTATTTGGGTAGTGAGCAGGTCTTCTCGTGCTCTGAGACGATAGTCTCAAAAGCACTGCGAAGTCGCTCCCCCCTGCATAGTACTGTGTCACAGTACATACATACAACTGTGACCCTCGAAAGGTAAGGGTCATAAGAATTCTGTATGGCCTGTGAGGCAGCTTGAGGAAGACGCTGTCCCAGAGAGGTGTTCCTTGTGGTGACAGGATCAGAAACGGAGGATGAAGTAGAGGCAATCAACCTACTACGCTCTTCGCAAGGTACAACCTTGTGAATGGCCCCAGTGTGGAATGAGTCCAGGTGACGCTTCATGGTCGTAGTCCCAAAGCTATACGAACCATGCCTCCCGCGACTGAGTACCATTTTGCACTCATTGCAGGTGACACGGTTCGCACGAGCCTTAGGACCATTCCCATGAATGGTAAACAACTGCCACACCCAAGAATCACGCCGAGGGCAGGTAGTAGGGTTTTCCTCTACCTCATTCTCGTCATCCTCTTCTTCCTCCTCTGTATCCTCACTCCTGTTCCCCTCTTCAGGCCCTTGAGAAGGTAGTGGTGGTGGAGGGGGGTGTGGGGGTGGTGCTGAGGCAGATATAGCACCAGGTGGCAGCAGTGGAGCCACAGAAGCCATCAGGTTGAAGATGGAAATCTGCAGCTGACAGCAAAAATCTCTGTGCTCTGTAGAATAGCCAGAAACACAATGAGAATGAGCTCTAGGGCGTGGTCTTTTATAGGGGTGCTGGTGCGCGGTTCGCGGACATGCGCGCCGTCCGCAAGACAGATCGAACACCAAAAAAGGTTCAAAAAGTCACAAAAACTATGTGGAAACTTAGGATTAGTATGTGGTATTTGTGGTATGTTGAGTTTTTAATGAGAAATATTGTGGATTACTTGGAAATGTACTTTTAAAGTGTTCGGGGACACGAACAGTGTCCGCATTCAGAACATGCGATCAGCGTGGGCGCGGTCACATGATTGTTTCATGAGCATGTTCGCTAAGGTAACAGCCGTCAGCAGGACGCCCAATGTACGGACATTGTTTTGCGCATGCGTGTTGATGTTCTACGGACAGTGTTCGGGTCCTGAACTAATTAAAAGTGCGTCACACGTAAAACGAACAGTTACGGACAGGCGTTTGTTCTTAGCACAGTTTAATTTACTTGTGCACAATACCGACAGATATAGCGTCTCAAGGACACCTCCATTTTCGTTTATTTACTAACAATTCAGGACACCACAAGTGTTCTTAGAACAGTTTCAACTTGCTAGCGAACACTACGAACAGACATAGTGTTCTTAAGGACACCTCCATTTTCATTTATTTACGAACATTTCAGGACACTACGAGTGTTCTTAGAACATTTTCAACTTGCATGAGAACATTACGGACAGATATAGTGTCCTCAGGACACTTACATTTTCGTTTATTTACGAACATTTCCGAACAACCACGCTGTCCGTGGACACCTAAATTGGTTTTACCACAAAGAACTGAAAGTAATTACAACACAATATAAAAAAGTAACTTTATTTAACATATATAAACAATTTATGACAGAGAAGGTGGGGCAGAAACGGAAACAAAAACAGGAGAATTAGGGTTTTCAATATAAGTGGGATCAGGTGAAGAAGGGATGGAAATCTCATCAAAACGTTGTGGTCTATGGAGAGAGTTTGGGGTTAAATGAATGGGATATGGTGAGGGGGGACAAGTACAGGTGGGACAATGGTATGTTGTTGGTGGCTTTAGGTGATCTTCCACAAAGTTCTTTAAATCTGTAAAATTTGCCATAAGTTGGAACATTTTGTGTGTAATGTGTTCAAGAGTGTTATCCACCGCTTCTTTTTCTTTGGAAGTTGCAATTCTTGTAGGGTCTGTAAAAAAAAAAAAAAATGTATATGTTGAATGTATACAAAATAATATTTATTAATTGTTTTATATAGTAAAGTGTGTACCGTTAGGTGGACTATCTTCTAACATTTCGTCTCATGGGAAATGCTCCTCTAGCCGGTCCAGAGTACTACACATTTCTGTGAGAAAACAAAAAAGTAATAAGTTTTTTTTTCTAATATAGAAACTTTATAAATATATGAGTAAAATGAAGTGCACTTACTATTTCTGGTAAGATATGTAATCAGTAGTCTATACGTCTGATCTTGCTGTTAGTTGTGGAGTGTCTGTGAGGTAATTATGTTGGAAGCCACTTTATCTTCTTTTGGTATATTCCATTTTTAGAACATATTGTATTTAAATGAATGGTTAGTGTGTTACGTATATGGGTTACATTTCTTAAGTATTACTACATATACTTTGTATGTGTGCTGCTTTGTGAATTTGCTAAATGTTCCTATGTTATGATATAACAATTACACATACCCCCACAGAGTTTTTAGGTGCTGGTACTGTTGTCCGAACATGTCCGCGGACCGTCAAATTCAGTAGAAAGGGTTCAGTATGTTCCATATTACATGTACATAAAGTCAAAGTTATTATTGTTAAGTTGTGCTACTAAAAAACTATGAAATTCAGTAAAAAAACTTTGTTAAAGGGACGTTATGGTTAAGTTGCGCTACTAAAAATCTATGAAATTCAGTAAACCATAACGTCCCTTTTAACAACGTTTTTTCACTGAATATATATATATACATGTTGCACTAATAAAAACCTATGCAATTCAGTAAAAAAACGTTGCTAAAAGGACGTTATGGTTACAAGTAAAAGCGAAAAAAAACCTGAAATTCACCAGTTATGGTAAGCTAAGCAACCAGAACTCACACCATCTATGTGTATTGCTAACACTAACACCCAGGACATGAAAGATGACATCACAAATGTCACTGATGACACCACAGAAATGTGGTATTGCAATGGAAGGAAATGTACTGACTTCCTGCAGATGGTGGCAATATGCAATCTGCATAAGGGTGGTATGGCAATAGTAATGGTAAAATTGTTGTATGGTAGTAGCTAAGCGACAAAGGGAAAATACAACAGGTAGCAGTAGGCAACCTCTGCAGAAATCAAAGTTATAACACAAAACAATCGAAGTACATAAAAATTATATGATTGGAAATGTGGAGCCATTTGTCAAACGGCCAGAATGGGCAATCTGCATAATGGAAATAAAATTGGAGCGACACAGAACCTTTGCATTTCATTAGTGAGAGTACAATTTTTTTGTGGGAAATTAACAAGATAATGGCAATTTGCGGTACAGGCATAAAAAAAAAACTCACATTATATGTATTGGCTCCATTGCGTCCGCTACAGGCAGAGATTAGATTTGCTGGAAACCGTCTTCGGGAACTGATGTTTCACGTGTTGTGCAAAGGTTTTTAAAGGATAACATTATCAAAGGGTATGTGGTTCAAACTGTGACTCCCTGCATTCTTTCTGTTCCTTCCCTGTACCTCAAAGTCAAAAAACAATGGACCCTTATGGGTTTTGAGACATCAGCGCCCATACGGAGCGTGCACTGGAAAAATGAAACCTAGTGACCTTCACTCACATTGGAAATACATGCTCTTTTTGCAACAACATATCATCAGACTTTCATGAGAAAAATTACTCCCATACACGAGTGGAAGCGCTGTGTGGACGAAACAGTGTAGGTGACAGCCTCAGAATGGAAACTGTAGCACAGCAGTCTGACCGCCGGACTGTTGTTTATGTCCTGTTACATAGAAGCGGTAAGACCTTGTTGCACATTGACTACCAAGTTCCAATTTACGGTAAGACTGTGTCAACAAGAATAAATCACTGTGTGACTTGGTTCTGCCACATGTGAATAACACTCACCTTTCGACACAGTGTCCCATAAGTGTATGTTTGCGGCGATGTCCGCATACAACAGAAAACGAAATTAACATGGCGGGTGTATGGAAAGAATGAGATGCTCTGTACGCTGTAGCACGCCATGGATTAGCCAATTTAAACCTTCTGCACGGTGCGAACAGGGGAGTGTGACCGCGAAGCGGACATAGATATTACTAATTTTTTGACAGCTGTTTTTTGGTCATTTTAAAGAAAAGTATTGCACGGAAGGTCACCAACTTCACAAAAGCACCCTTTCGGGCCCAAGGCCACGCCCCTGCCACAAATTTCGTGAACATCCGTGCAGCGGTCTGGCCTGTAGCCGTGCGCAAAATGTTTCCCCCATTCAGTCTATGGGGAAAAAAGACGGTTTGGGACCCCCCCCTATAACTTTTCCACCATAGCACCAAACATCACCAAACTTTGCAAAACAATTCAGAGTGGCCCATATTTTTGCAAAGTTTGGTGAGGATTCGTCCAGGGGGAGCAAAGTTATAAGCCGCCCAAAAAGTGCTCTTCCTATGGAAACAGCAACTTAACCATAACTACATGGCCACTACTGTGGCCATGTAATATCCCCAAACCGTAACTTTGTTGGCTCCCATGTTGTTCCCACCCCTGTTACCCAATTAAATGTTAAATAACATGCACAGCAAGTGATTTTAGCCACCACGAGAATCGGGTGATATCGTTAGAACAACATGTGCTATCCCTTGACAGAACCCACCAGCCATTTATTGTTACTTCTCTTTCATATTTTTTCTTTTTTCTTTCATAAAAACACTTTTTACTCATTCACATTTTCTCTTTCCTCCCACCACACAATGATTCCTTGGTCTCCGTCTTATTCCCCATTCACTTCGAGTTCATCTTCTGACTGTCATCTTATTCATCTTCCAGCTGCGCATCTTCCACCCGATTCATTGTTTTCCTTATTCCAAGTCCACAGACTTTTTCATTTAGTCCACGTATCATTTTTATTTGCAGCAAGTTCAAGTGCCCCTTAATTCATTGGCCATTCTTTTTAGGATGCACTGTTGTGTGACCATGGAGGACTCGAACCCTCAATCTTCTGATTTGAAGAAAATAGTCAGTTGGGGGGCATTAGATGTTCTGGGGAACGCAAGGATGGGGGAGTTTCATAAAGAATTATTGCTTTTATTCTTATTTTTAGTCACAACTGGGCATCTGGCTTTATCCCTCAAACCCCTTTTTCATGACAAAGAGGGATTTTCTCCCTGCTCACAGGATCAGTTGCCTTCAATCACCTGGGGTGCAGGTACTGCCCGTCCATATGTAATATAAAAATTGGGTGAGTTTCTTGAAAAATAAGTACATCTTATCATCAGTACTTCCTCCTAAAATAATTGCTACTGTATTTCCTCTTTTCCTAATGTAATAGAATGGCTGCTTTGTTCTCCATTAGTGTCACCTATGTGTTGATATATGCTTATACCTGGGTGTGCCTGTGACATGAGACCAAAAAGCAGACACATAACTTGTTTTACTTTCACTTGCCCCACCTTTTCATGGGCTCACACTCCATTTTATCCTTCGTAGTACTGTGTTAAAAACCCAACTATTATCACCCAAAGTTTTCTTTTTTAAGTGAAAAAGGAAAGATTTTCTCTTCTATTTTTGATAAATCTTTTCTATGTGGTTGTGACACTCTTCACACCGCCGGGGTTACATTGTCCCTTTCTTTATAATAAAAATAATGAAAGATAAAACAGGCAGCATACCAAATTCAAAATATTTCTTGTGTCTTTTTTTTAAAAGAAAAAGAATGTTGTCTCCTTTAACCGCTCCTCTTCTTACGTCTTGGCGCAGCCATGACTAATATTGTTCTTTGCTCCCTGCAGAAACCAAAATAGAAGCAAAGTCATGGTAAGCTAGCAAAGCAAACTGTATTTCCCTAAAATAGGCCTTTATCGCTCATGTTTTCCTTTAACACAATGTTGCTGGGGTGATCTCTTTGTATCTTTGGCCAAATAGAATGCAAGCTTGTTTTCTTTAAATCTTCTCTGCTATGCTGAAAATGTTCTCTGCACATTTGTAGTCCTCCTCCTGATGGTGTGGTACCGTGGTGTGTTCTTTCTTTGCTGTATTTATTCTATTGAGACATAATTAACACTTTTGTCACCCTACCTACACTAATCTACCTACCCATGATATTGGAAAGAAGCACTGATCCTATTAAGTGCATGCAAGTGTGGCATATAGGCATACAATGTTGTGCCTACCTCTACAGTTTCATGCATTTACCAGGTATACATATTCAATATTCTCTATAAACAGAATCATAAAAAGGTTACTCCACCTTCCATCCAAAAGTTTTCTTCATTCTCTTCGCTAGATATGGCCATACTTGCATATATGTGCTATTCTGTGCTTACACCTGTTTACACCATTCTTGGGAAAAAATGCTATCCATTTAAAAATACTGTTGATTGACATCAATCTTTTGGTTAGGAACTACTTACTTAAGCGCTTTAATTTTAATTGTTTACTATTGTCTTAAATTTATTAGTCTAGACACAACACAAACACTCATATTAACATATTATAATCCCTTACAATGCACTTTCATTTTGTCCCCTACGTACATTGCTCTTATTGCAGTATTACATTCTTACTCTAACTACCTAAATGTGTTTTTATATGAATGTAGCCTGTGATCAATTGATTGCCTGCACTTCCACAGTAGGGGTGTGTGTGTGTGCGTGTGTGTGTGTGCCGGTGTGTGTGTGCGCGTGTGTGTGTGTGTGTGTGTGTGTTGTGTGTGCGTGTGCGTGTGCGTGTGCGTGTGTGTTTTCACAGAACTAAATGTGTGATTGTTTAATTTCCTCCAGGGTCAGTGTTCAGTTGTCTGTAGGTGACCTCCCCTGCTTCTGGCACCGAGTAACACATTCTAAAAGTGAAATACTGTTTCACCTGACTTTTCACCACCATTTATTCCTATATGTCACACTCACCTGTGTCTCTGCCGGAGCGATGGACGAGCCTCCCTTCACCCCGAGTCTTCACTTCCCCTGTTTCACCCACAGAAATACCTGTCAAATACAAGGTGTACACTCAGACCTGAATTCACCCGATTTCCCTGGGCCCTTCCCTTCTTTTTACTGTGTGCTGTGATGTCCCCTTATGGGTTTACCTTGATCTTTAGTAGGGTGTGCACTCCATCCTGCATTTGCAGGGGCGTGATTCACTCATGTGATTGGTGCCAATGTCTTTAGGCTGAGTTCAGATGCCAAACACTGTTTTATGCCTTCACAGTGAGGCCAAGAATTCAAGGCGCCAGTTTCTTCACTGGCTAGAAAGTCCTTCCCACAAGTGAACGTTGCGCGGAGAATGTTGAGTGTCGAAAATTGTCTGTATTGTCTTTGTTTGCCGGTATTTTTGTGGGTGAGTAGCGCTGCCTGTGGAAGCTAGCTGCTGGTAGGTTTGGGCAGCGCCTTCAATTCGAGCGTGCCTGGTAATGTCTATCCCTTTCCCTTGCAGGAGAAATTATGTGGTATTAGCACCTCGAGTCCGGGATCAGCGCTACTGGAGACTTGGTGGTTAGGTAAGTTTGCACTGAGGCTTTTGGTAAGTATGCACCGCGTAGAGAGAGAGAGAGCGCAGTGAAATAAGTGCCCACGTTATTGGAGCAAGCGCAATGAATAATGTCTCTTCTTACAGGCGTTTGTGCGCTCGTGCAACTAACCTGGATTCCAGCGTCGCGGGAAGATTTGTTGAGTATGCGCAACTTTAATGATGTGCGCGTGTTAACGCTGTTCTTCTTTGTTCTTTGTTCTTGGTGCCGGTGTAGAAGTCCCCTCTTGACTGGAGATAACTGCGGCGTGGAGTAAGAATCAGGTAAACTGAAGCTGAATGATCCGGAGCGGGTAAGCAGAAGAAGGATGATCCGGAGCAGGTAAGCAGAAGTAGGATGATCCGGAGCAGGTAAGCAGAAGCAGGATGATCCGGAGCAGGTAAGCAGAAGCAGGATGATCCAGAGCAGGTAAGCAGAAACAGGATGATCCGGAGCAGGTAAGCAGATGCTGGCTGATCCAGAGCACAGCAAGTGTGTTGCTGATACAGCTCACAATAAGCAATACGAAGCACTGGAAGAATCTTAAGTGTGGCTTATATGGCCAGCCCCACCCAAACACTAGAGAGCTCATGGGTTATCATGCACTTCCTGTTTGGCAGCAGGAAGTGGTAACTAGGAAGCTACTACAAACACTAGGAAAGAATGAAAGGAGGGATTTGTTATGGGATCTTTGGTTGCCTATGCCAGGCTTGCCAAGCCTCCACCCAGCTTGCCCCAACTACCTGCCTGATACCCATGACACTATATAAGTTTCTTTTCATCAAACAATCTGAAAGAAGGCCCTTATACCTCTCCATAACCTATCTATGAAATTATATTCTGATGTAGGGATGATACTATCTACCGTAGGAGGGGCTATATAAATATATATAAGCTGGTCACCCACATCTGCTGAATTTCAATGTTTCTGATTTGTTAAATCTGCGCAACTCAACTGCACCTTAATTAAGGTTTTTTCAGTGAATATGTATTACTGGGCTAGTAGCTCAGTAGTTATGGTTAAGCGGCTCAGTAGTTATGGTTAAGTTGCTCAACGCATAGGAAGACAACTTTTTGGGAGGCTTATGGTTTTGCTACTCCTGGACGAATCCGCATCAAACGTTGCAAAAAAAAAAGTATATGGTCCACTCTGAATTTTTTTTGTGGAAGTTCAGTGAGGTTCCGTGAGGGGGGGCAAATTTATAGGGGGGGGGCACAATTTTTTTTCTCCATAGTCTGAATGGACAAAAACATTGCGCATGCGTACAGCCCAAAAACGCTGGACGGATTATAACCAAATTTGCGGCAGGTGTGGTGGCTGGGTCCCGAAAGCATGCTTTTGTAAATTTGGTGGTGAAAATCCGCCCAGTACTTTTTTTAAAAACAGCTAAAATGTACCTCTCAAAAAATAGTGATATCTGGCTGCGCTACGCAGTCAAAAGTCTGATTGGCCTAGAGTGTGGCGTGATGTCGGCAAACATTGGATGCACCCAGTGTTTGGCTGGAGGAAAGCATGACGTGCGTCCCAATTTTGGGTAACGCCACCATGTTGTATCCAAGGATAGTGCAGCGCCAAAAGGGGATGGAAAACTTGCTTTGTGGCATCTGCTGGTGGGAAGAGGGGATGGAAAGGGTGGGGGAGTGAAAAGTAGTTCATATGATATATTTGTTTAGGTGGAAGTAGATGGCGGTATGCGAGCGGGGTATGCAAGTACTGCGCCAATTTGCAGGTAGCTCCTCAGGCGACTACCTTCGGTGGTGACTGCAGGCAGGCTCAATTGAGGATGGGGAGTGGACTGCATAAGATATGAGGATATTTGTATTGGGTGTAGTATGCTGAGTTGAGTGTAGTAAGCCCCTAGCGCTGGAACTGCGTTCACTTCCATATGGTGTACTTCATTACACCTGTTGCCCTTTACGAGTGCCATGACACCACTTGCGTTTGCAATGGTTTGCCCCTGATCACACCCTTTCCTTAGCGAGTGAAGTAACATATTGCTACATGAAAGGTTTTTCTTAGTATGTGAATCGAAGTGGTTAGGGGTGCCGGAGGCAGTGTTATGTTTGTGGGTTCTGGTAACTGCCTAGATGTTTGCATGGGGTGCCGGTGGCTGTGTTACATTTGGTAACTGGCCACATGTGCACATGCATCGGTACATTAGGTTGCGGTGGTTGTGGCCAAGGCCTAGCCTCTCGGGTGCATGGCCGGAGGCCATAGGCCTCTGCATTCACCGAGAGGCTAGGCCTTGGCCACAACCACCGCAACCTAATGCACCCATGCCTGCGAACACTGTCATACTGGTATATGGATTCCACAAATATGTTTATAGAGTTTCTTTTTTTTCCCTTCAATCGTTTGGGTACGTTGCTATAACCATACGTTGCTCCATTGTAAACACTTTTAAATATGCATCTCTCCTAGGGTGGTCACCATTACAGAATGGTTGTGGCAGACACTTTACACTTGGTGGAGCAACAGAGGTGAGCTGTGATGCGTACACCTCCATATGGTGCACTTCATTAGACTTGTTGCCCATTACTGAGTGACATGACACCATTTGATTTTGCAATGGTTTGCCCCTGATCAGACCCTTTTCTTACACATTGAAGTAAGATATTGCGACATGACAGGATTTCATTATCACACATGCACAATATGGTCAATGTACGCAGCTACCCACATACACTTGAAGGTCTACCTCACATACCTATGTATGCAATGTTTCCCTTACAGAAATGCTTTGGAAAGAAAAATATCCCATTACTAGAAAAGTAGTATTTCACAATGATATAATCTCGCACTATATAATTGGACATGGAAATTGGTTCAGCAAAATTAGTATGCTGTTAGTCTTTTCTGTCTCATCCAGCATGGAAGGTACTGCAGTACTAGACACAGTACTGTGCAAGAAAATATTTACAGTTCACTCTGAAAATTACAGTGTTACTTGAAAGTCAACGTGCTGCACTGCTGCTTGCAATCACTCCGAGTTCACACTTCTTGAGGGAGATCAGTCCTTCCTAATATTCCCCTCTGGCCCTTATTGATGTTTATCTGCTGCCATTATAATGCTCTGTTTACACAGAGAAACATCTTCAAATGCTGCACATCCTGGGAGAGCTCCCGTACCGCCTTTCTGCCCTGGCGTTCAATTATCACAAAGAAGTGTGAGATCAGGGCACAAAAGGTTTCACTCAAGCAGGGGGTGAAGACACATTTAGCATGTTTAGAGGTCCAGAGAGAATGCCAGTAAATCACCAGACAAATCCATCAATGCGGGTAAGTCCCGCAAAATACAGCATGGTTGGCCATGTCACTACTACATTTGTTCTGTGTACTTTTTGAGGTGCGCAAAGAAGGTGCTCGGCGTTCCATTTTGTGCTATTGTTATGTGTGTATCACTTTCACTAACTTTACGCGAGGGTGCAGCACTACATCATAACACTTGTCTCCCTAGCTGCCATTGGTTGTTGATAGTAGATGCTCAAAGTGTGCACTCCAGCAATTTTCATAACGTTCGTGGCAGTCATAGGCAAATGTGCCATGTGAGGATGTAGGACTGGAAAACAGGAACATAAACAGAAGCTGAAACAGAGAGCGTACGGTGCTGGCCTTGTTGTGCATAGTAGTTAGTCACAGAATATTTAAATAATTACTTAACACTGTGTACTGTTGCAACTGCTTTTACTTTTCATACAATGTTCACAAGAAAGAGAAAGCTGCCTGAAACAACTGCTTTTTTTCATTTCGAGCCTAAATCCCAGCATAGAATGCTGTCTGTGCTTCTCTGTACTTATTTTGTCGTCTGACAAAGTAGCAAAAGGATTCATTCATGGTCCTTGGTGGTACATGTGGGAGAACACCTTTCTTTGTAAGTTAGGAAAGGTGAAAGATGTTGTCTCTGTGATGTCTCACATCATACACGTTTGCATGTTGCTTCTTATTGCCAGAAATGCAAATAGACATACAGGCCCATAGCGGTCATCCCAGATAACGATGAAAGAAAACAGACTGCTTTTGCTAATCTTGTAATGATTGTTCTACATTCCGTCTGTTGGTAAATGGAAGGGGTGACACAGGCAGTAAGGTGCAAGGTATGTAAGGTAAGAACAAAGAGGAATACGAATATATTTAACTAGCTGTTATCAGTGGCCGCATAAAGGACAAGGTCTCTGAGGGAGGGATGTCACAAAGGGCCCTACGTGGTCAGGTCATGGACATTTGGGTGAGGTACTATGTGTTATTCAGTAGCATCAGATTTTACCCACTGGCTTGCTCTCTGTTTTGTAGGTGCTACTCTACTTCTACGGTTACACACATGCGAATCGCCTTTCTAACATTGCCAACACACCCTCCTTTCATGTGTTTGCTTTTTACTAAAAATGTCAGTGCCAGCCAGTGTCATCAGACCCATGGCACATTCACTCTGTGTGCACCCAAACAAACATAGAAAAACAACAATCCTCTTGCAGGACCGCTTCGATTGCAGGACAATGCGGGAGGTGCTTTGACAAAATATGCAAAGACAAATCAACCTTCACACCAACATTACCACCAAAATATGTAATCAATACCTTTTTCAAAGTAGTCCAAAAAGAATTAAGATACAACTATCTAGATACGAACACCGGCAATAGAAAAAACAGATATCGGTCCAATCTAACAATTGAACAAACCAAAGCGCTCAAAGAACTTAAAAACAATAATAACATTACCATCAAATCGTCCGACAAGGGAGGCAACATTGTGCTATTGAAAACAAGCGATTATATAAAAATAGCATTAACACATCTGAATGACAAAGAATGCTACGAACAACTTAATGATAATCCACTAACTCAACTAGGAGCAAAAAGGAAAACAATGAGCAGCTATTGGAGAGACCAATCACTTCTCACAGAAGAAGAATATCAATACATGAACGTATCACACCAAGTCATTCCAACTATCTATTTTCTACCAAAAACCCATAAGAAATTCATCAATCTACCATCCAGCAGGCCCATCATTAATGGAATTGGATCCACAACAGAACATATTTCAGAATATATAGACCACCAGTTACAACCATTGGCAACATCACTATCCTCTTACATCGAGACTCCACCCATATCATACAGCAAACGGAAACCATATCATGGGACAAGAATTATTGGTTGATCACAATGGACGTCACAGCACTATATACCAGCATACTACATAAGGGACTTACCACCACCAAATACTTTTTGAAAACCCGCTCTGTTTCATTCTATGACTATAAAAACATGATCCTCGAGATGCTACAATTCACGCTCCAAAATAACGTCTTCACATTCAACAAATCTCTATACCGACAAACCCAGGGGACCGCCAGGAGTGTGAAATATGCCCCATCGTACGCCAATCTGTATATGGGCCATTATGAACTTGAATTTGCGTGGCAACATTCATCTTTCACCCATCTCAACAACATCACATTTTGGGCCTGTTACATTGATGACATTTTCTTAATATGGAACGGAACAATACAATCATTTCAAGAATACTTTCAATACCTCAATAATAACACCTATAATCTCAAGCTTACAACAGAATATAGCCAAACCAGCATCAATTTTCTGGACATCACACTGTACATTGACAATGACACAATACACACCACACTCTACACCAAAACTACTTCAGTCAACAGCGTGTTACACGCATCTAGTAACCATCCACAGCATGTGATTCAGAATATACCACTTGGTGAAATCTTGAGGGTCAAGAGGAACTGTACCAAGGAGGAGTTGTTCTCTAAACATGCAACTCGAACCATGGATAACTTCAAACAAAGAGGTTACACCATCAATGACATGGAACGTAAAACCAACTTCATCACGACCTACAGCTCTAACAATAGAGTAATTCGGAAAATCCTCAACAAAAATTGGAATATCCAAAGATCCAACCCGGATCGTCTTCCAGTACCAGGAACACGACTCGCTCTGACATACAAAAAAGCAAGAAACCTGAAAAACTAATTGAGTCCCTCCCACTTTCTAACTAAATCAACCACAGCAAGTAGAGATACTCACACAATGTGGTTACAAAAACCACTTCAAGGGAGCTATAAATGTGGCCAGTGCTCATTCTGCCAATATTCAGACAGTGCAAAAACCACCATCACCAAACCTAACGGAACCAAATATACCATTCAACAACTCATTAATTGCAACAGTAAATTTGTCATTTATGCCATCATTTGCCTATGCGACAAACTGTAAATAGGTAGCACAATTTGTCATCTCAAAACAAGGATATGAAATCTCCCATAGCAACTCACTTTTATGAATTTCACAAATCAGAGCAAATAAAGGATCTCAAATTCTTTGGGATAGCGAAACTCAGACCACCACCAAGAGGAGGCAACATGGAACTCCTCCGAAGATGACAAGAAGCTTGATGGATCTGCCTTATGGACACTTGCAACACCGGTTTGAACACAGACCATGAGCTATTTCATTTTCTATAGACATCATCAAGATTCCCAAACTGCTTCTCCACAAATCACCATTAAGGATTACTACCCATCACTTGCCTCCTTCTCCTTCAGGCCACCTCACCTATACACTCAACAAAACATGAACCACTTCTTCCTCATCTCCTCCGCGACAACTCACCTACCTGTCCAGCAATAAAATGGCACATCAGCCTGAGAGAAATTTAACGCCTACAAGTATATGTACTAGAACCTATAGACACTAATGATCGAACCTATTCATGACCGGCGCACTACCATGTCAATCTGCAACAAGACATATACAGTATCTATGTACGTCTAGACCAATACAATATATTGGCTCCTAGACAGACTAGACACACAAAATAGATTTGAGCTAGTAATTAGAACATTGTATCACAAATCATGTTATCTGACAAGCATTCCCAAGATGACAGCTCATTGTCATTCTATTTATAAACTGGCACACCAGCCCGAACGAAAGCTACCACTCTTAAGATCTGAGATCTGAGCCAGTAATAGAACAATCTCTCTCACTACTGCGGCATACCATTAGTTTCTTCAAGATGGCGGCACCCTGTGGAATCTACACAGCATTTTCAAGATGGCAACCAACATTGTGGCCCTCATAAAGCTCTTCAAAGATGGCGGCTGAACCGCGGGCGCATGACATCACGCATTTGCGTGAGCACGCATGACATCACTACGCCAATGCCATTTTTTGCACAACAAACACTATTTAAAGATGGCTACAGCCATTCATTTTTCATGGCAATCGGACCATCCTCACAGACGAGACAGACCTAGTGACAGCATCAGTTACTTATAGGTAAGTACATTTGGAATTTAACTCCAACAACTTTCCCATGTTTAGCTCACACCTAACCAGCACACACCAGGCAGATGGGTCTATATATATCTCTATATAATCTCCTTTCTTTGAGTCTCCGCTAAATATGCTATAATGTTATTTTTACCACCATGCAAATTACCTTTAAAAACAAACCTGAAGTGAAACCAACCCTGTTTAATCTAGTTGTACCATTCTCTATACTATTAGATAGATAACGCTTGAACCATTGGACAACACTCATTTGAATTCACAACAAATCTCGTGTTGCAAACCAACTGTAAACTTAAAAAGACTAAAGATGTATAAAACATGTAAGTATACTATTTCTGAGTCCTGATTTACCTCATCAAAACAGAAGAGTGTGCAAGACATAATATTCTGTAATCTTATCCTTTTCCTTTATAGTTTTCCTTCCCTGCTACACCTAGCATTCCATTCAATGGAGACCACCATTGGAGTCACCTACCCACCACTGTAACTGGAACATTCCTGGTAAAAACCTTATCTTTCCTCCTGAAGAACCACTCCACACGTGGAGTGGGGAAACACGTGTCGAGGATTCGAGGAGTCCTCAATAAAACCAGAGGACCCTTTCATAATCCAGAGTCTTTAGCCTTCAAGAAAATATACAACAATCTCATATTCTTGGCTCATAATATATTAATGAAACCTGGCTTCCATCAATACAAGGACTATTTAACTAAAAACCCAAGGATTTTGCAAAACAATTAGGAGATCAGGTCTCCACCTAACTGACGGACCTTCCAACAATTAATTCAAGGATCGGAACCACAAATGGTTAAGCTCCACTAAGAATGTTGTGCTGCCAGACTCCCATATTTCAAAAAAACTAGTAATGAAATAACAAGTTATGATCCAACAAAGACCAAGACACGCAAATGAATGTCCACTGTATCTTGTATTCAGATAATGTTCATTTAGCCAGAGTGATTTGCTGACACGTGTTTCGACCTTCTGCGGTCTTTCTCAAGGCAAAAAATCTAATTCGAGTCCAACTGGGTCCTGCTAATGTGCTGAGAAATTGTTTTGAAAAGGATCAGTATGCCGTCTCCAAAGCACCTGTAGTAAACGTTATTCAGTCTGACAAAATAGAAAAGAAAGCGTCAAAGCACTTTGGAGCTTCAACGTGTATCCCGGAGCCAAAATCTTCGTTTCCAAAAATATCCTGCCGTCTCCTACACAAATTAAAAGTCCACAAAAGTCGTGCAGATTCTGCTCGGTACCGTGTCATCCCCAAGGATCATTCAACAATCAGGAATCTGGGAAACGGCTGATCGACTCAAAAATCAAGTGTTTGGAATACAGTTGACTCGCACAAATAACCTAAGGACAATTAATGACAAGGAGCTCTGACCAATTGAACTTTATATCACAAACTGAACAGTTTGTGCAACCTATCCTTGTCCCTTTTTCTTTTCTTTTTCAATGCATTAGTGAATTTACTATATTGCTCTAAGTTTGTATTTACTTTTTCTCACAACTTCTGTTCGCATTAACAACCTACTTTCCCCTTGTCACACATTAAAAGAATAAATAGCCAAAAGATTTCAAAAAGTTATGAATCTGAACTTTTCATTTACTTACCAGAGAAGGGCAACCTTGGGACTCTAAGTTTCAGATTGACAAAATATGCAACACTACAATATTACCTGTCGACATTTGTGTGACGGCCGAGTGGTATATGGGCCTCTGGCCGCTATTAAATTAATTTTAATAGAATGAAGGTGCGTACAACTCTTAAGTGTGTGAAATATCAAAAGGATAATACTGGCAACGTTGCAGCACACGATTGACCACACAGTGTCTCTTTCAGTGCGCAAGTTGCGTTCACTTTCAATGTTGTGTTCTATTTATAGCTTTGAATGGGCTGCAGAACCATGTCAACAAAACCAACAACAATCATAGCTGTCATTTAAACTGAATGCTGGAGTTGTGCTTACATAACTTCTGCAAATTTCCTCGTTATCCTGCGATGACGGTAAATTGCTCTGTACGGCGTATTGCACAGTTGCAGACTACTTTAGCGGGATATGTGGGGTGCGAGTACACTGTAAATTATCTTGGATTTTTTTATTTTATTTCATACAATGTCTGCCCTTGGAGCAATTCATACATACCACTCAAGGCTATTTTACAATGAGCATTTGTCCTGTTGAAAGAGAGGCATGTTAGGTTTCGATTTCCGGCCACCATGAGGCTAAATAAAAACATTCAGGCAGCAACATGTTACAATTTCACTGTGCATTTCCGAATGTAAGTAGTGTAGTTACGTAGAAGTTACTATTACGTACATGGAGAGATGATGGTATTTTATACATGTTGCACTGAATGCACAGATGACACAATGCATAGATGTACATTTACGGACACTATATACTATTTATATGTGCAGTGTCTTACGACGCAACAGTGTATGTTGGCAGACTGTGTGTGCGATGGCTCTGCATACGTCGGTGGCAGGGCCATTTTACGCACTTTGGTGTCTTTCAGCACACAGATATTTGGCGCTCTCCTTCATGAAACTAAAGGAATTACTGTACAACTTCTCTGTAAGAGGCGTATGGTTTACAAATTGTGTCTCTATTACACATTAAAAAAGAGAAGCAGAAATTTGCAAATTTAAGGAGTACAGCAGCCTTTCAAATATGGTTGCTGAGTTCTGCACCATGTGACCCACTCTATTGTCTGTTCTATACCTTCCAGTCAAATGGTGTACATAATAGCAAAGATGAACTAATGGCCTAAATGATGTCAGTGGCATCCAAGGAGGCAAATCTTACAGAAGATAGGACAGTTATGTAACACATATGGATGCATTTTTGAGTTTGGGTTGTTGTGATTCTGCAGATTATTGGGTAGGTTATTGTACTATAGTGCAATGAATGTGTCCAGTTAATACAGGCTTGGGTGAAGAGTGCATTGAGCAAAGAGCTTGTCCATTGTGTGGAAGTAATGTAATACGATGTGAACTGAAGTGGCTAAGGGGTAGGTGGCTGTGGTATGTGTCGGGTTTGTGGTAAGTGGGTAGATGTTTGTATGCATGGTTGTACTGTGCTGTTGAAGTTGTGGCCAGGGTCTACAATATTGAGTGCATGGCTGGAGCCCGTACACTGTACGTTGTGTAGTGAAGAGTGTAGGCCCTGGGTACAAGCAGCACAGTGTAATATAGCTGTACATTGAACATTGTGACGTTGGTATGTGGATTGCAGAAATATGTGGACACATTAGTCTTTGCAGAGTATAAAGAAGTATGACGCCAATAATTTTAAACTCACTGTTTCTATTGTGGAGGCCCTGTGCAGTTTTTGTATGGGATGTGAAATGTTGCAGTAATCGTTGCTTGCTTATCCGTGTAGAAAAAAAAAACATACCATGTTAGAGGAGGTATTTCGTTATTTTGCAGTTCATTGCATTGCAGATATTTGTACACTTTGTGGACCCTCATAATTAGTACTTCATAAGTACAATGCTTTACATAAGTGTACTGTGCAATGTGCACAGTTACTTTGTTTCTTTGCGTAATCATTGGGTCTGTGGGAAAGAAAATCCATGCTGGATTTAAAAAAAAAAAACTTCTAAATGTATTTGCTGTTACGTTGCACAGTTCATTACAGTGAAAACAACTTTATGACACTACATTTTACAAAATGATTGGCCATGATCCTACCGCCAGAATTCTAAATGAAATCACAAGTTTAATGACTCATGCTGCAGGAGAAGGCTGGATTAATGAAGATGAGAAAGCTTTTCTCATTAATCGACATCCAATAACCCTGGCTTTCTATTGCTTACCCAAGGTACATAAGAATACCAGTACCCCCCCAGACAGACCCATTGTGACAGCAATTGGTTCAGTATAAGAACCCTTAACAATGTATGCCGACAGCTTTGTAAGGCCATTTGTGGGCAAAATGCTGTTTTATGTCCAGGACTCCACGTCAATGATCAGAATCCTGGAGTCTCTGACCATCACGGCAAAGGACCTTCTGGTCACCCTTGACATGGAGTCTCTGTACACTAACATTCCACAAACCAAATGTGTAGAAACCATGCGCAAGTACCTAGAAAAAAGAGAAGACAAGAGACCACCATCTGACTTCCTTGCAGAGTGCATTCAACTCGCCCTGACGAAGAATTTCTTCATCTATGAAGGACTGTTCTTTCAACAGCTCCATGGAAAAAGTATGAGGGCAAATTTTGCCCCTGATCTTGCAAACTTATACATGGACGAATTTGAATCAAATTCAATATATGCTGAAAACAATCCTTTTAGAACTAATGTTATATCCTGGCATCGATATATCGATAACATCTTTATACTCTGGAGAGGGGATATTACACAATTGAATGCCTTGCTGATGTGGCTTAATTCATGTGAAACATCTATCAGGTTCACAATGGAGGTACAAAAAGAAAAGATTGCATTCTTGGACTTACAGATTTATCGGTCGGTAGATAACACCCTTGGTAAGACCCTTTACAAAAAACCCACGCAGAAGAACACTCTCCTGCAGTTCGAAAGTTATCATCCAAAGAGCCTGAGAGAGAACCTGCTCTATGGGCAGTTTCTATGTATCAGGTGTAACTGCAGTAACAAAGATTATTTCAAAATAAATAGGTATTACAAGCACATATACTGGACAGCTATATACAGCTGGATTAATTAATCATGATCCTCTGCTACCGCATAATTTCCGGTACACTTCCTAACCATCCGACAAGGTGAGAGACAAACATTATCACTATTGAGCTTTATCAGCATATTTTTCTGATAGTATCATGGCTCACCAGTGAGGCGCACGTTGTAATTTCACTTTACTTTTCCTCAGGATCTTTCCCAGAATTCCAGTCCTAGGCGTTACGCTTCATCAGAAAAGGAGTTAAATAGGGCTTCATCCCAATACATTTTTGGTGAGTTCATTTCTGACTTGCCTTTGCATGGGTATTTAGCATGCCATCCTCACCATATAATACAACTCTTTTACCCTCATCACATATTCATCTTTGGACTCCTAATAGGGGAATATGACCACCTACCTGGCATCCCACGCTATTGGGACTCACCAATGCACATCTTAGCTTAATGTTTCAACTTCATGGAACCTGTGCAATTATAATTGGATTGTGCATGCATCACTATGGACAGCCATCATTAGAGACTTTACAGAAACTACTAAATACGACATATTGTTAAAAATACCGCCTTTCTTTCCCCGCATTGGCTCCTGCCCCCGATTGGTTACTTCGGATACTGAATTGAATCTGGGTATGTACACCCTTACTGGCAATTTCTGTCAAACAATGTACGGATTGACACAAATGTTGAACAAATGCCAACGATTAACCATCTATCTTGGCTTATGTAACCCCACCATGTGATTCTTTTTCTTTTAAAATGTGTCACTTTTATGATTTCATTTTTCACTTTCATGTTTTTAATGTATGGATTTTCATTTATGTACACGCTATTTTGTTTGAAACACTTTTGATTACCTATAACAGCATTGAGGACGACCGATTGGTCGAAACACATGTCGGCTGTGACTACAATAAATCACCATTCACAACAATGGATGGCTAATTTTTCTTATTCAAGGACACTTGCGCTATCATGCTAATACTAAGGAACTGAGCATTTGAGTCTTCTGCGCAGTATAGCTGCACAACCTATACTCTCATGCCAAAAACTGTTGGAGGAACCCAGGGGAACCTCCTGTGTAGTGGCTGCTGCATTGGTCTATCTATAATTTGGAAAGGTTGAGCGCACCTTAACCTGTCATTCCCTGGTTTTTGTTTTTTACTGGTATTTAGGGTACACTGTGCTTCCTTCAATAGTACACCAATCTGCATGTTTTTTTAAATGTTGTCGTAGGTGAGGTCTGCTGACTGGCGCATGTTTTCAGTTAGTTCTCTGTATTGGAAATGTTGCCAGAGATTTACATTCCCTATGCTTCCAAGAGTTTTACAGCACAGTTTGTGTCCTAAGGTTTTAAAGATAGGTTCACCTTTCACTGGTGTTAATTGAAGGAGATCTCAAAAAACAATTACATGTTTTCCTCAGAAGAGTTCTTTATAGTCTGTTTTGAGGACCTCTTGCAATCTGAGGTGAATCAAAGCTAACCATGCTCACCTCATCTATTAGGAGCATTTTAGTCACTCAGAACAATGCCATCAGGGCTGCACTTAACGTACCTAGACGATCTCGCATCTCTGACCTGACACAAGACGTAACCTGCACTGGCTACCCATTGCACATCGCATACCTCTCAAAGCCCTCTTTCTAACTCACAAGGCCCAGAACAACGCGCCACCTGCTTACCTGTCCACTCGTTTCTCGCAACACACCGCAACCAGACCTCTGAGATCGGCTCATGTACACAAACTGTCTATTCCCAGCTACAAGCTGCAGATTGCCGGAGGATTGAGCTTCCCAGTCCGTGCGTCCAAGCTATGGAACTCCCTACCGAATTCACTCAGAACAGTTGCCTCCATCCACTACTTTAAAAACAAAACTAAACCATGGCTCCATGAACTTGATGCTTCAGGCGCTTTGCCCTAATACACGCGGGCCTCCTTTTTGCAAGGTGTTACCTGCTCTGGCACCTCCTCATCTTGCCCTCCCTGCTGTAGCCTGATTCTTGCTATAGTATAATGTTATATATATAGTTTGCTGTAGTACCTGTTTATTCTCTCCTGATGTCATGTTTTGAATGTCTGTAACCTTTTAAAAAAATGTGTAACCACTGCCTTCAAATCATGCGCCCAGATGCCCCAGGGCAAGGTGCGCATTACAAATGAACAAATACAAAATACAAATACAAAAATACATTTTCATTTATTTCAAAACGCTGCGTAGCTCCATAGCAGATACTGCTGAAAGTTTGTAGTAGTCTATTTTGTTTTGGTGTTCTACTGGAAGGAGTAGCAATCGGTGTAAAGTGACACCACCTATGTTGTAGGCAGCTAAACCTGTGGGGTAGGTTACAACAGCTGGAAGGTTGTTGTTTGCTAATTGTTGGAGAAATGTACTGATGATTTTTATTAGGAATGCTTTCCCTGACTCGCTTCACCACTTACATATAGCAGTGCAGGTTTGTAGTGTTGACAGGTACAAGTTTTAGTTTCGTGCTGTATACCATGTTCAATTTGTTTAGTTACTTCTAGAAAAATGGTACGCTGCTCATTGTTTAGTTGGGATTTCAGTAGAGCAAACTCTTCTGCAGATTGGTCATACTGACACATGGTGTTCTCTACTTCCGTCATGGCTAATTCTGCCTCATTTGCTATGACTGGCTGTCCAAGTGGTTCTTCGATTCCTGTCACAGAAGGTTCACTGCTCTTAGGAGTGTCTACATTTAGTTGGGTTTGCAGTTCTTCTTCTTGTTGGTGTTCATTGTCCAATATTGTTTTGTACCGTCTAAAGTTTACATCTGTTATGGTACTTTCACTTGCATTGAAAGCATCTTCGTAGGAGGCATGGGTGGCTAATAAATATTCTTCTTTTCTCCATGGTTTCAAAAGTTGCAGTAGAGCCCTGTAGTATAGTTCTTTGTGTCGAGGAGTTTTTAATGACAATTTCATTTGATTAATTAGGCTGCGTTTGGAAAGTTTCATCAGGCTGCCTTCACAACTCTGTATCTTTTCTCATCTGGTTTACTGTTATTTCTGTATGAAAAGTTTTGGGCTATGTGGTACAGGCACATGGTTTCTAGACGAATACTCCTGTTTGGGTAGTATGAGTCCAATAAGTTGTTTTTCAAAATGTCCTGGCTGTTGGAATCATTTTTGGCTATTGCTTCTATGGGGGTCATTCCGAGTAGGCCACAAAGAGATACCGGGCACCGTTAAGGACATCGGTGCCGGTAAACCCTTTGCGCCCTACTACGAGGTCCCTTTGCGGCCCCGTCCTTAACGCCTGCTTTTACCAGGCGTTATGGACGGGATCCGCAAAGGGACTTCAGAGCTAATAACGGTACCGTAATTCATAGTACCGTTATTAGCACCCTCCCCTTTCCCATTGAGCCCTATAGGGGCTCAATGGGAATGGGGATTGACATTTTCAATGGGAACTTACCGGTCCCGCAAAGGTCGGACTAGACCGGTAAATCCCCATTGAACGAGGGCAGACACGGTACCGGTAATGGTGCTAGTCATGGCGCTAATAGCGCCATGACTAGCACCAACCTCGGAATGAGGCCCTGTGTCTTCATATGATTTGAGAACTCTTTTTCTAGATGCATCAGGACCAAGGATTAGCCACACTATGCTTCAGATTTCACATATATTATTGCATTGTAGTCATTGATGTACTTTGATGCTTTGGTTCTTTTTATGCAGTATGTGATCTTAGGAGATTTCCCTCTAACACTGTGTCTAAACAAAGACATGAAGTTGTTTACTTTCCCTGTTACTGAAACTGGTCTAGGGAAACCAAAGCGGCATGCCTTTGTTTTTATATTTGCGCCGACGATACTTACCACACTTGTGTCTTTGAAACTGCAAAATGTGTGCATGTTGCATCACTGTCCTCACCAAATTTAGGAGCATTTTTACTCCACAAAAGCATGTGGATGTGTGGTGCTCCTCTGACTTGATATTCTTTTCTCCCCTCCGGGGGGAGGTACTGCTTTATTGCAAATGAAGTGCAGCATGGCAATGAAGCGATGATGGAAGTACCTTGATACATTTACAGGCTCAAGAGAGCAGAGTTCTCATGTTGTTTTCATACCTACACCGGTTTTATTTTTGTTTGCTATGCATAGGAAAGTGTGCAAGTTTTCCCATGCATACTCTGCACAACTTAAATTAACAAACCATGTGGGTGGGCCAATGTTGCGTAGCATACACTGTGAATCTGCATGCCATCTGAACTAGTACTCGTTCGTACCACGCATGTTTGCCAAGAGATTTGTAATACTTGACTGCAAAACTTCAAAAAGGTCTTGCACCTTTTGAAGTAGCTGTGTAGCATACATGTTTTTAAAACGGGAACCTGTTTACAATGTGTGTGTGACTCCAAAACATAGCATTGCTACTTCACTTTCAAAGAGGAGGTGAAATATGTATTCCACTTTTTGTCGAAATCTAGGGTCTTCAGAATGCATTCGTAAAGAGTCGTATTCTCATGCTGTTATTTGTGTGCATCTTTCATCGTATCTTCCACCTTTTCCAGTCGGGAAGAGTAGGGGAAAGGCTTGTGCTTGTACACTTTTTTCCCATAAACTGATTGGCAATCCTTTAGCTTGCCGCATTTGATATGTTTCTAGTGCATTGTCTATCGTCTCTTTGCAGTGCAGTGGGTGAATTGTATAGTGATCTAAAATATTGGAGGCTGCAGTGCTATCTAGAAGTCCACTAGTTGTTGCCAAATCTTTTTGTCTTTTTTAGGTACACCATTTACAAGGGTAATCAAAGATTGCTTTATTGGCCTTTGCACTCGTAGCGTGTCTACATTTTCTTTCAGATTTAATGGTAAATGAACTACTTTCCCACGAATGCCTCTTAGTAATTCGGTGGGAGGCAATTTTGCAGTTTTTGGTTGAAGTTGTATTATTGCTTGAAATGAGTGTACTGTTTGGATAATAATGCTCTCATACAGATTAGGCTGCTGGAGTGCGTTTGGTAGTGGAAATATTTCTAAATTATTAGTGAAAGCCTGTGAAGGCATTTGGTTATTGTCAAGTTTTGCGGTACAGTATGTGCACAGTATGGAGGGGTTACTAATTTCGTATTTGTTTTCAGCTATAAGGTACATAGCTAATTGAAACCAATGGGATATCTCCTGGTCTTCTATTTTGTGCATTATATCTACTGTTTTGGTGCTCTTTCTATAGAAAGTTCTGCGACAAAACACACATACTTGGTTTCACACTTCAGCAGATGCGCTTTTGAACTTTCGTATTTCTTTTTCGTATGTGTAACATGGAAAAATGACTCTGGAAAGTTGTTGCTACTGTTTTCTGAAAGTGCTGGAGTTTGTAAGTGCTCTTCAGTTGCAAAATATTTCCTTTGGATGTGGTCTATTTCTTCGTGCACCTGTTTGGCTGTACCGTGTAGGAGAATATCATTTGAATGTTCCAGTGCTAAAGCTGGACCTTTTGCATAGCACCTTTTATAAACGAGATTTCTTACAGTAGAATGGTGTGTTGCCAACATTTTATTATGGTGGAAGCTGCTTTTGCAAGCAGTTCCAGAAAAGCAGGCTAAGCAATGTCCTCATAGTCCTGTGTATTTGCGCACTGGACAGGAGTCTATACTTTGTAGTATTTTCATTTTTCCTTTGTTGTTGGCTTTCACATAGTGATTGAGGAACTGCTGTAACCATTTGATAGACTTTTGGCGAACGTTACACATTGATGTGCATGGCCATTTGTAGATGGAGAGTGGAATCTAAGTTTGATGGGGATATTTGTGAAAGCAGTGTTTCTTCTTCCATTATGGTACTGTGTACCTTTTCATACACTCGCCCCTGCTATGTATGACAATTTGGTTTGTTTGCTCCTGTTTGTATGATTCTTCATTGAAGTATGGCTCTGCGCTGGTGGTGTGACTCCACTCACCTATATAGATGTTGCCAAAGGTGTCTATGCTGACATTGCGTTTCTTTCTAAGTAGTGGTTGTAGTTTAGAAATTAAATTTGTTAGTGGCTTCATTTTGTTTAAAATTAATATAAACAATTTCAGTTTCAGGACCATTGCCCTGTCTACAAAAGCTTCCAGGATTACTTTTATGCAGTGAGTTTTAATGGTTGTGCGTGATTTCTCCCCTCTATTTATAAGGTTCTGAAAGTCTGTGGTGGAACATTTTTTGTAAAATTAATTTATTGGAATGTCTTGATTGTGGTGACATTACCATTTGTACGTGCTCTTTTAGCGGTAGCACAAGTTGCACTCTTTGTAGTGCATTTCTTCTCATTCCCACATTTTGACAGAGGAATTACAGTTTCCTTACTGGTATGTGCTTTCGTTTTCGTTAGTGACTGTGTTAGCTCTTCCCTTTGAACTTTCTGTACACATTCTGCTAAGGTTGGATGGCTACTTTCTACGATTTTAGGTTGTGCTGATCGATTTTTGCATTGTTTTCCACTGAGTTGCTCTTTGGTAGGCATTCTGTAGTAGCTGTTGGAGAAAAGAGGAAAGTGTGGGTGTGCAGATTTTGAAATGTATATGTGTGCAATGTGCATGAGTGGTTGAATATGTGGGTAGGCATATAAATGGAGGTCTGTCACTGTGTAATGGGCTCTAACTTTCGGTTAGGAACGCTATATTACTATCTTGGGGTTAGTATAATGATGGCGAGATGATAATATATAGTGAGGAACTGTAGAGGTGTCATGAGTAAGAATGAAGCACATACCTGTGGGTTGATGGAATTCTGTATCTTACAATACAAGAACACTGCACTCTCTCAGTAAGAGGTAAACCACTACAATGTTATTGTCCTTACTTTGTTAGTTGTTAAGAGTAGGTTGATTCTAGGTTGTATTTTCAAGTTCACACGCCAGTGCCTTTCAGGACAGAGGTGGGTACTGCAAATGTACAAGAAGATCGTAAGAAACTATGTTTGTTAATGGTATAGTGATAGCATTTGGAGAATACATTATTCATAAGTGTAGGGGGATGTCTTGGCAGGAAGAGTTACTGTGTGTGTGTAATTGGATGGTTTTGCATCTGAATGGGAACTTGGGAGCAGCAGCGTGTTTGGTAAGGGGGTAAGTGTTTTTTGTAAGTGTGTTGTATGACGTGCACTTTAGCACGTGTGTGTATTGGTGTAGGACTATTTAGTTTGAAAATGCATTAGTCCTAATTGTGCATGGGTGAGAAAAGGGTTTGGAAAGATATACAGATTGGAAAGGAGAACGTTTTCATGTGTGCATTTCCATTTTCCATTTACTTTTCTGCACATATATGCTTGCTACATTAGTGGAGCAATTATTTCAGTTGTTTGCTTTATTTATGCTCTTATATTAATGGTAATGCATGTCAGGTCTGGTTCAGTGGTGATTGTGGGAGAGTGAGAGTTCTGCTTAAATCTGTTATTTTGGAGGAGTGTTATTTTGCCTTATCCACTATGTTACAGAGTGAGAGTAATAACCCAATCCAACATGGAGGAGAGGGACAGGGAGATGATTGGTCCAGGTAGTCAGTTGGTGGACTTGGCAACATTCAAAACTGCCTTTCATCGTCCAGTATGTTCCAGGAAGGTCCTGTATATTTAGCTCTCCCATTTTGAAGTAATTAAATTAATTAAATACAGTTAAATAGGTTTTCCTACTGCTCAACTTGATGATTTAGAGCAACTCCTACTTGGGACAAGCCAACCAGTAGCACCCAGTAGTGGCATTTTGTTTTCTTAGAGAAATTGTGTGGAGAAGTATTCCTTGCCAGTGGAATAACTGACCCTGAGACTGTCTTAAAAAGCACATAGGAAATATGAACTACTGTTTTAGTTTAGATATTTAGTTAGGAAAGGTCAGCTGAAGAATCACGCAATCTGTCTGACTAAAAACTCTTGAAAGTATTTCCAGAGCACATGTTAGTCTTTGGCATTTCCTGTGGATGAAATTCAGATAAACGTACATTTTACTTATCGTTTGCTGAGGTATTTAGTTTGTCTGGAATTCAGGCTCTGTAGCAAAATGATGGGTGCCGATTGTATTAGGGAATCAGTGTGCATGCGTTGGTAGGTAGTGTTTGGGAGAGATTTAGAGTTTTGTGAAAGTCAAGGAAATGTTTGCGCAATATCAGGACAGTTATTTTTGTGGCAAATGCGCATTAGTGTTCAGTCTTGTTAGTCCGACATAGCAATAAGGCATGCGTAAATTGAAAACGTTGAATGCAAGCTTGTGTCCATTTAACGCATGCACAGTTATAGACAGTCCTTTTTAGGTCAGGCATTAAGTTTTCTATGTGCTTGCGCGAACGTAGTTATTGTAGCATCTGTGTTAAACCCCTGTTAATTAACTGACAGACACTAGTGAGACTGCATTGATACACATTCATTTAAAACTGAGCAGGAAGTCGAACTCAGGTTTAAGTATTCGTTTTGTTAGAAAATTCTGAAGGGTTTGCATATTTACTCTGAAGCTAGGAGTTAATTCTCCATGTTTAAGAAAATCCAATTTAAAGAGCATCCACTCTAAAGTGACTTTCAAGCATAAGTCAAGGTTATCATCCTAAAGGAGCAACAAGGGAAGCAAGCACTAAAATACAGAAAAGACTCTACATCATTTTCATGTTTGCCTAAAGTAACTGAGGAGTGAAGTTAGCAAGTTTGTGACACTTTGAAATGCAACGGCCTGGTGAATAACTTTGGACTAACAGTATACATTGTTGTTTCTTTGATATAAGACACTCAAAAGACTTTCTGAGCAAGAAAGAAAATTCTTTTGGAAGTAAAAATAATTATGAAGCACAGCAAATGTATGATCCTCAAAGCAAGTAGCAGATGATGCACAGGTATGAGGAATCTCTTTGGTGGTTTGAGTGAAAGCCAAGGAAATAGATGAGAGTGTTTATTCTTTCTCTGCAGATGATGCGTGTATGAAGATAGATATCTGTGTCGGTATTTATTTTCTCCACTTCCCCTTTCCCTTAAGAGGGTTGGAACTTCAGCTGTAAGTTAGATCAGTTGTTGCTCACACCTTCTTGGGAGACTGTGTGGGGTTCAGCAGGCTCTGCGGACCGTAGAATTCAGGACTGGACAATGCACACATACATTTTATGGGGGGTTTTAAGTAATGTTGCATTCTGTGAAGTGTACAAGGTAAGGGGCAGGCACTCTGTTGTCATGCATGCAATGTATGTACTTGGTTTAGTTTGGTAGGATACCATTTTTGTGATCCTTTTCTGTGAGCATCTTATGAATTGTATAGGAGGTGCGTTAGTGGGGGAAAGGTCGTAAAATTGACAGAAAGGAAGAGGAGAATATCCTTTTGGATATTACAATGGGTGATATGGGTACATGCACACTTTTAAAGCACATACCATTGTAGGCATACCTGCCTACATTTCAAAATGTAAAACCCGGAGATCTACGTCACCGTAATGCCCCGCCCACATTTTTACAAGGCCACGCCCACCTGTTCAGCCCACATATTTTAAAGCACAAAGCTAGCGGTTTATGTTGGCTAAATCTGCATGATCTTCACAACCAGGGATAGCTCCACTGTCCTAAGAGATACCACAGCTGTTGTAGGTAGTCCTGTATCTGCAAAATCTCGTCACCCGAGTGCTAGCTGTGTTGTATGATACACAGAGCTAGCACCCAGGTGATGCATATTTTGCAAAAAGAGCACTGGACACCCACAGACATGATACAGTATCATGTGTGTGTGCCCAGTGCGTTTTAAAAAAAAAAGTGTTCTGTTTTTGTTACCGCAGCAACCATAGTGCCCGGCAGTCTCATTTCTGCCTTCTACTGAGCGCTGCAATTCCGAGAAACACACTTCATGGGATGTGATGAAGCACTGCGATTTAATCATCACTGGCTGCAAGATTATTTGTTGAGGGGATTGTTTGCTAAAGAGCATTAACGCGGCAGGCTCCCCATTTGGACCAAGAAGGCTGGATCAATCAGTCCGCAGTAGGCCGGCAGATTTAAAAGTAGAAAAAATGACAGATGAGTGCGAGTTGCTCTGTTTGACAAAATGTTGTCTTTAGAGCAGTGGTCTCTGCCGACACCGCCATGTAATTGGCCACTAATAGTTTCGTTGTAGCCAATCACATGGAGGCGTGCATGGAGATGCTCAGATGCCATAAAACCCGAAGACTCCACGCTCTTCCCCAGAGACCCAGAGAAGAGGTAAAAACCCTGAGTCTCCCGGTTAAACCCAGAGGTTAAGCAGGTATGATTGTAGGTGGCATTTGATGGTAGGTGATGGGATAAATGACAGTATGTTTTTTGAGTACGATATGGAGGTTCAGTGGCAGTTACCCTGTTGAGGGGCACTTATAAAAGAGTTGCAAACGTACTGTGTAAAAAAAATAGATACCTGTACTTTGTGGTGATAGATGGCGATGTGGATGAATCTGGATGCAGAAATATTGGATACTTTTACAGTACTTTCAAGTGGAGGTGCTTTCAAATCACAGGACACTTGTACTCTGAGTGTTTAACGGTAAGTATGGACTGTTAAACAGAGATGATAGTGTTAGATGCAGAGGTCTTGGATGTGATTGGTGGATGCGTGTGTGACTGTTTAACAGTACCCAATGAGGGAGTGTTGCAAAAAGAGTACTGGAAAGGGAAGAAGGACTGCACCTGCTTTACTGGGGCACGGCCCTCGCAGAAGTTGGGGAAGCGCACGTGCCACATGCTGTCCTTCTTACCATGCTTGGCATGGAAATGGGACTGCGGATTATCCGATCGGGTGTTGAGGGTGTGCTTCACAGGAAGGGGTAGAGGTTGATCATTCAATCAAGCAGTAATAGGGTCATCACAAAGATTTTCCAACCATAAAGTGGCTTCTTTGGGGTCAGTGGTGACCTTTTCTCCCTCTGGCAGCACCAAAGTCATAGTGTTATACTTGTTGAGAAAAGCTGTCATCTGGAGACTTTTTGACAAGCCTTTAGCACCTTTAAAAGACCTCCTGGTTGCCATAAACTTCTTTGGATAGTCCGGAAAGGCAAAAATTGGTTTTCCATTAAAGTTGACAGAGCCTTTAATCCTTGCAGCATTTAAAATGAACTCCCTCTTCCGGGAAAGCACAAAATTTACAAGGATATGCCTGGGCCTTGAGCCAAGAATCCTGCCTACCCGGTATATGTGATCAATGTCGGCCTCGGCAAGAGAATCAACACCATAGCAGTCTTTAGAAACTTGCAGGATTAGAGGTATACGTTTTTCACCTCTAGGATCAGTGTTTTCTTCAACCCTGATCAGTCCGATGTTCTTCTCTCTCAATTTCAGATCCATTTTCATGCGCCTTTCCTTCCCTCTGTGAAGATCAGTTTTTAGGATGTTGTAGGCTCTAAAACTTCCTGAAATTTATGAACCCCTACTGACAGATGTCTTCTCCAAATCAGCAACTCTGACATCCAGATGAGACACTTTAGAGTTAAGTTCAGCCATGGTGATTTTAACTTCATTCATATCCAGAGCCACCTGTCTCAACAATGTGTAGATGTCTTGGGTGCTTGGGTTTTCTTCCTCATCCATCTCCAGAAGTTGCTTCTGCTTCTTAGGAATTGGATTCTCTGGTTCCTGAATTTTCTTCTTAGAGTTCATAATCATCAATGAAATTTCTTTAGGGAGAAGGCCGGGAGCTGCAGGTTCAAGTTGCTGCTGTGACCAACATTCCGGAATCCCCTCTTGAATGGTAATTTAAGGTGTCAGCTCCCTAGCTGGTTGACTTTCTTTGTTCTGCAGAGCAGAGGTCAATACACCTTTCCCTGATAATCTCCAACTATGCGCCCCCTACATGGCTTGATTTAGGATTTTGACAGCAGCTCGAGTTCAAACTGAGGTTGTGGCATACACATAAGAACTAACAAAGCCACGTTATTATTGATCTGAGAGATATGGAATGAAGGCTGGGATGGCTCACCAGGATGGCAGTAGTTTTCCCTGTAGGCCTCTGGTCCCAAGAGCCTCTTTTTTTTTGGGAAAGGGTTCGATCACAGGTGCATGCAGGCAGTGCATCCGCTGTAGGTGCTCAAACGGTTTGTGATCAAACATAATTCCTGTACCCCCATGCCTCGGAAAGGTACATAGATTTCTGTTTTTTTTCTGTCTCTGCAGCACACATACATGTACTAACATGCCACACACAGATGAGGGTCAGCCTGAAAAAATAACTTCCATTTGCTACACTTTGACCGTCACCCGTGCACAGCGTGATAGAATGTATGTGTACTTCACTGACACAAGCCAAACAGAAATCTCTCTTTAACCTTCCGAGGCTGGGGCTGGCAGTACGAGAATTCTGTTTGTTCCCACTGCAGTGCTGCGCTGACCACACCTGCGCATTGTGCAGTGGCGCTGCACGTGCCCTTACAATATGCAGGCCTGGGCCCTGTTTTGTGAGTTTATATACGCAATACCAGAGCAAAGGAGTCCAAATACTCGGGAGAGTGTCTTGCTCTAAAACTGTGAGGTATTCAGGGGTTACATAAACAACCAATTATAATTATAACTGCCGCCACCATCTCAGATGTGGCACGCGCCCAATTTCACTGACAACCTTTCCTTTCAGGGGCTGATCATGTCCAGACCATTTCATGAGGGGTTTTTGAGCAACAGTCCTCTTTTTCTTGTGGTCCAATGGACTAGGCTCCCATACTTGTGTTAATTACTCTTTTTTTTATTGTGCACAGTGCTGCTTTAACAGATGGGCACGTGTATTTTTTTGTCCTGCAATTCAGCGTTACATTTTTTACAAGTTATCCATTTTTTTAAAACGTTTACTTCTAGTGTATACACGTGTGATCTTCAACTTAATGTATCAACTGAGTATGTGTAAATGTTAGTTCGCATTGTGTGCAGGAGGAGTAAAGAAGTCACACAAAAGGAGCAACGAGACACACTGGAAGAGGTGCTGTATGTGACGGTCACTTATAAAGGATCGTGTGTTTGCGTCCGCAGCTCCAGGCAGAGTTGCACTGTCAGGGCTGAAGGTGAACTGTCATTAGATGGGTCTTGGTACTGGAGAAGAGGAGCTCTTAAGTTTCCTTTTGCAATGCGTGGGAAGACGTGATGCCACCCAGGCCTGTTTTTTCTTGGAATTCTGAAACTTGTAAATTTGCTACATTTAAAATGCAGGGAAAAAACTGCAGGTCCCAGAATGCAAATGGAAAGATAAGGATTGAGTGGCCTCCCTGGAAAAGTAGACAAAATGTGCGTGCATTGGTAATGCTCCAATGTCCTTTAATAGCGTGTTGCAGCTCTGTATAGTAAGGGTCGCTTTACCAAAAAAGGGAAACAAGGAGACTCCTGCAAAGGCCAGACGAGCCTGTGTGTGTGAATGGTTTTCCGGAAAGGAGTGTTGCCTGCTCATGCCAGGACTGACCTGTGCTGCTGGAGCTCTGAGCTACGCGTAGGAGTTCATGTGATGTGCAACATGCAACCATCCAGGAACAGGTGCAAGACGCTGCAGGAGAAGTGCAGCACTAAGTATTTCTGGGTGTGCTTAGACCACTCAGAGTTGCTGCAAATGTTTACCTGGGCTGTAAGCGCGGCATCTTCTCTGTGTGAGCCATCTCTCCCAAGTCACACTGCACTCATACACTTGGGTTCCTATAAGGGCAGTAAAAAGGGGTGGGTTCATATAAGGGCAGTAAAAAAAGGGGGGTAGGTGAGGGTATAACCGTTTGTGAGTGTGCTTAGGCCGTTAAGCTTGTGGTGTGGCGAGCTGCATCTCCAGCATAAAAAGGTTTTACCCTAAACCTCTTGTGATAAGTAAAAGCAAATTGTTTGTACCGGTGGTTCGCGCTACGCCTGTACATAATGTTTGGTAATTCACAAAGTATATCACAGTATTCTTCTGTACAATACATAAATTAGAAAGGTCAAGATTTGTGCTGCTCCAAATTTAATTTTCTTTTTACAGTCGACAAATGTTTCGACACTGGGTCGTTTTCAAGGCACTGGTAATTTAGTATTGTTGCACGTTGGGGGTGTGCTATCTTGTCTGTATTATTGGCCTCCTAATGTTAATCTTTCTTCGGTTGCTCGAATAGTGTCTCATACCATTAATGTCGTAAATGTATAATGTCTATAATTTAGCCTTGGTCTCTTTAGCATAGTCCTTCAAATATCCTGCTTTCTATTCAACGGCATTGATCCCAGGAACCTCACACGTATATACATTGGATAACACAGACAAGATAGTACACACCCAATGGCCAACAATACTACATTACCAGTGCCTTGTAAACGACCCAGTGTCCAAACACGTGTCTGGATAATACAGACACAAATGTTGACCTTTCTAATTTATGTATTGTACAGAAGAATCCTGTGATATACTTTGTGAATTATCAAACATTATTTTCAACCTTAGCGCGAAGCACCAGCACAAACAATTAGCTTTTGCCTATTAGGGCAGTGACCAAATAAACAATCCAGCTTCCGCCCACTTACAGTTACTGGCCACAGCAGACAGAAATGTGTCAAACGTGTCTCGGGAGGATAGCTCAGGGGCAACGTACTCGCCTTGGAAGCAAGACGACACAGAGCAACACGGGTGCAATCCCCGGGTGTGCGCTTAGAAACCTCTAGGTATTAAGCGTGTTATAAATAACCTATCATATCATATCAAACCTGACTGAATTTTCTCACGCTGCCATTATACACTATGGGCCTTGAAGCAGGCCGATCGGAGCCTCCACTAATAATTGTTTGGCTGGTTTTACCATTGCTTTGTAAAAAGAGCAGCTGTGAGATCTTAGCTTTATAATCTCACTCCACGCATTAGGTGGCTGGAGCCTTCAGTTTCCTTTCAGCCTCGCCTAGCTTCCCTTCTGCTGATAGGTGCAGAGTGCAGCGCAGTACCTTGCCCTGGGTTCTAGGTTATATCTTCATACCATGCCTCCTTGTTATCACCAGAACATTTAAAATGGGAACCGATTGGTAGTAAATGGCTGCAGACACAGCAGTGAGTGGTGAATGGGGATTCACCAGTGACTACTGTCTTTGGCAACAAAGTCTTAGAAGACGTGTGAATGTTGCACGATTCAAAATAAGAGGTATGCATCATGGCAATACTGATGCCTGTTAAGGTCAGTCACTTTTCGTACTGCATACCAGAATACTGTGTAAAACAATAAATACACGCAGGTAATTGTGTCAAGCATCTTCTATAACTGTGTTTCTTGATTGTATATTTGTAAAACCCAGAGGAAATTTCGTTATGCTCATATGTTTCATGTTGTTTCTCCTGGGCTTTTATTCAGGATTTGGAAAATAAAGCTTTTTCATACTCTTTTTCCTCAACATGCGTATAGAGGAATTTATATGTTGTCGGGTTGGTTTATTAAGTAACTTGTTTACTGGCACTAATGGTATATTGGGTTTAAATCCACCATTATCCACTTATTAAAAGTATATGATTACCATCAAATCCTTAATATCACTGTGCCTTCATTGACAAAAATGGCAATTATTCAGTACACAGTTTATCCTACTAAAAGAAAATCACACGTTTCATTAGACTGTGCATGGGTACTCATGTGGCCCTCCAGAAGTTTTGAACTTCAACTCCCACCAACCTAAGCAATCATAATCAGTGGTGATGGGTCATGCAAATTGCAATCCAAAACATTTGGAGGATAACAAAGTGATTCACCGTGGAATGTAGTGTTTCTCCAGATATATCATTAGCACCCTAGCGGGAGGAGCCAGCCAATCAGGTGGCTTGGAATGTGCTGGCTTGAACCGCCGGGTAAAGACTACATTCCATCCCACCTGATGGCTGGCTCCCCACCACCATCTTCCCCCCAACCTCTGTCCCATCATTTTAAATAGTTTTTGTCCCCTCCCTCCCCTCACTTACCTTATTTCTGCGGCAGTGGCGGAACTCCCCGCTACAGCTGCTCCTTCTTCTCTTCTCCTGCAGGCTGCCATGGAAAGGGAAGACATACAGAGCCCCTCTTCACTTTCCATGCCGGGCATCTTGTAAAAATATTTTTCCACACGCATCTTGTAAAAAAAATGTTACACATGGTTCCCGTTGAGCGAAAGAAAATACTTTTTTTTAGCACCCTGGGTTACCGCTTTGGTAACCCTCAGTGCTAATGGCCTTAAGCCCCCATTCCAAGTGCTGGAACAGTGGGTAACGGGCCAAAGCCCTTGTTAATGGCCCTCTTTTAGCTCATGCCGTTAACTTGGGCTGCCGGGCCTTACCCCTGTTTCAGCCCTTGGAACGGGGGCTTAACGCCACAATAATAGTTAACATTCATGTGTTGCAAACCACAGTTATTTCTCTCTTGGGTTACTAATTGACATTTATTGTAATGTCACCTCCTATACTTAATGAGTATTGAAGACTGTGATGACACTAGTATCCTTTTCTATGAGGTCACTTCCAATGATGTCAAAACATAAGCAAATTAGAAGGCCTACATGTATTTTGCCACACAGGGTTACGGATATAAGCGTTTCATGCTTCTATATATCACTTTATGCCAGCTTTGTCCTGCTAACAAGTTCCATAACTGGTGTCATTATTACCCAATTCAATGATACCCATTTTATCCACCTTCGAAGGATGGAGGGCTAAGTCGGCCCTGCTGGAAGTTAAACCAATGTCCAGCAGACTGCACAAAGATGTTTGGGTACATCCAGTTTTGCAAATAAGATGGGGCCTCATTACAACATCGGAGGTGCAGGAAAACATTTCGGGAATGCAGTGGGAATTCCGTTACTGTCGCATTCCGGCCACATTCCTCCACGGCCAAATGACCAGATTGGCGGCAGGGGCTCCGATTTACCTCCAGCAAAAAGCTGGACTACCAATTTTTGCTGGAATTACCACAGTGGAACTACCAATGATGGTAGTTGCATCAAAAACCCCATGGAGTCCAATGAACCCAGAAAATGGGGATTTAAACTGCTGGCCACAACCTGTAAATCTTGTGATAAACCCACGGGACCAAGTGGCAGTAACGGTAATCAATTTTGCTGGTAGTTTGCCAGAAATACCGCCGAACTACTGCCAAGCTGGTAATGAGGACCGTTCTGCTTTACTGCCTAAACCCTCCACCCCCTCTCTCCTCCTAGACCTTCTGATCCCCAGCAATCCCCTTTTCTCACAGAACCCAATCCATGCTACATCATCTTGCTAGTTTCCTTACTTTTTTCTATATTAAAAATGCTCTTCTTGCTACAATAGTGACGATCTATACTATGAGAGATCATGAGCTGCTTTAAAAAAAAATTGAAAAAAATATGGAAATATGTGCTTTAAAATACACCCTTTTAATCCTTTTTCAAAATGTTCCTTGGGGTGTAACTCCCAAACTCCTTTTAGAGGGGTGGAGCTTTCATGCTATACTCGCATGGAGCAATATGGAGCCACTTTGAAAATATTTTCCAGGGCAACTTTTACTTATCAGTCGAACCTTGCCTGGAATTCAGCAAGCCAGAAGTTAAACATGGTTTTGAAACATGAAAAACAAATTAAATATTTTCCAATAGTTCTCCTTTATATATTGATTGTGTGATGAGGTAAGTGCACCAGTTATAGAAAAGTGCACCAACTGAAATTGCGTACCCCCAAAATACTACTTTTCCACTGCCACCTCATAAATATGTTTTTGCTGTGTCCATTTGCGGGCAGATTTTCCCAGCTGTAGGTAAGTGGACACAAGACAACATTTTCAAACAGACCCCGCACACAACTTCAGCCGGCCCTAGAAAACACTGAATAATGAAGATTATCCCTGTATGGTGCATAGGGAGTGCATTATGCTTCAATTTATTTAATCTTACTCAACAAATAAACATAACTGAAAATGAACCTTCAACTTCTCATTTTCTTTTTTTTTTCTTTTCTTTTTTTAATGAAACTACATTTCCCTCTAAACACTGCCTCTTCTGTAGTTCACTGTCCTTCCGGACCCTGTATGAGTCACTTCCTGTTCTCAACTCCTCCTCTTCTTTGGATGCTCTGAACTGCACACCAAACTTTGATAATCTGACCAAACGTCTATCTGTTAACTGCCCATCTGGACCAAACGGTTACTCCTCAAATCGTAACCTCTGGCTCCTGTCGAGTCCTGCTGGGCCGCTCGTCCAGCTTCTCTGGAGGTCCTTAGCTCTATCCTCCACTCAGCGCTCAGCTGCTCTTCTGGTCTTCCCCTGTCAAGATAGAAGGACGTCGTTAGGGAGGAGAGTGCACTGCCCTATGCAACAAATCAACTGAGTTATGCATGTAAATGTACAGTGTACTCATTGGGTGGCAGAGTAACGGCGAGCATTATGCTTGTTCAAAGCTCTCCACTACTGCTTGTGCTACTGAAGGCACCGGCTTGAAATAGAATGTCTTAAACGCGCCATCAATAGCCAAGTCTGCTGCCTTAAGTATGTCGCTCAATGCTACTTCTGATGCATAAGCCTTGAACATCATCGCTCCTCTTACTGAGGGGGCCTCAAACAGCGGCAGGTCGATCCCCACCAGCTGCATAATCTCTCTGACCCATCTAGTGATTGTAGCTGTGGCTACTGTCTTGTGTGGCTTCCTGTGCGCTATTAACAACTGCGCCACCCCCGTTGGCCGGATCTCGGCTGTCCTGAGGTCATATTTGCGGATACATTTTGCTACGCACAAGCAGGGCTGACCCGGAAGGTACGGATATGCAATGGACGACAAATTGGTTTTCGTTCTTCTTGCCAGGGTGAATGCAACGCCCTCTGGTCCGTAACATATCCTATCCACGTCAAGCGCTTTTACGTTCGACACCCTCTTGCATGATACCAGACAACATAACATGGCTAGCTAGCGACAGGTATTTGTTCACTGGCCAGCTCACTAGAAATAAATTAACAAGGGGGGGTCCTGGGAGTCCCTCAGCCAGACATTAGTCCTGGTTACGAGAGACTTACCCAGAGTCTTTAGCTCACTATCTTTCACAGAGAAGAAATATCCCAAACATATCAGTCTTTGTCCTGCCTTGGGGCAGTCCAGCACCGAAATGCTAGGCAATTCTCCTCTGAACAAGAGTACCAACAGAAACCCCAGACACGTATTTCGTTCTGGTTGGACCTCATCAGTAGGGTGGATCTGTGCCTCTCTAAGAATAGTGAGCAAGGGGTCCACGTCTGGATTCCCCTAGTAACAAGGGGGGTCCTGGGAGTCCCTCTGCCAGACATTAGTCCTGGTTACGAGAGACTTACCCAGAGTCTTTAGCTCACTATCTTTCACAGAGAAGAAATATCCCAAACATATCAGTCTTTGTCCTGCCCTGGGGCAGTCCAGCACCGAAATGCTAGGCAATTCTCCTCTGAACATGAGTACCAACAGAAACCCCAGACACGTGTTTCGGTCTGGTTGGACCTCATCAGTAGGGTGGATCTGTGCCTCTCTAAGAATAGTGAGCAAGGGGTCCACGTCTGGATTCCCCTAGTAACTTAGGGTGAGACCCAAAGTTACTTAAATATGCAAATTAACAAGGGGGGTCCTGGGAGTCCCTCTGCCAGACATTAGTCCTGGTTATGAGAGACTTACCCAGAGTCTTTAGCTCACTATCTTTCACAGAGAAGAAATATCCCAAACATATCAGTCTGTCCTGCCCTGGGGCAGTCCAGCACCGAAATGCTAGGCAATTCTCCTCTGAACATGAGTACCAACAGAAACCCCAGACACGTGTTTCGGTCTGGTTGGACCTCATCAGTAGGGTGGATCTGTGCCTCTCTAAGAATAGTGAGCAAGGGGTCCACGTCTGGATTCCCCTAGTAACTTAGGGTGAGACCCAAAGTTACTTAAATATGCAAATTAACAAGGGGGGTCCTGGGAGTCCCTCTGCCAGACATTAGTCCTGGTTACGAGAGACTTACCCAGAGTCTTCAGCTCACTATCTTTCACAGAGAAGAAATATCCCAAACATAGGACCCCCCCTTGTTAATCTGCATATTCAAGTAACTTTGGGTCGCACCCTAAGTTACTAGGGGAATCCAGACGTGGACCCCTTGCTCACTATTCTTAGAGAGGCACAGATCCACCCTACTGATGAGGTCCAACCAGACCGAAACACGTGTCTGGGGTTTCTGTTGGTACTCTTGTTCAGAGGAGAATTGCCTAGCATTTGGGTGCTGGACTGCCCCAAGGCAGGACAAAGACTGATATGTTTGGGATATTTCTTCTCTGTAAAAGATAGTGAGCTAAAGACTCTGGGTATGTCTCTCGTAACCAGGACTAATGTCTGGGAGAGGGACTCCCAGGGCCCCCCTTGTTAATCTGCATATTCAAGTAACTTTGGGTCTCACCCTAAGTTACTAAGGGAATCCAGACGTGGACCCCTTGCTCACTATTCTTAGAGAGGCACAGATCCACCCTACTGATGAGGTCCAACCAGACCGAAACACGTGTCTGGGGTTTCTGTTGGTACTCTTGTTCAGAGGAGAATTGCCTAGCATTTCGGTGCTGGACAGCCCCAGGGCAGGACAAAGACTGATATGTTTGGGATATTTCTTCTCTGTGAAAGATAGCGAGCTAAAGACTCTGGGTAAGTCTCTCGTAACCAGGACTAATGTCTGGCAGAGGGACTCCCAGGACCCCCCTTGTTAATCAGCTCACTAGAAATCTCAGCATTATATTCACGTCCCACAAGGATGAGTAGTTCGGTTCCAGGGGAATCCTCAGTTGGGCCCTTCTCATAAGCCTAATGACTGTAGGGTTTTCCCTGTCATCCCATCCACCTGCTTGTGACCCGCGGAGATGGCATATTTGTATACTCCCATTTCTCTGAAAGCTCTGCCGTCTTTCAGCAGGTCTGCCAGAAGATTTGGGACCTCTACTATAGGGGCAGAAAAAGGAGAAAAACATCTCCTCTTGCACGAGGCTGCCCATTTGCTCCAAGCTGCGTCATAGATCCTTCAGGTGGATGGGGCCAAGGAGTCTGCGATGAGTCCTGCTGCTTGCTTTGAAATGCCCGACTGAGACCATCTGTACCTGATACCCTGCATGCCATCAGGGGAAGAGTCCCCCTCACCCTCAGAGGTAGTCGATGTCCTGATGGGAGGATGTTCGGGATGTCCAACGAGAGCTCCATCAGGGCTAGAACCCACACTTGTGTTTTCCAGATAGGTGTTATTATGACTATCTTCGCTCCTTCCATGCGCACTTTTGCTAGTACTCAGCTGATCATCGCTAAGGGGGGAACGCGTAATGCAGCAGCCCCTCCCAGGCCTGGAGGAATACATTGGTTCCTTGAGCATTCAGGTCCAGTCTCCAGCTGTAGTATTTCTCCTTCTGGGCATTGAGGCTCGAGGCAAAAATCGTCTGTGTGGAAAGGCCCCCACAGCTGCTCCACTTGCTGGAATATATTCATGTCTAACCTCCAGTCGCTGATATCCATCAGATACCGGGAGTTCCAGTCTGCGATTACGTTGAGATATTACGGGAGATATTCTGCTGTGACAGAGATCCCTGTTTCCAGGCACTAATGCCAGAAGTCTGTCGCTAGTTCCGCCAGGACCCTCAATCTCGTGTCCCCCATATGATTTATATACCCGACAGCTGAGATGTTGTCCAACTTCAGCAGTATGCAGCAATTCCCCCTCCCCTTGGAAAAGGCTTTCACTGCGAAAGATCTGGTTATAAGCTCTAAACAATTTATATGAAGCTGTAGTTCTTGTGAACTCCATCTTCCTCCTGTTTCTAAGGGGCTGCATCTTGCTACCCATCCAGCACTGCTGGCGTCTGACTCCACCACCAAGTCTGGCGTGTTTCCGAATATGGGTCTGCCATTCCAGGCTTCCATATTCTGCAGTCACCATTCCAGCTCTGTCTTCAACTCCCGATCCAGGGTTATCAACTGATGGTATCTCAACCCCTGCTGCAGGTGTCTGATCTTTTGCTTCTGCAGGGCTCTTTAATGCAGGGGCATGGGAAGATGGCCTGTATGGATGATGCTAATAGCCCACTATTCTCGCCAGTTCCCGGAGAGAAACTGTCTGCCTGGCGAGGCATAATCTGATCTCTTTCTTTATGTCTTGCATCTTTCTCTCAGGCAACTCGAGAGTAGCCTTGTTGGTGTCTACCACAAAACCTACAAAGTCTAACCTTCTTGTTGGAGTCACATCTGATTTCTCTTGATTGATGAGAAACCCTAAAGACTGCAGGAGGTGTATTACCCAGTTTGTCTGGTACTTTAGTGTCTCCCTGTCTTCTGCTAGCAAAAAGATGTCATCCATATTGACTATCATACGGACCCCTTTCTCTCTGAAGACCGTTGCTAATGGTTTTATCAGTTTGTTGAACGCCAAGGGAGCAGACACAAGGTCGTAAGGCATGGTCTTGAATTGCCATAAACGCTCTTCCCACCAGAACGCTAGATAAGAGCGGAAACTCTTCTATACGGGTATGGTAAGGAAGGTGTCCTTCAGGTCCACTCTCCCTAGCCAGTCTCCTTTTCTTAATATATCTCTCAACTGGTGGATGCCCTCCATTTTGAAGAGCCTGTACACTAACCAGCTGTTCAGCTCGTTCAGATTTATGACCGGACTCGTCTTGTCCTTCCTCTTCACTGGAAACATGTTGCTGATAAAGCGGGGAACTAGCTGACATAGTTCTATAGCTTCTTTGCTTTCTAACTGCACTAATTCTGGTGGAGAATGTAACGCTCTGCGCTGGCAATGTGCATCGGTCGTGGGGCCCTGCCCTGCACTGGCTGCTCGATGAATTCTAGCTGTAGTCCCTGCACGATCTGTGATACCCAGTCATTGCTCGAGAGCACTCGCGAGTTGCGCCAGAATAGGCCTGTCCTGCCCCCCACTGGAGGATAGGTAGTCGCTCTCACCTGAGCTTAAGTTGTGCATTGTACTGGCTCCTCTTCCTCTGCAGCCTCTGGGGAATCTTCTCCTAGTTCAGAAGAAGGTGTCCTGCATCCTCCCTTCCCAGTACTGGGCTCTACCTCCTTGAGGTCTTCAAGAGGAACGAAATCGACCGGTCGGACGACCTCTATGGAGGACGGTCCATGAAAAAACGCTGTTCGGAAATATTTTCCTAATGGAGGCCTGTGCTTTCTGCAATGAAGTGTAGATGCCGACAAACCTTCACATTTCCTTTCCAAAGGCCTCTGTAAGGAGAAGGCCTTGAGCCGCTTCGCCTGCCTCGTACTTCACAAGGTCGCCCAACTTGCCGTCCATCTTCAGCAGCACTCCTCTCCTTCTCTCTGAGGAGATAGTACAGTTGGTGTTATCTAGGCGACAGGCCACCCTCTGTGCCCAGTTGGCCAGGACATCCAAGTTGATCTCCTCTCCAGTATCCCTGGCCCGTTCTGCCACGTCCATTATCTTGGCCAATGGTTCTGTCAAGTCAAGTACTTTCTCCCGACGGCTCTTCCATGACCTGTCTATCCCTTTCCTTAGGTCTTTGGAGGCTTCGGTCACGAATGCCAACATCTTGGGGTCCAATTCTGGTGCCTTGTATCTTTATCTAGGGGCTTCCTTATCCTCTGTGCCATGTATTTGGCTACCCTTGGCGAGGGATGCCAGTCCGAAGACCTGGGCTTTCTTATGAGGTCTGGGTTGAACATGTCGGACATCTCTGGTTCTCTGGCTTTATGTTCTTCTCTTTTCTCTGCCTATTACCGCTGGCAGGCTTTGTCCACTCTTCCTCTGCCTTATTATCTTCCTCCTGAGAGCAAGTTACGGCATCGGGTGACTCTTCCTCTGAGAGCATCTGCTAAAGAACTTTCTAGCACTTCCTTAAAACTCGATGCCAGGTCCTGAGCTTGCTCCTCTTCCTCCCAGTCATAGGTCGACATACTGAGGTGTAGACTATAGAGTGCCAAGTGCCTGTCTTGCAGGCTTATGTGCACATCCACTGCTCTTTAGAATGCCTGATATGTTGTGGCTGGCACCTGTTGTGCCTCAGCAGCCGTGTCTGCTTCCTGCTACTTGCTCCTGAGAGCTATCTTACTGGAAGCCCTTGCGCTCGTTTGCCACTCGATGATTTTCCTTGCACGGGTGGAGCGAGTAACACTTATTTATGCATCTACTTTCTCAGTTTAAATGTTTCGCAGCGTGTGATACCGTATTCGGAAGAGGGAGCCCTGCCTAGCCAAAGGTGGGGGCTTGCTCCTCTGTGTCATCCGAGCCCAGCTTTTGGGCGGAGGGCACAACCCCCTGCTGGAAATAGCGATCTTTCACACTGGCCCGTGGCTGCTCTCCGCGACTCGTTGAGGCAGAGCTGTGGGGCGGATGCCATGCCCTTGCGAGGGATGGGGCCTTGCGGGAGCTCAGCGCTCTTTCACGCTGGCCCGGTGCAGTTCTCTCCTACCTCAATGAGGTGAGGCAGAGCTTCTGGGTGGGAGCTCCTCTCTTCTTCAGCGTCGCTGGGAGCCCCGGGCGTGCTTGACATAAAGCACAGGCTCCGGCGGAGGCCGAGGGTCTGCTCTCTCCTATTCTGTCCTCTCTGGCGAGGACGTAACCACAAATGCAGTAAAGTTAACGGCTAATCGGAAAGTCGTGTAATTCTGCTGATAAGTCTTATACTTGTGCAGGTATGAAGCAGCTATGCTGTGCTTTCTATACCTCATACACCCGTCTGAAAGTACACAATTCTACACATTTATAAGAATACAATTCTCTGCGGCGAAAACGTGCACTTACCTTGCTGAAGAGCAGGAAAAGAAGAGGATGCGTTGAGAAAAGGAAGTGACTCATACAGGGTCAAGCAGGACAGTGAACTACAGAAAAGACAGTGCTTAGAGGGAAATGTAGTTTCATTAAAAAAAAGAAAAAAGAAAATGAGAAGTTAAAGTTCATTTTCATTTACTTGGTTATTTGTTGAAACTGCTGAAGAACAGGATTAAAGAAGTTGAAGCATAATGCTCGCCTCCGGTCTTGACATAGAATTAGTACTAGGCAGCGTCCGAATCGCATACCCCACACCTTTATCATCCCACTTATGGAACTAACCTTGTAGTGTCAACACTGTAACCTAACCAGGTGTGAAAACCACTATTTCGCCTTGAGACTGAAGGCCTTCACACTTAAAGCCTCAACAATCGAGTCACCAAATAATCGTTGATTCTTAGACAAACGTCTTTCAAATAATAAACTACTTGTACTTGCAACTTGTCATCTGCTGCCACCTAGTGCTTACATTGAAGATTGCACACTTCAAGTGATTGTGAAAAGTTACGTCTTAATTTTGCTGGAGAAGCCGTTTTCTACTGAGGCTTGTTTGTTTTTTTTTAAAACGTTTTTAGCGAATTCAAAGTGAGTCATATACATTTTTGAAAAATGACAAGTTATGCAAATAGGTGTGTTTTCACAAGGATGCTGCAATCCACACAGAGCGTATAAGTGTAGCTATCACCCCTGCCTTCTCCGACAACAGGGCCGGTAAAGGCCCTCCAGCCAAAGCCTTAGGTAGGCCCTAGTGTAGCCTCAGGCGGCCTGTCTTCCCTCAACAAGAGAGTGTGATAGCTAGTAGCACGACTCCCCCTCGGGGTGCAGATTGTTTTATGTTGGGTTCATTATTTCGTTTTAAAGGAAGCAGTCTTCCCACAACTCTCGACTGCCTAATTCCTTTAGAAACAAACAGGGCCTTAAAGTTAACTAGTAAAACCCTTTATTATTTGTATGCATTGGCGTCGCCAGGAATCAAATTTAGGAGGGGCACAGAGGGAGCCACAGAGAAAGAAGGGGGGCCACAGACAAAAGTAGGGGGACGCCTATAAAAGGGCAATGTGTGACGTCAGAAGCAATCCTGCAGAGAATATTTTGTGCACACAAACTACCACACCCCTTGTGTGCATCTCCCCTCCCATCGGAATGTAGGCACTGAACCATTTAGTCACTAATGACCCATCATTAGCGGTTTTGTGCACTACATTCTGATTGGAAGGGTTGCTCTTGGCAAGAGGGTGACTCAACAGTTCGATTGCTGCCCTATGGGTGTGCTGTGCTGGCAGACACAGCACAGCAGACAGTGCATAGAAAGTAGCCCAGATGAGGTGGGGGAGGGCAGTAGGGGCGGTTCCAGGATTTCAGAGGAGGGGCCCGGGCCTCCCCTTCAGCCCCCTAGAGGCCACTGTTTGCATGTGGAAGAGGCAGGCAGCTGGGAAGATAGAGCCTAGGAACTAAGTAGAAGGAGAGAGGTGGCCTGTTGGTGGAAACGTGGGTAGGAATTGGACAGGAGTGGGGAAAAGGGGTTCCAGGGCACCAGCAGAGAGAAACAATGGCAGACAGGTGGGGCAAAGGCACCAATGCCCTCGGAGAACACGGGCAGCTACAGACTGACTCCACCGCTTCCTCCCCATCTCATTGGCCAAACACTCTCTCCTGGACGCTGATTTAATAATATCAAAGGATCTCCATTATTTACAATCGTACTCTTCCCAATCACAGCGTGTGCCTAATTTGGGTAAGTAATATGCGTATTGGGTACCTTTGGTATCACTAACTGAAAACACACAATAAATAAAGTATTGAAAAGACACTAAAAGAACATCAATGCTATCACATACATACTGGGTGCATCAAATCTCATAACAGTGTTTGAGAGGTCAAAGGTTGTGGCAGCATGTACTTCAGAAATCGGTGCCTGCAGAGCAATGCAGAATACTGCACTGGCTTATTCTAAGGATTATGGCAGTATTGTTAAGTCATTGATAGAGCTCTTATACCGTTAGATTTAAACAAATGAATGATCCAGCTCTGCCTGGTTCATTTATGATTGGGTCAAATGAATGCACAGTATACGATTTTCGCTCGATTCTGTAATTCACAGAAACAAACCATCTGCCAACAAACACTAAAACTCGTCAAATTTGCAGTCGCAATTTACAATATAAAAGAGTGCAAACAGTGCAGCGGCATGTATGCCAGGCGCATCGCAATCTAGAACAAGTAACACAGGGGATAGCCCCTAACGTCAAAGAACTGGGGTAACTACAATGTATTACACAAAGGGTCAGCCAGTTAGATTGTGCAAACTCTGATATAAAGTTGTCATGTGAGCCCAGGTCAGGCTAGTAGAACTCTGTCAGATAGGTTCATGAGCTCTAAAGCAAGTCTCTGTACAGTTCCTGTTTTAGCCCAGGAACATCAAGCACCTTTGTGAATTGTGCACCATGTGATTGTTTTTTTATAACACGCTTAATACCCAGAGCTTTCTAAGTGTGGACCCGGGATCGAACCTGTGGTGCTCGTGTCGTCTTGCTTCCAAGGCGAGCACGTTGCCCCTGAGCTATACTCCCAATACTAGTATTAGTACAGGACGCAGTATTATGTTTTATGTTTGAGGCTGTATGTGCCCATTACATTGTATTTTTCCATTGTGAGACGTTATGTATATCTATGTCTCTCATTATTTCACATGTGTTGTGTGATAGGCATGATTATATGTTTTTAGATATATGTTTGTTCTTCATTTATATATGTATTGAATGATAGGTATGAATACATTAATCCTATCATCGATGAAATGTTGTATTAAGCCGTTCCCACATCTGTGTGCTGTACAACATGAGCAGGTTTAACGAAATATGAATCTGTCTCTTTAGGACTGCCTTTAAAAATAATGCACAATGTGGTACTCAGTTGAATCACTTGTAATTCTAACTGCTCGTTTTCTTTGCTAGGAACAGCTTTGTGCTATACCACAGATCAATCTGGAGGCAAGAGTCATGTGTCTACTGGAATACCATATAACACATTCCAAAAGACTTACTACAGTATGTTTATCTGAGAGTTGCAGCCTTTGTGGATTAAGCCAGAAATTAGGAGGACGACATTGAAGGAAAATCATGTTGATATGGACAACCCATGGCAATTTCTTAGAATCCCTCATGCGGTAACATTTTGCCATCATAACCAGTACTTATCTTCTGATCGAGACCATGTACAAAGCCATAACAAGACTAGTTATTTCTTAGAATCCCTCATGCGGTAACATTTTGCCATCATAACCTGTTGTCATCTTCTGATAGAGACCATGTACAAAGCCATAACAAGACTAGTTATTTCTTAGAATCCCTCATGCGGTAAAATTTTGCCATCATAACCTGTACTTGTCATCTTCTGATCGAGACCATGTACAAAGCCATAACAAGACTAGTTATTTCTTAGAATCCCTCATGCGGTAACATTTGCCATCATAACCTGTACTTGTCATCTTCTGATCGAGACCATGTACAAAGCCATAACAAGACTAGTTATTTCTTAGAATCCCTCATGCGGTAACATTTGCCATCATAACCTGTACTTGTCATCTTCTGATCGAGACCATGTACAAAGCCATAACAAGACTAGTTACAGATCAACTTGAGCCGCTATTCCCCTGACAGCCACGTCAAGGTGCAGGGGGGAAACCTGCATAGAAGGCTTGCCTTGAAACTAAGCAAAGCTGTTTTGGTCCGAATCAGTGTGTTGCCATAGCCTTGCACCAAAAGAGACTGATGATCCAGCCTCAGTTGGGTGGAACTTTAGTGCTACCAAATTTGAATGGTTCCCCAGCAACCTATACAATTATAAGGTAGCTGAAGAAACTGGTAGGATGGTCAAGTTTGCTTCTTCCACTTATCTTGACCGTGAATCTTTCAAAGGGGAAGATATGCCTGCATGTAGGTAATCCCAAACAATCTCCAGTATACAACCCCTGCAAGAAAGCTACTAGGAACTCAAAAGGAACCAACCAGGTTCATTATTTTTGTTTTAGAAATATTTATCAGCAAAATCCTGCCTCTGCCAGAAAATCCCAACACTGCCAAGTAATTCTGAGCTCCTCCAGTAGCTAGAAATGTCACCCTTCCATGCCCAATTGAATGAACACTGTTCTTAAGTAATTAATGCCTGTGATTCGTGTGGTTACAGACTGGTGAATTCCATACTGAAGCAATGCATTCATTTTGTTATTATAATCATTCCCCCAGTCCGACTTAATATTTGTGTTGCAGTTGCAGAGGGAAGTATACAAGTCACCTACTTAGAAGATCAAAAGGATGCATACCTGGTTATAAAAGGAGAACTTTTTCATGTGATTAAAAGTCAAAATATATATTTAAGGTATAATATTAATATGGGGGGCTGCAGGGGTCTCCCCCCGCATATATATGTGGTGTAAAGGGTTAAAAAAGGCCGCATTTTTGGACGTCTCAATAATCACATAGATCCGTCTCTGACCACTCCTCCTCCTTCTCATGGGACTCCAGAACCTCTTCCATGACACCCCTTTCCATGGGTGTTCATCAAGGATCGGTATCAAGTCCACTCCTTTCACCATATACAGCTCCTCCCTCAGCAAATTCATGTATCTCCTTGGCCTTAAATATCACCTGTTCTCTGATACCACAGATATTCTTTGCTTTCACCTATATCACCACTGCAATCTCTGAACCCATAACCAACCACCTAACATACTTTTGGTACTGGGTGGCTCTACTGTGCTTCATGCTACACTCTTCAAAGATGGTAGTCATATTTATCCCAATCTCCTCCAACACCCAAATCACTCTCTCCTTTTCCCCTTAACCTCCACCCCCTAGCCATGGCTCACAACCCTGGGGTTCTATTTGACAGTGACATAAAACTATCAATTCGACATGACCACTGCCACCGTAGCCATACTCAACCTCTAGAAACATTAGAAAAATGTGCAAAGACATCATGCAACACCCAACTAAAACCCTTTTCTCTATGCATGTACTCAGCATATCAGATTACTCTGCATGCCTACTTATTGGTGTATACCTCAGCTCTTTAACTCCTGCAACAAAGTCCTCAACTTTGTGGCATACACCCTTTTAAACCTAACCAGATCTTCCCCAACTCTGCCTACTATCACGACACTGGATGAATATCCATGAAAAATCCCTCTCTTTGAATTCCTGATAATCGTCTATGGGTGTATCCATAGTCTTGCACCCCACTGACTCCCTGAATGCAGACCACTGCACTCTTCCTTCTTGGACTATCTGCATGTCATCCCCTCACAACCCATCAGCCCCCCTCCTCAAACAAGACTTATAGCCCACCTGCTAGCAATCAAAAGAGCATTCTCAAAGCCCCCAAACCTCCTAACCAGACACAATTCCCAAACCACCTCTCCTGCATTGAGCCCTCAGGACTACTCTATGTAATTTGTAAATATGTAAATCTCGGACCCAGGCTCTCGATGTTAAAAATATTGATATACCCTACAGTGCTTGTCCCTAGTATATTTTCCTACTCTTACAGCTTCACCACCCACTATACATTTAATTCAACAATGCTCAATTATAAAGGCAGCTTACCCTAGGACTGCCCCCGTTCTCCATTATCGCCTTTGTTGACATTAGCTTCCCAATTTGGCTTTCAGAGAACTGATTCATAACTCATCCCTCTCTGAGCCCTGGGCAACTGCATGTTTTGCCTGTCTCTAGTTGTGGTCCTTTTAAAAGTCTTAACAAATCAGGAGTAGAGTTGAGCACTGAGGTTCTGCACTAACACTTGCAAACAAAGGCAGCAGCAACACATTTATTAAAGCAAGTGCACGGATTCATCAAGACCAACAGTAGCAGTCTCTACAAAGAACAGGAAAAAGTCAGAACTGAATAGTACAACTCCAAGCATAACATTGTACGGTTAGGCCAAGTACATCTTTCAGAGGTGTCCTGTGCCTCAACCACTGTTGTCATCCGCTCCTTAGATTCGCTGCTTAACATTGCAAATGGGTGTAAGTAGCAAAGGTATGCTACTGGCACAGTCTCAGCCAATAACAACGCTGCTATATGTACTGCTGTACATGGGCGTAGGACATAGGGGGGATCCCCCCACAATTTTAAGTGGGGGGATATATGGCATTTATCCCCCCAGAATATGTCTGCGATTCTTTAAATGTAATACATTCATTTAATTTAATTAATGTATAAAGCGCTGGAGGGCTCTAAGGCATAAGGGCATTGATCTACAAACATTTGCCAATGGCACCATCTGAGGAGCACAGTGACAGAAGTAAATGTCTCTTCTGCTGCACAACAGTAATCCTAAAGCAACAAACTGGTTAATAGGAAAACGATTCCAACCAATAAAGCTACTGGGGATACTTAGAGGCAGCGCAGGGGGACAGCTGGCTGGTGGTGGAGTAGGAGCTATGGCTGCGTTCTCTCCCTTCCTTATATCTCCCTTTTAACCTCTTTTCTTCTCTCCCTGCACTTTCCCCATGGTGTTGGTGCCTTTCTTTATAAGGTTTTCATATTATTTGTTTCATTTTCTATAACGTTGCAAATGTTGTATCAAAAAGCATTCCTCAATCCTCATCATACTTTGTTCTCTTGATTTCGTATTCTCTTGCCCCACTTCCACTCATCAGTGCTTCACAACTCATGCAGAGTATCACTTCTGGCCTCTCCCTCTCAGAGTCACCAACATCATCTTATGGGGGCCACACCACTCTATCACCATTTTTCTCCCCCTTTTTGCTTCCTCTCCTTACCATCTTTCCTTTCCCTTTCTCCTCTCACATGCCACCCTATATTTGCAAAATGGATTCTGTCACGCTGCACGGCCATGCATTCTTTCGGTGTTCACTCTGACTAATGGAGCATGGCACCTGTGTTTGCATTTAATTCACAGATAATTTCCACCTGTAACTGTGAACCAGTCAGCAATGAATTGTACACATTGGCTGTAATGTTACTCTAAATGCACAGTTGTCGTTTCCTGCACAATATAATATCCAGCTTAAGGAATTCGTCTGGAAGAACACCAAACTGACCAACCAAGTTCAAAACCCACTTACAGATAAAAAAAAGCTATAATTGTTTGTCATTGTAACTTTCATATTTGATCGTTTCTCGCCATGTTGGAGTAATACTGAAATAAAAATATTGGGAAAAAAAATCAGTAAAACAATGAAGACTCATGGAAAGCAGGAAGACTAGCCTGCTGCACTTTAGGGCATATTTGTGACTATATTTTGTTCAGCTTTAAGTCTGGGTAGGGTCTTTTCTTTCCTGGTTTGGCAGAGATGAAGTACTTACCTTGTTTGAGGGGCCACTCCACCAGTGCTAAAAATTGGGCAAATGCTTAATACGGAATGGAGCAAACAAGTGTTGCCACAATACGTATTATGTAAAAAGAAAAGTACTTTGCACTAGGACAAAAAGAATCCAACTGATATGTGCACTAGTTTGTTACATGACAACGTGTTTACTACATTTGAAGTTAGACAGCAAATATCTAAAACAAAACATTTTCTTTCATTTTAACCCCAGTGAACCATTTTTTTTAAATAATAGGCATTGGGACTAAACCTGTTTGCACCATGTCATGTTTTGTATACTTCAAAAATTAGTTCTAGATTAATTTGCTAAATTTTTTTGCACAAGAGCAACGGTTTGATAATCTGGCACCAGATCTTTTCTTGGCAGTACATATGATAAATCACATGGAGGGCGGTCAGATCACAGGCGGACAGCAGTTCACACCTACATACCATGATTTCAGGCAAAACTCCAAACGTAACGTTGCACTCCCTAGTATTGTGCAAGATAAATGAGCACAGATCACCGTTTTCTTGAGCCTGCACGGTGCTTCAAAATAAACTACGCCCATCGTTAATTTTCCGGCAAAATGCACATCAGCTGAGTAGAGCGCGCATTAGGAAACAACTAAGACACGATGGAGACAGTGCAAAGGATTACACGATTCTGGCATGACAGGCTTCCTCTTATAATTGGTGTACCCGAAGGCCCTTTAAGATGAGGTAACACTCTACAGGGTGGATGCAGATACAGAAATTACTCAAGCATCAATAATAAAAACTGACTCAGGAAGTTGGCAAAAGACTTGGTCTGTTTTATTAACAAGTATCTAAAACATCATCAGATGTCTGGCAGTAAGATCTCAACATATCACATAAAAAACACACTTAATACTAAATACTCATCATCATTGTCGTAATACTATGTGGCAAACTAAGAAAACTTATGTGACACTGTGATTGGGTAAACTGGAAACATCTAGGTATTCTTTCTATGGGGGTGGTGTTGTGATTGGGTCTCTACTGTCAGGTGGACAACTCTGCCCACCCCTAGTGCAAGTCATTGTGAGCGTCATCAAATACACAACGTCCTATTGGTCTCTAAACTATAGGGCTCTTTGGTACGTGGCCCTCTATAATTGGTTGGCATGCTTGTACCCTTCTGGAATATTCCACTCGTTAGCAGCACACAAGCTGGTACCACAGGGGCTGGTGGGTTGGTCTTGACCATGCCTCCCCACCAAATTAGCCCATCATCTATCATCGCTCAAGCTGTCTGCTACAAGGATAGTCTTTTGAACTTGTCCTTGCAAGTATCCCTGCTCCTGTGAATAAAAGGGAGTGTGAGCATGACTAACTTCTGGTCTCGGTGTAGCTTGCCCAAAGTCTATTTTCATCTGACCATGTGACTGAGCTCCTTTATTGTATTTAATGGTATGAATAAAACTTGGCACTCATGGTCCTTTCACTGCACCTGAACAGGAGCTCAGCTCTCGTCTCACGTTCATTGTATCTTTTCATGATAGATAACCAGTTTCTTGGCTTGCTCAATCCTTGATACTGGGCCAAGCATATCTCTTTGATTCTTCTTCCATCTTCAGCTGTGTTTATTCTGCTGCGCCACACTTTTCACCCCCTTTATTCACGGGGACCGGTTTGCTTGAATACGATGTGGGTCTTCCAGATTCCTATACATATATATACCTCGGCAGCACCGTAAAGTCAGCCTTATGATTACTTCGTCTACTTGCGTTACTGCATATGTACAATTGTAAAATGGTTTTCATTTTCTCCCTTGCTCTTCACACGTGTGATCTTCCATTCTGCATGTAAAGGGTCACTCGATTCTTTATTTTGTCATCAGGTTCTATATGGTCTATTCATCTTTTTTCTAGTCATCTCTTCTGAGATGTGTCACTTTCTTCATGTGACATCAACAATCTCTTCTTTCATCCGTCTTCACGTGCTCTTCGGGGATTCTTCCCAAGAGACTGTCAGCTCTTTTGAATACATAAAGAACGGTCTCCTTAATGGATACTTCGCTTTAAAGGCTGCTTTCATTACAGGCATCATTACAGGTGTCGCCTTTGTCGTTATTTCTGGTTCCCAACAAATAGGCAATATAGAGGCAGCTTTTCCGGTAGAGGCTTTAGGCTCCTCCTCTACACTGGTCTGAAGTGGGACTGCATGAACATCTCACTCTTGAGCAGGGCATTCAAAGTTAGTTAAGGTTTTCCAGCCACATTGAAGGATTTTATACTCTGAACTGCTTTTCTTTTTCTTAAATTTCTTCTGTTTTCTTTTCTTCTTTTCTCTTGTATACAGTGATGACATATGTCATTTAATACATACTTTTGTGAAAAGTCGAGCTCTTTGACTAAAACACAATAAATAAAAAAAGTCCCTGAGGTGTCCCCTGTCCCCCCCAGATTTTATGTGTCTCCTACACCCCTGCTGCTCTATCGCCCATGCAAGCTGAACATAATCTAAGCACTCATTACAGGTACATGGAAGAAAATAAAGCCATCCAGTAACCTATGTTTTGATCCCCTACTATCAGCACAGGATACACTGGAAATATGAGCATACTGCCAGACGCCTAAGCCAGAGTCCACTCCCCCAACATAGTTTAATGGAACCTGTAGGGGTGCCGGGAAGAGAGACGACTGGCATCTCCTTTACTTGTGCACATACCAGAGCACTCTCCTTGCACATCCACAGTCTCCCCTCCTGTATTGTGTCTACCTACCCACAGATAGTCATGGGTCAAACCGTAAATGGAAGCAGCTGTCCACCTAGAAGCTTTACATTGACTGTGTGCTGCCCATCTAGACTGCTCGCACATAGCGGGCCAGCAGACCCCTCAAAAAGTGAATGTGGTGTATGCATAGGTGGGTGTGGCACATGTTGGCTGCAGTGCACATCTGCGATCTAGGTACCTGCTGTAAAATCATTCTAGCACACTGTGAGATATTGCCACCTGGCAAGGGTTCACAGCCGTGGCTTTTTAAATTGTTATTAATACATACAATTATGTGGGTAATTCCATCTCTAAAATGGTAATCCGATAACCAGAGGCCCCTTTCTCGTCAACTCCATGCCAAAAGCATAGTGTATTTGTGCCCTGGTGATCCAGCAGCCTGATCTGCATCGCCTGCTCCAACCCTGGTGTAGAGCAGGTTCAAAGGTCCCAAGATGTCCACTCAACTGCTGCAATGACAAACAAGTCTGCAGCGCAGGGGAGGCATTTTAGATATATATACATGTACCAGAACTACAGTGATCATAAGTAACCCATGATAGTGGCAGGATAAACTCTCAAATAAAGCTCGGCCTGAGTTTAGGCATAGTGCATGGGACTACTTGGGATGATGGCTGCCTCACCCCAATTGATATGTGAGGCAGCTGTGCTGTGGAAAATGATGTGTATTCTGGTCAACCAAGTGTAGACAGCCAAATGGAAGGACAGGAACCTGGAGGACCAGGCCTATGCTTTTATCTCTTTGTGAGGATAAGTAAGATCCTCCACCAGAGACAGCCACACAGCAGTCGGCTGCTTGGGCATCAAAGAAGCACACCCATTTAGGAGGGGTAGCCTCACACCAGGGTGCTGCACCTCAAAAGGCCTTTGTCCTTAGTGAAAACGGAAGGGGATGCTATTCAATTAGGAAGGAGTGTTCTAGTCAGTAGAGGGAGACCTCTGCCATTTTGTTATTCTCTGTTTCGCTTTCCTGTTCCACTTCCTCTGGAGCAAAACCATTTTGGGTGTGACATCAGATGGACAAAGTCAACTCCGTTCAAGAGCAGTGAGTGTACCACTAAAGCAGGCTAGCTTTAGTCCAATCACCTGGGGACTTCTGCTTTTAAAATACGGGGACTCCCACGCTTTCTTCAGATCCCCTCAAGACACGAAGAGAGGATCTGAAGAAAGTGTGAAGCACCTAGGAAGAACTCACTGGACTTCCATTGGGAAAGTTGCACTTTCCAAAGCCCTGAACCGTAGGTGGAGAAGCACCCGCCCAAGGCAGAAGAGCGATCTGCCCCATATCCAATCCCAGGGCACATTGGGAGTGACCTTTGCTGTGGACCAGGACCTGCCACTCTCTACCACAATCTCGTAAAGCTGGGAGAGCAGACCCTGAATGCAACCATTCTGTCTTCGAGTCTATGTGAGGGGGCCTCACAGCAGCCAGAGTGCCAGATCAGCCAAAGCACCCTGTTCTACCACACCAAACCAGTCGCACTGTTTTCACCGCACCTTGAACGAGAGCAAAGACAATGGTGCTCGCTTTTTCACTCCTCCACCAAACAATATTGTTTGCACTTCAAACCATCTCAGTGCTGCATCACGCCCTAGCTGAGCGTCACCTGCTAGGCCTGAATCAATTGCTCAATACCGGGACCCAATCCAAATCACTGACAAATCACACGCCGCCTCTGACCAAGGGTTACAACCAAAACACGACTCAACTAGCCCTCCATCAGCTGCCTCACCAACCTGCATATTGACACCCTCAAGATCACCACTTGGATGACAGACAATCGGTGACTTGTGCCACTGGAGCACCATGCACCAGTCCCTCCGAGTGGCTAAAGACTGACTGTGCCTGGATCGGATGAGAAGAGATGCTGGGACCACCCCGACCTGCATCATTGAAAGCCCCCGACAACTTCACAGAGTGACAGCATTTGCCGCCACCCGATGCCCGCTTGCTGCTTGGGCACACCTGCTCCAACGTGCCTTAACTGAGCTTAATCCACTAGCATCAATGCTCAACGCTGGGTTCGACATTGTCAACCCACCCAAGATTTGAAACCTGGTACTGTTGACCACAAACTGCCCCCCTAAGTCCACTGGGACCCTATAGCCGATTAAGCCACCTCAGCACCTTCTTTCACCTAAGAAATATTTGTTTGTGGTTGGTACTTGCCTATCACCCCTGTACCCAGGCTCGGAGGGCTACCTTCTCCAGTCTGAACAGTGTTATTCTGTTGTTTGGGCCACTACTGGATAACATTCACAACGCTCTTAAGAGCATAGCCTTCCCTCTGCCCATGCTTCCACAAAAGGGAAAGGAGGTATATCTCTCAACTGTCCCAGTTTTACCTTTATGTTTACCGGAAAGTGAGGCCTGAGGGGGCCGTTTTACTCCTACACATCCTTGTACTCCAGCAGAGCAAAATCCAATTGGTCACCCTGGTGACAGCCAGGGGATTTGAAACAAACTGTGCTTATAGCTCAGCCAACTGAAATAAAAGTGTGCAGTTAATGTTAGTTTTCACTGCCAAGGTATTTTTACAGCCACGGAACTCAACCTGAGCATGGTGCAGATTTTGAACACTCGTTTATTGCATGACCCCTGTCGAGGGAGGGGTCTCCCTCATGGTAGTAAGGTTAGTAAAGCTGAACTGCTAAAATGCCTTCAGGCTTTCGAGGAAGCTAGAGGGATGGAGGGTTCTCAGTGGACCAGCAGCGAGCTGGGTCCTCTAGCCTTGTTGTCCATGCACCAGGGAGGCATGGAAACCGCAGTGTAAACAGACAGCAATAGTGCTTCCCAGAATTCCTCCTACTGGGCAGGAACAGAGGAATTCAAAAGGTAATGTCAGGTCTATGGTGGGGGCATGCTCTGGCAGTTTGGCGGTTTCAGTTGTGGTTGCAGCCCCCAGAGTTCAGCTAACAGGCTGTGGCGTTGTGGTACTCTGGGCTTGAGGACCACATTTCCCAGGAGGCATGGAGGTGTGGGGAGAGGAAGAAGATTGTGCATACAGCCTCGCAACCGTGCTCTTAAGACCACTGTTCACACATGCCAGGTGCAGATTATTGAAGTTCATGGCACAGGTGGACGCAGCAACCTTGAAAACATGAGGGATCTGTGTTGGCATGCAGCACAGGAACAGATGCGGGCTAAGGAGCGGTGATCTGCGCGGAGACCTCAGGCTTCTTCAACACTACTGCAGCTTTGTCCAAGGTTCCTCACGGGGCTCCTGGACCTCAGATAAGTGCACGGCAGCGCTGCATTAAAACATGTCTGACGGTTTTGTGGCCAGTGGCACAGTGCATGTATGAGAGTGCTTCACAGCAGACTCATTAAATGTTGGGAGTTAAAGACATTGCACAGAGCTGTAAATAAGGGGCAAGGGAAAGTATGTGTGGTAGTTCCCACGACTCACATGTGGGGGCTCTGGAACTGAACTTATACTGGGGCCTTGTAAAGCAGTCCAGGTTGGGGGACATGTTGCATGGTTGTTGTCCGGAAAAAATGATTTTGAAAATCTTCCGGAAGGCACACTTTTTTTGTTTGTGTTCCATTTCATGATTGCCAACAGGCCATGAGTTTTGTTTCTTCATGCGTAGAACCCATCCGAGTGTGTCTCAATTTCACTACCATGCTTTAAATGTTTGTTTGTTGCATTTGCCATCATGTGCTTAGTTGTTGTTCGATGCACATCTTTGTCATACGTTTTCACCTGATTCTGACTTTACTGAGCTGTTAGGAATAGGAAAGTCACTGAAAACAGAGTCAGCTATTGGGAATGTCATTGAAAGTAAATGGTGTTTAGGTGGCAGGTGTAGGTAATAAGAAATGTGGTTAGTGTGTTAGCTAGACACTGTCAGGAGTAGGTCAGGACAAGTAGTAGAAGTAAATGTGGCATGACATGCATGTGTGTTTTTCCCTAATCACCCCATACCTATCCAGCTCATGTTACCCTAACCCTCTTTCTGGTTTTCCTGCATTCCCCCTTGGTTACCTGTACTGCCAAAATCCAGGAACCTGTGCCAACCACGGTGGGAGGGTCGATTCCATTCAGCTTCTGTGGTTCATGAGACTATGTCGAAAAAACCCTTTGCGTTGCTACTGGTTTAACAGGTAACAAGCCTCCCACAAGTAATCCTAATCCATAGGATCCCAAGGAAAGCCTAGGTGCCACCACCCCAAGGACTTAGTCCATCCTTATGAGGGGGAAAGGACATTTTTGAATGGTTTAAAAAGCTGGAGTTAGCTTTCCGCCTCCAGGAGGCGGAAGAGGAGTTGTGTGGTGCAGCCCTTATGTGCCACCTACCGATGGTTGGAACTGATCTTGTTATTCAGTTGACTCCAGAGGTGAGGATTATCTATTCCAAGATGAAGGCTTCCGTCCTCACGAAGTTCTGCAAAAGCCTAGAACAATACATCAAGAGCTGTAGAGAGCTTACTAAAAAAGGGAGTCAAACCTTTGAAGCATGTACGCATCAGTCCCTGAAATATCGGAGTGGTTGGGTCACCTGTAACAAAGTTGACACATTTATGGGCATGTTTAATCTAATCGCATGTAAAATGGAGTTACTCCAGCATTTAGTGGACAAGAATATCACAGACCCGATGGAGCTTGCCAAGACGGACAGCCGGTTTGTGGTTATTTGCATCGGGAAAAAGGCCATAGTCTGTGAATCCAAACCAGATGGCAAGGGGATTGAGAAGTGTAAATCTAAAGAGGGTAAGGGCAAACATTTGCACCATCTTGCTAAAATAGGGCCCCAAAAACCTGAGAGGAAATTCCAGTCACCTTCATCATCCGCTCCATCAGAAAGGAGAATCAAGAGCACCCCTAAAACTGGGACACCCACATTCAGAGCCCCTAGGGCTGCCTGACCTGCATAGATTGGAGACATAGGAAGGGAGATCCTGCCTCGAAGGGTAGACCCAAACTGGCATTAGTTAGAATATGAATTCCCACTCAGCGAGGGACTGGCCAAATGTACCTTTGTATCACTAAGTGGGAAAGGTACTGGGTCTCCCAGTGAAGCCCAGTTCCTGCTAGCACAGAAATTTTCTTGGACCAAGTGTTCATTAAAGAGAACAGAGCCCCAGCAGTTTGCGATACTGCTGCGAGGATCACCAATGTCTGCCGATGGTAGGTGTGAGAGGACCAGATCTTCCCTGGTCCTCCCAAGCTAGTCAGAGGATTCAATGATCTCACCTGATACCCACTGGCTATAGTGGAGGAACATCACAGCTCTGCAACACTGTTAAAGGTGCCATTCCTGTAGACTGTCTATTAGGAAAGGATGAACCTGATGCTGAAATCATTGCTTCAATCACACAATCTAGGGCTATGGAAGCAGCTCAAGAAGCAGCCCTCATGGCCATTGGTCTAGGGGATCCTGCGGCTGACAATAGCAAGAGGCCAGCCCCGCCCGACCTACTAATGCCAAATGAGGTGCCTGCTGCGGAGGCATCAGACTTGGTGACCTCAGGGTTGCCTGATCTTGAACCTGGGGTGGAGGACACTGTATTGTCAGACCCCAAGGGTCTCCTGAAGCAACGAGACCAGTCCTTATCTGGGGGCCCAAGGCAGGCTGACATTTGGCAGGCACAGCATGACTGGACAACTTTGGCAGATCTGTGTGAGCAGGCAAAGAAGCAGAGAAGCAGGTACAGGGGAAAGCCCCTGGGATGTTCAGGGTGTACTGAGAGAATGATCTCCTGTACAATGAGCCCAGGAACTCTGAAGCAGGGGCCAGCCAGAGTTTGGTGGCCCCTCAGTACCACAGGAGGGTCATTCAGGGCTTGGCTCATGACATTCTGTTGCAGGTCATCTAGGAATGAAAAAGGCAGCTGACAGACTGTCTGCCCACTTCTACCTGCCCCAGATAGGGTCATTTGTCCCGTCCTGCCCACTTGCCAAGAATCCAACAAGGCTGCCACACCACCAAGGCCCCCATAATACCACTACCCATGGGCGGGCACCCTTTAGAGAGGATAGTGTGGTAGGTCAAAAGAAGGAGGCAGAGAAAGTGGAGGCATTCTTACCAATGCATTTATTGAAATAATAAAGAAAAGGCCAGCCTATCCCTAACCAAGGGGGGGTTGCACAGCCTAACATAAATCTGACTGTGGTGCTCATCATCAGTGATGTAGTCGAACTCAAATAGTCTGTCCTCCAGCCAATAACTACCCTGCAGTGACCCTACAACTAATTGAAAAAGGGGTTGCAAAAACCAACCAAAAAGGGTTCCAGAAGAATGACTCCCTTCTCCTGGACAGGCTTCCTCAGCCTTAATAGTCTATCTTGAGATAGTTCATTGTGACGTGATTAATCAGTTGCTTTTCTCAACTCATCACTGGTCATCCCATCACTGCGCATCCCAATATGGCAAATTTTGCACAGCCCCATTTCACCGCATAAATTTGTGGGGCATGGATAAAGTTGATCATAAATGGTGGAGGTATAGAGGGGAAACACAGGAGGTCTCCCCCTCATATATATATGCGGTAAAAGGTTTGTTACAAAATTACATTTTGGTGATGAGCAGTAATAAATGTGCAGTGATCCAACTCACCCACCTTCTCTTAGGTATCCCCTGTCTTGCTTTATTTACGGTTTCTTGTTTCCATACTTGAGGGTCTTGGCCTCTACTACTCCGGGTTTATTGTAGTGTCTTTTCCTCCCTTTCAAAACCTGGCTTTACTTCAAACCATTCCTTAGCATCAATATATCTCTTACCTTGTTCACAGTCTCTCATTCTACTGGGACCAATATCCCAGGCCCCTTCGACCACTTCTTTCTCTTATAAGCACTTCCACTTATGGGGATCAACATGAAGATTCCTCTGCCCCTCTTTACTTGCTTTCTGGTATTCCCAACCACTGAGATGGATACAAGGAGTCTTTACTATCTTTGCGAGTTTCTCAACAAGTGGGACGAGTATGATTAGTTCCTTGGTATTCTTTGTTTGCTTTACTGATTTCACAATTACTGGGGCAAATGTGAGGAGTCCCGTAGTATTCTTTACTGGCTTCGGTACCGATGGGACGAATGTGAAGTGTCTCGTAGCATTCTTGATTAGTTTTACTATCTTCAAAATTACTGGGACGAGGATAATGATTCATGTAGTATTCTTCATTCATGGTACTGCATGGCCGTTGCCCCTCCTGGGTTTCCTGCCATTCCCGTTACCTCTACTTTGCTGGGTCGGCATCACTGTTTCTTCCTATGGGATCGGGATCACACTGTGCTGGTAAATGCTTCCAGTGTTTCCTTCTTCATCTCCGTCTCACTCTCTGCCGCTCCGCAGAGCCCTTTGCTCAGTGTTCTCGGCTTCATTCGTAAACCGCACAGTCCACCTCCTCAAGGTCACACCACTACCTTGGAATGCCTTGCACACACACAAGTCAGTTCCCTGCCAGCCCCTGGACTGCTTTTCTCATTGGTTCTCCATGTCCTCTCGACTGAGAAATCTCCCGGATTCTCCTGGCTTCTCTCTCCCAGGCATGAATTTCCCGGGCTTCACCTACTCTGTGACATCTCTCTAATGCAAGTCTTCCTTTACTTTTTATGTGGTTGAGGTGGGTCTTCCCCAGCGGAGGATCATTGTCCTTCCTCAGTGTCACAAAGTATTCTTCATTGCTCTGTGGTTCACACTATTCACAGTATGGTCTACTTTCCATAGAGGAGTTATCAGCATTACTCCTCCACTCTTCTTCTTCACAGTATAGTTGGGTTCCAACCTGTGAGCACTTTTCATGCCTTCTTCACTCTTCCTCTTCTCAGTGGATTTGAGTTTTGTTTGAGTGTTGGAAGTTGGGTTACAGTCGCAAACAGTGGTCTGTTCAGGTTGGGGTTTCTGAGGTATTGATGGCCTGAGGGGCTCATAGTAAAGTGGGTCAGGGAGTTCCTTCACAGAACGGGAGTCCTTGTACCCAAGAGGGGAGTCTCTCCCTGTGAGGTCCCGCTTACTGCCACCCTTAGGGGGAATGTTGCGTAGCGGGCACACCTCCCTAGCTGCACAGGAAACAACTCACCTCTGGGGAGAAGTGAAGAGATCCCATGAATCATCACATAGCCTTTCCCTTGTGAACAGAGCCATTGCTAGGGGTCAGGGTGTGGGGCTGGGGAGGCTATAGACCTGGGTCTTTTGGTTCTAGCCCCGGAAAGATGCTCAAGGGCTACAACCAAAAGGCTAGCTATCCCAGAGTCCTGACATCAGCATAGCCCCAGATCTTTTCCAGACCTAGAAACACCCCTGCTTGTGAACCTGCCTTCTCCTTCTCTACATATAGATTAAGAAAAAAAGTATCTTTGGGTGGTGAGATAACCTTATTGGTTTTCCAGTCTCATATGCATTGTTCTGTCCCATAGAAATCCCTTTCCCAGGTATTTAGGGGCGAATACTGTTCTGAGGTACTGGATGGAGCTTCCAAAAATGTATTAAAATTCGGAAAATCAGTACCAATAATAACCTCCTCTGGAAGTTCTGGTACTATGGCTTTGTTAACTGTTAGTGTAACAGAGATTTGAGGATATGTTTCGCATCCCCATGTACACAAGTGATCCTTATTGGGTTGCCTCCTTTTAACTCTCCATACCAGATACAACCGAACTGCGGTTTGTTTACTTCCAGTGACCACCAATGCTAGAGTGCTTATTCCATTAACTGCTATTTCTTCATGGGTTTTAAAAGGATTAGATGGACAAAAATAACTTTCTACGAGTTCTACCTCCTCTTCCTGTTCCATATGGTCTTATTCCCATGGTTCGGTGGACATCCAACCTATTTGCAGAGGTTCCTCTCTTTTATTTTTTGGGAATGCCGAGTCAGATGTCCCTTTTCTGCACATGAGAAGCAGGTTGGAATAAAATGAGGGGTAGATTTTCCTTTTTCGGTCTCCTCTCTGAGAATGGAATTCCCTTTTAAGAGGAGCAGCGTTTTTCTTCTTCCCTTTTTCTATTTCTCGAATTAAGGGTTTATACTCTAGATGATTGTTCGGGGGCAAGGCTTTTGTTAATGGGTTTATCTTCCTGTCTTGCCTCTTCTACTCAGTGTAAAGTTTTTAGTTGTTTGGCAGCCTCTGCATGGGTTTCGGCTATTTCAATGTTGGTTTTGAAAGCAGGGTTACATTGCTGTAAGACCACTCGCTGCAAAGAAAGTGGTAGTCCGTTTGTCAGAGCCGTCTTTTTGGGAGGGCAAAAGGAGCTCACCCCCTGGTCCCCAACCTTGGAGGGGGCCTGCACATGGCTGTCTGATCCAAAGAAGCCAGTGCCCATTGTTCACAAAATGGAAACAACAAACATCGGGATATGTTTTGGTGTGCTGCGGAGGCTCTACTGCCTGACTATTGTAGACAAGCACATTCTTCTCTTATCATCGAATCCTGTAATGCTTTCTCTGTTCAGTGTGGTATAAATACTCGGCAATATTACGGCTTTCTCACATTTCTGTGGGGAAAGCATTGATCATGTGCAATAACCAAAGTTGAAATGGATATTGATAAATGTGAGCCCCGCAATGGTTCAGAAAATAGCTCAGTGTGTTAATCACGTATTGCAGCAATTTGTGTTCATATGCTAGATCACAGTACCAAATTCCAGCAAGGCTGACTCAGTATTTCCTCAGTCTGAATTTGATAAACCTGCATGCGTGTACGTATAACTTGATGATACTAACACCAATTGTTCTCCAAAATCAAGGTACCTGGACCAGGTAGCGTTAGCTATAAAAACTAAAGTAGCATCAGTATGGTGAAGGTGTAAAACACAGTTCCTACAGATTGGGGTTGTAAAACCTGGACAGCCACCCCAATGAAGAGTATAAAGAGTTAAGTGACTATGTAGCCAAATTCCAGACTGTGTAACCAAAGTCTCCAGGATCGTATCCTTGCTTTGCCATCAGACAATTTGGTGATCATGGACAAATCATTTTATATCATTGTAAAGTAATTTTCTTTCTTCCATGAAAAGGTTTGCGTTATCATATGTTGGTGGTATTGTTTAGCCCATTGCCCTATTCTTCTGTTCATGTAGGCCATTTTAGTAGAAGTGGTCCAAGGCAGAAGAGAGGGGATTAAAAGTCAAAGGCCTCTGGTGGCTCTCTTTTCAGGTCTGCCTATTTGATGGAAAAACGGTTTGCTTTTTTTTTTTGACAATTGCAAAGGTTCTTTTGCACATTATAAATAACAATCCTTAAGTGTGTGGTTGGGTGGGTGGTTTTAAAGCTTGAACATACAAAAGAAAAATCCAGATAAAAGCTTTTAAACTCATATCACTTACAATTCTGGTACTTGCACACTTCCCTTGATTATGGAGACAATGAAGCTAGAATAATTTCAATATGGCTTTGAACCCTGCTGTGGGGGGCAGACATGGCCTCTAACGGCACCCAGCTGAGCCAAGCTTGGCCCGAGCGAAGCAAGGGCCTCTGTGACAGCTGAGGGCCGTTAAAGGCCATGTCCGCCCCCCACAGCAGTGGTGAAAGCCATTCGCACCCTGCGGTTTATCCGGGGTCCAAATGTTTTTTTTTTTCTCGAGTGAGTCTCCCGAGAAAAAAAGAGATGCTCGCCGCCATAGTGAAAAGGGACTAAATCCCTTTTCCATTTCTATTGCGGCCGGGAGATGGGAGGAGCGCCGGGACTGGAGCACAAAGCACCAGCCAAGCAGGTAAGATCAGGGGAGGGGAAGGGGTTTGGGTTGGTTTTGGGGTGTGGGAGATGGGGAGGCAACAGGGAGACTCTCCCTGTTGCCTCCCCACAATACAACAAAAAAAGGTGCTGCTACCCGGGAAGGGACTCGTGTGGCTGGAACAGCGGGTGGAGAATGTGGATTCTCACCCGTGGTTCCAGCCACCTGATTGATACAGAGTGATTAAGTATAGAAATTACAGATTGGGGTCAAATCCCAGCTTCAGCTTGTTGGAAATGTGTGATCCTGGGTTACTCATTTAATCTCATATTGCATAGCCTGTCAACATTGTCCTCCCCTAAACATTTTAAAATGGTCAGCACCTGATAGTGAATCCACTTTCAAGGACTTCTCTTCAAAAAAGCCTCACTCATGGTTTAACTGGCTGTATTGTTGCTTTATACATGAGAATAGTGTTTTACTGATATATTGTACAGCCATTTGTTTCTTTGCTCTCACGTGGCAACACCACTTCAAAACCATGGCCCTCTTCTTATCTCATGTCGGTAAAGGTGCACCTTCCTGGTAGCTTGTAATTGGCATGCACTACTTATGCTATGTAATGTGTACTTTTATTGTTGCTTCCAATTGTTCTCCTGTATCCATATTTGAGCACTTTTACATTCTGTGAGGCTGCTAATCTGAGGACCCTGTCTGTTCTGGGGTATGTGCATCCTTTTCATGTGGCTACTGATTTATCTCCTACATTTATACTACAGCCCATATACCTTGCTTGTGGTTGATATTGGTAAAACCTGTCCTATCCCTATGCTAGAAAACAAGAACCCTTGTCTTTTACTGCTAATGTTGCCCTTGGAATTCCTTTTCTTTTTTGTTTTGATTCCAACAAGTTTGAAGCGAGGATAAGGACGTGGAAGACGGTACTTATGCTTATTTTGATCAATGTGGGGCAGCATACTAGTTCTGGGTTACAATTGCAATGAGGGTGTGACCGAATATTCTGGGTTCCATAACTTCATGTGTTCAGTGGAGGGGTGCCCCGGGCCCCAAAATTGCTTAAAATGGCCCTGCTCCTGAGTAGGGCATAGCATACTTGAAAGCACTTAACAATCCATTGTGAATTTGTGTTTTTTGTTACAGGACAACACACTTGTCCAGTAGAAAATGATACAAAAACATGTTTTCTATTTTGTGTAAATTTTGTTTGGTACGTAAAGAACATAACCACCCTGCGGACATCAAGAGTGTGCAGAATTATTTATGCTTTAGAGTGAGTGTTTTGGAAAAAGATTGGTAACTCAATCGATTGATGTGGTATTTGAAGATGAATAATTTTGGACAGGATTTGGGGGGTGTTCTAAACACAACCTTGTCTTTATGTATAGTAATAAAGGGCTTGTCTGCCATCAAAGTGTGTAGCTTCCTTAACCTTCTACTGGAGGTGATGGCTGTGGTGGCTATTAGGGATGCGGCTTTAAAAGTGAAATGTTTTAACACACGTTTCTGTATTGGCTCAAATGGTTGCAGCATTAGCCTGTGTAAGACTATGTTAAGAACCCACACTGGGGATGGGTGTATGTGCTTGAAGCCCTTCGTAAAGACCTTAATTGCTTGTATCTTGGCCCATGAGGGTTTATGTTGGGAAGTTGTGTATGTGGCGCCACAGCAGCAAGATGCAGCTTGATTGAATTATATATTTTTTTATTTATTATTGTTTTAAACAACTTTTCAATATACAAATTCATAATTTTTAACTTTAAAAAGCATACCAAATATTCAATTTATAATGTACAGACTCAATTTACAATGTAGACTCAAGCAGCCAAAATATAGTTCTTCACTTAACAACAAACTCATATATATGCATAATACTAGTTGTTAAGATTAAGACAGACACTCAGACAGTAGTAACAATCAAAAAATAAGAAGATGATTATTGCATACAACTAATTCATAAAACCTGAGTTTGTAGATCGCTAGCACAATTTAGTTATCACAGTTTTTACTTGTCCAATCGGCTTAGTTGCTGCTTGAGACTTTGTAACTTCCACTCATGAAGTGTTACCCAAATCCAAAGCCATTAAAAATGTAGTCAGTGCTATCTGAGCCCAATAGTTATTAGAACACAATAAAAAAGACCAGCACATATCATGGTCAACAGTTTCTATGAATGAAATCACTTTTGAGAAGTGCATTAATCTTTGAGCAGTTAATTGAGCGCAATCACAGACCAAATGTTCTAAGGATTCGATGGTATTCGGATCTCTACAGAATCTGCAGAACACAAGTTCCTGAGGTCTTAAATTACCTCTTACCTGGACTTTATAAGTAGGCCATAAATCAAGTTGTGCTCTTAAGACCCCTGCTCTTAATATTACAGATGGGAATTTTAACAAATAAGTCTCAGGACTTTTTACTGCTTTAGGCCAGAACCGAAACTTACATGGCTGACGATACTTTTCACATTTGTCTATGGTAATAACCCAGTCTAATTGGTACATGTTTTATTTCGACTTTTCTGGGTTAGTAATTAGCATGTGGATAGTTATATTTGCCTTTGCTAGATTTTTCAGACAAAAGTCAACCCATAGTTTTGCAAAGACCTTATCTGAAGACAGCATATAGTTGGCAATTGTCGATAGCATATTTACTTTTTGATTTGATTGAATTATAGATCAGACCTATGTTCAGTAGTTGTGAGAAAAATTAAACTATGTTGACCACAAAGTAGTTTTATGGGTCTACATCATAATTTCTGCAATCAATTACATATCTGTTCCATTTATTGAAACAACATGTCTGTGTGGGTATGTTCTCACTAAGAATGTCGAAGCACCCCCGTGGCAGCTTCAGATGACTAAAATCTATGATCTCAGGATGCACGTTGTCATCTTCATGGCTTGTGGGTTTGGGTGTGCTGTTTGATGATGTTGCATTAGCTGGTCCGATTGTGGGAGTAGCTTGATTGTCAGGTAAAGCCCCAGCTGTTAGATACCAGAATGGTCGTGTCCAATGTAGAGCAATGAAGATCAATGCCATTCTTTCCTCTGGTATCTTGTGTATCGCCCTGTCCAGCAGTGATGTCAGTGGAAAAGCCAAAGCAATTGTCCCCAACCATGCCTTCCACAGGACGCTGCATAGAGATGCTAGTTCTGGGTATCCGAATGTAAAGTTGTGGCACTTTGCATTTGTTACTGTCGCAAATAAGTCTATAACTGGTGTCCCCCTAGGTTTTGAAAATCTCTGAATGGCTTGCTCTTTAGTTCCCATTCGTGTTCCTGCTGAGACGGTTAGGTAAACAGTTGTCTACTTCTAGGACATGTTGAGGTTGTATCCTTATGTGTCTGGCCAAAAACTATTGCCAAATTGTGCTGTTCACAATAGTTTGGGGGAGTGAGTGGCCCCCTGTTTATTCAGATAGAACATTGTCAGGTGGTAGCTGTTCTGAAGTATATGCTCTATCAATGTATTTGTGATTTTAAGCTGCGCATGTTAGCTGTACTGCCTTCCATTGCAGTAGGATGATATGGAGTTAATTTTCCTTGTACAGTGAGGGAATCCAGGCGCTCTCCCCATCCTGATATGGACACACCTGTTGTAATGTGCACTTGCACCTGGGGATGCACAAGAGGCGTCCTGCTGACATGTTGTATTCCACCATGTAATGCTTCTTTGACTTCCTTTGTAACCACCAGTATATCCTCCAAATCCCCAGAGGTTTGTGAACATTGGCTGTTTAGCCACTATGTACTATTCACATGGACTACCTTCTTAGAGGAATGATTTAAATGCAGGATGCCATCATTCCTAACAGTTTCAGCACATTTCGTCCCGATATCTGCTTTCCCACCTTATAAAAAAAAGTAGAATGTGGAATGCTTGTACGCTCTCCTTTAACGGGAAGACAAGAGTTAGTTTGTTGTTTATCTCAGCACTCACAAACCTTTTGATTTTCTATGTCAGGCTTCACATTCAGTAGTTTATTGAAAACCCCAGTTCGTATAGTAACGAAATTGTTGTCTGAGCGTGTTGCATGAATTGTGTGTTGCTTTTCCTGGTTATTAAATAATCACCCAAGTACATGTAGACTTGGATTCCCTCCCTCACAGGGATACAGATAGGAGAACCAGAACCTTTTGTGAATACAAGTAGTGCCATTGCCATGTGTGTCAGAACCAGTGAATACGCCCTGAGAAGGGGAAGAGGGAGTCCACCCCAACTTCCCATGGGTGCCTGGATGTAGGCAAGCCCCCTGCCCACCCCTCCTTACCAGCATTCATGGCGGCCTCCAGGCCACGGAAGAAACACTGCAGACGCCAAGCAGGATGCCGGGGTACCGCAAAGCAGCGGCTTCCCTGTCAAGGGGTACCGCAGAACGCAGCAACACCGGCAGAGGACGCGAAAAGGGATGCGCAGAACCAGAGGGGTGCTGCTCTATCCACAACACTGGGCAGCAAAAGAGCTCAGCGCCAGCTAACAGTGTCAGCTGGAGCCCAGGCGGGGGGACAAATCCACTAGCTCATCAGGGAATTTAAATAATGAAGGCCTTAACCACTATGCCACCAAGAAGATGTTGTCGTGTAGTCTTGTCTTGTCACTGGCGTGTGTGCTTGCTGTAAGAATGTTGGTGCATGAATGCAGCTCAGGAGAATGTTGGGTGGATCTGTGTGTGTGAATGTTCTGAGAGTGTCAGTTGGGAGCCTGAGCTGGGGATGGCTGGATGGCCGGTGGGTCCACTCCTTTGTTATGTTTATACCCATCCATGTTCCTGTCAGTGTCTATACATGGCTGTACATATATACAAGAGAAACTGGAGTAATGTACATAATGTACATATGTAAAATAAAGCCTTGCCTGGAACCAAATCTAGACTCCACAGCAGGTCTGTGTTTCAGTGATGTATCTGATGTCTAGTGAAAGGCTTTACAACAGAAGATATCATTAATTATTATCAGAGGCCTTGAATTTTCCAGCATCCAGGGACCACAGCAGGGTCCATGTTGGAAACGGGTTCGGGCTTACTGTCCTTTTAAGCCCTCCAATTTTCTTCCCCTGTCCCACCCCCTGGAGGCAGGTAAGTGCTTGTACAGGGTAATTTGCCAAACCTGGGAGGGGCTGGGGTATTTAAGGAGGTGTGTCTGCATGGGCAAGTGTGGGTTAGGACCGGAGGTGGTGGAGTAAGTCTAAGAGACCAGTGGAGGTGAGAGTGATTAGAGCGCAGAGGCTGTTGTTAAGGAGCTGGTATGTGGAGTGTTTGTGTGAGAGAGGGAGAGTGTGAGTATTGCAGATAGAGTAGTAGTAGTGGTGGACTGAAGTAGTGGTAGTGGTAGAGGTGATGATGGTAACTGGAAGTAAGTCAAGTAGGTAGTGGGAGTAGTGAGTGAAGGTGGTAGTGGGTAGTAGAGGGGTATGCAGAGTACCATATCCCTGGGGGTCCGACCAGGGGGTACTGAGGAAGATGAACAGGGCACGATATCTCTGAGTGTCTTAGAGAAGTAAAGGTAGTAGGGAGGTAGTGATAGTAGCAGAATAAAAGCAGTTAGAGCGGGAAGAGCGACAGTGAGTGGGAGAGTAGGTAGATATTGGTATAGACTGAAGTTGACAGTAACATGGTTGGAGGAGAACAGTTTAAAAGTAGGGTCAGGTACGAGAGGGTGTAAAAGGTGTGAGCATGACACTAGTCGAAAGAAGGCACCATTCCCTATTCCCCTAGTACTAACCAATGACCCGAGAGGGAAAGTTAGAAGTTGCCCTAGGAGTTAGGTAGCCATTGTTTCAGGGCAAACACCTACAGTGTAGAGAGAAGAAAGACAGCTAGGGGTTACTGAACTGAGAATTACTAACCACCCAGCGAGGGACATCTGGGCTAGTGTTGTGGGAATCAAGCCAGGGGGAGTCGAAAGAGGAAAGGGCTGTGTCATGGTGCGTGCTCCAAAACCCCTGGATCTGTTGGGCCCATCCCAGTCCCCACCAACCAGAAGGACTTGGCAGGCCCCAAGGAAGTGCCCCAGAGTCTCATGGACTCAGTCCGTTAGCGCCAGGCTCATGAAATGGGCTGAACTTATGGAACTACTTAATCTGCCTGTGAGGCTGAGTCTTCTGTTGAATCCAGGGTGTGGCAGAGGGACTATTTTTCCTGAGAGACAGGGTGTGGTAAAGGGACTACTTTACCTGGAACTACTTACAAGGCTATATAAGCCACACCCTGCAAGCAGAACACGCTTAGCATTATTCTGTACTCCTGCAGCGTAACGCTCACCGTGTCTGCTCTGTCCTCGAGCTTCTTCAGGCATGCCCGTTGGTGCTTTCCATCCATCGGTACCTGGAACAAGATAAGTAGAAGAACAGGAGTTACTACAGCGACAAGCCCTTACCTGCAATTCCGGCCATCGGTCTCATCTCCGGCTGGTTCTCTGATCGTCGCCCCTATAGGAAAAGGACTCCCATGCAGATTCCCGATATTCACCTGGAATTCTGCATCCTCCGGGTTTCTTCAGAGCGGTTCTTCCATTCTTCATCTTGGGGCCGTGCCGCACCTGCAAAAGGGGAACAGAAAACAGCAGGTTAGTCGCACACCATACAAACGAACATTTACTCAGTCATCCGGCGCCACTCATTCGCACCTGTACTCACCTTGAGGCAACCAGCTCAGCATCCGAAGAGGGCCCGGATGACGCATGACACTGCATCTGCAAGAAAGACAAAGGGCCTCATTACAACTCAGGCGTTAAGGGTTAACAATTTAAGCAGCCGTTAAAACCCATGGCGTTAACCCGCCTTGGTGCTAATTACGGCACCGTAATTTACGGTGCCGTAATTAGCGCCTTCCCCACTCCCATTATGCCCTATGGGGCAAAAATGGGAATGGGGAAGGGTAAATGGGAAATGGGGATTTACCGCCCCACTCACCTTGGTGGTAAAGTTGGCGTACTTACCGCCTGGGTCGTAATGACCCCCAAACACGTTTAAAGCCTTGGGACAATATGAGCATCTATACCAGGCTGTTATTGAGATACAGACTCAGCTGATTATCCAAGCATTCTGAAAAAGCAGCAACAGCACTCTGGAACAGTGAAGTAACTGTGCCCAGAGAAAGACTGAGCCTACCGCGCCCCTGCTGAAGATCAAGCAGGACGGAGCACCAACCTCACCAAACTCATAGGTGAGCAGGAGAGGAGTCGGGCACCAGAAAGTGGCAGGTAGTGGGGCCAATCCAACCCACTCATAGCGAACTTCTTGTTTCAACATTACAGGCTAACGCCTTCTGGGGAGATGACAAGGGAGAGGACACTGCTATACCATCAAACCTACACCAGTGCAGTTCCCGGTCATACGACTATGTGCTACGCCCCCGTGGAGACCAGGTGAGCGTGACAGGCTGGCCCTAGCGCCAAGTATCCCCAGCCCCATTAGACCCCAAAGCACCTTGCAAATCAGCCATTCTTACCATCAAAAGTCTTTAATAAACACCCTTGAATTTACTCTAGGAGTCAGCATGGTTCTTTGTGGTGGGCCGCCCTGTCACACATGCCAAAAGGAAGTGCTTTGATTTGATGTTGTTTCTATCCTACCTTAAACCTGGAAAATTTTGATTGTTCCTGAAACATGGAAATATGAAGGTATGCATATTTCATGTCCAGGGTTGACATTTCTTTTATTTTTTTGTTTCAAGCACAGACCTAGATTGAGAGCAGTGGGGCGCTGTACAGGGTGTAGGAAGCCAATGTTTGGGCAGGCATCTTTTAACAGTAGCGCAGTACTGCAAGTTGCAGTCTGTGTGTCGGTCTGCGAGTCCATTGGGATTAGTTCTTGTAGATGCATGTGGTTGTCTTTCTTAAGTAGTAGTAGTAACTAGCAATAAGAGTTGTTCTTTTTTGAGTCTTGATCTTTGCGGGGAGGTGTTTTTTGTTGAGCTTTAAACTGTATGCAGTGTTTGTTGGACCCACCTGGCTATGGTTACTCTTTCCCTTAAATGGTTGAAAATAGGTATTCTTCCCCCTACTGGTGTGTGGTGTGGGTGGCATCTTCCATGACCTCTTCTTTGCTGTTTCTAGGGTTGCTGAGAAGTTACCTGCGTGTGGTGGTGTAATGGATGCATCCCAATTTGGATAGGAAAAAAGAAAACAAGCTCTTGCTCCACTGCGCTGTCCAACCTTAGCTCTAATCCAGTACTACGTTTGTGGGTTGGCACTGAAAGGCTGCAACACCATTGGGAGGTGGAGATCTTGAATCCCTATAAAGCTTTGGTAAGGACCAACACACTGAAAGTGTTATTGGTATGAAGGGATTTGCTGTCTGAAACCTTTTCTGCTGCATGGTGAGCCTCTTTTATGGAAATGGCTACCTGTTAGTGTTACTAGGGTCTTAAACAGTCTCCTGTTCTTTTTTTCCACTTGGCCTCATCCGCAAGTCTTTCGACTAGATCACCACAGTCAACTGGCTTGTCTATCAAAGTTCCCTGGTTTCTGGTCTAAAGCTTGTGGCTCTGATCCATGTATACCTTTGCATTAATGTGGCTCCAGCAGCCTGTCTTCCTGCTGTTTCTGCAGCATCTAAGTTGTAATTGATGGTAGCATTTGCTGACTGTTATCATTATTTTACAATTGTCTGAGCTCTAGCCTTTACAACAACAGTCATCTCCTCTATGAGGGTACTCATTTAGTCCCATGGCCATGCTTATTTCTTGTCATTAGTGCATTGGCGTGGGCAATTCATATATTGTATGCTGTGGAATTAGCTATGTTATTGCCTAGTAAGTGCATCCTTTTAATTTCCCTATCAGGTGGACTGATGGAGCTAGCAGACATGTATTTTCTATCCTAGGATTAACATGCTTGCAAGTAGCTTGCTTTTTTCACAGTTACAAGTAACTGTTTATTTACAGAACATACTACTGGATTGCTCTGCAAGATTTGTGTAGGTTCTTCTAGAGCGCCTTCAATAAAATCCATACCTTCTTTTACCTCTTGGGCTTTGATCCCCAAGTGATTTGCATTCCCTTTTAGTAGAACACTATATGGACTGTATTCTTCCACAGAGGAAGCTGAGGCTGGTGGTTCTGTCTTCAGGGGAATCAATAGGATAGTCTTCTGGGTCACCCTCTTCTTCCACATCTCTGGGTAAGTCTCTTGTTCCGCTTCCAGGTCATATTGAGTGTCCACTATTCAGTGTCTGCACTGGGTATACACTATACTGTAGGGTGCAGCAAGGGCAGCCATCACCAGTGAATACCACATAAATACCAAATAGTCCAAAAAATACTTTTCCTTTGATATTTAAATCTGGGATTTTGCCTTAGCAGTGCCTCTGGCAACGCATAGGGGTCAACGCTTATTCTATTATATACAGCACACCAACTCTCCCGTAGAAATGCTTTGAGGTGATTATTTTTTGGAGTATTTTTATATTGTGTGGTTTTCAGCGCCCAGGGTTCCAATTGCTTGGTTGGATTTGATTCAGCTCGGGCCTTGTCATGCTGTCATGCTATGGATATGTCTCACAGAGAATTCTAAATAGTAATGTGAGAAGTTGGGGATATTCATTTCTGCTGATCGAGGCGGCAGCTGCAGTTTCCAAAGTGATCACATCTAGATGGTTTTCCACCGTGTGGGAACCTTTGTATCATTGCATCCATTTCTTCTATAAGACTTTTCATTGGTCTAAGTGAGAGCAAAGAAATTATGTAGTTTATCCTGGGTGCCATGTTCATTTTCATGAAGTTGGCTTTCCTCCGCAAGGAGTGTTTTAAGAGTGACTATCTATCCAAATACAACTTTATCCTAGTTAACAGTATTGAAAAATAAATCTGCATTAGTTCATTCACCTCTAGGGTAAATCATACTCCCAGGTATTTCATTTTAGCTGGACACCATGTGAAGCTCCATTGGTCGAACATATGTATCTTGCAGGATTTTGAAATGTGCAGGATTTCTGATTTGCTCTACTTTGCCATGTAACCCGAAATTCTAGAGAATGTTTCAATCACATCCATAAGGGAGGCCATGCTTGATTCAGGATCTTGTAGACCTGCTAGAAGGTCATCCGCATATAATTGGATCTTCCCTAATTCTGTCCTGTAACCAGATTCCCTGATGTTGCTACCTTTTCTTAACATAAGAGCTAAGGGTTCCATTGCAAATATGAAAAACAGGAAGAAAAGGCAGCAGCCCGGTCCAGTCCGCCTTTGAAGGTTGAATTTCTCAGAGACAGGCCTATTAGTGAGGACACTGGCAAAAGGGTCTGTGGAAGCAGGTTAATCAATTGCAAACGTTTTGGTCCAAATCACAGCATCCTCAGGGTATTCCGATTCAAGCCTATTGAAAGCCTTCTCAGCATCTAGAGAAACTGCAGCACAAGGGGTTGGACAACCGCTGCCCTTGTTCTATGTTTAACAATAGTTTTCTCATGTTGTCCGCCACACATCTTCCTGTAATGAAGTCCACTTGATTTTCATGAAGCCACAGGCGTATCACCTATTACAGCCGCTTCACCAGGATTTTAGCCAGGATTTTGCCGTCTGGGTTGATCAGACTGATAGGTCTGTAATTAGCACAATGAACAGTGATTTATCTTTCTTTATCAGGACAGTAATTAAGGCGTGCCTCAGAGTTTGGTAGAGAGCCTGATTCAAAGGATTTGCCAAACAGGTCATGGAGGTGTTTTATACAAGAGTTAGGCAGATTTCTGGTAACCTATCCGTAGCAGATGTTTTGTTTGTGTTAGGGCTCAGGATGGTCTAGCAGATTTCTTCCATTGAGATTGTATCCTCTAGACTGATTGCAGACTTGTTAGTTAATTTGGGTAGGGTAGTCCTGGATAGGCGAGCCTTAATGTCCGTAACCTCACATTTGACCTCAGAACTGTAGTTTTTCATAAAACGTTTCCGAAATTCACTGTTAATTTATTCTGGTGACATTGTTAGGTTGTTCTTATCTCTAATACCCGTAATTACTCTTTCACTTGCCGCAACCTTCAATTTTTGGGCATGCAGGTGCGCACGTCTTTCTGCTTGTTTGAAGTAGTTTCACACCTAAAGATGGCATAGTCCACCTTGACAGAGATGATCTTATTCAGTTCGTTTGCCTCTTTGGACAGAATGTTCACCTCATTTTCTTTTCTGTAATGTCCAGTCATACACATTATTACCCCTCTCAGGTAGAGCTTCCTATATGGTAGAGGCTGACGTATCTTCTCTTCTGTTGCGCTCAATAAATCTATTTCCTTGATAATTTTGTCTTTGGTGATTTAATTCTGCAATATGGATATGTTAGTCCTACATAGAAAGGATTTGATATGTGTGCCTCAATGCCAAACGGACCTAAAAATATGTGCATGGTTTGTTACTACTCAGAGATGGGCATTATTGCAGTAACAACTTGAGGTCACGTGGCCCGACGCCAAGAAGAATTTGCTATATCACCGACTTCTTAAAGCGTGCTAGGTGGATGCTAAAAGGAGCTATACTGTATACAGAGAGCAAATACAATAAAATGATCAAATGTTGAGGTACAACAGTGTAATTATACCCGATTTGGTTCTGCCATTAAAACAGTGAGTTCTAGAAGGGGGTGTCGGAGAGAATTCATTTATTGTTGGGAACAGATGTGCCAATGAAGGCTTCTGTATTTATCCTCGGTGATGACATACATGACCTACCTAAGGCTAATAAAACTTGGTTGGTTGGGAGAGATGTATGTTGGCCCTAAAAAGCATTCTGCCCAGGGGATTAATGACCACTTGATTCTTACCATACACACACTCTTTGACAAGTGTAATATATTGAATGTATCCATTGATTTGCCCTGAGACAGTTTTACCAGCAATCAAAACTCTGTACAATGTTTTAGATCAGTAAAATAGTAAGATTTTTGCTTTTCTAAATGGCATCATCCAGGGCAAGGGTCTGCTAAATTGATAGTTTTGCCTCTGGAAAGTGGTCTCTCAACATGGTTGCTACTGGTATCGAGTAAGACTGACTGTAGTTTTCCTGAAGAAATGCGACATGTCAAAGATGGAGAAAAAAAGATTTCCTTCTGAGTCATTTTTTAATATTTCTTGGCCTCCGAGTTTTGAATTGGGGGGTGGTGAGGGGGGGTGGTGGTGGTGGCGGCGGGGGGGGTGTGTGCGTGCGTGTGTATATATATATATATATATATATATATATATATATATACACATACACACGCGATCCGAATAATCTCAGACCCATAACAAACTGCAATTTCATCCTCAAAATCATGGATAAAATCGCCACCATGCAGCTCCAGGCACACGTAGAGGAATCTAATTCCCTCCACCCACAGCAGTCTGGTTTTCGCCCCGCACACAGTACCGAGACGGCCATGTTAGATCTGCAGACCAAAATGCTCGGTATTATTGACAAGGGTAAGACAGGCCTCCTCGTTCTACTCGACCTCAGCGCCGCATTTGATCTCCTCGACCATAACCTGCTCCAGAATGCGCTAAAAAAGACCACCAACTGCTCTGATGAAGCCATCAGATGGATAATGTCCTTTCTAAAAAACAGAATATCCAGAGTGCACTGGGGGGACAAGTTCTCCCTCGAAAAATAAATCCTCTGTGGAGTTCCCCAAGGGGCCAGTATGTCACCCCTACTGTTAATCTTTACTTAAAGTACCTATGCCTTGTTCTCGACCACATAAACACCTATTTCACTAACTATGCTGACGACACGCAGCTTGTATTCGAACTAAGTGGCAATTATCAGAAATATAGCGAGCAACTTACCACGATATACAACCACGTGGAGCAATGGATGGACTCCAATTGGATGTGCCTAAACGGAAAAAAACGGAACTCATGATTTTCGGCTCATCCTCTGCTCTTGTTAAGCTACCCTCATCCTACACATCCTTCCACATTAAAGATACCCCCATCCCGGTCCTAAGCAAGGTTAAAACCCTAGGTATGCTGCTAGAAGCATCGTTGGGTGCGGACGCCCAAGTACAGTTCATCAAAAAAAAACTGTGCTTACCACCTCCGTCTAATAAAAGCCATCAGACCTTTCATATCCGAGGAAAATTGTGCGACCATAGCAAGAGCCACCATCTTGTCGCGCCTTGACTATGGCAACGCTCTAGTCCTGGGTGCCTCCAAGCAATGCCTACAAAGCTACCAAATTGTACAGAACAACGCGGTAAGAATTGTCAAGCTCAAAACTAAAACAGAGCATATCAGCAACTCCAGAAGGGAGCTTCATTGGCTGAAAATCGAAGATAGGGTGCATTTCAAAACCTTAACCATCGTTCACAGATGCATCTACGGAACGGCACCAACCTACTTAAAAACTAGGATCAAACCATACGTTCCTAATAGAACACTGAGATCATCCCAACTTGGTAAAATTGCTACGTCACCACACAAACTCAAAAGTGGCTTAGGTAGAGCCTTTCCAACCCTTGCAGCCAACCTTTGGAACAACCTACCAGACCACCTTAGACTGGAAACCAACTACTCGCGTTTTCGCAAACAGGTAAAAACCCATATCTTCAAATAAACTGCCATCACGGCATATACCTCAGTTAGCTTAATTCTATGTGACTGTCCCGTCCGCTCTGTCTAATCACTATCTGTTCCGTCCGATCTCGTGTCCTTGTTTCTGCGCCCCGAGGCTCGCGAGCTACCGGCGCAATATAAATATTAAATAAATAATATATATATTCATATATATATATATAGCCAAGACAGTGGACTTGGCGTGCTGTTTAATGGCAGCTGTCCTTTTCTGCATATGTCCATGTACCACTGTGCTCTTTTGTTAGGCGGCTGCTTTGGATGTTGCCTTCTTTTTTCAGAGCAAGATCTCCTTTTCCTTCAACCTGGAAAGAAGTGTTATCCCAGTCTCGGTGTAGGATTTCTCTTGGGGATGTTTACCTCAGACATTTGCCCATCATGTCACGTAGCTCCATGTCGACCATTTTGTTGTGCATGGTGGGAAGGGGGTGCAGCTGTTTTGCAGCCTTTGCTGCTTCTTTCCCCTTCGGTTCCTTTAAGAGCAGTGAAGGAGGAGCACAACTCCGAACAAAATTTCTCGTGTTCTGAGTCATGCTTCTCCCACACCTCGAATTCGACTACCTCGAGTGTGTAACTAGGCCGTTCTTCCCTTGATAGTGTACCCCACCCTCTGTTGTCTTTGGTTTGTTAATGTTCTAGCTGTAAACCTTCTACAGGCTGCACTCTTCTACTCCTTGTGGATTTTAGGGAAGCAGTCTCTTTACACCGAGTGTGTCTTTGCCCATGCAAAGTTTGCATTGCATTTGGGGCACAATTTATTTGGAGTTTTCTCAAGGAAGTCTCCTGGCATGGGGGACTGGCTATGCAGTGTAGAAATGTAGCGGAGGTCTCAGTAAAATTTGCATCCCCTGTGCCTCCCAACAAACCCAGAATATGGCTCGATAGATGCTTCAAAGCAGTCAGTGTTGTCTTTCCTCTGCGTCATGTTGTCAATGATGGTTGAAAAAATCAGTAATGTCAAAAACAATTTGAGGGCATAGGCACACAGAGGTATTGTGGCTTCCTGTACACATAGGAGATGGATAGCATGACAGGAATGCCTACGTTGAGGCCCATTCTTGCTTTGGAAGGAAACTAATGAAACGCAGTAGACCAACCAATGGCTGGATATTCACGCCCCAGAATACAGTATACTTTTTTTTTTAACTAGAAGCAACATTATTCACTTTTAAAATGATAAAACTGCACGAAAGCTTTCAAGGGACATGAACATTCACCACCATAAAGTCGGCAAGGCAGTCAAGCAAACGCATCAACTATGAAAATGCTTCAAATCGTTTTAAAATCTTTATTAAAACACCACTGCTTTTAATGCATTCATTTCAAACAAATCAATTGTAAGCCACAGAATTGTGTTTGGAATCTTTAAAGGAATGTACAACAAGAATATTTTGTATCTAGCACATTAGGCCGCAGAAGGGTTTCATAGCACTGCAGGGAATCACAAGAGCTGAAGTAAGTAAACAAATGGCAATACAGCGCACAAGTTACAAACAAATGCTTGAACAGGGCATTGAGCATCATACACCGGATTTACCCACAACCACTCATTTGACTTCCCCACTCCTGTGCTCAGTTTTGGCATATCAGACTTTCAAGCCATTGAACATTTTGAAGTTTATGAAGTGCTTAGAATAGAGACCAACCATCCTTCGAAATCCTGTATCGGCCTACACAATAAGGGTGAATGCTCCAAATCCAGTTTCTTTTTCAGAATGACCAAAACATATCAATAACGCCCACTGAAAGCCAATGTATGTATATTGGTCCCATACATATTCGTTGTGGATATCCTGAGTCCAGTCCTACTGCAAACCATGCTTGGCCACTGGACAAGCAGACCAGACTTCTTCCCCAAGCACAATCTGTTTAGAACATATCATTTGAAGTAATTCCTTAGACGTCACCTTCTTGAGCTGAAAATACAACTCTCCTATACTCTCGCAATCATTTAACTGATCTTTGGACAAGCACATAGCCATGCGTGATGTGGTGCAGATCTAATGTGCTCGGGGTCAGAACTTGTGTATTACAGAATATGGGAAGGCGTCCATGCCTTCAGTTCTGTGTGAATACTGCAGTTAGAGCCAGGAGAAGCCATATAACACTTTTGAAGGTAAAGGCACTTGGTATGGTAAGTTGTTAGCACAATTAACCGACAGTTGTTGAGGTGGAGTGTGTGCATGCTGCTTTGGCATACGAGGACATGGTTTCAAAATAAGCATGAACTTTAGAGGGGGTAAATGTGATGCCATGACCTTAACAGGAGTGTTAATATGAGGTTTGGGATTTTTCAGTAGTATTTGAGGAACATATTTTGATAGTATACAAACGGCAAAATAATGGCCTCAGGAACGTCGTCTGTGCAAGTGAACTCAAACCCACAGTATATCCACACACACTAAAAAACAATTACAGAAAAATCAGAAAGTATAAAGATACTAAAATTCGTGTGTCCCTTAAGAATACTCCACGTTGTGAAACGGAGCAGATAGGTAGTCAGTTTCCAAGCTGAAATGTGAAATATTAGTTTAAAGCTAAAACACCATAAATCTGTCGAAGAACCACAGCACATAAATAGCAACAAAAAACAGAGGACTTAGAACCAAGACCATTTTCATATTCCTAATGAACACGAAGGGTACTGTGGCGATTCAGGAGGAGGATGCGGCCACTGTGTTGACGTTTCCACTGCTTGTTTATTAAATTATAAGAATAATGCCTATCTTTCCCTATGGCTATGAGAGTATTCCCAACCTAATAAATAACTAAGGTGCTTGTCAGTCATCAGATCAGAACGTACCCACTATAAAAATATTCAGCTGTCCAAAAACTAGTTCTACCTGATTCTACCACTATTCTAACCAACTACATGAAGCCAGTAAAAGGACTCCCTTCCCCTGACTGATTCTTCTCAACGAGTTTCTTCCTCACTCCAAAGTTCTTTTAGTAGGCTATTTTTTTAATAGTCTCTCATCACATTCTGTATCAGTTCTTGTAACTCCTTCAATAGATTTTTCGGCTTACTTTCCTTTCTTTGGCAATGTTCACTTGATCCCCTGTTGCCCTCTGTCTAAACCTTTGATCCAGGCGGCCATGCCTTTTTGGATTCCTCCGACATATATTTTCTTTTCTTATCTGGGATGGGGTTTCTTGGTGATTAATGTTCTCCCTTTTCTGAGGTGCTTTACTTAGTGTTTCTCCTTTATGGGATATACTAGCCTTCACTTCACACTCATAGGATTCTCTTTCTGAAATTCTCCACTCTGCACTTCTTGTTTTATGGGATAGTTTTCCCTCTTTCCATGGAATTTGTATCAAAGGCTTAATTTTCTCTCTTATAGGTTTATTCATAATTCTCTTTCTCGCAGTGTTACAATTCCAGTTGATCACGTTTCTATTCCATATCTCATTGGGATTAGTTTTTCCAGATGTATAATGATTTCCCAGCAGCCTCCAGGTTCTCCTGTTCTCCCTGTTACCTCTGGATTGGTAGGGAAATGGCCCTGGGACCAGCACTTGCTCAGGGTTCTCCTCTTGTCCCCTGGTTCACTCTCTCTTGCACTCTGCCAGCGTCCCGCTCTTGGTCTTCTTCTCTGCAACCAGGTATGGATGCAGGTAACAGGACACCATGCTGTTCGCTCTGCGTGGTAGTTTCGGTGTAGTTGGACGGGGCCCTGCCCACCACGAAGCTGTCGTGCTCACGCCACCATCAGAACTTGGATTACCATCTCAATGGTTTTTTAGTGCCTGTGAACGCTGGGCCACCAGCATTTTACTCGCGCATTTAGACCACTTTGGAAAGTCGCGGGCTCTGTGGCTCTCCTTGGCTCCACCTCTCTCATCTGTGATGCCGTCAGGGGGCTTCCCCTGATTACACTCTCTCTCTGCTTCACCTCTCTCTCTGCTTCACCTCTCCTCAGCGTGTCCTTCCTTTCGAGTCTACTCTTCTCAGTTAAATGGAGGTTTCTCCTTAAAGAGACAGGTTCTATATCTTATTTGTGATGACATAATCTGACTTAGTCTTCAGGCAAATCTCTGTATTTCATACTGTTCTTTATGTCTGATAGTCCCACATATGCCATTGAGGTGAATGGCTTAAGGAGTTCCTCAGAGGAACGGGAGTCCTTGTCCCCAAAGGGGGAGTCTCTCCTGGTGAGGTCCCACTTACCTCGACACCTAGAGAGGGTGGGGTGGAGCAGGCTCACCTCCAAAGCCTCGAATGGGGGGTTCTCCCCTTAAGGGAGAAGAATCGAATTCCCTGGATTTGTCACAGTACTCTTATTGCATTAGGCAACCTGAATAATGATCTGTACAGTAAGCAGATCAAGGAGCTAGACTGGATGAAATACTTCCCAGCATACATACTCAGTGTACTGCAAGTCATGAAGTTGATCCAGACTACACAAATGGGTGAGAGAACCCACGCAGTTACAAAACATGCTGCTCTGCCCCATCCAATTCCTAACAGATCTGGTGTCCTCTGCCACCTATCTAGCATATGCCATCATGGATTGAAATGTGTAGTTCATGTGGGAGGAGCATATGATTTGGTTGTACTGCTCCCATTCATTGGTCTGTTTAATGCCACCCGTTGGCCATGTGTAGCCAAATGGAAACTAGGCTTCAGAATTTTCCTAACCCTCTTATCCTTATTTAGGTATGCAACTACTGCACACTACTCAAACGCATTTCATTTCATTCTCTTAACCATTTCGCTGTATATATTGCAGGGAGAGATCCCCCTAGCCCCCAATTCCCTCCATATATATTATTAACTTTACCCACAACCCCACATATATATGCGACAAAATGGGACTGTCGAAGTTTGACATTTTGGTATGCACAGTAATGGAATGTGCAGTGATGGCATGATACCGAAACTAATATGATTACATGACAAACGTTGATTTTGGTCCCCACATCCTTCGGCTACATAGTCACATGTTCAAAGACTCTCAATTTTATTTAATTTAATTCAACTATCTGTAAATAGAATTTGTATAATATCACCACTCATAGCAAATTAAGATATATACACATTCACCAATAATGTGAGTGGGATTCCGCATTTAACCTAAAGGAAAAGGCTTCATACAATCAATGCTAATGGAAAGACTAAACCATGTCAAATCGCATTTACAATATGAGCTAGAACGATGGCAATGACATCCTTAATCTATAGCAACAAACAAACTCATTGGTCAAGTCCAGTCCCAAAGTCCACTTCCTACACCGGCATCACACAACTGCAATTCTTGCTGAAAGCTTCAGAAAAACATTCAGCTTCTATAGGCCATTTTATTGAGAATTGCCTGGAGCACCTTTGGAAAAGAACATCTTGAAGGCGTGTGAAACCCCTATTCGAAAATTCTGTTGATCGCACCTTTTCGACCGCACCATTGAGAAAAAGAAAGTTGAGAAATGGAATATGTTCCGAAGTTGGGATAAGGCATCAAAGGTGGAAAGTTCGGGGAGAGGAGTCTCAAAGCAGAGAAGGAGAGGAGAATTGAAGTGTTGGGGAGGGAGAGATTGCAGTGAAATGCTCCTTTTTAAACAAAAAGAGCAAAATATGAATGGTAAAAAAAAGAATGAAGGGCAAACATAGGGCCCAGGAGATGAAGTTAATTCTTAAATTGATGTAGGAATCCCCAATGATCTATACATTAGGTTCTATCGCACACCTTTGACCCCTAGAGGTGGTTTTTTGCTTCATGTGTTACAAAGCGTACTGACATACAGAGGCCACCTCTGAAACCTCGCTCGCCGTCTGTCTCCTTATTTTTTCTTGTGTTGTATTGTAGCAAGTACGTGCTAAGTAACTGTGGGTCAATTTCGCCCCTTAGGTTGATGCGCATACTATAACTTGTAACAGGCTAATGGTCAATTTGTATATACAAATAAAAGAGACTCGCATGCTGGGCTGAAGAATGCAATGTACTGCTCCATTACTGAAATCAGCTGGTGTGAATCACATGGCTCTCCACAAAGAGATGCTAGTTTCTGGTTGCAATATTACGTTAAGGCTTGTGCAACATACATATCGTCCATCTGATCGATCCTACAGCACTGTTTAAAGTATCTTCCCCAAAGTTCACTGCGTGAGGTAAGAAGCAGGAGAATTGCGATGATCTTGGCTTAGACCATCCATGCAAAGATAAATCGCTTCCATTGTCTTCAGTGGTTCCCACCACGGCCCATTTCAGGGCAAAGCTAAAAAACAGATATATTGCCAAAGATAATATCCACAAACTGAAGCGGACAAAAGTAGGAAGAAAGGGAAGTCCCCACGCATTAAGTAATTAAGATACCAATATTACAACAATAGTACTGTAAGAACGTTGAGTACCCACACTATGGAGAGAAGTCTAGCAGTGTAGAGTGGAATACAGCTCAACGCTGTATTCCCCCAAAGTTCAATAACAGCCTGTTCATTTTCATACATTTGCCACATCTCACGGTGAGCCCTCTTGGCCCCCACAACATTTGGGTTGTCACAGTAATGTATCATGTGACTAATCCATTTGGCATGTACTCTATACATAAAACCGAAGGCACTTCCTTTCGTGAATGTAATCCGTGTCAAGCAAGCCTTCGTAACAATACTTTGGATACTATTCGCCTTAGCTTGTGTATATTTCCAAAGATGATTTAGCCATCGTACGCTTATCAAGGATGCTAGGCGAGACATATTACATTCAAGAAGAACGCATGCGAATCGGGTGCTTCTAGGAAGGCGCAATAAGGTTTTCAAGCATGTGAGCTCTAATTGCCTCAATCTATGCAATAGCTGGTGGGACCATATGTCTGCTCACTATGTGACAATGCAGACAATCTTGGCATTATGCATGCAAATAATAGTTTTAATTGTGAGGCCATCATATCTTCATGCAAAGGCTCGACTGACTCCAGTATACTCACTCAACTGCACATTTTCTGAATGGTTTGATGGTCAATAATAATTCCAAAGTATCTATATATTTTTACCACTTCCATCTTTTCTTTATTGATGTGCCAGTTCATCCCCTGATGCCCTTTGGGTCTGAAGACAAGCATTTTGGTTTTATTGTAGTTAATATTTAGACCATTCAGCTTGGTGTAATCGCCAAGCTGAATAGGCAACTTTTGTAGGGCCTTTGGGATATGGTCCAAGATGGCAATATCATCAGCGTAGCTGAGCCATTGAATCCTGGGATTTCCCAGCTTTGGAGGAGTCGCAATACGATGAACAGGAGCCTCTCCCAGGTCAGATTGATAACCATGAACTCCCTGTTTTAGACCATTATACGTGGATAATGCAATCCGTGGCCGCCCCTGTGCCATCCATTCTGCGTTGAACTTGTGTAGCTGTGTGAAGTGCAGCACTCATTCAACAAGCCCTGGGGAGTATTCCACATAGCAAGTTTCTACCATAACCGTTCTCCGTCAATAGTATCGAAGGCAGCCCTAAAGTCTATACATGCAACATATATGTTGTTTGCTTCCGTGTGGCCCAAGCCTGCTGCACAATAGTAGTTAAAGCCATCACACTTTTTATGGTGCCAGTGCCCCTGCAAAATCCCATTTCATTATCCGACAATGTTATTATGATCCATCCAGTTTAGTAATTCTACCAGCACACGGGCAAACATTTTCCCGTGGGAATCATGCGATAATTACATGGATCTGTGTGTGCACTCTTTTTATAGGTTGGTGCTATTATACTCCTCATTCCAAGTGTTTGGTAAGCTATTCGTTCCGCTAAGTGAACCAAACAGGCCATGCAGCAGCGCAGACCATGTTTGTGGATTTTGTTTTAGCTCTAGGCTGCGCAAACCATCTGTTCCAGGTGCTCTCGATGAGTTAATGAACTTTATGATGTTCAAAATGTCCTACATACTATGTGTGTAATGCCAATTGCACAGTACAATCTTATATTTACATTAATGTTCTACCCACTTCCCCAAAGTCTTATTCCTCCCAGCTGTTTTGAGAGGCACCACCAAGCAAGTTAGAGTGTGAGATCCATTAATGACACTCCAAAATAATCGGTCTAAAGTATTACATTTTTCCCATTATTTATCTAGTTTGTGTGTTCTATTCCATTTGTGGTATGCGGCACGCACACCATTCACTGCTTTAGCATACTTTTCAAGATCCTCAGAAATATGTCCAGTTCACAAAGTTCCCGTCTGATTCTTTTTTCCTGCAGCATACTATTGTCATAATGATGGGCAAGATAAGGCGATTTAGCTCCTATAGAATCTGTATGTTTCTCTCCCTTAATTCTTGTGATACATGAAACAAACTGTTTAAGGTAGGTTTCATACTATGTAATATAAGCTTGATCTGCTTCCAGGGGTGCGTTGCTGTTAGACCTTCCAGTATTTTCATAGCAGTATCTGTCCAAATGTTTGTGCTTTCTCTATATTAGTCGTAGTCCATCTAATACGTCTCGATCCAGAGTTCAATTCTGTTTAACACTGTGAAGCCCAAAGGATACAACACCTTGTCCCACGAGAGTCCCTTTTTATTACACTGATAGGGTTCAATGTGAGTTGCTTCCCAGCAATGTACGTCATCACTAATATTGTCTATAGGTATTTGGCATTGAAGTCACCACACATTACCACAGTGATGTGAGATTTATGCATGATGATGGTTTTCTCAGTTTGAGTACATTTAGGTGGTCATTCCCGCCAAGGGATCATATATGTTGATCAACAATAGTTTCACACTTTTGCCAACATTCTTTTGTAATTCAATTTCCCCTATTAAAGTATTCTGAGACGGGAAATCAATTTGAGTGATATGGTGGATATTCTTAACTTTAAACAATAATCCACCTTTCATTCTTCCTTTTAGACCCTTTGTCTAATTATATAGTAATTATTTATACATTATATATGGTGTGTCTACCTGCAATTACTATTAGGGAAACAAGCCCGGTTACCTGCAATGCCCAATTCAAAATGTTGAAATATTGGACATTAATCCCTCATGATCCACATAATGGGAATTTCCCCTAATGTTTCATGAGATTAGTTTAAACGAGCTATTAGGGTCATTGAGGAATTTGGGGCTGCAGCACCTGCGGTAGCCAGTACCAGTGATTCTCGTTTCTAGAGATCGAATTAGCCGTACATCCTGTAGTGCTGACTATTCTCCTCCCAATTTGGGGCGCATGTGCTATAGTATTTTCTAGTTTTAACGCCTTCCCAGCAATCAGAATACTGTTTTGCATACTAGACGTTTGCACGGATTTTTCCGTAACCCCACTGATGGTATCTCGAGACTTATTCATCCCTCCTTTACAAATACTGATCCCAACACCAGGAGATCACATTTGGGTATCAATAATCGTACAATCATATCTCATCTGACCAAGATCAGTGTCATATAGTTTGATATAATCCACGGCCTGTTCAGTTCTAAAATGGACAATTGAAGTGGCCATTCCTTCAGTTTCTAGTATATCAACAATGTCAATTTCCTCCGTGGTGATACACCTCAATGTTATAATTGTGTGCAACAAATCAGCAATCCTTTGTCTGTTGAGATAAAGCTCACTACCTAAACAAAACATGCTTTGATTGTTTTGTGCACAATAGAATTGGGGATCAGTTTAGGGAACTGCCCTTGACCTTCTTATATCCTTCCCCTCATCGACCATTGTTGCTATAGCAGAGCTGTCATCATCACTAGTGGCAGTTGATTTATTACACAACTCTTTCTTCTCAGGGGGGCGCAATATTCGGTCGAAAAAGTACTTTGATCTTTCGAAAACATCTGTTATTCAGAGTCTTCCTTAATTTACCGTTTGCCATATCGTTGCTTTTTGTCTTATTTTTTTTTCTCCTCTAGATCTATTGAAGTAGGAGTGGATATCATTATGTAGTTTCTGCCCTCCTGTGTTTCCGTCTCTGAGATACTGAGATAGGAAGCGCAGTTTATATGACTCCTGAGTAACTTTTCTTTTTGGTCCTAGGATGAGATGTCACTTCATAAAGGCGATTTTCATTCGTAGTCAGTGTGGTACTCGAGTTATGTTTATGCAGATTTCTGTTCTCTCTTATCTTTTTTCCCTTTTCTTCCTTTTTTTGTGTTTGCCTACTAATCTGGTAGGCGGTGACAATTACAAGTCTATGTTTCCCCCTGCTATTGTTTTTCTTTTAGCTTGATTATTGCAAGACTCATTCTGATTGTCCCGAGCCATCAAATATTCTGAAAAAGAAGCTAATTGAGTAATTCATCAGTTGATTTTCTAGAGTGTCCTTTCTTGTACAAAATACAAGCGTACATTCTCAAAAGAGACCACAACAGGAAAACGTGCTGCGTTCAATCTGACAGACACGCACACATTACCAAATGAACGTCATGCGTGCTAAGGTAAGCAAAAACAATACAACAACAAAAAAATAACAACGTCAATATCCAAGACTGTGGAAAACCCGGATGGTGGAATGAGAGGAGAGAAAGCAGAGGAGAAACGCAGCCTACAAGCACCTTTTACTATTGCAGATTTGGTGAAAATAGCAAGAAAACTATAACTTAACAGGAGTGTAACTGTTTCATAAACTTTAAAAAACAAAATCCAGTGAAAAACATTTATGGAGGCCTGAGGCATGCGACACTCAAACCTACAAATTACTACTTCAGGTAGGGCTAATCATGTGCACAGTTACAACAGGTATTAATTACAAATACATTATTTAATGCAATTACATATATTACTATAAAATAAATATAAAGGATATTGTGTGCGTATTTATCAATATAAAGTGGTCTTGTATAGTGCACCTCTGCCAAACAGAGAGCATCCGCAGCACAAAAGAACTTGGGAAATATGAATTGCACACTGACAGAAGTGCGTTAGTCACAGTTCAAGAACCGCACGCGGGCTCTAAAGTGCGCTAAATCGAGCCGGCGAGACTGCTGCTGGTCGCTGTTGGTACTACAGAAACATTTCAAACGGCACGAAAATCTGCCTGCGGACGATGTTCCTTTTCCTCTTAAGAACAAAACAAGGGTGGGAATGTTTGCGTGGGCGCTTCCTGGCGACTGTGAATTGCTCTGGGGGGCATTCCATCATGCTTAGCTTGTTTGTGCCTTCACAGAAGGTGTGCACCTATATCCAAGTCAGTCTTAGCCCTGCCTTCAAAACATGGTGGGCGTCTCTTGGAGTGAGGGCCTGGTTGGTCAGCTGAGACTGGACTGATCCCACAGGGGCAGGGATCAAAGCTGGTTTACACATAGTTGTGACCGTTAGGTAATGGCACAGACAAGCTAACAATAATGGCAGGGAATACTTCCTAAAGGAATGCCGTATGGGTACAAAACTTCAGGTCAAGGTCTAACATCCATCAACTTTAGCCATATTGCTGCTTGACCAGAGCTGTTGATTCGTACCTTTTAAAGATGCTTAATTAAGCACCTTTAAGTGCTGCAGCACTCGCAGATGAGTGGTCACATGACGTTATGCCCATGTTTAAGTCTACGAGTTATGGACACTGTGCAATGCCATATTCAAATAAAAGTGTCGAACATGCATTAATGTTCCCATCAGGTTTATGCAAGTGGTAAAGGGTAAGACCACATGAAACCTTTCATCTTAATATTACATTTGTGCATGGCGCACTCCCGCGTGGCACCTTCTAATTGGTTAGTTGAGAAGATGCCAGGTCCAGCGGTGGACTGGGAACCAAAAGAGGCCCTGGAAATAATTGTCAAAGTAGCCCCATATTACACAAGTTCAGCAAGCCCAACCCCTTTCCTATGAGAAGATATGGAAATAAAATAGGTTATCGCACAGAAGAGGCTCAGGCTGGCGAGGCCTGCTGGGAAATCTCAAGAGTTCCTATAGGCCAGCCTGCACCTGGCGAGTTCACAGGTATCCCAGAAGCAACGCTGAAAGTGCTTCCACACAAAGGTCAAATGGAAACGCCTCAGTTGCCACCAACAATGGTCTTTAGTTTGGCAATTGCATAAACTCGATGTTTCCATTTGACTTAAGCCCAGGAAAAGCCGACACAGGGCTGATACCATCTCGGTCATGATGGCAAGGCTGTGGAATGGTTTGGAGGGAATGAAGCAGAATAGCTCAGCATGAGGCATTTCTAAATGAAGTCACCTTATACCTTGTCTCTGGCAGCCAGTGCCATCGGTTGTTGAGACACACATTGTACACATATGGGTCACGGAAAGCCACACAACACATCACAATCTACACTTAATCAAAGAAATAGATTTGGTCGAACACGGAGAAGCTTGCAGTGTAAACGGGGCAGTAGTTCTGTATCAATGATTTCATTTCATCTTCTCTGCTCAGGAAATGGTGCCCATTTT